>NC_047110.1:112394803-112994803 GCF_902500255.1 Thalassophryne amazonica | reverse complement strand
GTGTTTTTAGTCTCACAGGGGATGTAAATTAAGGGTTTTACTGTGTTTTTAGTCTTACCTGAGGGGATGTAGTTTAAGGGTTTTACTGTGTTTTTAGTCTCACCTGGGGGGATGTATTAAGGGTTTTACTGTGTTTTTAGTCTCACCTGAGGGGATGTAAATTAAGGGTTTTACTGTGTTTTTAGTCTCACATGAGGGGATGGAAATTAAGGGTTTTACTGTGTTTTTAGTCTTACCTGAGGGGATGTAGTTTAAGGGTTTTACTGTGTTTTTAGTCTTACCTGAGGGGATGTAGTTTAAGGGTTTTACTGTGTTTTTAGTCTTACCTGAGGGGATGTAGTTTAAGGGTTTTACTGTGTTTTTAGTCTTACCAGAGGGATGTAATTTAAGTGTTTTAGTCTCACCTGAGGGGATGTAAATTAAGGGTTTTACTGTGTTTTAAGTCTCACTGAGGGGATGCAGTTTAAGGGTTTTTTACTGCGTGTATAGTCTTACCCAAGGGGGCATAATTTAAGGGTTTTTACTGTGTTTTTAGTCTTACCTGAGGGGATGTAATTTAAGTGTTTTTAGTCTCACCTGAGGGGATGTAAATTAAGGGTTTTACTGTGTTTTTGGTCTTACCTGAGGGGACGTAGTTTAAGGGTTTTACTGTCTTTTTAGTCTTACCAGAGGGGATGTAATTTAAGTGTTTTTAGTCTCACATGAGGGATGTAAATTAAGGGTTTTACTGTGTTTTTAGTCTTACCTGAGGGGATGTAGTTTAAGGGTTTTACTGTGTTTTTAGTCTCACCTGAGGGGATGTAGTTTAAGGGTTTTACTGTGTTTTTAGTCTCACCTGAGGGGATGTAGTTTAAGGGTTTTACTGTGTTTTTAGTCTTACCTGAGAGGATGTAGTTTAAGGGTTTTACTGTGTTTTTAGTCTTACCAGAGGGGATGTAATTTAAGTGTTTTTAGTCTCACCTGAGGGGATGTAAATTAAGGGTTTTGCTGTGTTTTGGTCTTACCTGAGGGGACATAGTTTAAGGGTTTTACTGTGTTTTTAGTCTTACCAGAGGGGATGTAATTTAAATGTTTTTAGTCTCACATGAGGGGATGTAAATTAAGGGTTTTACTGTGTTTTTAGTCTTACCAGAGGGATGTAATTTAAGTGTTTTTAGTCTCACCTGAGGGGATGTAATTTAAGTGTTTTTAGTCTCACCTGAGGGGATGTAATTTAAGTGTTTTTAGTCTCACATGAGGGGATGTAATTTAAGTGTTTTTAGTCTCACATGGGGGGATGTAAATTAAGGGTTTTACTGTGTTTTTAGTCTTACCAGAGGGGATGCAATTTAAGTGTTTTTAGTCTCACCTGAGGGGATGTAATTTAAGTGTTTTTAGTCTCACATGAGGGGATGTAAATTAAGGGTTTTGCTGTGTTTTTGGTCTTACCTGAGGGGACATAGTTTAAGGGTTTTACTGTGTTTTAGTCTTACCAGAGGGGATGTAATTTAAATGTTTTTAGTCTCACATGAGGGGATGTAAATTAAGGGTTTTACTGTGTTTTTAGTCTTACCAGAGGGGATGTAATTTAAGTGTTTTTAGTCTCACCTGAGGGATGTAATTTAAGTGTTTTTAGTCTCACCTGAGGGGATGTAATTTAAGTGTTTTTAGTCTCACATGGGGGGATGTAAATTAAGGGTTTTACTGTGTTTTTAGTCTTACCAGAGGGGATGCATTTAAGTGTTTTTAGTCTCACCTGAGGGATGTAATTTAAGTGTTTTTAGTCTCACATGAGGGGATGTAAATTAAGGGTTTTACTGTGTTTTTAGTCTTACCAGAGGGGATGTAATTTAAGTGTTTTTAGTCTCACCTGAGGGGATGTAAATTAAGGGTTTTACTGTGTTTTGGTCTTACCTGAGGGGACGTAGTTTAAGGGTTTTACTGTGTTTTTAGTCTTACCAGAGGGGATGTAATTTAAGTGTTTTTAGTCTCACATGAGGGGATGTAAATTAAGGGTTTTACTGTTTTTAGTCTTACCAGAGGGGATGTAATTTAAGTGTTTTTAGTCTCACTTGAGGGGATGTAAATTAAGGGTTTTACTGTGTTTTTAGTCTTACACGAGGAGACGTAGTTTAAGGGTTTTACTGTGTTTTTTATTCTTACCAGAGGGATGTAATTTAAGTGTTTTTAGTCTTACCTGAGGGGATGTAATTTAAGTGTTTTAGTCTCACATGAGGGGATGTAAATTAAGGGTTTTACTGTGTTTTTAGTCTTACCAGAGGGGATGTAATTTAAGTGTTTTTAGTCTCACCTGAGGGGATGTAAATTAAGGGTTTTACTGTGTTTTTTAGTCTTACCTGAGGGGGTATTCAAAGGTTTACTGTTTTAGTCTTACCTGAGGGGAGTAATTTAAGGTTTTACTGCGTTTTTAGTCTTACCTGAGGGGATGTAATTTAAGTGTTTTAGTCTTAACTGAGGGGATGTAATTAAGGGTTTTTTACTGTGTTTTAGTCTTACCTGAGGGGTGTCATTCAAGGCTTTTACTGTTTTTAGTCTTACCTGAGGGGATGTAATTCAAGGTTTTACTTGTTTTTAGTCTTACCTGAGGGGATGTAATTTAAGTGTTTTAGTCTTACCTGAGGGGATGTAATTAAGGTTTTAATGTGTTTTTAGTCTTACCTGAGGGGATGTAATTTAAGGGTTCTTATTGTGTTTTAGTCTTACCTGAGGGGATGTAATTTAAGGGTTCTTAATGTGTTTTAGTCTTACCTGAGGGGATGTAATTTAAGTGTTTTAGTCTCAACTGAGGGGATGTAATTTAAGGGTTCGTAATGTGTTTTAGTCTTACCTGAGGGGATGTAATTTAAGTGTTTTAGTCTCCTGAGGGGATGTAATTTAAGGTGTACATCGGAATGCTCTAAAGGTGTGTACTGCCCCCAGGGAGAGTTAGGATTAGGGGTAGAAGAAGGGATCCGGAAGGAGGGGAATGTGAGATCCCCGTATGGTATGGGTTTTGGCCGGTCGCGGTTGAACAGCGACCGGTGGAGGCCCCCCAGGACGTGCTTCGCCGTTCTACCCGTGTAAATTTTGGCCGGCCACCGGCCCGTTACCCTGATTAGTACTGTGTGCGTTGCAGGGACTGGCAACGATAAGGAGGGGGGGGGATGTAATCCAGCTTTTGACTTGAACTGTGCTGTTCCTTTTGGTTGCTAAGGTGACCGTGGGCGCACCTGATTCCTTTGGATTATTGTAATTAGTTCACCTGGGGTGTAAGCGTGAAGGAGTCGATATAAGACGGGGTTTTGTGGAACGAAGGAGGACTTTGGCTGTCATCGTGATTGACTGCTCGCAGAGTGACTTTTTATCTTTGTTTTATACTAAATTCTGGTTTAAAATCGTTTTTTTTTTTATATATTTTGTGATTTGTAATAAATTGTAATATTAAGTTTGCTCTGTTTGGTTACTCCAGCTCCATTTTATTATAGTTTCACGCATTATTTGATTGTGTTTCCATTCATTAATTCAAAACCCACAATAAACCCGCAAATCCGGGCTTATATATGCAGTGGAAACCACTGATTCCAGCTGACGTGAATGTGAGGGTGATGATGTCACAGAGAACAGCGTGTGAACAGGCACATGGCAAATACACGTTTTAAACACACACTTTTCATACTCCATCTGTTTGAGCAAACACACAGTTTACACAGCAGCAGTAAACCCACAACCTCTCAGCTTGGTAAACACTTATTCATCCGTATCCATGGCAACACTGGTGGACCAACAATATCAGCATCAAGAAAGGTCCAATAATTTCACACAATAAATCTCATTCATGCAACACAAAGATATGTCAACTTGGTGAGAAAAGAAATGTGTGACGTTCATATTGGCTCAAGGATTTAAAACAGGTTTTGGTTGATATGAAGATCCTGATGTAAACGTGCAGCGGTTGATCAACTTTTCCCCGCAGACGTCATGTTTAATGCAAATTAAGATGAACTCAAATTAAAGTGCATTTTTGTTTCAGTGTCACAGGGAATCAGACGCCGTGTGAAGACAGACATCATGTCCTGCAGGACGTCCTCGACAGGTTTCTCTGCCAAAGCTGCAAGAAATACATTTCTAAGTAATGAGATGGCGGTGCAGCGTCACTGCGTGGGTTTGGCAGTGACACGTTCTGATCCGCCCTACAGCCTGGATCAGTCAGTTTGCCGTATACTTTCAAAATAAAGTGAGGAGACAATTTGGCAACTAGGAAGACATGTCTGCATCGTCCCTGCTGTCTGCCAGAGACCGAAGCACCGCTTCTTCCTTTGCGTCACACAATTTCACCGTCTGCGCCGTGAACGCACACAGACGCGCATCCTGTCGCACAGGAGGCAGCAGGTCCACGTTGCCAAGTTAACAGATCAGATCCAGTGATGGGGAGAAAAAGTCCACATTTCCACACTGCACAACCTGTCCTCAAACAGAAGCTGAATCTTCACTGCGGTCCACAACAGCGCAATGAAGACGGACAGATTCCTGACGGAGAGACACAAAAAGCTTGTTTTTAAACGCAAGAACGGCTGCATGTTGTTGGAGTCCGGCAGAGTTTTGTCTGTGTGTGTGTTTTGTCCACAGAGATAGCAGCATCAGAAACGTGTCCCCATGAATGTGTCTTTGTGGTTTTCAGAAGTTTCTTAACAATGTAAACACCAACGTGCATGGGCATTTTGCAGTGGAGGGTCACATCTCCAAAGCTGAGTCCATGGTCCTCAGCGGATCACAGGTGGACTGTTCTGTCCACATCAGGTCCCTCTTAAGTCCAAGAACTGAATTTTGAAGGCTCTAAAGAAGTAAAGATGTGCTGGTTGTGGATTTATTTCAGAAGGTCAAGTCTGGGAGCGTGCACTGCCGCTGCACGTTTCTGCAGCCACCACACCACACAACCACCTTAGGTCCTGATGGCCCCATCCAGGCTGAGAACCAGTCCACCACCAGCAGCCAGGTAAAACATAGGGGAGTGTCCTTGAGCTTCTCCAGCCACTATGGTGCTGCACACTGAGACACCTGTGTCCTGGATCCTGTCCAGAGAAACTCACCACATGGACTAAGTGTGGTGTCTGATGTTCCCTCACAGTGTCAGTGATCCCTCCTCATCTTAGTCTCACTAAGTAACCATTCACTGGACACAAAGTCATTCCAGCAGGACCCCAAGATCCTCCACAGAGACCTGGGACCAAAGACATGTAGTCCTCACCTTAGAACACTGGTTAGAGTCCACGTCTGATAACTATCCTGTGAGACAAACAGCACCAGGACCCTAAAGTCTTGGACCTTTATTTTCTTTGCAAAGACCTAAACATTACCAAACACCTCTGACCTTTGACCTCATGTTTCCATCAGCTCTTCCCAGGTGTCTCTGGATCTCAAAAGGACCCAGAGACATGAAGGTCACTGTTGAGATCAGCTGACAGGGACACAGTGTTTACCAGTGTTGCAGACCGAACACTCCGCCCCTAAAAATCGGTCCGCCTTTTGTATCTGCACATGCGTCATTTTGGACCACAGCGGAACGTCTGAGATGGAGTCTCTTCACCAAAGCCATCAAATGGATTAATGAGATTATTAACCATCAGATAATAAAGGTAAAACCTCTTAAATCACTCTAAGTCAGTTTTAAGCAGAAACTCGCCGAAATTCTGTGACGCTTCGATATGACCAACATGCAGTGAACGCATCAGCTAGCAGCTTGTATAGCTGCGGCGCTCTGATCGCTTCCTCCATCTTTTATGATGAAATAATGCTGAATTTATGTGGAAATGATTGTTGTAGAAAAGCTTCAGATATCAGTCGCTGAGACAGATGATGACTGGAGGCAGTTTGAAGCAGAAACGACCGTGATAATCGATGAACCGCGTCATCGGGGGGACTGATTGTTAGGGGGACCGTTTGGTCGGTGACACCGGGCCAGACTGTGCTGTCACTGTGACTCCATCACCGTAGAATTGTGAAAACTCACACCTGAACTCAAGTGACCTCCAGCGACCAATCAACCTTCACGACTTTCATGACCTCACTGTGACCCCACAGAGGACAAGTATTTGAATCCCTCACAACCCAAACTAGAACTAATGAAGCTTTTGTGGATGAAACAACTACATAAGTCCAGTTGACCTGACATGACCTCCTTGGACCCCAGGCCCTGGACGCCTGATAGTCCAACATCCAGATACGCTGAACTCCACCACTTTACTCTCATCCAACCTTTCATTTCCTCAAACCTGCTGGTTACCGACGGGTAACAGCCTGGAGATGCTGTTGCAAGGAAAAACACACGATTGGAAGCATTTTGCCCAAATAAATATTTCAGGTTTCTGGTAAATCTTTCATGAGCAGCGGCGCTCTTCTGTTTGAGTGTCTGCAGACTCTCAGGGACGTCACTGTGTTTGCAAACGATCGAGAACGGAAACAGAGACGGCAATTTGAGACTGCAGAGACAATATCCTCACGGATCTGTTCAAACGTACACAACAGGACTCGCGGGGATCACCGATTCCGGATCAGTCCATGCAGACCTGGAATCAGGAGGAAGACCTTGTCCTTCTGTCCGCGTCATCGTCTGCACAAAGACCACAAAACACAGCAGCAGTGGAATCAGATCGGAATGAGCCCAAATCCAGAGTTTGGGGAATCAGAATCAATGAGTTAATGGCTGCGATCAGTTACCGCGCGACTCTGCCAATACGCTGTTTATTTCTGCTAATGGCAGCGAAACGAGGAGCGCACGCCCCATTAGCTCAGACGGCTCCAGTTCGCACTGCCTGCAGGCGCAGTTTGTGGAACAGATCATCTGGAATGTGATAAAGAGCAACACAACAAGCTCCATCAAGACCGCTGCACGCTGCCCAAACACCAACTCACACAGCGAGCAACAAGAAGAAGAAGAGGCAGCGTGCACACAGACTCCACCTGCCAAGAGTCGCTGCAGCTCTCCGGGCGACCGTCTGACCTTAAACCAAAGTATTCCCCCCCCCGGCAATTGACAAAACCACACATTTCCTGTAACTTAGTATCTGTACTTCATCTGAAGACCTGTGAACGTAAAATAAACTGGACTCACCACCTGATTTTGGACCTTAAACAAACCCACGTGACCTCAGATTTTGATGGTTATTTTCAGGGTACAGGAAATTCAAATGTCTGTCGTTCTGTCAATAATTATGCTAGAATTACAAACTACCACTCAAACTGTGGCTCTGGGTGTGTGCGCTACGGAGTGGCATGATTTATGCAAATTATTTAATTAGTGGATCACCAGAGGTCAACAGGTCGAGTTTGGTAAATCTGAAACCTCCATCTTCAGACAAAAAAATGAACAAGTACAATCTCATTTTTTTCACATTAACACAAAGAATCCAATCTTATATTATGTGATTTCTCAAAAATAAATAAATAAAAATAAAAAAATCTACTTTTTTGGCTTTCTGACACAACATAGAATGAGACATGCTGTGAAAATGGACCTTTTCATGAAGATATTTGCGCTAATCTCTAATAGACCCACATGCACAATGTCTTCTCAGTTCCTTTGGTAACATAATAAAGGAGATTTCTGTTGTATCTCCACAACCTGCAGGGTTAGAAAGATGATCTAAAGTTTATATTGATCAGCAAGATATCTGTGATTGATTGGTATAGGTGGTGTCAAGGTGATGTGATGCTGTTCAGAGCGTGCAGATGGTCACCCCACTGAGTCCGGTCCGCTGGAGGTTTCTTCTAAACAAAACACACAGATGGAACTTTCCGTGACCACTGTGGCAGCGCTCTGCCTCATGGGTTGAGTCATGTCTGATCTTACCGTGTGCAGCGCCTTGAGGTGACTCGTGCTATGATTTGGTTCTCTATAAATCAACTGAACTGATGTCAGTCACCAAAAATTATTTTACACAAACTGTCTATGTGTTTGTTTGTCTATACGAGGGCTGTCAATAAAGTATAGGTCCTTTTTATTTTTTTCAAAAACTATATGGATTTCATTCATATGTTTTTACGTCAGACATGCTTGAACCCTCGTGAGCATGCGTGAGTTTTTCCACGCCTGTCGGTGACGTCATTCGCCTGTGAGCACTCCTTGTGGGAGGAGTCGTCCAACCCCTCGTCGGAATTCCTTTGTCTGAGAAGTTGCTGAGAGACTGGCGCTTTGTTTGATCAAACATTTTTCTAACCTGTGAGACACATCGAAGTGGACACGGTTCGAAAATTAAGCTGGTTTTCGGTGAAAACCAAAACGGCTGATGAGAGATTTTGAGGTGATACTGTAGCTTTAAGGACTTCCCACAGAGCGAGACGTCGTGCAGCGCTCCAGGCGCCGTCGTCAGCCTGTTTCAAGCTGAAAACCTCCACATTTCAGGCTCTATTGATCCAGGACGTCATGAGAGAACAGAGAAGTTTCAGAAGAAGTCGGTTTCAGCATTTTATCGGATATTTCACTGTTAAAGGAGATTTTTTTAATGAAAGACGTGCGGACGGGTCCGCGCGTCGGGACGCAGCCGGCGTGGTGCGGCGGCACAGGAAAAACACCTCCGTGTTGATAACCATTTGTAAAATCCAGGCGGCTTTTGATGGCTTTCAGTGGAGTGAGTATATGAGAAATTGTTTAACAGCTGGACATGTTCCAACTTGTCCTTAAGGCTTCCAACAGAGGTGTTTTTCTGTGGTGGAGCGTCGCCGCGGCTGTGAGCCAATGCTGCAATCCGTCCGCACGTCTTGCATTAAAAAAATCTCCTTTAACAGTGGAATATCCAGATAAAATGTGAAATGCTGACTTCCGTGGGAAGTCCTTAAAGCGACAGTATCACCTCAAAATCTCTCATCAGCCGTTTAAAATTTTCACCGAAAACCAGCTTAATTTTTCGAACCATGTCCACTTCGATGTGTCTCACAGGTTTAGAAAATATTTTTTGATCAAACAAAGCGCCAGTCTCTCAGCAACTTCTCAGACAAAGGAATTCGACGAGGGGTTGGACGACTCCTCCCACAAGGATGTGCTCACAGGCGAATGACGTCACCGACGGGCGTGAAAAACTCACGCATGCGCACGAGGGTTCAAGCATGTCTGACATAAAACATATGAATGAAATCCATATAGTCTTTGAAAAAAATAAAAAGGACCTATACTTTATGACAGACCTCGTATGTGGCCCTGTGACAGACTGGCATCCTGTCCAGGATGAACCCTGCCTCAGGCTCTGTGACTGCTGGGCTCCAACCCCCCAAGACCCGATGTTGGAGAAGCAGCTGAAGATGAGTGTGTGTGTGTGTGTCTCACACATTGAAAAATAATAAATAAAATAAAATAAAAACCTCCTTTTGCCCTCAGGCTTGAGTGTTTTCCTTGTTTACACATCTGTGCATCTTGTTATGGGACCTGTTCATTTGGGGCAGATTTTACATATAAATTACGCCTGTTGCCATGGCTCAACAAAAGCTGGTAGGTTCACACACCGATTAATTAAACTGTCAACTAGGCTGCTGTCAAATAAGAGAAACATTTCCAATGATATCTAGATTTTGTCTACAGCCAAAACGATATGGAAAACCTGGCGGGGGGAACAGATGCTGCAATAAAGGATTCTTAACTGAGGGCGAGGTTTGTACAGGAAAATTATCAGACGGAGGTGTTGACAGTACAAACTGAGCAATAGCGAGTCCATACTGTCAACACCTCGGTCTGATACTCCCATACAGCCCGAGCAAGCGAGGGTTAATAATTTGTTATATATATATATATATATATATATATATATATATATATATATATATATATATATAAACATGCAAACTTCAGGTCTCGCTTGAATATGAAAGCTGCTGATGGTTTTGGGCTCGTAATCAGACCTGTTCGCTTTCTTCACCTCCAGGAAGAACGTGCTAACAGATGGGCCACTCGTTAGCTGGTAAACTTTCAATCTGTGTGTTTTTTCGATGCTGCTTAGATATTTATGGAGTACGTTCATGTCTGACTTGGTTTTTCTAATTGTGTTTTTAACTTTCTGGTTTGCAACAAATGTGATACGCAATCTGGACCGATATCATGGTAACATCTGATATGGAAAAACATCACACCAGAATCAGCCAATCAGAGTGCACATAGCGTTGTAGTCATATAATAACAAAGTAAAAAAAATGCATGATACAATACACCTGCTGGTATATACATGAAAATTCCAATGATTACAAATATTTCACCATCAAACCCTTAAGACAAACAAATGTAATTAAGGCTCAACGTTTTAGGTTAACATGAAGTTTATTATAAATAACTATAACAACAGCCAACCAACATATCAACGCTGGACTTTTGTCTGTTTTGACCGTGCCTATCTGGCAGCACAGTGACCACTTATATCTTGTTGCTGGAAAACTTCCACTCCGACTTAAGTTTGCATGTTTATACAGTTTTGTAATTTGTATCTGTATCATGGCCCGGGCAGAGGATCACCCCTTTGAGTCTGGTCTGCTTGAGGTTTCTTCCTCAAATCATCAGAGGGAGGTTTTTTATTACCACTGTTGCTTGTGTTCTTGCTCTGGGGGTTGGTACAGTTAGACCTTACTTATGTGAAGAGCTTTGTGGCAACTTTGTTGTGATTGACTCTATATAAATTAAAATAAATTGAAATTGACTGAAAATTAATGACAGCTGGTCGCTTTGACTCCGTCTCATGTAGCCAGTGTGACCAAGGGGTGATAGGGGTGCCAGCCACGCTTGGCAACATTTTTAAACAATGCCGTTGGTGTACCCTCTGCTGGACAAAATAGATAATGACACCATTTCCAACAGCCAAAGTGTTTTTCAGTGTTGTTTATTCTGTAAATAAAAGTTTTCATATCTGCAATTATAACACCGATACACTTGTGAAAGGTTGATATTGGACTGGTAACGTCGGCTGCAGGCTTGAATTTTCTAATTTTGTTGAGAAATATTTGCTGGGCCACGCCCAATGAGCTGCTGCAGTTTTTAACGACTTAAATACCTTAACCTTGTAGTTATGTCAGTGTTGATTAGCTACATGTTGACAACACAGTAGCTGCAGCAGGATTTGCGTCCAGCTCCACCCCTTTGCTCAGCATTACCATCCTTAATTTAGCAAGCATAACATTACAAGTTCCACAACTTCTAGCTACATGGAATTATTCAACCATACCTTTGTTTTTTATGACATCTGTCAACAGACAGAGCACACAGGCCTTATGACATCATAAAGGTTTATAGATATTCCAGTGACACCCTTATGACTTTAATCTCCTGCTTGTTTTATGATGTCATAAAGGCTGAGTACCATAAAAACCGATCCCTCTTGGTGAAGGGTTTTGAGGACACCACCGGGAGTGATTTCCTTCCGTTTAATCAAAAACATTCAAAGTAAAATCACAAACTCTTTGTACTTACAGGCACAGACATGTGCACAGTGGAGGCTTTCTGTCCCGGAAAGAATCGACTTTTCCTTCAGGTCAGTCGTTGTCGGTGTGGGTCATTGTGTCCTGGTGGTGGTTTCGGTCGGTAACGGAACCGAGGTCCGCAGCGGGAGCGGTTTTTTTTTTTTTCCAGCACTGCGGTTCGCAGATCCTCGTTTCTTCTTTTTTTTTTTCCCCAAAAGGCGGAATAAAACCGCGCGGACCGGCGGCTCGCTGATTTCGGGGTCAAACGCGACGTTAAACGCTGACAGCTCGGTAACGTGAGCACCGCCTCGCGCGCGCGCAACTCCGCCGCCCCTCTGAGGCGCGCGCGCGGATCTAAAGGGGCCGCGCGCGCGCCCCCTGCCGGCCGAAGGGTCACAGACCACGCCTTCAACCAAACCCCGCGTCTGAGATCAATACTGACGATCGATGAGACGAAAAAACGAACGTTTCACTCGGTGAAGAGGAAAGACAAAAAAATAATAATGCTAATTAAAAAAAATATATACATTGCGTTAGCCGGGAATCGAACCCGGGTCAACTGCTTGGAAGGCAGCTATGCTAACACTATACCACCAACGCAGACAATCTAATTAAGACAAATCACTCATACGAGGAATACTTAATATGGAATAAAAAAAAAAAATTTATAAATCAAGTTCTTGTATGATGTGTATTTTTTTCCCATAGTTTAACAGTCAAAAAAAAAAAAAAGAGCTGCACTCACACTTTCAATCACTCTTTTGTGTATTTGTTCTGCCTTCTGTGTTTAACTTTAATTGGTCCAAGAACTTTTTTAACAAGGAAAACAAGATCCTGCATTCTCGAGGTGGCTCATCCGGGAACTGAACCTCAAGCGGCAGCGTTTCTCCATGAAAACGTCGCCGAACTCAATACAAATACATGTAATTTGGTCACTTTTCAAATGGGTCAGACTCGTCAATAAAGTCAATTTAATGTACAAGGGTTCATTTTAAGTCAGCTTGGTGTATAAATCTCACTGTTGGAGGGAATGAGAGCTGTCAGCTGGCTTCAATATAACAGCATACAGGCCCAGCGTGCTGCCACCGAGCAGCACGTCACTGAAGCACAAATTCTCGCCTTCACATTGGTCATTTGGTGAAGTAACCTAGCGTCAACCTTCAGAATTAGCGGGAATTGAACGCAGGTCAATTGCTTAGAAGGCAGCTATGCTAACCAGAATACCACAAACACCCAAAGACCTGAGCGACATTAAGTTCAACTGAAGTTCAGCTGACCTTGGCAGGGTCGTCTTGGAATCCACCTGACTGTGCGCCACATTTGGTCCAAATTAGTTTGAAAATCACATTTGTCACAGCCATTTGTCACAGCCACTTGTTGGATGCATCAGTGATTTTTTTTTCCCATTTATATAGTGCCAAATCAATCAATCAATCAACTTTTTTTTTATATAGCGCCAAATCACAACAAACAGTTGCCCCAAGGCGCTTTATATTGTAAGGCAAGGCCATACAATAATTATGAAAAACCCCAACGGTCAAAACGACCCCCTGTGAGCAAGCACTTGGCTACAGTGGGAAGGAAAAACTCCCTTTTAACAGGGAAGAAACCTCCAGCAGAACCAAGCTCAGGGAGGGGCAGTCTTCTGCTGAGACTGGTTGGGGCTGAGGGAAAGAACCAGGAAAAAGACATGCTGTGGAAGGGGGCAGAGATCGATCACTAATGATTAAATGCGGAGTGATGCATACAGAGCAGAAAGAGAAAGAAACAGTGCATCATGGGAACCCCCCCACAGTCTACGTCTAAAGCAGCATAACCAAGGGATAGTCCAGGGTCACCTGATCCAGCCCTAACTATAAGCCTTAGCGAAAAGGAAAGTTTTAAGCCTAATCTTAAAAGTAGAGAGGGTATCTGTCTCCCTGATCTGAATTGGGAGCTGGTTCCACAGGAGAGGAGCCTGAAAGCTGAAGGCTCTGCCTCCCATTCTACTCTTACAAACCCTAGGAACTACAAGTAAGCCTGCAGTCTGAGAGCGAAGTGCTCTAATGGGGTAATATGGTACTACGAGGTCCCTAAGATAAGATGGGACCTGATTATTCAAAACCTTATAAGTAAGAAGAAGAATTTTAAATTCTATTCTAGAATTAACAGGAAGCCAATG
Organism: Thalassophryne amazonica; assembly: GCF_902500255.1. Lineage (NCBI taxonomy): Eukaryota > Metazoa > Chordata > Actinopteri > Batrachoidiformes > Batrachoididae > Thalassophryne > Thalassophryne amazonica. The sequence continues at coordinate 112,981,236 of NC_047110.1, read as the reverse complement.
AAGAGAGGCCAACACGGGTGAGATATGCTCTCTCCTGCTAGTCCCCGTCAGTACTCTAGCTGCAGCATTTTGAATTAACTGAAGGCTTTTTAGGGAACTTTTAGGACAACCTGATAATAATGAATTACAATAGTCCAGCCTAGAGGAAATAAATGCATGAATTAGTTTTTCAGCATCACTCTGAGACAAGACCTTTCTGATATTAGAGATATTGCGTAAATGCAAAAAGGCAGTCCTACATATTTGTTTAATATGCGCTTTGAATGACATATCCTGATCAAAAATGACTCCAAGATTTCTCACAGTATTACTAGAGGTCAGGGAAATGCCATCCAGAGTAAAGATCTGGTTAGAGACCATGCTTCTAAGATTTGTGGGGCCAAGTACAATAACTTCAGTTTTATCTGAGTTTAAAAGCAGGAAATTAGAGGTCATCCATGTCTTTATGTCTGTAAGACAATCCTGCAGTTTAGCTAATTGGTGTGTGTCCTCTGGTTTCATGGATAGATAAAGCTGGGTATCATCTGCGTAACAATGAAAATTTAAGCAATACCGTCTAATAATACTGCCTAAGGGAAGCATGTATAAAGTGAATAAAATTGGTCCTAGCACAGAACCTTGTGGAACTCCATAATTAACTTTAGTCTGTGAAGAAGATTCCCCATTTACATGAACAAACTGTAATCTATTAGACAAATATGATTCAAACCACCGCAGCGCAGTGCCCTTAATACCTATGACATGCTCTAATCTCTGTAATAAAATTTTATGGTCAACAGTATCAAAAGCAGCACTGAGGTCCAACAGAACAAGCACAGAGATAAGTCCACTGTCCGAAGCCATAAGAAGATCATTTGTAACCTTCACTAATGCTGTTTCTGTACTATGATGAATTCTAAAACCTGACTGAACCTCTTCAAATAGACCATTCCTCTGCAGGTGATCAGTTAGCTGTTTTACAACTACCCTCTCAAGAATCTTTGAGAGAAAAGGAAGGTTGGAGATTGGCCTATAATTAGCTAAGATAGCTGGGTCAAGTGATGGCTTTTTAAGTAATGGTTTAATTACTGCCACCTTAAAAGCCTGTGGTACATAGCCAACTAACAAAGATAAGTTGATCATATTTAAGATTGAAGCATTAAATAATGGTAGGACTTCCTTGAGCAGCCTGGCAGGAATGGGGTCTAATAAACATGTTGATGGTTTGGATGAAGTAATTAATGAAAATAACTCAGACAGAACAATCGGAGAGAAAGAGTCTAACCAAATACCGGCATCACTGAAAGCAGCCAAAGATAACGATACATCTTTGGGATGATTATGAGTAATTTTTTCTCTAATAGTCAAAATTTTGTTAGCAAAGAAAGTCATGAAGTCATTACTAGTTAAAGTTAATGGAATACTCAGCTCAATAGAGCTCTGACTCTTTGTCAGCCTGGCTACAGTGCTGAAAAGAAACCTGGGGTTGTTCTTATTTTCTTCAATTAGTGATGAGTAGAAAGATGTCCTAGCTTTACGGAGGGCTTTTTTATAGAGCAACAAACTCTTTTTCCAGGCTAAGTGAAGATCTTCTAAATTAGTGAGACGCCATTTCCTCTCCAACTTACGGGTTATCTGCTTTAAGCTACGAGTTTGTGAGTTATACCACGGAGTCAGACACTTCTGATTTAAAGCTCTCTTTTTCAGAGGAGCTACAGCATCCAAAGTTGTCTTCAATGAGGATGTAAAACCATTGACGAGATACTCTAACTCCCTTACAGAGTTTAGGTAGCTACTCTGCTCTGTGTTGGTATATGACATTAGAGAACATAAAGAAGGAATCATATCCTTAAACCTAGTTACAGCGCTTTCTGAAAGACTTCTAGTGTAATGAAACTTATTCCCCACTGCAGGGTAGTCCATCAGGGTAAATGTAAATGTTATTAAAAAATGATCAGACAGAAGGGAGTTTTCAGGGAATACTGTTAAGTCTTCTATTTCCATACCATAAGTCAAAACAAGATCTAAGATATGATTAAAGTGGTGGGTGGACTCATTTACTTTTTGAGCAAAGCCAATAGAGTCTAATAATAGATTAAATGCAGTGTTGAGGCTGTCATTTTCAGCATCTGTGTGGATGTTAAAATCGCCCACTATAAGTATCACAACAAATCACAACAAAGTTGCCTCAAGGGGCTTCACACAAGTAAGATCTAACCTACCCAACCCCCAGAGCAGCACACAGGTGACAGTGGTAAGAAAAAACTCCCTCTGAGGATTTGAGGAAGAAACCTCAAGCAGACCAGATTCAAAGGGGCGACCCTCTGCTTGGGCCATGCTAGCGACACAATTTACAAAACAAATATACATGGTGCACAGGACAAGAGGGTTGCAGAAACAAACACCACACCCATCTCTGGATGGAGCTGCACCTTAAACAGAGAGAAAAAACAGAATCAGGCATCAGAAAGACAACAGATACAGTATAATTTGTCAGCATTAAAAAACAAGAAAAACAGGAAACACTAAGGTGATCGCCGGCCACTAGCACTAAGCTTCACTAAAAGACCCAGAATTTAGATAAAGTTAAGGCAGCGGCACGCTGCATTTACTGATAAAAATGAATTTAAAAGAGTATAAAGCATAGACATATACTATACCAGTATGCTAGACATACGAAAGGGAAAATAAGTGCGTCTTAAGTGTGGACTTGAAAGTCTCAACAGAATCTGGCTGTTTTATTGATGCAGGGAGATCATTCCACAGAACAGGGGCACAATAAGAGAAAGCTCTGTGATGTGTGGGGCAGCAACTCCAGGAAGGACACATCCAGGCTGGACAAACTGATCAGGCAGGCTATGTAATCTAAAGTTCTTTATCAAATTCTTGTGTGATTTATATTTTTTTCTATTTAAGATTTAACAAAAAATACATTCAGAAAAAACTGAGGTGTGTTCACACTTTCAATCACTCTTATGTGTATATGTGCCGCCTTCTGTGTTTAATTCTGATTTGTCCAAGTAGTTTTCTAACAAGGAAAACAACAAAGATACTGCATTAGCCAGGAATCGAACCCAGGTCAACTGCTTGGAAGGCAGCTATGCTAACCACTATACCACCAATGCACAGAGTCCTAAGTGACATCAAGTCCACCTGTAGCATGATGTCAATAGAACAAACAACACAGTGAAGGTTACAGTCATCTGCCATTTGACCCCAGTGACCTACAAGCCAAATGATGGAGGCCTAACTGATCTTGCCAGGGTCGTCTTGGAATCCACCTGATTGTGCGTCACATTTGGTCCAAATTAGGTTGAAAATCACATTTCTTGACCTTTGCCAAATTAACCATTTCAGGGTGATTTTGGGGTCAGTGTTCACTGGCATACAAAGGTCAAAGTGTGGGGTTACTCATCCAGGCAATGTTTACCCCGGACAGGTCACATGTCTGAGTGTCACACATGTGGCCTTTGGAAACTAGGAGGAAACTGAAACAAACACGGGAAGAACGCACAAATTAAAAAAAGATTTCTAACAACTGAACAAATAAATAAACAAAAACATTCCAGCATTTGACATTGTTGTTGATCCGGTTTTGGTAAAAAAACATTTTTTTTTGTCAAAGCTGATTTTTACATAAAATCCAATTTTATGGAAGGGTCAAAATCACAGGATTTTTCAAACATTACTAAATCTTCAGGTTAACATTTTCTCTCGTCTGGAGCTGTTTGTCCCTTCATGTGACCCGTCATGTACCCATTGTCATTGCTAAACAAAAGCTGATTGGTCCACTGACCCATCAATCAATTCCTCAGCTATTGTTGAATTACAATGAAGGACTTTAAAATTTAAAACTGCATTCTTTAGAAAACTCTTGCAGCTTTTGCATGTGTTTTTTATATTATTTTACTTTGCTTATTATTTTACTTTGCTTACTTTTACTTTGTCATTGGTCTCATCTGATCTCATATTTAATCACGCAGTCTTGTAATATTCATCAAGATTGTATCCTGAAAGTTTAAAGCCAGGCAACAAAATCTTTTTATTTCGACATCAGGTACACAGGCTAGCTGTGCTAATGACGGTGTAGCAAAAGTAGGATTCTGTTTTACTGATTCTGTCACGTGTTTGAATCGGATTTAACAATATAATAAGAGCGAATGAGAGGAAAGGAAAAAAAAAAACAATACTTGCGTTGGCCGGGAATCGAACCCGGGTCAACTGCTTGGAAGGCAGCTATGCTAACCACTATACCACCAACGCTGACACGTTTAACTAGGCCAATTATTCATGCCATGAGTATGAAACTTGCTGAAAATATTTCTTAACTTCTATTCTTTTTGTAACTGCATTGGACGATCTTCGCTGTTCCTAAAACTCCATGGTGAAGATTTCTCTGCTCGCATTTAGCTTTACTTTCGACACGTACCGATCCTGACAAGTCAGACACACATCAACTATCACCGCAGGGAAACGCTTCAAAATAAAGTAACATTGCAATAAAGAAATCGGTAACTTCCCATCGATCGTTCATGAATTCTATTTAATTTAATCTATACTCATAAAAGCTGGTCATATAAATTACATATTATACCATGGAGGTTTTTATTTTTTAATGTTTAAAAAAATACCGATTTTTATTTTGAAGGCCTGTACCTACCCGTCTCGACCATTTTCATGGTGTTTCTGGTTTGCTGCGCCTCTCGAGCAAGAAAATCTAACTTGGAGCTCAAACCTTCACCTTTTTAAATATCATGTACAATAAGTGAAAAATAAAATAAGTCCCACAGCGCAATGCTCCAGATTAAAAGAAGCTAGCAGCACGCGCGTTTATGACTGACGTCATCAGAACAGGTGGCTCCAGAGAAACGACATATTTGTAAATAATTCGTGGTTTAATTTTTGGTCGAAAAGGTTTACTTACATTTTGAGGTAAACTGTCGGTGCTCGGTAATTTAAAAAGCATTTTTCAAGTGACTTTCATAACTTTGTGAGACTATCCTGGAAGCCGTTTCAACCATTTCGACAGTTAAAAGTGGGTGGAGATCTTTTTTATTTATTTACATTTGCTAACAAATCAATCAATCAATCTTTATTTATATAGCCTTTTCCACAGCCCAAAGGGTGACCAAAGTGCCTCGCAGTCAGATAAAAAACACAAGGTTACAGGTAACAAGAAGATAGATAATATAGGCTTTTTGGTTGTTTTGGGCCACCTTAGTTATTTTCTTGAATGAATTCCCTTCTAGTCTGGGTTGTTGGGTATCGATTTGAACAAACGTGCAAATTAAACTCAATCATGAAGCATGTGATCAAATATTTGGTGAGGTGACCATGAATAATTAAGAGCTCCGTGTTCTAACATTTAGCCCTCTGGCTGTTCTGTAAATTAAACATGATGTTAGACACGTGTTTGTAAGCGCAGCTTTGAATGGCAAACAGCACCGTTAAATTATAAAAGCCGTTACAGGCGTCGGATAAACTGTACCTGCTCTATAATTAATAAGTAGCCTATAGCTTATTTGGCAACGTGACTTGTCAAGCTAGTTAGCTTTCCATAAGCATGTGTGGTTTCCTGTTAGCGAGCTAATCTTGTGCAGAAATTATTTATCCTAGTAGTTGTGATATTTCGATATGATTGTTAACGTCCTTCTCACTGACGTGACACAAAACACAGACAGTTGTGGGTTTTTTTTATTGGTTTACAAAGTGAACATTCACTTACAGCAAAAACATTGACAAAAAGATTAAATTTACAACTGAAAGCAATACAATAATTCCATCACCTTAACACTGCCGGTATTTAAAGCAAAATCAAAGTGGAATGTTAGCTACATCACATTATCTGTGAATGTTTAAAACCTGACAACAAAAAAGTATTTTACCAATCACAAAAAAATATTGAGCACCCAGTTCAAAGACTGGCTATGGCTAACTAGCCTAGCACCTTTGCTAGCATGACTGGTAAATCTGTGGGTCAAACTAATTAGCGTTGCATAAGCATGTGGTTTTAGCTGTCCCTTTGGCTGCTCCCTTGTTTTTGCACACGGGGTCGCCACAGCAAATCCAAGGTGGATCTGCATGTTGAATTGGCACAGGTTTCACGCCCGATGCCCTTCCTGACGCAACTCCAAATGGAGAAATGTGGCAGGGGTGGGATTTGAACCCGGAACTTTCTGCACTGAAACCAAGCGCACTAACCACTTGGCCACCACCTTACGTTGTGATAATTCAATATGATGATTAGCATTGTGCTAACAGACACAAGACAAAATACAGGAAGTTGCTGCACCAAAGGATCAGCATCACCTGTTTAGGATGGTTTTGTTGCCAACTACAAAACAAACTTTGCACAGAATCCAGATGAATGAAGAGATCAGACATCGAAATGGAATCTCAACTTTTTTATTAAAAGTACTGCAACAGTTTGATGAATCAATATTCAAATGAACACATGAATACGATCTTTCAGTGTTCAGTCTGAGGCAGTAACGCTTCTCGTACGTAGCTGTATAAAAAAAAATGCAAAATTCTATTTGTATTTATAGATTCTGATTGGTCAATTTAGGTCACATGATTATGATGTTATACACCTTCACTTTTCTATCTGCATGTACGGCACAGAGTACCTTTTGAAGTAACAATCTTAAATACTCTGTGGTTCCAAAGTATTTGTAATTATTTTTACAACTTTACCACAGTCGCTTAATATTTTAAGTAAAAAAACAAACAAAATCTTTAGCATGACACCGACTGTGCTGTTGGCTCAAAAGTCTGACACCCTACCATAGTGTCTCAGACCCTACGACGGGTCGGTCATAATGTGAAGTCATTGTACATACCAGTAAGAAGCTTACTGCCCGTAAAAGAGAGCATTAACCCAAAGTACAACTGTTAACCTGAACCACGACCCCAAACATGACTGTGCCACGTACAGACAGAATTTGACATTATTATTAATATGGCTACATACGAACAGCCACTGTATCATTGAAAACAGTAAAATGTACAAACACAGTATCAAAAAATGTTGTTCAAAAAACAAAAAAGTCAGCATGTGGGTCAAAGGTCAGAAGGAAGCAGCAACATGAAGACAAACTTGATCCAACTCGTTTAGTCATTTGACAGAAAAACAAGCAGAACTTTTTTATTTTTATGTCTGATAACTCATTTGATAAAGTTGTTGAAACAAAAGCTTGAAGAAGTTTTACGTCACTTTAAATCTGTCACATTTTACTTTTAACATGTATTTCCGGCGGACAGACGATGGGTTACCAGCCGATTACAAACTGGTTAACTGTTTTCAGAACAGATTCATCTTGTCATTTACCCAAAAGTGTTAGAAAACATTTTCATGAACACCACAAATAAACAACTAACATAAAGCAGCTAAATGTGACAGAAATGAAAATACGCAGATCAACAGTTTAACACAAAAATAACAGTAATTTGAAGTTTGGTGTTCAGAGAACAGTGATGGACGTTCTTCATCTCCAGATGGTCGACTCCATAATAAAACTACTGCTTAGGTTTCAGCTTTGTGTAGAACAAAAGTGATGAAAATCTGAAAATTTAAATGTCAGAAAGACATCAAACTATTTCTGTCCTGGTGGACGAGCAGCAGCTTGGCCGCTCTAAAATATCGACGTGTCATCGTTTCATGTTGCTGAGTCGCACCGCTTTTTCCAGCTCGAACTGTCGATGGTCAACACGCTCCAGGAAGTTCTTCCGCTCCACGTACCTAAAAACAGAGAAACTCAAAATTATGTATGTTTTTAGCTTAAAAAGGGCCTGAACAGGAGTTAGTTTTTTTTTTTTGGGGGGGGGGGGGGATCAAAGGGTTAACTATAAGAGCAATAATAATAATAATAATAATAATAACAACAACAACAACAACAAAAAAAAAAGAGTCATTTTAACCAAATATGGGGAAAGTGACATGGTCATTTGTCTGCTTTCACCTGAAATATTTGACCTTTTGGGGACGCCCCAAAAGGATTCATTCATAAAGGGGATTCATTCATAAAGTTCAATTTACCACAACCAGACAGTCACCCAAGGAATGTCTATACAAAATTACAGAAGAATTCACCGAAAACGGCGAAACAGTGCAAAACTGTTTGAAATTAACGCACCACGAAACATCACGCCAATGGGCAGGTGTGCATGAAACCGGTGCGAGAGTTCGTGCACGCGCTGGTGTCTTTTGGGCAAGAACACACAGTGCCAGCTGCGGCACATTGCACCTGTGGGACCACACTGTGCCGCTTATGTGGGGGAAAAAAAAAAAGAACTGGACCCCACTGGACACGAACCTGCACAGTCCAAAAGCTCTGATTACCAGTCAGAGACTTTACCACTGAGCTACGGAGCTGTTCTCTGAAAGCTGCAGGAATCTGCCTCATATCAGGAAGGACATGGAAGTATTACAAAAAATAAATTAAAAATCAGACACCATATAAAAACACCACATTTATCAAGCGGGCAATACAAATATGATCCGTCTGTTCCTCTGTATGGTCACAGACATACAGTCATGAAATGACATGAATGAGAAGCAGTTCGATCGTCTCATTCATGTCCACATCTGCTGGCGCGTCTCCAACCGGTCGCACGCGTGTGTTGTGGACGACGCGCCGCAAGACACCACATCATGTGGAACAGAGCTCACGTGGGTGACGTGACAGTGAGATCACCTGCTGCGTGTTCTGATCTGACGGTCCGTCTCAGCCTGGGACCAGCATGTCCATGTGCACACCGTGCAGGCACTCGCTTGCTGCAGCACGTCACCATAGTGATATATGTTTTTATTTATGTCCACTTGATAACAGCAAAAAGACACACGTGCATCACAGTGGACAGTTATGGACACCACAGCTGGATACCACAGTACGTGGTGTCCAGCTGGACTGTCCGGATCCACAGATTTCCACAGCTGCTTCAGTGGGAGGACACACCTCCTGTCATCTCAGCGCACACACCAAAGCCACACTCGCATGGGCTTAGACAAATTTCTCTGTGAGTATGAAAGTGAGTGTCTGCAGTCTGCTGTCGTGCCAAGAGTGTGAATGGCCACACATTTTCTAAGTGCCAAGCGAGCGGTGTTAGATGTTCGTGTGTGTCACCTGGAATTTGGCCTGGTTTGATGGGTTTACACAGCGCACATTTTTTGTCTTTCAAGCACTTGTGTGTGCAAATAGTTGGAGCAACAGGTGCACGAGGCGTTGGAGGCAGGGACGACATTACACAGTTTTCAAACGATTCCTGCATCATGCGCACTAAGTGTGCACTTCATCCAAAGTTCACACTATGTGTGAAGGGGCCCTTAAGAAAGATGTGGCACACAGTGCACGGCGCTCCTCACACGGCACACGGTGCTCCTCACACGGCGCACGGCGCTCCTCGACACGGCGCACCTCAACACGGCGCACGGCGCACCTCAACACGGCGCTCCTCAACACGGCGCACGGCGCTCCTCAACACGGCGCACGGCGCTCCTCAACACGGCGCACCTCACACGGCGCACTGCGCTCGGCCCGGGGCACACGGCCCACGGTGCTCAGCCCACAGTGCTCGGCGCTCACCCCTGTGGACCTGAAACAACAGCTGAAAACACACATTCAACTGGATTTTAAAAAAGCTGATCTGGTTTTTGTCTGTTGTAAAATAAATAGATACATAAATAAATACAAAATGTCTCCAGACTGTTTGCCAAAAGATCAGATTTGAAGACCGCGTACTGCAGACGACTGAAACTAAAAGACGACAGACCGACTGAAGCTACATCAGGATTATACAGAAGAGAAAAATAACCACCCTGTTTAGTGTCATTTCTGTTCAATGTCCCAGGAGGACTAGTGGTTGTTACGTCCTGCTCCGTCCTTCCACTTACCCGTCTCTCCCTCGGTTGTGGATGGCGAGCTCTTCTGTGATGCCCTCCTCTGATTTGTACGTGTCCCAGTCCATTTTGGACTTCTCCAGCGTGCTCATCTTCTGCTTCTTCCCCCCGATTTGACTCAGGATGCTCGACATGCCGCCGGACCGCTTGGTACTAAAAAACATCAGCGGGAAATAGTGGACACCAGGTCTGACTTTTTTGGACATGTCTAAAAAACGGCAGCGCAGTGCAGTGGCCCCACCCCTTTTGTAAAGAACTGCTACAAAATCATTTTTATTAAGCAAGTCCCTTCGGCTGCTCCCTTTTTTGCACTCGGGGTCGCCACAGCAAATCCAAGGTGGATCCGCATATTGAATTGGCACAGGTTTTACGCCGGATGCCATTCCTGACGCAACTCCACATTACACAGAGAAATGTGGCAGGGGTGGGATTTGAACCCGGAGCCTTCTGAACTGAAACCAAGTGCATTAACCACTTGGCCACCACCCCTCCACGAAAATTTTTTTATTTAATATGCAAATTCTCAGATTTCAGCTTCTTAAATGTGAATATTTTGTTTTTGTTCCTCCTCACGGAGAGTAAACTGGAGAAACGATGACATTCAAGGACGTAGTCATCAATAAGTTGTCATGCTAATGTTAGCCTGCTAGTATTGCTTTATATCATGTTACCAGGTTTCCATCGTAATGTTAGTCCATTAGCATCAGGCTATGCGACGCTACCGAGTTCTCATGCCAACATTAGCATCATATTATCTGACCGTTGCAAGCTTTCATGCCAACGTTAGCCCATTAGCATCTGTTAAGTGACTGTTGCGAGTTTTCATGTCAAACGTCAGCCCATTACCATCATATTATGTGATTGTTGCTAGTTTTCATGCCAACGTTAGCCCATTGGGATCATGTTACGTAACTGTTGCAAGCTTCATGCCAACATTAGCTCATCAGTATCATGTTAAGTGACTGTTGTAAGTTTTCATGTGGACATTGGCCCATTAGCATCGTGCTACGTGACTGTTGTAAGATTTCATGCCAACATTAGCCCATTAGCATCGTGTTATGTATCTGTTGTGAGTTTTCATGCCAATGCTAGCCAAATAACATCATATTAGGTGACTGTTGCGAGGTTTAATGTCAACGTTAGCCCATTAGCAACGTGTTATGTGACTGTTGTGAGTTTTCATGCCAATGTTAACACATTAGCATTGTGTTATGTGACTGTTGCAGGTTTTCATGCCAACGTTAGCCCATTAGCATTGTGTTACGTGACTGTTGCAGGTTTTCATGCCAATATTAGCCCATTAGCATCATGAGTTTTCATGTCAACGTTAGCCCGTTAGCATTGTGTTATGTGACCGTTGTGAGTTTTCATATCAATGTCATTCCATTAGCATCATGTTACATGACCCTAGCAAGTTTCCAAGTCAGCATTAGCTCATTAACATTGTGTTAAGTGACCACTGCGAGTTTTCAAGACACGTGAATAAACCCACTGTGAATCGCTGCTTTCAGGCGCTCCCCTTCAGCCACCACAAGTATGGATTGTTTAGCACATCATAATTCCCGTTGCTCACAGTGGAGGCACTCCATTCATGCTAACATTAGGTGAGATGCCGACAGAATTTACCAATTTTTGGGGATTTCAGTTCGATTACAACGACTTTTCCATCTGGATTGGACTAATTAGCAATTAAAAACAAACAGGTGATCAATGGCTAATGTTCTGAGGAGGTAATGGTCCAGTGTTTAAAACGTTGTGCTTGAGACCAGAGGATCACTGGTTGAAATCCCAGCCTGACCGGAAAAATCACTAAGGGCTCTTGGGCAAGTTAATCACCTAGTTGCTCCCGGTGTGTAGTGAGTACCTTGTATGGCAGCAGCCTCACATCGGGGTGAATGTGAGGCATTATTGTAAAGCGCTTTGAGCATCTGATGCAGATATATATATATATATATATATATATATATGCAGTCCATTTACCATTTATGTGGCATTAGGCCCCGCTCCCTGGCCATCACAGCCTCATCTAAACTGTAGTAAACACACTCATCGGTTGCATTCTAAACCAGGAGCACTGATCGCAATCTGCAAACAAACAGCACCAACTTCAGAAACTGTGCACGTTTGATGAAGGCGGGGCATTGACGGCTGCTTCCTGTTGCCCCGCGTCTCTCAGACACACAAAGATAAAGAGGAAATAGCTTCTGGACGCAGTGCACATCCTGTCTGATGGATGATAATTTCCTGATTCCTGTCTGGAGGTTTTGGAGGAATAATATGCACATCCTCAAATCATTTGTTGTCACGGCAACCAAAAGGTATGAAGAGCAGCAGTTAAGAGCGGAAACCCCCGCCAGAGTCTGCGCACTTTCTATCTTAAAAACAAAAGCAAGCAAACATTATTTTAATGCCAGAATGGAAGTTAAAAGAAATAAACACTGACAGGAAACTTGTTTCCATGGTAACGGGCGGATCTACGAAACCAGATCACCAGAACCAGATGAATGGCTTGATGCATTCACATCAGATCGCTCAGCATGAACTCTGACCTCTGAACGTTGTATGATCGATACCTGGCAGCAGGAGGAGGTGGTCCTCTGGACGCCGAGCTGTTCTCTTCTTCTTTTGTGTTCTGGCTCTTCAGGAATCTCTTGGCTTCTCTGGAGTTGGCTGATATCTCTTTATTTACTCTGCAACAAACAAACAACTGAAGGTTTATAATCACTGAATATTTCACCTGACCGAGAACACGACCTTCAGATATGTTTCTCGTAGACGAAGGATTGATCCTGAATGGGTTCAAGGTCAAGGTTATTGGGGTCAATGGTCATAGGCTCCACTTCAGTTGAACACTTTGCCATTTATGATGAGCGCATGTTTTTAATTAATTTTAAATTAAAGTGAGTTCACAGTGTGTCGAGTTGGTTTGTAATTTGTTCAAATACTCGAAGTTTGTTTAAAGTGGACAACACGGACGACGTTACAAATCGCTGCTACAAATCTGTCAAATCTCACTGCAACATAAACGCAGCCACTCGACTGGACGGGTTCTGATCCAAACGCTGCTGAGAAACAGGCCGTGTTTTAAATAAAGAGCCGTGCAGCTGAAGAACCAGAGTCCAGACAGAAGAAGCTCCACCAGCATCCATCGCAGCAGTGGAGAAGATATTTATGCTAATTATATGCAGCCATAATTACAGTGTGTGCACAGCGCCGTGCACGGAGAGGACGTCAAGAGACTGAGACTGAGATACACGTCCTGAAGGCTGGTGTGCAAAAAAAATTAACAAAACACCGTCTGCGATGGACTTTAAAAATCATTCATTCCTGTGAAAAGACAATCGGTGCTGAAAGCGTCTCATCACGGTCGCCACGGAAACCAACACAAACACTGTTATGATCACGTGGTGGCGAGGAAGCCAAGCACATCAGCACACACTGATGTTCCCGCTGGAACCAACGGCAAACTGCGTTTTTACAACTTCACACCATCAACTACAGCAGCACTCAGAGCGCGAGGTGACGCCGCCATCAGCCCGGAGAGCGAGGTGACGCCGTCAGACCAGACAATTATGAATATTTAGGTTTAGTCTTTTTTGCAGTTTTTTACTTTAACATTAAAGGAAAAAAATCTCAAGTTTGTCCTCAGGGTGGCGCTAATGAAAAGGTCATGTGAGTAAAATCAGAAGGTTTTATTCTGTAGTGTTCTCTAATTTAAAAATATTTAAATCTACATATTTAAAAAATATGTAGATTATTTCAGCGTGTGACACAGACGGAGCGCATTTAACAGCAGCTTCAGTGCAGAATGATGTAGACAAGATGAATGGATGAATCTTTCAGAAATCAACACTTAAACATCTGATTCTACAAAAAACCCCACTCAACTCAGACTCAGTCTTCTCAAAGGCCACGTTTCAGTTATAATACAGTGTTTTGTGTAAGTACAGCACCAGCTACTGGACAAATCTGAAAATAACTTCAGTCATGAATGAGTTTTTTTGTTTTTTCTATGTCTGTCTTTTCTTTCACTCATGTCTAATTTCTGATCAGTAAAACCTGGGTTTCATCGTTTGAAGAACAGTTTCAGGACTTCGAAAGCTGAAGAAGTCACTCAGACAATCACCGAAATGTCTTGAAGACCAACAACAAGTCCAGCTGCTGCCAGTCTCTGTGTGTGTCCAACCTGGACGATGGAGAACCTTCAGGAGGACTAATGAGCATGCAGACATGCAGAAGTACTGGGTGCTGTGAGGAGGGTTTGGGGCCGTACCTGACCTCTTCTCCGGCAAAGTCAAACACTTTGGTAATGGTGACTTTAGAAGGTTCTGGCGCTTTAGTTTCTGCACATAAACGAGAATCCTTTGATGCTGAAGAATCAGCCTGAGACAGAAGAACACAAGAACATGGAGAAACATCATCAGTGGTTAACTCAGACCATCTCAGCGCTCCTCAACCCAAAGCACAGCTCCTCAGTGGAACGTCCGAGTACCAAAAATGCTCTGTACCCAGTCAAAGCCCGCTGAGGTAAAACATGGGTTCTCAGCTCTGCTCCTCACAAACCCACCTGTCGGCGCTGCACCTGCACATAAGACACATCAGGTGAATTCTGGTTGGCTGAACACACCTGGCTCTGCACATCAGGTCTGTGTAGATCAAAGAGGGCTGAAAACTCTGCAGTGTAGGATCCTGAGGAGCAGGCTTCAGAACCCCTGAATGTTTGGGATTAGAACACTTAACTCTGGGTTTAAAACATGGTTCCCAGTATTCAAATGGGTACAGAGCACAACTGCATCACATTTGGTGCTTTTAGAACTGCGGTGGACCAGTGGTCTGTGAGCAACTGCTTGTGGTCCCTGACAGGGATGGGGCGGATCTGATCCAATAACGGTATTGGGTTCTGATACGTAATTCATGGATCACAAAATTTAGAAATCCATGCCACAGTTTGCAGCCAGCTAAGCAGCACTGACTGCAACTGACCACAATTCATCACATCTGCTGTATTTTACACAAGAAACATTACAAACCAAGACAGCAAGGTGCGATGTTTGCACAGCTGTTGGTGGAAGCTCCGTCGCGACCTACAATACAGCAAACTTAAGCAAACACTTGAAAAAGTGCCACATTAAAGAGCCCAAGGATTTTTTAGTCAGAATCAGAAAGACAGACCAAATATGAGTAAATTAAGTACTTTTATTTATTTATTTTGGTGGTTTCTTGTTGCATTATGGAAATGCGCTCTATGCTGAAAATGGCACAGGTACTCTGAGCAGGTGTGCCATCTGGTGTTCAAGAGATGAAACTTCAGCAACTGACCCAACAATAAATTAAAGTACTTAATTCTTACACCAAAACACCGAATCTAGTCTTGTGTCTTAGATATACCTTCTGGAAAATTGTAGCTGAACTTTCAGGTCTTCTTTTTTAAGAAAGTCCTCCTCTAAACACGTCATCATGAGGCCGTATAAATGGGGATACAAAATATCCTCATATAAAATCAACAGTAATAATATTAAAGCAAACAGCTCTGGTATGGGAATAGTATCGGTATCGGCAGATATCCAAATTCAGGTATCGGGATCGGACTGGAAGTGAAAAAAATGTGGATCAGTGCATTCCTGGTCCCTGAGTATATTAGTAAAATATAAATTAACTAATATCTTATGCTAACTCCAAAGTGTTTCTAGACAGTAATATACTGTTGCTCTGGTAAACACACCAGTTGTTTTGGGGCATTTAGGCGCTCCTTGGTCTGAAAACATCTGAGAAACATGGGTTTAGAACATTATAGCATCTGTAAATCTGTGTTTAAAAGACAGCACCTTCACTATTTCTTGGGTTTAGCATAAAGCACCTGCTTTGTTTGGTTTAAAACGTGAATATTCACCAGTCTTCTATATGTTTTGGTTTAAAACACTGCACACTGTACGTCTGGGTCAAAAGTAATTAATTTTTCTATAACTGTGATTTTCAGCAGGTCAGATGAATGCCTAAACAAGAAGACTAAAAAAAATAATATTAATTACAGAAATTGATTCCCACATTTTCCAAGTATAAGTCACGTCTATTTTCTGTGTTATCAGATCTTTAATTTGGGATTTTTGTCAAACTTGTGCCAATTCAACACACAGGTCCACCTTAGACTTGCTGTGGTGATGCCAAGTGCAAACAAGGAAGCAGCTGAAGGGACTTACTTTACTTTTTATTATTATTGACATTTTTTCTTGTATTAATGAGATTTTTAGTGCTTTGATTCTTGAAAAAAAAAATCCATATAAACTGTCATGATTAATTATCATTATTAAGGCACATGATTTTTTTTTTTTTTTTTTTTTGGGGGGGGGGGGGGGGGTATATTAGTGGCATAGCAGTGTAAGTTGCAGGACCTCCTAAACTTTCTCTGAAAAACACAGTAAATTACTCTGAGTTTGTGAATGATGAACTGGTGGAATTGAGGATGAACCTCTGTGTGTATTTAAAGGCCGGCCTAACACCCAGGGCCTTCTGCTTACAATAACATTTCTAAAATAACAATCATGGAACCAAAAGTAACTAGACAAAAATTTTCTTCGGGTTTCTCCTTTTTTTGTTTGGGTCACCAGATACTCTACGTGACATAACTCCACATGTACAAGGAGAACAGGCATGGGCAGTCATGAACCAGAAACCTTCTGCCACCACTGAGGAACGAGGCCCAAATTACCACCCAGGAACACAAGTAAGAACCAGATGAAGGACAGAAATGTGACATCATCCCCCCTTTAACGGAGGGTACGCAGGGAATAAAAAATAAAAAAACTGAAATAAATGACTTATAAACATTATTTATGGACAGAATCTGCATCTGGCAAAAACTGAGCTTGAAAGATTTTTTTAAAATGTGCTGCAACTCTACTTTGACCATCGTTTGGGTTTTGAACACAGTCCATCCTGCATGTATCTGTTTTACCCGTAGAGCCCTGTGACAGACTGGTGTCCTGTCCAGGGTGAACCTGCCTCACACCCTGTGGCTGCTGGGACAGGCTCCAGCCCCCCGCGACCCTTAATTGGGGTAAGTGGTTGAAGAGGAGTGAGCTTTACCCATAGAATGTTAGGAACACGGCATCCCCTGTAGGTTTTAAAACACATTACACTGCGCACGCTGAAAACAGGATATCAATGGCGGAAATATGCCAGTTTGGAATCAAACTGCATCACTCAAAAGTTGAAAATAAGAACCAGATTTTGACGACTCAAACGTTTTATTTTTGAACACAGATCATTTCATAAGCACCTGTTGCAGTGTAAACGTTACCTTCTGCACGTGGCTCGACTGTGATGCAGGCGTACTGGGTTTTGGTCGGGATCCGACATCAGACAAGAAACTGGCCCAAAGCTCATCTGACTTCTTCTTCTGTTTCTCTTCATTGTCCTCGTCCTCCTCAGCCTGTTTCCCCTCCTTCAGTTGCTGCAGCTCCTCCGCTCCATCCTCATCCTTCTCGATTTTCAACACTCCTTTTTTCCTCTTCCTGGGGAGATTTTTGTTTTTCCAATAAGATAATCTAAAGTCACCAATATTTAAATGACTAAGATGTAGAATTCTGCTGTGTTACATTAATGCTTCATAGAAAAGACATGAAATAAATAACCTGTAACTGGGATCCGACTCCGATTATGACGAAACTTAGATTTAGTGATTTTTCAAGCAGCCAATGAATCTGTAACTTAAAATTATATTGTACCATATTCGCTCGTTGGGGTGCGCAGGGCCGAGCATCACCCACCCCCGTTTTTTTTTAAGAAAGTTGTTTAAGCGCTCACCTGAAATTAAATTACACATTTAATGAATGAGAAAAAGACAAAAAAAGGACACAAACAGGTGAGTTATTTGTGACTTATTTTTTATTTGTGATGAAATCCATGAGTGAATACGGTATTTATAAGTAATCCTCACAAAGAGGCAGTCACACGACTGAATTCAGATGAAAACCTTTTTTTCCCCTCCCTAATTTTCGTTACGCTGATCATGTCGCCGTCCCTCACCTCACACCAATGTCCTTTTTCTTCTTCATCTTCTTTCTCCCATCACCAGGATGCGGCACAACATCGTCCTCGTTTAGGGGGTCTTCCTTCTCACATTCATTAATGTCATCCTCGCTGAGATGATCATCTGCCAACAACAGTGAGATTACAGGGATTAAACAGAAATATACTCAAAGTAACACAAAAAAGCTTTATCAGCTTTAGGGAGTTTAGAAAAAGTCCATTTTCAGTTTTATTTTTTTAAGGAGTAAAAATCTCAGAGCGTTTTTAGCACATCCACTGCTGCAATTATTCAAAAAAGAAACATGACCACAGAAACAGTCTCCGTAAGAAAAATGCTATATGCCAGGGGTGGCCAAGTTCGGTCCTCCAGATCTACCTTCCTGACACTCTTAGTTGTCTCCCTGCTCCAACACACCTGAATCCAATGAAAGGCTCATTAAAAGTCTGCTAACAAGTCTTTCATTGGATTCAGGTGTGTTGGAGCAGGGAGACAACTAAGAGTGTCAGGAAGGTAGATCTGGAGGACCGAACTTGGCCACCCTGCTATATGCTAATGACAGGGTTAATCATCAACTTGTGTCTGATCAACTCAGTTTTTAGAGATAACTCAGTTAATTGAATTATATTGTATTCTTATCACAGCTTGACTGACAAAACAAGTTACTTTAAAGAGAAAACACAGGGTTTTTGTTTGTTTTGGTGATACCATTTCATGACTCAAATTTAATAGCTAAAATTCTTTGCAATGGTGGTCACACATGGTGTTCCACATGGATCTGTGTTAGGACCTATTATTATTATTTCATTTCCAGATAAATTAAATATATTCCATTGGTAGCTGAACCCAGACTGTAGAACAAGCCACCTCTCAACTTACGCACTATTCCTGACTGAGCACTTTTTAAATCTGTTAAAAACGTTTTTATTTAAGCTGGCTTTTAACACCTAGTGGGGAGGTGACATTCAGTTTGTTGTTTTAAATTTATTGTGTGTTTTATTTTTGTGAATCTGTGTTTTTATTGTTAAACACTTTGGACACCATCTGGTGCTGTAAAGCGCATTAGAAATAAATGTTGATTGATTGATTGAATTACAGCCTCAAGTCTTCTTGAATATGATGCCACACAGAAACGGTTTTTGGAATGGGTGAACCGGGCAGCCGTCTGGGGCAACATTTTTTAATGACAGATGGGAGGCGACACAAGCACTCAAAAAAAAAAAAAAAAACAAACAAAAAAAACAAATCATCTGCGCCACAAAGCGCTTTTCATATCACTGTGTGGGGAATTGGCACCCCCTGCAGCTGCAGGCGCCCCTACCTGCTAAGAAGGTGCACACAAGCAGTGAGAAGTAGAAAGGGGAGGGGCGCGGACAAGTAGAGTTTCTTTATGCAGAGAGTAGCAACAAGAAAACAGCCACGTGACTCAGGGAGCCATCTTGGGGCCAAATTCATCGTCACTGTTTTTTTTTTTGTCTTACATGAGGGGATGTAATTTAAGGGTTTTTACTGTGTTTTTAGTCTTACCAGAGGGGATGTAATTTAAGTGTTTTTAGTCTCACCTGAGGGGATGTAAATTAAGGGTTTTTACTGCGTGTTTAGTCTTACCCAAGGGGGCATAATTTAAGGGTTTTTACTGTGTTTTTAGTCTCACCCGAGGGGATGTAAATTAAGGGTTTTACTGTGTTTTAAGTCTCACTGAGGGGATGCAGTTTAAGGGTTTTTACTGCGTGTATAGTCTTACCCAAGGGGGCATAATTTAAGGGTTTTTACTGTGTTTTTAGTCTCACATGAGGGGATGTAAATTAAGGGTTTTACTGTGTTTTTAGTCTTACCAGAGGGGATGTAATTTAAGTGTTTTTAGTCTCACCTGAGGGGATGTAAATTAAGGGTTTTACTGTGTTTTTAGTCTTACCAGAGGGGATGTAGTTTAAGGGTTTTACTGTGTTTTTAGTCTTACCTGAGGGGATGTAGTTTAAGGGTTTTACTGTGTTTTTAGTCTTACCAGAGGGGATGTAATTTAAGTGTTTTTAGTCTCACCTGAGGGGATGTAAATTAAGGGTTTTACTGTGTTTTAGTCTTACCTGAGGGGACGTAGTTTAAGGGTTTTACTGTCTTTTTAGTCTTACCAGAGGGGATGTAATTTAAGTGTTTTTAGTCTCACATGAGGGGATGGAAATTAAGGGTTTTACTGTGTTTTTAGTCTTACCAGAGGGGATGTAAATTAAGGGTTTTACTGTGTTTTTAGTCTTACCTGAGGGGATGTAGTTTAAGGGTTTTACTGTGTTTTTAGTCTTACCTGAGGGGATGTAGTTTAAGGGTTTTACTGTGTTTTTAGTCTTACCAGAGGGGATGTAATTTAAGTGTTTTTAGTCTCACCTGAGGGGATGTAGTTTAAGGGTTTTACTGTCTTTTTAGTCTTACCAGAGGGGATGTAATTTAAGTGTTTTTAGTCTCACATGAGGGGATGGAAATTAAGGGTTTTACTGTGTTTTTAGTCTTACCAGAGGGGATGTAGTTTAAGGGTTTTACTGCGTTTTTGGTCTTACCTGAGGGGATGTAGTTTAAGGGTTTTACTGTGTTTTTAGTCTTACCAGAGGGGACGTAGTTTAAGGGTTTTACTGTCTTTTTAGTCTTACCAGAGGGGATGTAATTTAAGTGTTTTTAGTCTCACATGAGGGGATGGAAATTAAGGGTTTTACTGTGTTTTTAGTCTTACCAGAGGGGATGTAAATTAAGGGTTTTACTGTGTTTTAGTCTTACCTGAGGGGACGTAGTTTAAGGGTTTTACTGTCTTTTTAGTCTTACCAGAGGGGATGTAATTTAAGTGTTTTTAGTCTCACATGAGGGGATGGAAATTAAGGGTTTTACTGTGTTTTTAGTCTTACCAGAGGGGATGTAAATTAAGGGTTTTACTGTGTTTTTAGTCTTACCTGAGGGGATGTAGTTTAAGGGTTTTACTGTGTTTTTGGTCTTACCTGAGGGGACGTAGTTTAAGGGTTTTACTGTGTTTTTAGTCTTACCAGAGGGGACGTAAATTAAGGGTTTTACTGTGTTTTTAGTCTTACCAGAGGGGATGTAATTTAAGTGTTTTTAGTCTTTCCAGAGGGGATGTAATTTAAGTGTTTTTAGTCTTTCCAGAGGGGATGTAATTTAAGGGTTTTACTGTGTTTTTAGCCTTACCAGAGGGGATGTAATTTAAGTGTTTTTAGTCTCACCTGAGGGGATGTAAATTAAGGGTTTTTACTGCGTGTTTAGTCTTACCCAAGGGGGCATAATTTAAGGGTTTTTACTGTGTTTTTAGTCTCACCGGAGGGGATGTAAATTAAGGGTTTTACTGTGTTTTAAGTCTCACTGAGGGGATGCAGTTTAAGGGTTTTTACTGCGTGTATAGTCTTACCCAAGGGGGCATAATTTAAGGGTTTTTACTGTGTTTTTAGTCTTACCAGAGGGGATGTAATTTAAGTGTTTTTAGTCTCACCTGAGGGGATGTAAATTAAGGGTTTTACTGTGTTTTTGGTCTTACCTGAGGGGACGTAGTTTAAGGGTTTTACTGTCTTTTTAGTCTCACATGAGGGGATGTAAATTAAGGGTTTTACTGTGTTTTTAGTCTTACCTGAGGGGATGTAGTTTAAGGGTTTTACTGTGTTTTTAGTCTCACCTGAGGGGATGTAGTTTAAGGGTTTTACTGTGTTTTTAGTCTCACCTGAGGGGATGTAAATTAAGGGTTTTACTGTGTTTTTAGTCTCACATGAGGGGATGGAAATTAAGGGTTTTACTGTGTTTTTAGTCTTACCTGAGGGGATGTAGTTTAAGGGTTTTACTGTGTTTTTAGTCTTACCTGAGGGGATGTAGTTTAAGGGTTTTACTGTGTTTTTAGTCTTACCTGAGGGGATGTAGTTTAAGGGTTTTACTGTGTTTTTAGTCTTACCAGAGGGGATGTAATTTAAGTGTTTTTAGTCTCACCTGAGGGGATGTAAATTAAGGGTTTTACTGTGTTTTAAGTCTCACTGAGGGGATGCAGTTTAAGGGTTTTTACTGCGTGTATAGTCTTACCCAAGGGGGCATAATTTAAGGGTTTTTACTGTGTTTTTAGTCTTACCTGAGGGGATGTAATTTAAGTGTTTTTAGTCTCACCTGAGGGGATGTAAATTAAGGGTTTTACTGTGTTTTTGGTCTTACCTGAGGGGACGTAGTTTAAGGGTTTTACTGTCTTTTTAGTCTTACCAGAGGGGATGTAATTTAAGTGTTTTTAGTCTCACATGAGGGGATGTAAATTAAGGGTTTTACTGTGTTTTTAGTCTTACCTGAGGGGATGTAGTTTAAGGGTTTTACTGTGTTTTTAGTCTCACCTGAGGGGATGTAGTTTAAGGGTTTTACTGTGTTTTTAGTCTCACCTGAGGGGATGTAGTTTAAGGGTTTTACTGTGTTTTTAGTCTTACCTGAGAGGATGTAGTTTAAGGGTTTTACTGTGTTTTTAGTCTTACCAGAGGGGATGTAATTTAAGTGTTTTTAGTCTCACCTGAGGGGATGTAAATTAAGGGTTTTGCTGTGTTTTTGGTCTTACCTGAGGGGACATAGTTTAAGGGTTTTACTGTGTTTTTAGTCTTACCAGAGGGGATGTAATTTAAATGTTTTTAGTCTCACATGAGGGGATGTAAATTAAGGGTTTTACTGTGTTTTTAGTCTTACCAGAGGGGATGTAATTTAAGTGTTTTTAGTCTCACCTGAGGGGATGTAATTTAAGTGTTTTTAGTCTCACCTGAGGGGATGTAATTTAAGTGTTTTTAGTCTCACATGAGGGGATGTAATTTAAGTGTTTTTAGTCTCACATGGGGGGATGTAAATTAAGGGTTTTACTGTGTTTTTAGTCTTACCAGAGGGGATGCAATTTAAGTGTTTTTAGTCTCACCTGAGGGGATGTAATTTAAGTGTTTTTAGTCTCACATGAGGGGATGTAAATTAAGGGTTTTGCTGTGTTTTTGGTCTTACCTGAGGGGACATAGTTTAAGGGTTTTACTGTGTTTTTAGTCTTACCAGAGGGGATGTAATTTAAATGTTTTTAGTCTCACATGAGGGGATGTAAATTAAGGGTTTTACTGTGTTTTTAGTCTTACCAGAGGGGATGTAATTTAAGTGTTTTTAGTCTCACCTGAGGGGATGTAATTTAAGTGTTTTTAGTCTCACCTGAGGGGATGTAATTTAAGTGTTTTTAGTCTCACATGGGGGGATGTAAATTAAGGGTTTTACTGTGTTTTTAGTCTTACCAGAGGGGATGCAATTTAAGTGTTTTTAGTCTCACCTGAGGGGATGTAATTTAAGTGTTTTTAGTCTCACATGAGGGGATGTAAATTAAGGGTTTTACTGTGTTTTTAGTCTTACCAGAGGGGATGTAATTTAAGTGTTTTTAGTCTCACCTGAGGGGATGTAAATTAAGGGTTTTACTGTGTTTTTGGTCTTACCTGAGGGGACATAGTTTAAGGGTTTTACTGTGTTTTTAGTCTTACCAGAGGGGATGTAATTTAAGTGTTTTTAGTCTCACATGAGGGGATGTAAATTAAGGGTTTTACTGTGTTTTTAGTCTTACCAGAGGGGATGTAATTTAAGTGTTTTTAGTCTCACTTGAGGGGATGTAAATTAAGGGTTTTACTGTGTTTTTAGTCTTACACGAGGAGACGTAGTTTAAGGGTTTTACTGTGTTTTTATTCTTACCAGAGGGGATGTAATTTAAGTGTTTTTAGTCTCACCTGAGGGGATGTAATTTAAGTGTTTTTAGTCTCACATGAGGGGATGTAAATTAAGGGTTTTACTGTGTTTTTAGTCTTACCAGAGGGGATGTAATTTAAGTGTTTTTAGTCTCACTTGAGGGGATGTAAATTAAGGGTTTTACTGTGTTTTTAGTCTTACCCAAGAGGGAGTAATTTAAGGGATTCTACTGCGTGTTTAGTCTTACCTGAGGGGACGTAGTTTAAGGGTTTTTACTGCATGTGTTTAGTCTTACCTTAGGGGATGTAATTTAAGGGTTCTTATTGTGTTTTAGTCTTACCTGAGGGGATGTAATTTAAGGGTTCTTATTGTGTTTTAGTCTTACCTGAGGGGATGTAATTTAAGGGTTCTTAATGTGTTTTAGTCTTACCTGAGGGGATGTAATTTAAGGGTTCTTATTGTGTTTTAGTCTTACCTGAGGGGATGTAATTTAAGGGTTCTTATTGTGTTTTAGTCTTACCTGAGGGGATGTAATTTAAGGGTTCTTAATGTGTTTTAGCCTTACCTGAGGGGATGTAATTTAAGGGTTCTTAATGTGTTTTAGCCTTACCTGAGGGGATGTAATTTAAGGGTTCTTAATGTGTTTTAGTCTTACCTGAGGGGATGTAATTTAAGGGTTCTTATTGTGTTTTAGTCTTACCTGAGGGGATGTAATTTAAGGGTTCTTAATGTGTTTTAGTCTTACCTGAGGGGATGTAATTTAAGGGTTCTTAATGTGTTTTAGTCTTACCTGAGGGGGATGTAATTTAAGGGTTCTTAATGTGTTTTAGTCTTACCTGAGGGGATGTAATTTAAGGGTTTTACTGTGTTTTTAGTCTTACCAGAGGGGATGTAATTTAAGTGTTTTTAGTCTTACCTGAGGGGATGTAATTTAAGGGTTCTTAATGTGTTTTAGTCTTACCTGAGGGGATGTAATTTAAGTGTTTTAGTCTCAACTGAGGGGATGTAAATTAAGGGTTTTTACTGTGTTTTTAGTCTTACCTGAGGGGGTGTCATTCAAAGGCTTTTACTGTTTTTAGTCTTACCTGAGGGGATGTAATTTAAAGGTTTTACTGCGTTTTTAGTCTTACCTGAGGGGATGTAATTTAAGTGTTTTAGTCTCAACTGAGGGGATGTAAATTAAGGGTTTTTACTGTGTTTTTAGTCTTACCTGAGGGGGTGTCATTCAAAGGCTTTTACTGTTTTTAGTCTTACCTGAGGGGATGTAATTCAAAGGTTTTACTATGTTTTTAGTCTTACCTGAGGGGATGTAATTTAAGTGGTTTAGTCTCAACTGAGGGGATGTAAATTAAAGGTTTTTACTGTGTTTTTAGTCTTACCTGAGGGGATGTAATTTAAGGGTTCTTATTGTGTTTTAGTCTTACCTGAGGGGATGTAATTTAAGGGTTCTTAATGTGTTTTAGTCTTACCAGAGGGGATGTAATTTAAGTGTTTTTAGTCTTACCTGAGGGGATGTAATTTAAGGGTTCGTAATGTGTTTTAGTCTTACCTGAGGGGATGTAATTTAAGTGTTTTAGTCTCAACTGAGGGGATGTAAATTAAGGGTTTTTACTGTTTTTAGTCTTACCTGAGGGGGTGTCATTCAAAGGCTTTTACTGTTTTTAGTCTTACCTGAGGGGATGTAATTTAAAGGTTTTACTATGTTTTTAGTCTTACCTGAGGGGATGTAATTCAAAGGTTTTACTATGTTTTTAGTCTTACCTGAGGGGATGTAATTTAAGTGGTTTAGTCTCAACTGAGGGGATGTAAATTAAAGGTTTTTACTGTGTTTTTAGTCTTACCTGAGGGGATGTAATTTAAGGGTTCTTATTGTGTTTTAGTCTTACCTGAGGGGATGTAATTTAAGGGTTCTTATTGTGTTTTAGTCTTACCTGAGGGGATGTAATTTAAGGGTTCTTATTGTGTTTTAGTCTTACCTGAGGGGATGTAATTTAAGGGTTCTTATTGTGTTTTAGTCTTACCTGAGGGGATGTAATTTAAGGGTTCTTATTGTGTTTTAGTCTTACCTGAGGGGATGTAATTTAAGGGTTCTTATTGTGTTTTAGTCTTACCTGAGGGGATGTAATTTAAGGGTTCTTAATGTGTTTTAGCCTTACCTGAGGGGATGTAATTTAAGGGTTCTTAATGTGTTTTAGCCTTACCTGAGGGGATGTAATTTAAGGGTTCTTAATGTGTTTTAGCCTTACCTGAGGGGATGTAATTTAAGGGTTCTTATTGTGTTTTAGTCTTACCTGAGGGGATGTAATTTAAGGGTTCTTATTGTGTTTTAGTCTTACCTGAGGGGATGTAATTTAAGGGTTCTTAATGTGTTTTAGTCTTACCTGAGGGGATGTAATTTAAGAGTTCTTAATGTGTTTTAGTCTTACCTGAGGGGGATGTAATTTAAGGGTTCTTAATGTGTTTTAGTCTTACCTGAGGGGATGTAATTTAAGGGTTTTACTGTGTTTTTAGTCTTACCAGAGGGGATGTAATTTAAGTGTTTTTAGTCTTACCTGAGGGGATGTAATTTAAGTGTTTTAGTCTCAACTGAGGGGATGTAAATTAAGGGTTTTTACTGTGTTTTTAGTCTTACCTGAGGGGGTGTCATTCAAAGGCTTTTACTGTTTTTAGTCTTACCTGAGGGGATGTAATTTAAAGGTTTTACCGCGTTTTTAGTCTTACCTGAGGGGATGTAATTTAAGTGTTTTAGTCTCAACTGAGGGGATGTAAATTAAGGGTTTTTACTGTGTTTTTAGTCTTACCTGAGGGGGTGTCATTCAATGGCTTTTACTGTTTTTAGTCTTACCTGAGGGGATGTAATTTAAAGGTTTTACCGTGTTTTTAGTCTTACCTGAGGTGATGTAATTCAAAGGTTTTACTGTGTTTTTAGTCTTACCTGAGGGGATGTAATTTAAGGGTTCTTAATGTGTTTTAGTCTTACCTGAGGGGATGTAATTTAAGGGTTCTTAATGTGTTTTAGTCTTACCTGAGGGGATGTAATTTAAGGGTTCTTATTGTGTTTTAGTCTTACCTGAGGGGATGTAATTTAAGGGTTCTTATTGTGTTTTAGTCTTACCTGAGGGGATGTAATTTAAGGGTTCTTATTGTGTTTTAGTCTTACCTGAGGGGATGTAATTTAAGGGTTCTTATTGTGTTTTAGTCTTACCTGAGGGGATGTAATTTAAGGGTTCTTATGTGTTTTAGTCTTACCTGAGGGGATGTATTTAAGGGTTCTAATTGTGTTTTAGTCTTACCTGAGGGGATGTAATTTAAGGGTTCTTATGTGTTTTAGTCTTACCTGAGGGGATGTAATTTAAGGGTTCTTATTGTGTTTTAGTCTTACCTGAGGGATTGTAATTTAAGGGTTCTTAATTGTGTTTTAGTCTTACCTGAGGGGATGTAATTAAGGGTTCTTAATGTGTTTTAGTCTTACCTGAGGGGATGTAATTTAAGGGTTCTTAATGTGTTTTAGTCTTACCTGAGGGGATGTAATTTAAGGGTTCTTATTGTGTTTTAGTCTTACCTGAGGGGATGTAATTTAAGGGTTCTTAATGTGTTTTAGTCTTACCTGAGGGGATGTAATTTAAGGGTTCTTATTGTGTTTTAGTCTTACCTGAGGGGATGTAATTTAAGGGTTCTTATTGTGTTTTAGTCTTACCTGAGGGGATGTAATTTAAGGGTTCTTATTGTGTTTTAGTCTTACCTGAGGGGATGTAATTTAAGGGTTCTTATTGTGTTTTAGTCTTACCTGAGGGGATGTAATTTAAGGGTTCTTATGTGTTTTAGTCTTACCTGAGGGGATGTAATTTAAGGGTTCTTAATGTGTTTTAGTCTTACCTGAGGGGATGTAATTTAAGGGTTCTTAATGTGTTTTAGTCTTACCTGAGGGGATGTAATTTAAGGGTTCTTATTGTGTTTTAGTCTTACCTGAGGGGATGTAATTTAAGGGTTCTTATTGTGTTTTAGTCTTACCTGAGGGGATGTAATTTAAGGGTTCTTAATGTGTTTTAGTCTTACCTGAGGGGATGTAATTTAAGGGTTCTTATTGTGTTTTAGTCTTACCTGAGGGGATGTAATTTAAGGGTTCTTATTGTGTTTTAGTCTTACCTGAGGGGATGTAATTTAAGGGTTCTTATTGTGTTTTAGTCTTACCTGAGGTGCTATTGTAATTTTAGTCTTACCTGAGGGGATGTAATTTAAGGGTTCTTATTGTGTTTTAGTCTTACCTGAGGGGATGTAATTTAAGGGTTCTTATTGTGTTTTAGTCTTACCTGAGGGGATGTAATTTAAGGGTTCTTATTGTGTTTTAGTCTTACCTGAGGGGATGTAATTTAAGGGTTCTTAATGTGTTTTAGTCTTACCTGAGGGGATGTAATTTAAGGGTTCTTAATGTGTTTTAGTCTTACCTGAGGGGATGTAATTTAAGGGTTCTTATTGTGTTTTAGTCTTACCTGAGGGGATGTAATTTAAGGGTTCTTATTGTGTTTTAGTCTTACCTGAGGGGATGTAATTTAAGGGTTCTTAATGTGTTTTAGTCTTACCTGAGGGGATGTAATTTAAGGGTTCTTATTGTGTTTTAGTCTTACCTGAGGGGATGTAATCTGCGTCTTCATTTGAAGAATATCCGTCAGAATCATAATCAGAATAATTCATTTTCCCACACCAACAAAAGAACGCGCTGCTGGTTTATTTCCTCCTCTCACCAACGTTAGACGCAAACCTCTAAAGCTGAAAAAGACGTCGTCACTACAAAAACAAAAATGGAAATATAAAGATTATTTTTAAGTCCAGAAAAAGGCAAAAATACATAAAATAGAGAACGGCTTTGCCACCAAAAGTGACTTCCGTCCTTCGTCTTCTTCTTCTTCTTCACCTCCTCTCATTCACTGGCAGACGGTAAACAGCACCGCTGCTCTCTTCCGCCACCTTCTGCAACGGAGTGTTGGTACAACTTCAAACGCGTCAGACCAACTGTAAAAACAATATCAAAAACCATACCACAAAAAAAAACAAAACATTAAAATTCCAAAATATACAAAGACACATAAGACCAGACACACACAGCTTAAATTGTATTAAAAGCCAAAGCATAAAAATGAGTCTTAAGAACAGATTTAAAAGACTCTAGAGATGGAGCAGCTCTAATGTGCATAGGCAAACTGTTCCAAAGTTTAGGCACAGCCACCGAAAAAGCCCGATCACCTCGAGTTTTTAAACGAGATCTGGGCACATTTAATAAACGCTGGCTTTCTGACCTCACTGATCTGACCGGAACATAAGGAGTCAAAAGCTCAGAGAGGTAATCGGGAGCCAAACCATTTAAGCACTTGAACACAAGCAGCAGGATTTTAAAATCAATCCTAAATGTGACTGGGAGCCAATGGAGCGAGGCTAACACAGGGGTGATGTGCTCTCGCTTCCTTGTCCCTGTAAGCAGTCGTACAGCAGCGTTCTGAACCTGCTGCAGACGCTTTAGAGACGACTGGTCCAGTCCACAGTAGAGTGAGTTACAATACTCAAGACGAGATGTTATAAACAAATGAATAACTCGCTCAAAATCACACGCTGGGAGGTAAGCCTTCACTTTTCTCAAGATTCTGAGTTGGAAGAAACTGGCTTTTACCACAGAATTCATTTGCTTGTCCATTTTAAAGGAGCTGTCAAAAATGACCCCCAGATTTCTGACAGAATCATGCACACAGGAAGACAAAGGACCAAGCACATCATATGAACCAGATGACCATGCAGGGCCAAAACTAACTATTTCAGTTTTATTCTCATTGAGAATTAGAAAGTTTTGGGCCAACCAGGTTTTCACTTCCTGCAGAAAATTTACCAAGATAGTAAGAGAATTTGATGGGAGCTTAAGTGGCAGATAGATTTGCAGGTCATCAGCATAAAAATAAAAGGCCAAGTTGTATTTTCTGAATATGGTGCCAAGTGGCAGCATATACAGTGAAAAAAGGGCAGGACCCAAAACAGAGCCTTGTGGAACACCATAATTTAAGGGTGCTGAGCTGGACTGGTGTGGCCCAAGGTGCACAGAGAAACTACAGTCTCTAAGATAAGCTCTGAACCACTCCAGTGCTGTCCCTTTGTGCTCTGTGCTATTTGTCTGTCTGTCTCTGTGTGTGTGTCTGTCTGTCTCTGTGTGTCTGTCTCTGTGAGTGTGTCTGTCTGTTTTTGTGTGTCTGTCTGTCTCTGTGTCTCTCTGTCTGTGTGTGTCTATTTGTCTGTGTGTCTCTGTGTCTGTCTGTGTTTCTCTGTGTCTGTCTATGTGTTTTGTGTGTGTGCGTGTGAGTCACCTAATGAATGTTATACAGAGTTAATTAAACGGTCGTGACTCAGGCTGATCAATATAGAACAAAATAAAGCTTTGATTCATAAAACGCCACAAAAAGCTTTAATTTGACTCAAAAATGGTTTTAACTTTTAGATTAGTTAATAAAAACAACAATTTTAAATAGTGAAAAGTGTATTTAAAGATTAAGCATTTTTCAGTTTAAATCCCCCGTGACCTTTGGTTGGAGTCGACACGTATAGAAAATGAATGAATGAATGAATTTAGTTTTTTCTATTTGTATTTGATCACTAATTTCATGAGTTTCTTTGCTTCACGTCTGTTCTGTAAAAATCACACAGAAGATGAGACTCATAATTCGCCATTAGAACGTCTCCCAGTAAATGACACATAATTGTGGGCTGTAATGTGTCCACGCGGCTCTCAGTCAACACGACCTCAATGCTGAGTGATTAAGTGTCATTTGCACTTTTTATTAAAAGCAGGGGGACACAGAGCTGCTCATTTGTTAAGAGAAAATACTGCCATCATGTTTGACACAAACAACAGCGAGAACAAATCTGAAGTCTGCAGTTTGTCCCCGACTAAAAGAAATTTGATGCTATAGAATAATTCTGTTCCAACGACCGCTGTCTGTTTAGGCCTAGAACCCAGCAACCATTAGTTTTCTTATGCCTGCAACCCAACGACAACTGTCTGTTTAAATTTAACCAGGTTAGTCCCACTGAGATCAAGATCTCTTTTACAAGGGAGACCTGGACAATTATAAAGTTTCAAGTCCACCTAACCTGCATGTCTTTGGATGTGGGAGGAAACCCGAGCACCCAGAGGAAACCCATGCAAACATGGGGAGAACATGCAAACTCCACCCAGAAAGGCTATAGGTGGGAATCAAACCCATGACCTTCTTGCTGTGAGGCAACAGTACTAACCACTAATCCACCGTACTTCCCATGTCTTTTTAGGTCTACAACCCAACAATCACTGTCTTTTTAGGTCTACAACTCAACAATCGTTGCCTTTTTAGGTCTATAACTCAATGACCGTGGTCTTCTTATGATAGTAACCCAACGACTGCTGTCTTATTAGGTCTACAACCCAACAATCATTGTCTTTTTAGGTCTACAACTCAGTGACCGCTGTCTTTTTAGGTCTACAACCCAACAATCATTGTCTTTTTAGATCTACAACTCAATGACAGCTGTCTTTTTAGGTCTACAACCCAACAATCAGTCTTTTTAGGTCTATAACTCAACGGCCGCTGTCATTTTAGGTCTACAACCTAACAATCATTGTCTTTTAAGGTCTATAACAATGACCGCTGTCTAATTTTAGGTCTACAACTCAACAATTTTAGGTCTATAACAATGGCTGCTGTCTTCTTATGCCAGTAACCCAATGACCGCTGTCTTTTAGGTCTACAACCCAACAATTGTCTTTTTTAGGTCAATAACTCAATGACCACTGTCTTTTTAGGTCTACAACTCAACGGCCGCTGTCTTCTTATGCTAGTAACCCTATGGCCGCTGTCTTTTTAGGTCTACAACTTAACGGCCGCTGTCTTCTTAGGTTTAAAACCAAATGGTTATTGGCTTCATGTTCGAGGGCCGGTGTTTCTTGTTGCTGCACCTATCAACTAACAGAACTGCTCTGCGATCCAACTGGTGACTACAAAAACGGATTAATTTCATTAAAGTTTATGTATTGTAAAAGAAACACTAGTCAATAGTACCTGTAAGCATGAAGATGCTCAGAGCTATGGCTGGTGATAACTCAGATAAGTACATCAATAAGGATCTGGTAATCTTATTTAAAAGGAAGCTTCCAGGTCAACAACACTGTTTGTCTTTCTGGAAATTGCCCATTTAGGATTAGAATCTTGATGCTCTTGTTGTTCTGCCCTCTGCTCATGGCAACATATAGGTGCCAGTAAGAGAAGATGTCCTGGAACTGGAAGATGCCGGTTCTTGACCGTGTCTGTCCTCATGATTTGTTGGAAGAAATTCTGAAACATTTTGATTAGATGAAAACCTGATCCCGACCTGAACGATTGACCTTCAGTCTGATCTTACCAAGGCAGTTCCAGGATCCACCTACATGTGTGTGCCTATTCCATATTGGGATAAAAATAACATTCCATAATCTTTTCCAAAAAGAATGCTTTAAGGTTGATCATTTAAAATCATCTTTGGTGGAAATCAGCTAAAGGACCTGCAAGGAGTAGACCAACAAAAAAGAAAAGCATCACCTTCACCCCCCATGATGGACAGTGGCGGTCCTAGAGTGATTTACTCCACGGGCGAAACCCCCTGCGTGTGCCCCCCCCCTGCACACTAACATGGCCACCACCTCCGCCCCACCACCCATGAAAACATTAACCTCGTCCAGAACACCCACAATCCCACAAATGAACTCACAACAGCTATTTTCAAGAACAAATTTCCGGTTTTAATGACAACTGCAATAACAAACACAAAGAAATTGGCACAGTCTAATGTGTCATTATCCGTGGACTTATCTGCAATGATCATCTCAAAAGTTTGCAGGAGGCATCATAATTGTTTGCCACAGTGCTCACTATCCGTGATGTGAAATTCCATCGAGTAGGAGCATTTCTGGGCAACCTTGAGCAGCCTGCAGACTCAAGAAAAGACATCCTCTTTGTGGATTTTGAGAAAAATGTGGCAAACCCAGACAGTGATGCAAAAAGTATTCTGCACTCAGATAAGCATTTAGCCCCCTGAGACAGAACCAGATTCAGTCTGTGTGCATAGCAATGCACAAACATTGACCTGGGGACTGTTGCTTTAACTTTGGCCTGCAAACCATTGAGAGCTGAAGCCATGACAGCAGCCACGGCTTCTTCGTAAGAAAGACTATCAAATGGCTTCGCCAAAATCCACAACAACATTCAAATTGTCTGCCATTATGTGCGGCTTTCTACCTAGATCGCTAGCTAGGACTGGCGCGAGGCTAGTGTGAAGTTTGTCCGCCTGTGAGTGCTTTGTGACGGTGGAGGAGCTCAGCAGCACCCGCTGCTCGGTAGGAACAGAAACTGCGATAAAAGTCAGAAAGAGTGATAGAAGTCAGTCTCCAAACACAAGCAGCTACAAAAAAACAAACACCAGAAATGGAAGCTCGATTTGTTGCTAGTCATTTTTAACAAAGAAAATGCCGCTAAGAGGATTAGGAAAGTCTCTGGTTCAACTCAGAACAGAATGAAAATTAAAAAATGCTCCCACGGATGTTTACACCAAAAGATCGCTGATTCGCTCATTTCGCTGTCAATCAAAAAGGGATTCAGCCTCAGACAGATCATCCAATCATCATGCAGAAGCTGAGCGTCTGGGCCGGCCGAGGCCCGCCCACTGCCCCATAGACCCCCAGACACGCTGAGCGTCCGATGGGCGGGACAAAGTCAAGCATTTATCCAATGACTCGTCTCGTTTCGCTGCATGCTTTGTGTCGCTATTGACCTCTGTGGACCGTTTAAAGCACTGTGAAGCTGCTGAATGAGTGAGAGGAAAGCCGCGTCGTTACCAGTGAAGCTGATTCTGAACAAAAGTTGAGCGTGTTGTAACCACGAACCCCCCCCGTCAGGACAACCCCCCCCACCCCGTTTTTTTTTTTCCCCCGCACGGTCGTGCCGCCCCCCCCGCGATGACCGCCCCTGATGATGGACTTCAGCTAAGCAATTCAAGACCCCCCCCCAACACACACACACACACACACACACACACACACACACACACACTTCCAAGAAGTGTTGGACTTGGTACAAATGCAAGTGAAAAATCTAAAATTTGACTTCAATTACCTTAAAATTTACCAGGTCAAACTCCGGGGACACACACCATGTTTGGTGGAAATCAAACCTGAGAGGATTCGGGGAACAAACAGACAATCGTGACTTAAATTATAGCGTTACACTTGAACAACTGTGTAGAAATGTTGATCCCAAAGAACCCTGGAGGACCGGCTGGAGTTGGAGGGGTCACAAAATTGGAGGAGAATAAAGAACGACACGAGTCCTGATGTGACCTACAGCGACTCTGAGGGTGGAACTCGTCATCTGACTCGCCTTTCAACGTCCAGGTGTGCGTGTCTTTGTGTCGGTGCACGCTGATCCCAGTCTCTCTAAATGCTAATGTGCATCAACGACTGTTTGGAGCAGCAGGTGAGCATGAGGAACGCACACAGGTTTCCTCATTTCACTGCGGAACATAAAGCTGCCCCGGCAGGCGTGTGGTTTTTACTTTTGATTAAGGAGCTGGATTACCTGAGGACACCATCAGCTGAGACCACAGACCAGTGACTTCACCACAACAAGCAAACACACAAACTAAACCTCCAATGAAGCTTTACAGCCTCGTCTGTATTATAATGATCAAGTGGCCCCTGTGTGTGTGTATGTGTGTGTGGGTGGCTTTGATCATGGTGAAACTGTGGAGATCTGCTGTTTGGTATGTTTATGTATTTTGGGTCAAGAATAAACAGCGTCAAAACTGAACGTCGTTGATAGGAGTGATATTTTTAGAGAAGCTACATATATTGACTGACAATACTGAACAATGGACATTGATATTTACATTCTGGACTCACACGCCAATCCAGCAGGGTATGGTATATCATCTATATATTAAAAGTGTGAGTGTGTGATTTTATTTAGTAAGTTCAATGTAAGTACATAATAGTAAATACGTTAAAAATACATGGATGACACAAGAAAGTGAAAACACATTTCCATTGTGGTCCATTTAAAAATCAAATGACAAAACAGAAATAAAATAATAATAGTGTGTATGGCTGGTACAACCCCAATTCCAATAAGTTGGGACATTGGGGAAAATGTAAATAAAAACAGAATACAATGATTTTCAAATCCTCTTCAACCTATACTCAATTGAATACACCACAAAGACAAGATATTTAATGTTCAAACTGATAAACTTTATTGTTTTTGTGCAAATATTTGCCCCTTTTTGAAATGGATGCTTGCAACACGTTTCAAAAAAGCTGGGACAGTGGTACGGTAGTGTTCAGAATAACAGTGCTATAACTAAAAGATTAATCCAGGTTTTGAGTATATTTCTTACAAAATCTTGGTTCCAAACCAACAAAATTAATTCCTCGCAGATGTGAAGAAATAATGAAAAACTGTGGTTATACAACTAAGTACTAGTTTAGTGATTCACAGGATTGCTACAAAAGCAGTTTGAAAGGATTCAAAGGATTCAAAAAAATTTGTCATATGCACAATGAAATGTGTCTACTGCATTTAACCCATCCTAATTGCCAATTAGGAGCAGAAGTCGCCATTAGGCGCCCGGGACCAGCTCCAGATGTACATTCCTGCCTTGGTCAACAGCAGGGCTGAGCAAACCAAGACCGACCCATAACAAACGACACACACATAACACACAACACACATAGGCCGGCCCGGGACATAAACACATATAAAAAAGCACACACAAGGGAAGAAAGAGAAAAAAACCCTCATAGCCGCTGCATTACACAGCAGTAATGAGAAAAAAACCCCATCAGCACAGAAAAACAATAATCACACAGACAAACAAAGACGAATCCAGAATCTGCTGGATAGCAGATGGGCAAAGGAGGTTGGGCTCCCTCTAGTGGCCTTACCGTCACCATTGTCGGTGCGGGCGCTAGATGGCACCCTTCTTCCACTAATCACACACCAGACACAGCCAGTGACATTGGTGGTGTCTGGGAATCACAGGGAGGAGATTGTGTTTTATGTAACACCTTCTACCTCCCGAGTAATTTTGGGTTTTCCATGGGTGTTAAAACACAATCCCCGGATTGATTGGCTGTCTGGGGTTGTGGTTCAGTGGAGCGAAACCTGCCACTGGGAGTGTTTAGGATCCTTGGTTCCACCCGGTGTGACAGCTAAGGAGGAGGTTTTAGTCCCCCCCAATCTGGCGGTGGTGCCAGTCGAGTACCACGACCTTGCTGACGTCTTCAGCAAGGATCTGGCACTCACGCTGCCCCCGCACCGTCCGTACGATTGTGCCATTGATTTGATACCGGGCGCTGAGTACCCGTCCAGCAGGCTGTACAACCTCTCACGTCCGGAAGGCGAATCAATGGAGACCTACATCCGGGACTCGTTAGCTGCCGGGTTGATCCGGAACTCCACCTCCCCGATGGGTGCTGGTTTCTTTTTTGTGGGCAAGAAGGACGGCGGACTCCGTCCATGCATTGATTACAGAGGGCTGAACGAGATCACGGTTCGCAACCGATACCCGTTACCTCTGTTGGATTCAGTGTTCACGCCCCTGCATGGAGCCCAAATTTTCACGAAATTGGATCTTAGGAATGCTTATCACCTGGTTCGGATCCGGGAGGGAGACTAGTGGAAGACGGCATTCAACACCCCGTTAGGTCACTTTGAGTACCTGGTCATGCCGTTCGGCCTCACCAATGCGCCCGCGACGTTCCAAGCATTGGTTAATGACGTCTTGCGGGACTTCCTGCATCGGTTTGTCTTCGTATATCTAGACGATATACTCATCTTTTCTCCGGATCCTGAGACCCATGTCAAGCATGTACGTCAGGTCCTACAGCGGTTGTTGGAGAACCGGCTGTTTGTGAAGGGCGAGAAGTGTGAGTTCCACCACACTTCTTTGTCCTTCTTGGGGTTCATCATCTCCTCCAACTCCGTCGCCCCTGATCCGGCCAAGGTTGCGGCGGTGAGAGATTGGCCCCAACCAAGGAACCGTAGGAAACTACAACAGTTCCTCGGTTTTGCAAATTTCTACCGGAGGTTCATCAAGGGCTACAGTCAGGTAGTTAGCCCCCTGACAGCCCTGACCTCCACAAAAGTCCCCTTCACCTGGTCGGATCGGTGCAAAGCCGCGTTTAGGGAGTTGAAACGCCGGTTCTCGACTGCACCGGTTCTGGTGCAGCCCGATCCCAAGCGCCAGTTTGTTGTTGAAGTGGATGCCTCTGACTCAGGGATAGGAGCCGTGCTGTCCCAGAGCGGGGAGTCCGACAAGGTTCTCCATCCATGTGCCTACTTTTCCCGCAGGTTGACCCCAGCTGAACGGAACTATGACGTCGGCAATCGGGAACTTCTTGCGGTGAAGGAGGCTCCTGAGGAGTGGAGACACCTGTTGGAGGGAGCATCGGTACCATTTACGGTTTTCACGGACCATCGGAACCTGGAGTACATCCGGACCGCGAAGCGTCTGAACCCCAGGCAAGCCCGCTGGTCGCTGTTCTTCGGGCGTTTTGACTTCCGGATCACCTACCGCCCCGGGACTAAGAACCAACGGTCTGATGCCCTGTCCCGGGTGCACGAAGAGGAGGTCAAGACCGAGTTGTCAGACCCCCCTGAAACCATCATCCCCGAGTCCACTGTCGTGGCCGCCCTTACCTGGGACGTGGAGAAGACCATCCGGGAGGCCCTGACACGGAGCCCGGACCCGGGGACAGGTCCGAAGAACAAACTGTACGTCCCACCAGAGGCCAGGGCTGCGGTCCTTGACTTCTGTCATGGTTCCAAGCTCTCCTGTCACCCAGGGGTGCGAAGGACCGTGGCAGTGGTCCGGCAGCGCTTCTGGTGGGCGTCTATGGAAGCCGACGTCCGGGAGTATGTCCAGGCCTGCACCACCGGTGCCAGGGGCAAAGCCGACCATCACAAGGCCCAAGGCCTCCTCCAGCCTCTGCCTGTGCCTCGTCGCCCCTGGTCTCATATCGGCATGGACTTTGTCACGGGCCTCCCGCCGTCCCAGGGCAACACCACCATCTTAACGATAGTGGACCGGTTCTCCAAGGCGGCCCACTTCGGGGCCCTCCCGAAGCTCCCGACGGACCAGGAGACTGCAGACCTCCTGGTCCACCATGTCGTGCGTCTGCATGGGATTCCATCGGACATAGTCTCGGATCGTGGTCCTCAGTTCTCCTCCCAGGTCTGGAGGAGTTTCTGCAGGGAACTGGGGGCCACCGTCAGTCTCTCGTCTGGGTACCACCCCCAGACGAACGGGCAGGCAGAGCGGACGAACCAGGAACTGGAGCAGGCCCTCCGCTGCGTGACCTCCGCGCACCCGACGGCCTGGAGTGACCATCTGGCCTGGATCGAGTACGCTCATAATAGCCAAGTTTCATCTGCCACCGGCCTCTCCCCGTTTGAGGTGTGTTTGGGGTACCAGCCCCCATTGTTTCCGCTAGTGGAGGGAGAGGTCGGGGTGCCCTCGGTCCAGGCCCATCTGAGGAAGTGCCGTCGGGTGTGGCGTACCGCCCGCTCTGCCCTGCTCAGAGCCCAGACGAGGGCTAAGGCCCATGCAGACCGCCGGCGTTCCCCGGCCCCTGCATACCAGCCCGGGCAGGCGGTCTGGTTATCCACAAAGGACATACCTCTACAAACGGAATCCCAGAAGCTTAAGGACAGATTTATAGGACCCTTCACCATCGTGAAGGTCCTCAGTCCAGCCGCAGTGAAGCTGAAGCTGCCAGCTTCACTGCGGATACATCCAGTATTCCACGTCTCCAGACTCAAACCCTGCCACACCTCTCCCCTCTGTGCCCCTGGACCGGCGCCGCCACCTGCCCGGATCATCGACGGGGAGCCGGCTTGGACTGTGCGCCGACTCCTGGACGTTCATCGAAAGGGCCGGGGATTCCAGTATTTGGTGGACTGGGAGGGATATGGACCCGAAGAATGCTCCTGGGTGAAGAGGAGCTTCATCCTGGACCCGGCCCTCCTGGCCGATTTCTACGCCCGGCACCCGGACAAGCCTGGTCGGGCGCCAGGAGGCACCCGTTGAGGGGGGGGTCCTGTTGTGTGGGCCGCTGAAGAGGAGGTACTGCTGGCCCACCACCACCAGATGGCGCCCTGCTTGGAGTGCGGGCTCCAAGCACGAGAGGGCGTTGGAGCCGCTGGAAGTGACAGCTGTCACCTATCAACACCAGCTGTCACCCATCACCACCACTACAAAGGCCGGACTGCAACTCCACCTCCTCGCCGAGAAATCAACTACCAATCAGGTAATTTTCTCTGCTGACTCAAAACATTGAGTATTAATCTGAACTTCTTTGCAGCCGTTTTCCTGTGGTGTGTCCTTATCTGTGGGATTGGCGTTTGGTGTGATCAGCGACGGCTTCGCTTCACACCCCAACCAGATAAGTGGTTAGACAGGAGCTGCACGAGTGTGTGATTGGAGGTGGAGGTTTTCCCTCCTTTACTGAATACAGACTGTGGGATTACTGAGTGTGCGACTTCACACTCATCTGGACTGTCTCTGTTCTCTGCCAGCAGTACCGGGTCTGACTGCTGAAGACAGCGGCCACCTGGGACGCAGGGCTTGGCGGCTCCGGTGTTCTTCAGCTCCGTTGGCGGTGGAAGCTGTGTGGATCCGGCTTTTCTCTTGCCAGGCGTCTTCTATCGTCGAGCCTGCCCACACGTCACCTGGTGTATGATTGACAGTCACTGTATTGTTATTGTCTGTACATCGTTGTGTGATTCACAACATTAAATTGTTACCTTTTGGCTATTCCATTGTCCGTTCATTAACGCCCCCTGTTGTGGGTCCGTGTCACGACACTTTCACAACAAGAATAGAGCTTTTTGGAATCAACTCCACTTACCATGTTTAGAGGATGAACTCAATAGAAAATCTTTGGAGGGAGCTGAAACTCCAAACCTGAAAGATTTGGAGAAGATCTGTATGGAGGAGTGGACCAAAATCCCAGCTGCAGTGTGTGAAAACCTGGTGAAAAACTACAGGAAATGTTTGACCTCTGTAATTGCAAACAAAGGCTACTGTACCAAATATTAACATTGATTTTCACAGGTGTTCAAATACTTATTTGCAGCAGTAACATACAAATAAATTATTTTTAAAAAATCATACATTGTGATTTCCAGATTTTTTTTTAGATTATGTCTCTGACAGTGGACATGAACCTAAGATGAAAATTTCAGATCCCTCCATGATTTCTAAGTGGGAGAACTTGCAAAATCGCAGGGTGTTCAAATACTTATTTTCCTCACTGTACGTTTCATATCCTGAATTCAAAGACAACTGTAATTTATGAACTGGAACAAATAAAATACCACCAGAAGTCTGATTCCCAGCCTTGACTTCTTCGTTTTTACACCATTCCCCAAATGATGCTTGTTAATAATGGATGTAAAAAAAATTATTTTCCAGGAAAGTTTGCTGTTTCAGTAACGTATAGTGTTATATCCAGCACAGTGCTGCCACAACAAACATTTTTCTTAAGCAACAAATTTACCATTTAATTTAATAAAACATGAGACAGCACGTTTTTTTGCTCTTTGTTTCTTTAGTTATTTTGTTGATGAGCTTTTGTTTTCACAGAAAAGCAA
Source organism: Thalassophryne amazonica (assembly GCF_902500255.1). Taxonomy (NCBI): domain Eukaryota; kingdom Metazoa; phylum Chordata; class Actinopteri; order Batrachoidiformes; family Batrachoididae; genus Thalassophryne; species Thalassophryne amazonica. Next base: position 112,940,933 of record NC_047110.1, on the reverse strand, counting down.
CAAAGTACCGACCTCGAGCGCCTAGATAACGAGAGTAGCATCAACTCAACACGGCGCCATTTTAGTTCCAACTGCACTGAACTACTGAATGAACCTTTAATGTTTTCAACATTTTTTAAAATCATTTAACCACATACAGAAACACATCCAGGTTCAGATGCTATCAAAATAAATATAAAAATAGTTAAGCTATCAAATTTACAATTTATGATGATTTATTTAATTAATTTAAAGCCAGCAGCTCTGTAACTCCGTGTGACGTGTGTGACAGTTTTACAGTTCTCTGTCTCTGGATTTTGCTTTATTCGGGATTAATTTGACCCTCAACAAGCTTTTCTTTCTACAATCATCACCTCTAAATCAAAGGTAAGATGAACATTTTCATCTTTAACAGACTTTGTGCTGTAAATATGCAGACTTGTCTGATCCATTTATCAGCGTGCGCACTGCAAAAACTATTATAATATGATGGGAGATGAAGGATTAAATGCAGAAAAGTGTCAAATCACAGTCTTTTGTGTTTGATTTAACAGGTGCACGTCAGGCTGCAGGTCCAAGTCTGTGCACAGTTTGAAAAAATTAAAACGGTCGGACTTTTAATCACAGAAATGACTCCGGTCCCATTTTCCACAAATCGGCGAGTGTCAGAGCTGAACTTTAATTTGTACGTCTGCACGTCCAGACTGCTCGGGGTTTTTAATGGAAATACATTGTGATCGGACGGGACATTTTGTCTGATGTGAGCGAAAAATCCGTTATACAAAATCTGTTATATATGATGTTTATTACATGGAAAACAATACAAAAACTTTGGGACTTTTTTTGTCTGGTGACTGTGAATATCTGGTTTATATGATGACGGTTTAGGTGAGTTTTACTGTACATGAGACTGAACAATAAATTTACCTCTCAAAGTTTTGATGATGAAGTTGCTTCCATCCCACACAGCTTTTATTTTCCCAAATGTTTCTTCTGTTCGGATCTAATCTGTACATCTTGAAGCCGTTGTTGTGACAATTTGTGGCTCCAAATGCACAACAACCTGACATTTTCAGCGAATAAATAAATAAAATAGCTGAATTTACATGCAGATGCATTAACAGCCAACGCTATTTTTGCCCCAAGATGGCACCATTAGACACGTGATCGATTTTTTCGACTCGTGATGTCGCCACTCCCTCTAATAAAGGCACTCGACACCGCTTAGTAATAGCACCCCCTGGTGGAGGCAAGAAAAACAATTGCTTAACTGGTGAACCTGACCATGGAAAATGCTTTGAGCTCCTTTAAACCAGTTTATGTAAAACAACAAAAAAACAAAAGTTAATCTGTTTTTTTTTTAACCAGTCTAATTAATTTTACAGTCATTCTTATCTTTGATGAAAGGATTTAATTGTTCTGATGAATTGCTTTCTATTCTGATGATTTCAATCTAGGAATTGATCATGATGATGTAATAACCATCATTTCAGAATGCTTCCTGTAAACACGAGTTGTTATTACACGTTGAGTAAGATCCTTGTTAAAAGGAGCTACGCTGTGATTCCGCCTGAAAGGCCGATGTCCCGTTGTCTCCACCTCTTCCTGCACTCCTCTTCCTGGATGATCCTATAATCACTCAGCAGTCGCAGCCTTTTCGTCTCAGCGGGACCTCTGGTCCTCGTCACAGAGGCCGGGTTCTGTTCGTCAGCTTCTCCTTTGATGCTGAGGACGTGTCAGAGAACACGGAGCAGAGAACCCCTCACACCTCCAACAATCACCATCTGCTAACTGGGAAGTCACAGAGAAAAGGAAGCTTGTTAACGGTTGTTTTTCTGTTTTCTTCCCGGCGGAACTTAAAAGCCTCCAAACATCACTATCCTCCTGACCTTTGACCTGCAGGACACCTTCATGTTTCTTTCACATAAAATTATTAAATTTTTTCTTATAACATCAGAAGAGCATTTTGTTTATGTTGCTGATTAAAACAAGATAAATACTGACCTGAACCTCCACCACAGAGACAAACAGTCTGCGGCAGCTTCAGAAAGTACAAGTCCAACCACATATTTGTTCCATCTTCCTAATAAACCAGCTGATTGTAATTAGTTCAACCCTTCAGGCAGATGAGTTAATTATTGAGATCACCTGTTTTGGGTGCACAGGTAGAAGCAGTACATGTGAGGGCTTTAACTTTCTGAAGCTGGAGGTTGAAAACTCCGGCAAGATCTAATCTACAGCTGCAAGTCTGATCAAGATCCACTGAGACTTTGTCGAGTTCTTGCCAGTGCTGGATTTCACGTTCTGTTCCCTGGTGGCCAAAATGAGAACTGAAACCCGCTGAACATCAAACCTGTCTGAGGTTTGAGTGAGTTGACCTTTTGTACCAAGTTTCACTGACGGATGGGAATCAAGAACTGATTCCAAATTTCTCAGTCCATTGGAATTGTTTGTATCAGACACGATCATTTGTGTATTTCTGTTTTTTTTTTTTTAAACTTCGATGCTGCAAAAGCACGCCATGATGTCACCCTTAACGTCATCACACCAAACTTGGCAACAATGAAAACAGCTGCAATGACACTAAAAACCTGTGTACATTTTTCTACAAACAAAACTGATCAAGAATCAATGAAAAAAAAAACCCGGACTGATACCCAGAATCGATAATGGCATCGATATCAAATCTCACCCCGAGATTCACCTCAACACACAAAGAGTTTGTAAAGATATGGTGTACAAACTGAGCACATGGATGCACACGTGGAGTCGGCGGTTAGCTCCAAGACCTGGGCCCCGCTGCACAAAACGTAGGATTCAGACATCCGGGATAAATGACTGAGCTGAGATCAACGAATCCAAAGCAGGAGCATTCAGATGAGTCAGGATGAGTAGAAACAGATCCAATGAGCCAGCTGACACCAGTCCTGGATCAGTGCGCGCACACGGATCCCTCAAACAGTCAGACTGCATCAGTCTGTGGTAAATTGATGAGCTGACTGACTTAATCCCCTTTTGGATAAATAAAGTTCCTCTTATCTTATGTTTGCTCCTGCATGTGTGTGAGTGTGTGTATGCTTATTGATCATACGAGGGCTGTCAATAAAGTAACGGTCCTTTTTTTTTTTTCAAAAACTATATGGATTTCATTCATATGTTTTTACGTCAGACATGCTTGAACCCTCGTGCGCATGCGTGAGTTTTTCCACGCCTGTCGGTGACGTCATTCGCCTGTGAGCACTCCTTGTGGGAGGAGTCGTCCAGCCCCTCGTCGGAATTCCTTTGTCTGAGAAGTTGCTGAGAGACTGGCGCGTTGTTTGATCAAACTTTTTTCTAAACCTGTGAGACACATCGAAGTGGACACGGTTTGAAAAATTAAGCTGGTTTTCAGTGAAAATTTTAACGGCTGATGAGAGATTTTGAGGTGATTCTGTCGCTTTAAGGACTTCCCACGGAGCGAGACGTCGCTCAGCGCTCTCAGGCGCCGTCGTCAGCCTGTTCAAGCTGAAAACCTCCACATTTCAGGCTCTATTGATCCAGGACGTCGTGAGAGAACAGAGAAGTTTCAGAAGAAGTCGGTTTCAGCATTTTATCCGGATATTCCACTGTTAAAGGAGATTTTTTTAATGAAAGACGCGCGGACGGGTCCGCTCGTCGGCTACGCAACGCTCCGCCACAGGAAAAACACCTCTGTTGAAAGCCTTAAGGACAAGTTGGAACATGTCCTGCTGTTAAACAATTTCTCATATACTCACTCCACTGAAAGCCATCAAAAGCCGCCTGGATTTTACAAATGGTTATCAACACGGAGGTGTTTTTCCTGTGCCGCCGCACCGCGTCGGCTGCGTCCCGACGCGCGGACCCGTCCGCACGTCTTTCATTAAAAAAAATCTCCTTTAACAGTGGAATATCCGGATAAAATACTGAAACCGACTTCTTCTGAAACTTCTCTGTTCTCTCACAACGTCCTGGATCAATAGAGCCTGAAATGTGGAGGTTTTCAGCTTGAACAGGCTGACGACGGCGGCTGAGAGCGCTGAGCGACGTCTCGCACCGTGAAAAGTCCTTAAAGCGACAGAATCACCTCAAAATCTCTCATCAGCCGTTAAAATTTTCACTGAAAACCAGCTTAATTTTTCGAACCGTGTCCACTTCGATGTGTCTCACAGGTTTAGAAAAAATTTTGATCAAACAACGCGCCAGTCTCTCAGCAACTTCTCAGACAAAGGAATTCCGACGAGGGGCTGGACGACTCCTCCCACAAGGAGTGCTCACAGGCGAATGACGTCACCGACAGGCGTGGAAAAACTCACGCATGCGCACGAGGGTTCAAGCATGTCTGACGTAAAAACATATGAATGAAATCCATATAGTTTTTGAAAAACATAAAAAGGACCGTTGCTTTATTGACAGACCTCGTATATATACTGTATGTCAAAGTAGAGTCTGCGGTTTGATAGAATTGTAGATTCTACCAGTAGAGACTCCGATCGGAGACTCTACCAGTAAAGTTTCTGTTGATACAAGTTCTTACTTTCTTACTGTGATCACTTCAATCAATCAATCAATCAACTTTTTTCTTATATAGCGCCAAATCACAACAAACAGTTGCCCCAAGGCGCTCCATATTGTAAGGCAAGGCCATACAATAATTATGAAAAACCCCAACGGTCAAAACGACCCCCTATGAGCAAGCACTTGGCCACAGTGGGAAGGAAAAACTCCCTTTTAACAGGAAGAAACCTCCAGCAGAACCAGGCTCAGGGAGGGGCAGTCTTCTGCTGAGACTGGTTGGGGCTGAGGGAAAAAAACAGGAAAAAGACATGCCGTGAAGGGGGTCAGAGATCGATCACTAATGATTAAATGCAGAGTGATGCATACGGAGCAAAAAGAGAAAGAAACAGTGCATCATGGGAACCCCCCCACAATCTACGTCTAAAGCAGCATAACCAAGGGATGGTCCAGGGTCACCCGATCCAGCCCTAACTATAAGCCTTAGCGAAAAGGAAAGTTTTAAGCCTAATCTTAAAAGTAGAGAGGGTATCTGTCTCCCTGATCTGAATTGGGAGCTGGTTCCACAGGAGAGGAGCCTGAAAGCTGAAGGCTCTGCCTCCCATTCTACTCTTACAAACCCTAGGAACTACAAGTAAGCCCGCAGTCTGAGAGCGAAGCGCTCTAATGGGGTAATATGGTACTACGAGGTCCCTAAGATAAGATGGGACCTGATTATTCAAAACCTTATAAGTAAGAAGAAGAATTTTAAATTCTATTCTAGAATTAACAGGAAGCCAATGAAGAGAGGCCAATATGGGTGAGATATGCTCTCTCCTGCTAGTCCCCGTCAGTACTCTAGCTGCAGCATTCTGAACCAACTGAAGGCTTTTTAGGGAACTTTTAGGACAACCTGATAATAATGAATTACAATAGTCCAGCCTAGAGGAAATAAATGCATGAATTAGTTTTTCAGCATCACTCTGAGACAAGACCTTTCTGATTTTAGAGATATTGCGTAAATGCAAAAAGGCAGTCCTACATATTTGTTTAATATGCGCTTTGAATGACATATCCTGATCAAAAATGACTCCAAGATTTCTCACAGTATTACTAGAGATCAGGGAAATGCCATCCAGAGTAACGATCTGGTTAGACACCATGTTTCTAAGATTTGTGGGGCCAAGTACAATAACTTCAGTTTTATCTGAGTTTAAAAGCAGGAAATTAGAGGTCATCCATGTCTTTTTTTTACTTCAGCATGGTGCGACTCTAATGTGAAGCTGATATGACAGATTTTTGTCAAATTTACACAGTAAGGTATTGCTGCCATTCTATGTCTAGAGATCATCTTGTCATGATGATGAATGGCTTGATAGAATCGGAGTCTCTAGCATTTCCGATTGGGTTGAGTTTCCAATTCTGCCAGTAGACTCTCCAATCGGAGACTCTACTAGTAGTTTCCGATTGGAGATTTTACTAGTAGAATCTCCAGTTCTACAAAATCGCAGACACTACTTTGACATGTATTTCTATTTATATGGGATATGTATTTTATATGTAGTCCACAGGAACCTGTAAATTATCTAATGATTGTAACATCAACTAAAATCAGAATTTATCTAAAATGGTTGGGTTTAATGATCACAGGTGTTTAAATAATGACAGTGGGTCTAGTTGAATGTGATAACAGTGTGTTGTGGGCAGTGGAATAACTACTGGTGTCTGTTTGAGGTGACTGAGATGAGGGATGAGGCTGGTGACCCCCAAAACATCCATCTGCTGCAAATCGTGAATTATCCACAAACCATTAATGAAAATTTATGCAAACCGTGAATATCAACAAACTGTTAATAGTTTGGCTGCAAACCATGCATAAAACCCACATAACGTGAACGCGGGTCTCGCAAAACATGAATATCGTTCATCATATATATTTTCCTGACGATGGCCGGACTCCCGGTTGAAGCGGTCGCTCCGTTTGGAAACAATTACCCAGAGATATGAAGCGTTGATGATGGAGTAGATGAGACGTTCACCAGGATTTACACTGAGCTGTACCAGTGTCACACACCAATGGTTCCCCCCTTAAAATCAGTTCACCCTGCCTCCACTGCGCATGCGTCATTTCGGACCACAGCAGCTCGTCTGAGTCTGACTCTCTGAGTCTGACTCTCTTCACCTAAAGCGATCGAATGGATTAATGTGATTATTAACCATCAGATGACAAAGTAAAACCTGTTAAATAATTCTAAAGTCAGTTTAAGCAGAAACGAGGCGACACTCCGTGACGCTTTGAAATGACGGACGCACAGTGAACACATCAGCTAGTGTAGCCACGGCGTTCTGATCGCTTCCTCCCTCTTTTATGATGAAATAATGCTGAATTTATGTAGAAATGTGTTATGTTTCGGACGCGGTCAGAGAACCGACCAAGTGTTTGAAAGGACCAAGCATGAAATAAGCAGAGCACGGTTCAAAAGGATAACAGAATTTAATAAACATAACAGTGAGTAGTGCCAAACAACTAAAACGTCCACGGTCTGGTGAGGTGGAAACACGGCGCGCTCTTAACAGCGCAAACGGTCCAGAGCCACAGCAGTTCGGACCCAGGGACCCCGCCGACACCCCCCAGGTGGCCGCAACAAACCGAGTCTGTGAAGAAAGAAAACATGGAGGTGAGTCCAACTCCACACAGAGAGACACAACTCAAAGGTGCACGCAATCAGCAAACACTTCCTGGCTTAAATCTATACATCAGCTTCTCACCCTGCAGGCACGGAACAACTCAGTTCAAATCTCCACTGCAGCAGAAGCTGATTAGACAATTAGCATAACGTGACAGCTCACTAACACAAGGTGTGAGGGACACCAAATCCACTGTCATTACTTCATAAAAGTCACCAAAACCAAATTACCTCAGGAAGTGTGCTGAAGAGCGTGAGACCTCACCCAATCCTCCTTCACAGACTGTGGCGTCAAACCTGGAGCGGTCTCTGCGTCCGTGATGGTGAGATTGTTCTCCTGACGTCGATCTCACACGTCTGCTCACAAGGTCGAGTCTCTGGCAGTCACACACTGTGCATTCAAGGTTTAAATGCAGCAATCTCTGATCAAGACAAAATACACCACAGCTGTGAGTCCTGATGACCTGCACGTGATAACAAGCCTCAGGTGTTCAGGGTGAGGTCCTAATGCTCAGCCACTCAGTCCTGAATGCATACCACCTGGTGGGAGAAACAGAAAACAAAAACCAAGCCAGCCAAACACCCCAGCCCACAACAGTAATGATTGTTGTACAAAAGCTTCAGTTATCTGTCACTGAGAGAGATGATGACTGGAGGCAGTTTGAAGCAGAAACGAGGTGATAATCGGTGAACTGCGGCTAATGTTGCATGTGCAGTGAAGGCAGAGCGAACTGATTTTTAGGGGGGACTGTTCAGTCTGCGACACCAGGCTTTCCCCAGGTCATCTTTAGCTAAATGTGGGTGGGGCCAAAGTAGCTGGGAGTCCACAGAGTTTCAGAAAACAAAACCACAACAAAAAAGACTTTTGCTGAGTGCTGTGCATGCTCGGTAGGACTCAGCGTCACACGTGTCCACATGAGAGCTGCTGGATTGTAGCTTGAACAGTCCGGTGGAAAACGACATCCAACTCCGCGAGGTGCGAGGACAGCTGGACTCTTAACCAAAGCTGTTAGATAAATGTAGAAAAGTAGTAAGTGCAGTATCTGCCTCTGAGGTGTCGCAGAGTAAAAGTATCAGCAAAGAGAAATACTCAAGTAAAGTAAAAGTACCTGAGGAGGTGACAGTCTAGTGGTTAAAGTGTTGGGCTTGAGACCAGAGGATCCTTAATTCAAATCCCAGCCTGACCGGAAAATCACTAAGAGCCCTTGTATGGCAGCATCCTGATATTAGTGTGTTTGTGTGAATGGGTGAATGTGAGGCATCATAGTAAAGCTCTTTGAGCATCTGATGCAGATAGAAAAGCACTAAATAAATGCAGTCCATTTAGATGAAAACTGTGCTCAAGTAACTGTACTTAATTACTCCTGACTGCTGCCATTTTTAAGACTTCTGTCTGCAATACGAGTGATTTAAATGTGTGTTGAAATAAAGACTTTTTAAAGGATCTGTGGAACTCATGAGAATCTTTGTTCTGTGCTGCGTTCAGGTCACACTGTGAGGTCATCACCATGTATCTTGTGATGAGAATCGATGCTGAGGTTGTCGTGGCAGGTCGACGAGCACCGACGTAAAGCGGATGCTGCGGTCACATCAGCCGAGATGCTAAACGAGGGCGGCGCTGGATCTATTAGGTTACCATTGGTCCGAGTGTGGTGTTGATGTTCTGCTTTGCCTCAGTTTTGTTTCTGTGCTGTCAGCACTGGACCTCTGAATTCAGTTAGAGTGACAGTTCTAAATGGATCCTGGACTCTGCAAACTATTGACCTGACTGGATCCGTGTCTGCAAACGAGCTTTGGTGTTTGTTAGTTTGAGATTAGTCCTCATCAAGAGAATAAATGCCAACAAACCTCCAGGTTCTGACAACATCCTCATCTCTCCAACTCCACATTCTACTGGTTTCTTTGTTCAATATTATTACTGGGAAAAAGCACATTTTTTTTAGGATGAAGACCCAAAGCTCCAGACTCATGTTGGGCCTCGTGTCTGGTTGTGTCGGAGTGTCTGTGTTAACAGGTTCTTCACGTCTCCTCCTGCTCCTTTCATCTCCTGCTGCTTCTTCTCCATCAGGTGTCTGGACTCGGCCGTAATGCCCATCATCACGGCTGATAGCAGTGACCATCATTACAGTCTGTAACGGTAAATTCTCACCAGGAGCCGCCTGCTTCGCTGCCAGTAAGTCCAATCAGCAGAACCAGAGCCAGCACAGAAGCGTGCTCCTATAAACACTGTATTTACCCACTGCAGCAGATATCACACCTTCAATAGGTTTTGTATTTTTTTTTCTTCACAGAAGTGAAATAGTTTCATTTTTTTTCTTGCTCCGGGTTTGTAATGAAGATCTAATAACTTCTGATTTTACACACTTTAACCCAAATTAATCCAACAACACACACAAGTGGTTGGGATGAGGATCAGCACCTCTAAATCTGAGGCCATGGTTCTCAGCAGGAAACCGATGGATTGCCTACTCCAGGTAGGGGATGAGGTCTTGCCCCAAGTGAAGGAGTTCAAGTACCTCGGGGTCTTGTTCATGAGTGAGGGGACAATGGAGCACGAGATCGACCGGAGAATCGGCGCAGCAGGGGCGGTGTTACATTCACTCTACTGTACTGTTGTGACAAAAAGGGAGCTGACCCAAAAGGCGAAGCTCTTGATCTACTGGTCAATCTTCGTTCCTACTTTCACCTATGGTCATGAGCGTTGGGTCATGACCGAACGAACTAGATCACGGGTACAAGCAGCGGAAATGGGCTTCCTCAGGAGGGTGGCTGGTGTCTCCCTTAGAGACAGGGTGAGACATTCGGTCCCTAGTTACAAACAGAGCAATGTAGTGTATTCTATCAGATGTCAGGAAAACTATAACGAACACTACATAGGTGAGACTAAGCAACCTTTACACAAAAGGCTATACCAGCACCGCAGAGAGGGCACCAGTGGACCTCAGTCTGCAGTTCATCTCCACCTTAAAGACACTAACCACACGTTTGAGGACAAGGAAGTTAAAATATTAGCCAGAGAGAAGAAATGGTTTGAGAGAGGGGTCAAGGAGGCATTCTTTGTGAAACGTTTGAAACCCAGCCTTAACCGGGGAGGGGGTCTGAGACACGCTTTGTCCCCTGTTTACAATGGGGTACTCAGGTCAAAGCAGTTTCAGTCTTTTGTTCATGGTAATGAGTCATTCACGTCATCAGCAGAGTCGTCAAGGGAGCCATCAGGAGAGGGACAGCTGCCCTGTCATTAGGAGGGTGCTAACTAGAGCACAATAGGTGCTAATTAGAGCTATTGTTTAGTCACCAGCCTATACCAGTCTGCCTCTCGGTAGGAGGGGTCTGGTTAGGTTTAAAACTCCAGCTTTTGTGACTTATTGATTATTCTTCTCTACAAGTGTCAAGACAGAAGTCAGACCACCAGTGCAAGAATTTTAGCTGAGGAAGCTTCTCCGATTTGAAGCGAAACGTCCTCGCGTCAAGCAACCCAGTCCAGTCGAAGATTCAAGCTTCTCTACTATGGAAACCACCTGGACAACTGAGAGCCTACACAGAAACATTCAATTGATTTGTTTCAGTAAAATGTGTCATTGTGACACTACTGCATTGCCATTCAGCCTGCTAATGTCTCAGTGAGATGGACTATGATGTTTGCAGATGACATTGAGTCTAGCCTGCAAAGGTGGAGATATGCTCTGGAGAGCAGGGGAGTGAAAATCAGTAGGAACGAGACTGAGTATGTGTCCCAGTGGAATAGTGCAGTTACAAGAAGTAGAGGTGGTGAAAGTAGATGAGTTTAAATACTTGGGGTCAACTGTTCAAAGTAATGGAGAGTGTGGTAGAGAGATGAAGAAGAGAGTGCAGGTAGGGTGGAGTGGGTGGAGAAAGGTGGCAGGAGTGATTTGTGACTGAAGAATATCAGCAAGAGTGAAGGAGAAAGTTTACAAGACAGTAGTGATACCAACTATGTTGGATGGCTTAGAGACGGTGGCACTAACAAAAAAAACCAAGAGGCGGCGCTGAAGATATTACGATTCTCTTTGGGAGTGATGAAGATGGACAGAATTAGGAATGAACTATCGGAGGGACAGCTCACGTGGGACGGTTTGGAGACAAAGTCAGAGAGGCGAGATTGAGATCGTCTGGACATGTGCAGAGGAGGGACCCAGGGTATATAGGGAGAAGGATGCTGAGGATGGAGCCACCAGGCAGGAGGAGAAGAGGGAGACCAAAGAGGAGGTTTATGGATGTGCTGAGGGAGGACATGCAGGTGGTTTGTGAGACAAAGGAAGACAGAGGACAGGGTGAGATGGAAATGACTGATCTGCTGTGGCGCCACCTAATGGGAGCATCTGGAATCTTGTCTGGTATCATTACTTAAAAGAATGTTATTGTCCTTGTCACAAACCAACACATAGCACTGTTGTCTCACACTGAGAAGCTCGTGGGTTCGCTTCCCACATGATCCTTTCTGTGTGGGTTTCCTCCCACTAAAAACATGCTTATTTAGGATCTGCTCCTTTTCCTGCCCCTGAGCAAGGCAGCATCTCTACATCTGGAGTTGATCCCTGGGCTCCAGACTGCGGCTGCACACTGCCCCTAGTGGTTGGAGTGTAAAGTTAATTGAGAGCATGTGCTGGTGCCGTGGTTTGCAACATCCACGATGCCACAGAACCGCTTTGGGTCCTGGATGTCAACCAACCAGGCAGAAAACCTTTCCATTCCCACCTCCCACTCCCATTCCAAAATGGGGGGTGGGGGTGGGGATACACACATTTCATCATGTGTATGCAAAGTACCTTCAAATAACATTTGATTTATAAATGAAACTGATTCAACGTTTGTGATCCTGGAGGTTTATTTTGTACCATAAGAGACCTGAAGTGATTTTCATACCAGTTTTCTAAACTTCTCTGTACCTCCCCACCATCAGCTAATATGCACAAAACGATACAAAAATGAACTTTAACATAAAAAAGTGTCACAAGAGAACATTTTTTTTTCCCATAAGTGTGATTATAGCAACCTTCCAACACCAGCAGGTTGTTGGTTCTGAGCATTACGATGAATCATTCTGTCCTCTCACCTGCAGACTTTGAGCCTCAGGTGAATTATTGATTGATATCAGAATTAATTTTGAGCATAAAAGTCTAATTAGCTCCCAATGTGTTCTGGAAGAATTAAACATTGTACAGGCGGGTCCACCGGGTCCATACCTATATGACAAATTGTTTAATTTCACATGATTATGGAGCCACAATTACCCTGATATTATGTTTAATATGATTATAGCATTTATCCTAATTTAAAAATGTCAGCCCGCTGAGATTTTTACTTTAAGGTACAATAATGTGATGATACATAAAACCTGAACACAAAGCTTTCAGAGGCAATTGAGAGATGAACTAATCACACCACCCCAGTGAGTTGTGAAGCTCTTGAATTGATTTTAAACTTATTTCTAATGAAAACCTTATTTTCCTGAGAACATGGACTCTGTCCATGGTGCTGAAATACAAAGCGTTTTCATACGATCGATTTGATAATAAAAGCAACATGTATGTGAAAAAACAAAACAAAAAAAAAAGGGCAAGGATAACACACTAAAAAGCACAACTTATTTTCATTGTAGTTAAAAAAAATTTTTTTAAAAGAACTGCAACATAGACCAAAAAAAGGGGTGCAATTACACAGAAAAACGTTTTTCTAAGTTGTCTACTTTTCTTTTTTTAAGATAGTGTTTAAATAAAAACAACTTCAAATGAAGAACAATTTCCTCACTAAGTGATTAAAGTCAGAGGAGAAAATTGTCTGCATAGTTTTTAATACATCAAATCACAGTTCAGCATCTTCTGGAGCAGCTGGGAATTGAACCAGCAAATGTGCTGTTGGGCAACAAAAACAAAAAACCATTTCAGGAATAAACCTGGTCATACTTTTTTATTAAATATCAGAAACAATGAAATCTTCAGGAATTTAGAACTAAAATGAATGAAAATCAGATGATGAAGGAGAGAGCAGAAGACGAGTCCTGACCTCAAACTGAGGTCTGCTTCTTGTCGAGACACCTGAAGGTCAGAAATCACATTAGGACAGAAAAATAGCTTTTGTTCTTTCTCTTTTTATTCAATCTGACGTCTCCGCAGGTGGCACAGGGATGGTATTATGTTTGATGGCGCTTCATTGTGTTCGGTCTCAGTGATGAGTCTTCGACTTGGCTGCAGGAGGGGCTGCTGACGCGCGGCGGCACCAGCCGGGTCGGGCTGTGGCCACCATAAAAAGCTGGGCTGAGAGGTGGTGTGGTCCAAAGCGCTGAAGGTTTCCCCACACCCAGCAACTCGCCTGCTGCTTCATCCAACACATCCAGGAACCAAAGGTAAAGGCGCCGCCTCTGTCTGAGTCTCCTGCAGGCGTCCTTCCTCCTCTCAAACCTTTCCTTTGTCTTTTCCATTTCTCCTCTTCTTGCAGATGCAGAGGTGTTTTGGGATTTTTTGTGTTTCGCTCATTTTATGTGCAGCTCTGTCTGAGACCATCGGTTTGGTCATTGCGGTAAGTTTCTGTACAAACACGCAATCAAACCGCTGATTATTATTCTTCAACTTGATTTGGCCCATAAAATACCAAAAATATTCTTCACAATTAGACAAAAATCTCCAAGTCCAAATTCAATCCACAAACACAAAGAATCGCTGCAACACATCTCGTCAAATTCCTATTATTAAATTAGACATTCAGTTATTAACTTTACCAGCTAACGGAGGAGGAGGCTGGAGGTTTAGTTTGCACAAAACTAAAACACAAAGTTTTTTACGAACTGCAGAGATCCTCGGGTGAAAGAAGGGTTGAGAAAATATTTATGTTGAATTTACCTAAAAAATGTTTTTATTGCTTTGTTCAATTTCCTTAACACTGTTACATACATACATACATACATACATATATAACATGATAAAGTTCCACTTTGTCATGTTCCACTTCATCACTTTTTTCTTTGTGGGTTTTGGGTTTTTTCCTCCTTTGTGTTTTTTCCTTTGTGTTTTTTTTTATGTTTTTTTTCTGTAATTTTGTTTTCTTTGTATTTTTTTCTTTGAGGTTTGTGTGTCTGTGTGTGTGTGTGGGGGGGGGGGAGTTAATGTTTTTTTTCTATCTTTTTTATTGTTATTTTTTTTCTGTTTTTTTGTGGGTTTTTTTTCTTAATTAGTTTTTTCTGTCTTTTTTCTTTGAGGTTTTCCTTTGTATTTTTTTCCTGTGTTTTTTTTCCTTGATGGGTTTTTTTCTTAGTCTTTTTCCCCTTTGTGATTTTTACTTTGTTTTTGTATTTTTTTTTTCCTTTGGGGTTTATTTCACTTTTATGGGTTTTTTTGTTGTCTTTTATTTTTTCTTTGTGATTTATTTCTTTGTGGTTAATTTTTTGCGTTTTTTCTTTGTGGTGTCCTTGCAGGCGAAAGACAAGCGAGGCTGGACTCTGAACAGTGCCGGGTACCTGCTGGGTCCCCGTAAGTCCAACCGTCACACTGCATCACTAATCACACACTAGCTGTGACCAAGGAAACTTTTAAAAACAAAAATTTCATTAAATAAAGGAACTGCAGCTTTATTTGACGGCATCACATTTTTCTGATAAAATATCTGAACCAATTAATATATTTTCTAATTAATCTGCTATCAAATGGAATAAAGTAACATTTTCTTGCTTTATGGCTTAATTTAACATTATTCAGTAAATCGTAAGTCAGACACATTTAAAGTTGGGCAGATTTTTTGTTGTTCACATTTATGAATTAGTATCATCTTAACGACATGCAAGTAATATACAGTGACCTCGAGTGGTGTCACAATGCAGTAGTTTTATGAAAAAGTGATGTGTGGCTCATGATGCATAAAAATATATAACTAGAGTGCCAATGGCCCTGTGGGTCACCGGTTCAATTAAAGCTCAAGGCAGAATGGCCTCAAAAACAGGACTATGAAACCCGACACGATTCATAAAATCAGGATCACAGGTGAAATCCAGATCAGAGCCACAGAAAAAAAAGACAAAATATGAAAGTAATTGTCCACATCCAGACTCAGTTATGGCATCAATACACCCCCACAAAATTATTTTTTGTCATATTTTCAATGTTGCAGCGATCAGACACTATGTCACTTCAACCGTTGTATAAACTATAGTTTGTTCTGTAAAACAGCTTGGTGGAGGGCTCGCTCTGACTAGAACCCCTAGGGGTGATATCAGATATTTGACAGCACTGATAACAGCACTTCTCATCTAGGTATTGTCTCAGGAGTTATGACACACTGTTCATGCTCGGTGAGATATCACTTATCAGTGTATTGTCTCACATGTACGATCGTGTTTAACAAAGTCAGTGGACACACTGGGGGTAATATGTTCATCGAGAGAATGTTTGGAAATCCGAAAACGCTCTTGTAGGTTATCGGTGAAAACTTGACACAAACTAATCTATGGATGGGAACAGTGTCACTGTATGGCCATGTCAGTTTAAGAGGAAAGTTATTTGATGGTGTTTGAGAAAACTGTCCTAAGATGCTCAAAATGGCCGCCATTTTGAAACGAACAAATTTACGCAAATAATTTTGGAATGGGAACAATGTCAATGACCATTACTGTGCTCTTGTTAAATTAACAGAAAAGTTAAACAGTTTTTGAGAAAATTAATTCTGAATACCCAAATTGGCTGTTTTCGGCACAAAAATGTTCACCATTTCCAAACAAATGAATCTATGAATAAGATTTTTAGACGGAACGATGTCAGTGACCCATATTATGCCTTTGCCAAATTAGAAAAAAGTTAAACAGTTTTTGAGGAAAATTGCCTTTAAGTGCTCAAAACGCTATTGTCGGCATAAAAATGGCCGCCATTTCCAAACAGATGAATCTATGAATAAGATTTTTAGACGGAACGATGTCAGTGACCCATATTACACCCTTGACAAAGTATAAAAAAAGTTAATCAGACAGTATGAGATATTACAATAAACAGACACTGAGGACAGACGTCGCACCACAATGAAAAAATAAAAACCTGTTTGGGTATGTTTTCAACAAATTAAAAAAAACCTAGATGTTGAATATTACAACCACAAACCAGAAAAAAATAGAAAAATATGGAAAATGCAATAAAAAAAACCAACAAAAATCACAGTGATTTTTACATTTGCATACTTTTTTCCCAATACACACAGTATGAGCCCAAGACATTTCATATTTTGTTCTGGTCAACTTCATTTCATTTATTAATATTCATCCATTCTGGCTTTAAAGGCCTGTAACTTAAAAACAAACAGTGAAGCTTTTACCATTTTGTATTGTTGCCGTTTCTTCTCACAGCACTTAAAAGATGTTTTTATTTGTTGGGGCTCAGATGTAAATGAATCAGCAGTCCAGATGTTTTTGGAAGAAAGGGACACTGCATGTTCTGGATCAAAGATAAAAAAGGACTGCCTCGATTGTTATCCACAAGCCCGGGTCTGTCCTGGTCTGGGGTTGTGTCCAGTGTCAGTGTCCTTGTTAAAGGTCACCTACACTCTGTGATGCAGCATTAATGTGGAAAAGTACACTGAGATTTTAGAGCAACATGCGCTGCCTTCAAGACGATGTCTTCAACAGAGACACCCGTGCCTTTTACAAGACAATGCAAAACCACATTCTGCACACATTATAAAGACACGGATGCAGACGCAGAGGGAAGGAGTACTGGACTGGCCTGCATGTCATCCTGACCTGACCCCAGTAGAGAATGTGTGGAGAATTTGAAACAACAACAACAAAAAAAATCAATGACGACGTCCCCATACTGTAGGACACCTTGAGACGTGTTTGCAGGAAGAAAGGGACAAAATTTCACCTGAAGTGTTTCATCATTTGATGTCCTCAAGGACAAAATGTCTTTAAAGTGCTGTGAGAAGGAACGGCAACATTATAAAGTGGTAAACTTTTTTTTGGAATGTGTTGCAAACCTGAAATGAAAAATGGGTGAATATTAACAAACATCAAGAAGTTGACCAGAAAAAAAAACAAAAACAAAAAAAACAATACATGAAATATCTTTGGTTCAAACTGCCTGCAAAGAAAAAACATCAATGCCAGAATTACAGTCTTCTTTTTTTTTTTTTTTTTTCATTTTTCATACTGTCCCAGGTTTTCTGATTTGGGGCTGTTTAGCAATTATGATTATTATTATTAGTATTATTATTGTTATTACCACTGTTAATCACAGCCGCTGAAGCTTGTCATTCGTATGTTGGTGGTTCGTTCACTCGTCTCCTTAACTGAGGACAGATTTACACTTTCTTCAGTCACACAATGTTTGTTACGTCAGATTTCGGTTTGGATTTGTTGATTCATTTTTGCGTCACTGCTTCACAGCATTACAACGATAACGACATCCTGAAACCTCATCGGGAAACTGGTTTCGTTTTCACTAGCGTTCATTAAATCGAGTGCGTCTGTTTTCAGTCACTTTGCCATCAAGCAGACAAGACGTGATGATGGAGAAAGGAAAACTTCCACTTAATGTCTCTCTCTCTCTCTCACACACACACACACACACACACACACACACACACACACACACACACACACACACACACACACACACACACACACACACACACACACACACACACACACACACACAGTCAGCGTGAACAGCAGCTCTGTGTACGTGTGCGTGTGTGACGTCCACGTAAAGGCTGCTCCTGCCTCATCCTGTGTTTCAGGTCGTATTGATCACCTAATTCAGATAAAGGATTCTCCCAGTGCCAGAGGCAGAGACGAGCTGGTCACGCAATGTAAGACAGAAACACACGGCCGCTGCAGGGTCTTGATGTCACAGCGGGAATTGCTCTGCGCCACCTCGTCTTTCGCCCTGCTGCCACATGCGCTTTCACCCTGTCATTGCTGCGCTTTGTGCACCAAGCATGAATTCAAATGTTCAGTCTTTATTTGCCATCCTACAGCCGCACAAGTCTTCGTGTTTGTGTTTGTTGTTGGGGTTTCCTCGCCAGCGGGTCTTTACTCCCCACACAGGGAACAGGTGGGGTGACATTCTGGTCCAGACTCAGATCTAATCCTGGTCCCGTGTTCTCTTGGACAACCTGTTGGTGAGGAAAGAGTCACCAAACTTGCGTTTGACGATGATGCTGTGAGAAGACAGAATATCTGATTTTGTGACTGTCCTAGATGAAGACGAAGATCCAGACCCCATCTACACGTACACGGGTGTTAAATGCAGCTTTCCAAAAACGCGTGTCGACACGCAAACTGCATTTCAGGACACTGAAAATGAAGCTTTTGAAAAACCCCTTCCAGGTGAAGATTTTCAGAAACTCAGTTTCAGTGTTTCTGAGTCGTTATTTTTTATAACCCCTGCAGAGTCGGGTTAGCAATCCACCTTTAGTGGAATTTAGCCGTGTCCTGCTCAAGTTGGACAGGTTTTTTTCCTGAACACTGCAAATCTGACTCAAGATGGATTGTTTTCAAAGATTTGATTCACCACAGTCTGAACAGAAATGTGGCTTGAGTCCGGCTCAGGACTGTGATGTCAAGCTACATCTATGCGCTCTGTAGCCCTGTGCCAGATTCAATCCAGATGACTTTCTATCCTGATAGTGTTCAGACCTGTTTTTCAAATCCAACAAGGTTGTTTGCTGTCCTCGCTGTTTCAGCCCCCCTGAGGGCGCTGTGGGCGCATGAACACAGCAGGGGGGGTTTGACATCATGATCCCTGAGCTAGCCGGCCTCTAGCTACATTTGTGGCCAAATCTTGGAGAATCTTGCTCAATAGGATAGAAAATAATCCAGTTTAAATCCAAATATTCCTGTTCAGATTCAGAGAAAAAAAAACTATGTGGATTGCCAATCCCAGTGTGAACGAGGCATAATTGGCCATCATGGCTATACTATTCAGCTTATATCGCCACCTGCTGCTTTGGCAATGACAGTCTTGTTTGCATTTTCATGTGGAGGTTTTTATTTTAAAAAACAGCACTTGTGTGTGGAGGGGATTCTTTAGGAAAATGAAGATGAAAAATCAGTTTTTCAAAAGTCCACATAGTAGAGAAGCTTGAATCTTCGACTGGACTGGGTTGCTTGACGCGAGGACATTTCGCTTCAAATCGCAGAAGCTTCCTCAGCTAAAATTCTTGCTCTGGTGGTCTGACTTCTGTCTTGACTCTTGTAGAGAAGAATAATCAAGAAGTCACAAAAGCTGGAGTTTTAAACCTAACCAGACCCCTTCTACCGAGAGGCAGACTGCTATGGGCTGGTGACTAAACAATAGCTCTAATTAGCACCTATTGTGCTCTAGTTAGCACCCTCCTAATGACAGGGCAGCTGTCCCTCTCCTGATGGCTCCCTTGACGACTCTGCTGATGACGTGAATGACTCATTACCATGAACAAAAGACTGAAACTGCTTTGACCTGAGTACCCCATTGTAAACAGGGGACAAAGCGTGTCTCAGACCCCCTCCCCGGTTAAGGCTGGGTTTCAAACGTTTCACAAAGAATGCCTCCTTGACCCCTCTCTCAAACCATTTCTTCTCTCTGGCTATTATTTTAACTTCCTTGTCCTGATACGTGTGGTTAGTGTCTTTAAGGTGGAGATGAACTGCAGACTGAGGTCCACTGGCGCCCTCTCTGCGGTGCTGGTATAGCCTCTTGTATAAAGGTTGCTTAGTCTCACCTATGTAGTGTTCGTTACAGTTTTCCTGACATCTGATAGAATACACTACATTGCTCTGTTTGTAACTAGGGATCCTGTCCTTAGGGTGAACTAATTTCTGTCTCAAGGTGTTAACCGGTTTAAATCAATCAATCAATCAATTTTTTATATAGCGCCAAATCACAACAAACAGTTGCCCCAAGGCGCTTTATATTGTAAGGCAAGGCCATACAATAATTATGTAAAACCCCAACGGTCAAAACGACCCCCTGTGAGCAAGCACTTGGCTACAGTGGGAAGGAAAAACTCCCTTTTAACAGGAAGAAACCTCCAGCAGAACCAGGCTCAGGGAGGGGCAGTCTTCTGCTAGGACTGGTTGGGGCTGAGGGAGAGAACCAGGAAAAAGACATGCTGTGGAGGGGAGCAGAGATCGATCACTAATGATTAAATGCAGAGTGGTGCATACAGAGCAAAAAGAGAAAGAAACAGTGCATCATGGGAACCCCCCAGCAGTCTACGTCTATAGCAGCATAACTAAGGGATGGTTCAGGGTCACCTGATCCAGCCCTAACTATAAGCTTTAGCAAAAAGGAAAGTTTTAAGCCTAATCTTAAAAGTAGAGAGGGTGTCTGTCTCCCTGATCTGAATTGGGAGCTGGTTCCACAGGAGAGGAGCCTGAAAGCTGAAAGTAAACTGGGATTTTGTGCTGTCTGAAAAAACCCCTTTCTGGAGCTGCCTGGGACAGGGGTTTACAGAAAACCAACTCACACTGACCAATATCTGCTCTTTGGCTCAAACCACCCCCTTGAACACAAGCTCGGGGTGATCAGGACGCTTCAACACAGAGCCCTACAGGTGCCCACAACTGCAGAGGGAAGGGCTAAAGAACAACAACTTGTCCAGAAAGCCCTCACAGTATGTGGGTACCCACGATGGTCCCTGGACAAAGTGCGGAAGTCCCAGAGAACAAAGAGACCAGATAGACAGGAGACGGAGACAAGAAGAAGAGGAGTGTCTCTCCCTTATTTAGCAGGAGTAGGGGAAAAAGTACAGAGGATCTTCAGACAGCACAAAATCCCAGTTTACTTTAAACCGGTTAACACCTTGATACAAAAATGAGTTCACCCTAAGGACAGGATCCATAGTTATAAACAGAGCAATGTAGTGTATTCTATCAGATGTCAGGAAAACTGTAACGAACACTACATAGGTGAGACTAAACAACCTTTACACAAAAGGCTATACCAGCACCGCAGAGAGGGCACCAGTGGACCTCAGTCTGCGGTTCATCTCCACCTTAAAGACACTAACCACACGTTTGAGGACAAGGAAGTTAAAATATTAGCCAGAGAGAAGAAATGGTTTGAGAGAGGGGTCAAGGAGGCATTCTTTGTGAAACATTTGAAACCCAGCCTTAACCGGGGAGGGGGTCTGAGACGCGCTTTGTCCCCTGTTTACAATGGGGTACTCAGGTCAAAGCAGTTTCAGTCTTTTGTTCATGGTAATGAGTCATTCACGTCATCAGCAGAGTCGTCAAGGGATCCATCAGGAGAGGGACAGCTGCCCTGTCATTAGGAGGGTGCTAACTAGAGCACAATAGGTGCTAATTAGAGCTATTGTTTAGTCACCAGCCCATAGCAGTCTGCCTCTTGGTAGGAGGGGTGTGGTTAGGTTTAAAACTCCAGCTTTTGTGACTTCTTGATTACTCTTCTCTACAAGAGTCAAGACAGAAGTCAGACCACCAGAGCAAGAATTTTAGCTGAGGAAGCTTCTGCGATTTGAAGCGAAACGTCCTCACGTCAAGCAACCCAGTCCAGTCGAAGATTCAAGCTTCTCTACTATGGAAACCACCTGGACAACTGAGAGCCTACACAGAAACAAAAGTCCACATGTACACCAGTGTGTCTGTTGGCGCTGAAAGTGTGGTGATGGTCCACATCTTTAGGGTCCTGGTGCTTCCTGTCTTACTGTCTGGTCGTCAGACCTGGACTCTAACCAGTGACCCAAGGTGGCAACTGAATGTCTTTGGTACCAAGTCCTGTGGAGGACCTTTGGACCACATCAACTACCACATTTAGTCCATATGGTGTGTTTCTTTGGACACGATCCAGCACACAGGTGCCTCGGGGGCGAGGAGGGTCAAGGACACGCCCACATCTCACCTGGCTGCAGCAGATCGATGGTTCCTTTGGAGGTGTGGACTGTCTGTCTGTCAGGACCCCTGGCGGCTTTGCAGACGTGCAGCACCAGTTCATGCCATCAGATCTGATCTCTGGCTGTTGCCTCATATTGTCCATTTTGTGGGACCCAACGCGTCAGTTTACCGTCACTTAAACGGCGCTCAGGCAGGAATGCCAGCGGTCACGTCTGCTTGTGTTGTTTACATTTTTAAATTTTCACTCTCATGTTTGCATGTAAACACGGCGCATCAGCTGATTCTGTTGTTGTTTTTTAAGCCCATTTCTCCTTTTGTTCAAACTTCAGTTTTATCGCAATTCCACAAGCCAAGCCCTGCAGCCGGTCCGTACCCGTTCAGAAACAGAACCAAGTAAAGAAAATATCATGCTGAATTAACCAGCTTTACCACAGTGTCCTCTAACATCAAACTTCAGTCGGTGTGCACGGAGGACACGTGTGTGTGTGTGTGTGGTTGACAGGATGTGTGGGTAACAAATGTTTAAATTTTCTGTTGCACTTTGACTTGTGATCACTGTTTTCAGTTGTGAAGGACAAATTTAAATCATTACTTCTTTTGAAATATTCATAGTTTAATTTCAAGCACTGGCTGTAAATAATGTCTCAATAATAAATGTCGCACTTTTTCCATGTTGATAAAAAATTCATGATTTTTTCTGAGGTTTAAATGACATTTTGGGTTTTATCCGCTGGAATGAAAAGCAGAGTTGCAGCACCTCCTGTTTGGCAACAGCATCAATTTAAAAATCAATCTTCACTGTCCAGATGGCATAGATGGACACAGGACATTAGGGGACAAGCCAGGTCTGGCTGGAAAGAGAGACATGGGCCTGGAGGACGACGTCAGAACAGGTCTGTCCCTCACACACTGAAACAGGATGCAACCCAGATATTCAATGATACAGCAACACGGCAACTTAACTATGACCTGCTTCACAGTGTAAATGAGCAATTTAACAAAATCACTGATCAATAAGAGAGAAACAAATTAAACCGGAGAAAACTCAGACATCACAGCTGAAAAACAAACAAACAAAAAAACACCATTAGTGCATCACCATTAATTAATCACCCCTACAACCCCCAGCGACTGAAAAACCCCACAGCAACCGACTGATAACACCCAAACAACCAACTTGGTAACACCCGAACAACCGACTGATAACACCCAAACAACCAACTTGGTAACACCCAAACAACCAACTTGGTAACACCCAAACAACCAACTTGGTAACACCCAAACAACCGACTGGTAACACCCAACCGACCGACTGGTAACACCAAAACAACTGACTGATAACACCCGAACAACCAACTTGGTAGCACCCGAACAACCAACTTGGTAGCACCCAAACAACCAACTTGGTAGCACCCAAACAACCAACTTGGTAACACCCAAACAACCAACTTGGTAACACCCAAATAACCGACTGATAACACCCGAACAACCGACTGGTAACACCCAAACAACCGACTGGTAACACCCGAACAACCGACTGGTAACACCCAAACAACCGACTGGTAACACCCGAATAACCGACTGGTAGCACCCGAACAACCAACTTGGTAGCACCCGAACAACCGACTGGTAACACCCAAACAACCAACTTGGTAACACCCAAATAACCGACTGGTAACACCCGAACAACCGACTGGTAACACCCGAACAACCGACTGGTAACACCCGAACAACCGACTGGTAACACCCAAACAACCGACTTGATAACACCCGAACAACCGACTTGATAACACCCGAACAACCGACTGGTAACACCCGAACAACCGACTGGTAACACCCAAACAACCGACTGGTAACACCCAAACAACCGACTTGGTAACACTCAAACAACCGACTGGTAACACCCAAACAACCGACTGGTAACACCCAAACAACCGACTGATAACACCCAAACAACCGACTGATAACACCCAAACAACCGACTGGTAACACCCAAACAACCGACTGGTAACACCTGAGCAACACCGTCTGTGGCAGCCATTGCAAAGAACCTAATGTCAACCATGGTTCATCCAGAGACAGAAGGACAAACGTCTTCATCTTACATGGACAGATCTCGTCAATATGCATGAACGAGGTCATGATGCAGGTTTTGATTCTGCTGCTCTTCCTCCACAGCTGCCCTGAGAATAGCAGATGAAGACATCATCCACACTGTCGTCAACTTTCTGTCCTACCTCAAACTTAAAGGTGAGCAGAACGTCGTCCCTCTCCAGGATCCGCGAGTGCAGACGTTAGTTCAGAAAGTCAACATCAACCGTTAGCACTCAGAGGAACACCAACCACTCCCACATCAGCAGGCGAGCCGACCACCTTAGTGCTTTTTTAAAAACAGGATTTTGCAAAAACATCTACGCCAACATTTCTAGAGCGCAAAGTAGTCGCACAAACGTACAGCTTTAATGTGAAAACAAAGTGTATTTAATGGTTAGTCACCAACGTGTCAACATCAGATACTTGCACATTATTATGCACGTGAAAAAATGGTCATGTAACAAGAATCGCACTCTGTGTGTTGAGCAACACTTTGCTACACTGATATGAAGGTGGATATAAAACAGTAGGTAAAAAAAGAAAACTGGCCAGATTTCCTCAATTTCGACACTGGGATGGAAACTGGGACTAAAAATCTGCAGAGGGACACCACCCTAAAGTGTCTCGTAGCTTTTTCCTCAAACAAACTTACACCAAATGATGATACAGCTGCACTACAAAACACTGATGAAGACACGCAACAGGTTTGTCATCGTGGTGTCTCACACAGAGGTTAACCTCTTTGGTCCCACAGCAGCCTCCACTCAAGGTTCTGGTAAATGAGAACAATATCCCCACCTGGTGGACATTTATCATTACTACAGGTACAACAGAGTTTCATCAAGAGCTCTAGTCTTCAATGATTTTAAAGTGTAGGTGACACGTAATGTTTTCATTAATATTAAGACTAAAATTAAACAACAGCTTGAAATTTATCCTTTCCTGGTGCACAGTTCTTGAAGAGATAAATATTCAGATTTTGAACTGCGCACCACTAAAAACCTGGAACTTCCTGGCATGCCGACATTGGACACGAAGGAGGAGGAAGTGACATCAGCTCCGGAACATTATCTTAATGGCCCCATTAATTTATGGATTTATACAGACTACTGACAGCCCCATGGTTCAGGTCGGAGCTGCACCATGTTTTCAGTGACAGAACGGTTACTTTTTGCTGGCAGGATGGCAGGTGGAACACTTGTACTAGTAGTGCAGCAGATAACTGAAACAATCCTTCACATGGCGATAAAAGCACCAGATTTGGCATGAAGGTTCTTCATAAATCAGTGTTTGAGAAAAAGTGCAGGCCACGTGAAAATCCAATATGACAGCCGGGTAGGGACCAATGAAGAATTACACAGGGTCAAAATTTAAAAATGCTCCAATCATATTGAAAGTTATACCACATTATGTGTCTGATCACAAAGATTCCAAAAAGGTATAGTTTGGGCTATCTGTGACTGAATGTTATGGAGTTATGGGGTAAAAACAGCAAGAATGGTAAGAAAGTTCAGTTTCAGTTTGCACGGGAGTCAAAAGTTAAAGTTGCTCCAATTTTGGTAGAAAGTGGTGCAAAATATTGGTTGAACTAATAGGATTAATAAATGCAATAGTTTTGACTGTGCTGAATGCTTGGTTTGCAGAGTACATGTCAAACAATGTTGACGTCCTTTGGATTCTATGGCATGTGACGTATGTTACCCTGTAATGTGACAACTCAGCATGACACATGGTGCAAACTATTCCTTTTTAAACCCCTATTAACTCAACCAATAATTTGCATCACATTTTACAAAAATTGGAGCAGCTTTAACTTTTGAGCCCTGTACAAACTGAAACTGATCTTTGTCACCATTTTTGCTGTTCTTACCTCATAACTCCATAACTTTCAATCATAGATAGTCCAAACTATACCTTTTTGGAATATTTATGATCAGACAAATAATGTGTTATACTTTTCAATATGATTGGAGCATTTTTAGATTTTGACCCCTGTGTAATTCTTCATTGACCCCTACCTGGCCGTCATATTGGATTTTCAAGTGGCCCGCACTTTTTTCTCAAACACTGATTTATGAAGAACATTCATGCCAAATCTGATGCTTGTATCACCAAGTGAAGGATTCTGGCCAAAAGTCATACTTATCTGCTCCACTATAGCGCACACTTGCACGGAGCCCCTGGCTGCTCCACTCCACACTGAGACAAAACTGAGGATCTTCAATTATTTTGTTGTTTTCTGGATCATGGGATAATGTCACATGTAGACTGAGACGTTATGAGGCGCTGGGAGTCTTTTTCTTGCAGCGCAAAGCCGCTCTGTTAATGGCACAGACTGGATCCATCAGTCGCAATAACTGATTACAGCTGGAACCTGGAACCAAAGAGGCAACAAATGGAGTTTTCTTCAACCAGGACAGAAGGAATTAAATTATTTTTCAGATGTGGTTTTGTAAAGGTGGATAAGTTTAAAGATGATCTCACTGAAACGCACCGGTAAGAAGACTAGATATTTAATTTTTGTGTGAATGGTTTTAATATTTAATAATAATGTATTCAAGAAGGAAAACAATATTTATTTTAAAAATAGCTGATATTTTTAGTCCCTCATGTCATTTTTCAGATTTGAAATCGTTTCTAAGAAAAAAATAAAAAAATAAAAAAAATTCCTCCTCACTTTTTTCCTAATTTCACACATAGTAAAACTATTTTATCAGTTGATTACAACCAAAGAGCTGGAAAAAACAAAACAAAACAACAACAATAAAAAAACAGTGCTGAAATCACTTGTATTATTTATGTATTTATTTTTATAATCACCATTCTGTGTTCTGAACTCTGCCAATGTCATCACTGTTGTCAGACTGAAGGTTTTCCTCCCAAGTTTATTGTCATCTAAATAAGGTTCTAAACCATAAATGTTGTGTCCCCACAGCTGCTTCAGAAACACTTCCAGACTTTTTAAAAAAAAGCTCCACTATAAAAAAAAAATCATCTGTAAACAGCTCGACCTCTGCCGTGTTTACAATTAATTTGATCTTGAATCAGCAGGTGGCGTTCTGGTGATGACGTAGCAACAATATGGCCGCGGCTGAGGGCTGAAATAGAGCACAGGCTGCAGACAGCTGTAGTTTTTTCTTCACCTGCGCACTTATCATAGACTTTTATTGTTCAGAATTTTTAAAAATATCAACATTTCATCATTTTTAATGATTATTTGTGCACATTTTTTGGTGTCACCGACACTTTCAAATTCTGAGTGATCCGGTCTAGTTCCTTACATATGAAACAAGTCTTTGTGCTCCAAAGGAAAAAGTCAAAGTGTCTTCAGAAACAATAACGTAGAGGTCGACTGATTATCCGCCTGCTTGATTACTGCATTAAATTTGGTCGACCCCAATACTGATTAGCGGTGCCGATAATTGTTTGACTGATATATGTTATTATTGACCTGGCTGATAATCTTCAACAATGAAGAACGATAAATCTACTTAAAACATGCAAATTACAAATAAATGTGCAAATTGTGTTATTTTTTAATAACGTTCTTTCACAGGCGTAATTAATTTGGACAGTTCTTCTTTTCCTTTCTGTGTGCTGGAGTTCTGCTCATTAAAACACCTGACAGAGTTAAAACTGCAGAGCCCAAATGACAATGTCCAGCGATGCTGGTTTTCAGGAACTGGATGAAGAAACCTAGTTCACAATGACCCTGACGTGTGACTTGTTTGTGTCTTTCTGCAGAAATGGGAGCTTTGGAAAACCTGCCGTCCTCTGTGACATCAGACGAACTGGCCAATCCCTAATGAATCCGGACCATCAGTCCCGAGTCCCGCGTTCCTTCTGTCCAAGTCCTTTCTGTCTTAAAGATCGCTTCATCGCAGCTCCATTCCACTTTGTCCTGAAGATCGGATACTTTAACTGTCCCGTCTTGTCAAATTTCTGTCCTTCTGTGTAAAAATAAACTTTTGGTGAAGATTCCATGAAGAAAAGTGAAACATATTTCAGTCTGTGCCGTGTTTGTGGTTCTGTATAACTGGGCTTTTGTGATCATTCCCCGTAATACCTTTAAGACATTATTATTCCAGATAACAGAGTGAAATAAAGAACTGGAACTCCAGCCGGATGTTGAACATTTTTCCCCTCTTTGGAATTAATCTGATAAATAAGATGATCTGTGTCCACTTTGAAACAAATCATCACAAATCACACTTCACCTGCTCCACGGAACATGAACAGTTGCTGGGTCACAGCAGATTCGTTTTTGGTGGCGATCTGCCTCTTTCTTTACTTTTCTTACTTTATGACATCATACAGAGCTGCCGAGGATAAAAGTCACTGCCCTCCTCTGCCGTCTGGTTTATGTTTGCTTTGAATGTTTGTTTGTTTATGATGCAGGTGTTAGTTTTGGGGATGAACATTTACAGGGTGATTCCATAATTTATTCCTCAGAACTGAGTGAGTCCATATTTTTTTCCTCTGCTTGGTCTAAAAAAGTAACCGTTACTGACTGCCACAATCTTTTCTTCTTGATTTCTTATAGTGTTTCTTAAAGCCAGAAAGTTGCCATTTGAAATGACTTTAGTTTTGTGTCATGTCTGTGATCTGCTTTTTTTCTACAAAATTAAACAACTGAATGAACATCCTCCGAGGCCGGTGATTCCATAATTTTTGCCAGGGGTTGTAGAAGATGATCTGGATGAAGATTTTTAACGTTTCTACAATGAAGTAGAGTCCGACTGATATGGATTTTTTTGAGGGCTGATACGATGTCGATATTAGGGAGTAAAAATAATAATAATAACGATACAAATATATACATAAAAACAGCAGTGATTCTTTACATTTCATTACCAAACACTTGTGACAAAGGAATGTAAGGCTTCATGTTTTACAGATTAAACATGAACTTAATTATAAATAACTATAAATACAGTATAACCAACAACCAAACAATGTACCTCAGATTGCCTACACTCGAATTGGCAGCTGCTGTGTCACATCGCTCAGAATTTGCATAAAATAGACATCTTGTTTATTCTGGCCCCGCCTAGCTGGGGGCAGAGGGACCACTTGTCACCTGTCGGTGTAAAACACCCACTCTGACTGAAAATTAATGCCAGATAGTCTCTTGTTGCTAACGTAACCAAGGGGTGATGGGGTCCCAGCCATGCTTGACAGCGCTGTTAAGTCAGAGCATGCCCTGCTGGACAACTTATGTAATGAAACTACAGTATTTTTTCTGCATTGTTTATACTGTAAAACAAAAGTTTTCCTTTGGCAGAAATAATGCCGATACTGATATATGACTGTGAAAGGCTCATATCAGCCAATAAGTATATCGGTCAGGATCTACTGTGAAGTAAATGTTTTGTTTGTTTGTTGCTGTTGTTTATTTAGTTATTTTTTTGTATAACTCGCACATAAAAATTGACGTAAGCTGCACCAACCTGCTTCTGGAACAATTTTACTCTGTTGAAGCAGAATTTTATCAAATCAGAAGATGTGACAAAAGTTTGTGCGACCTTCAAACTCAAACTGAAACATCAAATGAGATGAAAATTAATCCGTATTCACATCCAAAGGTTTTGCATTTGGAGCGTGTTACCACGGTAACGTGTTACCACAGTAGTCTTTGAATCCGCCGTGGTCTTCACTGGTGAGTTTTGACAGAACATGGATTAGACATGAGACGCTGTCCTTGACCGTCAGCGGAGCCTGAAACAAACACACTAATTAACGTTTCCCTTAACGTGACCATATGTTCTTAACCATAACATACAAGTTTCACATAAACCGGATGTTAAAGTACCGGGTACCTACATCAGGTCCTCCCAGATCCGTCTGGACCCAGCCCGGGTGCAGAGACACGCAGAGGATCCCGGCTGGTAACAGATCTGCTGCTAAACACTGCGTCAACATGTTGCACGACGCCTGCGCAAATTAGACGGCAGAGAAGTTAATCAATGAACCTCTTGTTTTAACAAATCGAGACGCAAAGAAAGAATTCTATTAGTCAGTAACCAGCATTAACCAGCTTTTACACACTAATCAGTTAACCGAAAGAGCTGTGTCAAGAATTATGGCAGTTAGTTAACTAGTTACTGCCAGAGAGGTGTGTCAAGAATTATGCCACTTAACTAATGCAAGAGAGGTGTCAAAATGACAGCAGTTGGTTAACTAGTTACTGCAAAAAAAAAAAGTGTCAAAAATACAGCAGCTAGTTAATTAGTTACTGCAAGAGAGGTGTCAAAAAATACAGTGATTACTTCTGGCAAAAAAGATGTCAAACATTATGGCATTTACTTAACTAGTTACTAAAAAAAGGTTTCTGAGATGTGTCTCAATACAGCAGCTAACTACTTAACTGCACAGTATTATTAATACAGCAGTTAGTTACCTAGTTACTGAAAAAGAGGTCTCAAAACGTTCTTTATGTCCTTTGAGTTGAGTGTCTTTGGATTTTGTGCAATTTTCATAAGATATTTTAAAATTATGACCTTCGACAGATTCTTTCTGTATATATTTACCAGAATTTACATTTTTGCTGTAAACACTTTACAAAAAATTAATAGATCAGATGTTTTAAATTAATATACAGGCTGCACAAAACAAAAACCCCGCCGTCAGTACGTTTGAAACCTCCTGACTACTTGGCAGCATCTCCGTAAGCTCTGTGCGTTTCATCTAACACATTGACGGCTCAAGAAATAGGGTGAAAAATGAGCTGGTTACTGAACAGTGACACAGAAGATGCCAAGGACGTAATAAAATCATCTGTTTTTAATCTGTCTGTCTGTTAGCAGGATTACGTCAAAACTACTGCACAGATTTTGCTGAAATTTTCATCACAAATAGATATTAGGTCATGGAAGACTCCACTGAATTTTGGAGGTGATCTGGATCTGGATTAGCGGACGTTTGCGCTTATTAATAAGTGTCTTTGAAGGGGAATCCAACAAGTACAAAACTTCACTATCGTGGGCCGTCTATATTTTTATCTACATATAGCTTATTGCTAGGCAACAACTTAGGAGGCTTCAAACGTACAGATGGTGGGCCGCTGAGAGTTTTAATACACAGATGTCACCATGTTTTATCAAGAGCTGCAAGGAAAAAAAACTCACATGAACTCAAAAGTTTAGTAAAATCTGTCATTATTTTGGAATTCTTATATAAAGGAATGGTGGTTATACATAAATTCATTTAATTTATTTTTTATTTCTTTGGTAAAAGCAGCATGTTAAATGGCACTTTTGATAACGTGTTGTTTCTGTTGCTGAAAGTTAAACTGTTGCAATTTCAAAACATCGTATCAAAGTCAAGTAAAGTGATTCAACATGGCGCCCACCGTGGCAAACGTGTTTGCGTGCTCCTCCTGCAACCAACGCTTTTTTCCTTTCTCTTAGTTTTAGTATTTATTTTAAATATACAGTGTACATATGGAACAATTAGCTACAGTAGAGAGGTACTTTTGGAGATCGGTAAAGTTCAACATGAACTTACCTTTAGCCTTTCAGACTAGCTTTCTCTTACGCTCGCATTTTACCAGCACCGACCGGCAAGGCCCAGCAGCACCGGATTCCAGTGAGAGGCAAAGCCGACGAACGAAGCGACGGAAACGGGGCAAGAGAGGTGGGCTACATGCTAGGCTAAAGGCTAGGGCAACGCGACCACCGCTACCTAGCCTGTTGCTAGTTAATGTTCGGTCTCTTGAAAACAAGCTGGACGAGCTGAGAACAAGAATAACAACTCAGCGTGGGATCAGAGGGTGCTGTGCTCTTATTTTCACAGAAACCTGGTTATTGGACAGCACACCGGATTCAGCGATCCAACTAGAAACACACTACGTTCACCGTGGCGACCGCATGGTTGCGTCAGGGAAGCACAAAGGTGGCGGCGTGTGCATCTATGTGAACATGTGGAGTTCAGACGTAAAGATTGTTGGAAAACACTGTTCAGCGGACTTAGAATTTCTGATGGTGAAATGCAGACCATTCTATCTGCCGAGAGACTTTGGCGTGGTGTTTATTTTGTCTATTTACATCCTGCCACGCGCGAACTCGGCTACGGCGTTGGGGTTGCTGCATGACGTCATCAGTAAACAAGAGACCGCGCATCCGGACGCCGTGTTCATTGTTGCCGGCGACTTTAACCACTGCAACCTGAGGACTGTCCTTCCCAAGTATCATCACCACGTGAGCTTCCCGACGAGGGAGAACAACATACTCGATCAAGTCTACAGCAACGTGAGGGAGGGCTACAGAGCGGTGTCTCGGCCGCACTTTGGACAGTCCGACCACATTTCTGTGTTCCTCTATCCAGCATACAGACAACTCCTCAAGCAAACACCTCCAGTAAGTAAAGATATTAAAGTGTGGAATGAAGAAACTGACTGAGTGCTTCAGGACTGCTTTGATAGTACCGACTGGGATGTGTTTAGAACTGCTGCTGTGAGAGAGGATGGCTCTGATGATTTAGTGGACTATGCTTCTGGGGTAACAGGTTACAGCAGCAGTTGCATTGAGACCATTGTCCCCACAAGGCGCTGCACAAAATACCCCAACCAGAAACCCTGGTTAAATGGTGAGGTTCGGTCCATGCTACGTGCTCGCCATACTGCATTTCTCTCTGGCAACACTGAAGACTACAAAAAGTCCAGATATGACCTGCGCAGATCTATCAGTGAGGCAAAGAGACAGTACAGACAAAAACTGGAGGGCTACTACACCAGCACATACTCCCGGCGCATGTGGCAAGGACTGCAGCACATCACCAACTATCAACAGACGAGCAGGTCAGTCACAACCAGCCACTCTTCACTACCTGATGAGCTGAATGAGTTCTATGTTCACTTTGAAGCCCTCAATCATGATCGACTGGAAGAGGTGGTGGCCAAGGAGCGTACACAGAACGCACCGCTCATTGTCACACCAGCAGATGTGCGCAGGAACCTGAGGAGAATAAACCCACGGAGAGCAGCTGGTCCAGATAACATCCCAGGGCGTGCACTCAGTGTCTGCTCATCAGAACTGACTGATGTGTTCGTGGATATATTCAACCTGTCACTTGCACAAGCTTTTGTGCCATCATGTTTCAAGAGTACCACTATCGTGCCCATTCCAAAGAAAAGTGCTGTGACCTGCCTAAATGACTACCGCCCTGTGGCACTCATTCCAATTGTGATGAAATGCTTTGAGAGGATAGTCATGACTCATATCCAGGAGACCATTTCTAATACCATAGATCCTCTTCAGTTTGCATACCGTCGGAACCGCTCCACAGATGACGGCAGTCAATACTGCCCTTCACACAGCCCTCACTCACTTGGAGGGAAAGGATACGTATGTCAGAATGCTATTTATCGACTATAGCTCAGCATTCAACACTGTCATACCATACAAACTTATAGAGAAGTTCCTCGTCCTTGGACTGACACCTGCCATTTGCAACTGGGTGTTGAACTTCCTTACGAATAGATCCCAATCAGTCAGAATCGGCAGTTGTACATCCAGCACAAGAACAGTGAACACCAGGGTCCCCCAGGGCTGTGTGCTGAGTCCCCTCCTGTACACACTCTTCACACACGACTGTGTGACCTCTCAGAATAACACCAGTATCATCAAGTTTGCCGACGATACTACAGTCATTGGTCTGATCACTGGCGGGGAAGAGACAGCATACAGGAAGGAGGTGGCTGAGCTTGTGGCCTGGTGTCATGACAACAATCTTTTATTAAATGCAGACAAGACCAAAGAAATGATTGTTGATCCGAGGAAGAAGCAGGTGCTGCACACACCCCTGTATATAGGTGAAACAGAGCTGGAGAGGGTGAGAACTTTCAAATTCCTTGGCATCCATATCAGTGAGGATCTCACCTGGTCTCACAACACATAGACCATCATTAGGAAGTCCCAGTAGCGATTATACTTTCTGAGAAGACTAAGGAAATTTGGCATGCCAGCCAAAATTCTTAGCACCTTCTACAGGAGTACGATTGAGAGTGTTCTCACCAGCGCCATCACAGTCTGGTATGGAAACTGCACTGCTCAGGACAGAAAGGCTCTCCAGCGTGTGATCAAGATTGCTCAGTCCATCTCAGGAGCAGCCTTTCCCTCACTACAGGACATTTATCACACCAGAGTCATCAGGAGGGCCCAGAATATAATCAAGGACAGCACTCACCCCCAGCACAACCTCTTTACACTCCTACCTTCAGGCAGACAGGAGTGTGAAGTCCAGGACCACAAGACTAACTAACAGTTTCTATTCACAGGCCATCAGGCTTATAAACACATCATACACTACCTCCTCTCCCCTCCCACCCTGAACTGTTTTTTAACTTTTGCCTGTTTACACTATATTGCATCTTAAATACACTGTACTGCTGCTATTAAAATACTGTTTACATAGGTTTATTTATATTTGTTCTGAATACTACTGTCCACATCTGTTACTCGTGATTTGCACACTCTGAATCGCTGCTCCACATATTTGCACAATTTGCACAATAACTTGTTTTTTTATTTTAAACATTTCGCCTTTTCCTCTCTCTCTTTCTTTCTTTTTAAGATTATATTGGTGAATGGAGGAATAGCAAAGTTAGAATTTCATTGTATAGTGTAACTGCCTGTTTCTGCTGTACATATGACAATAAAACTCTTGAATCTTGAATCTTAAACGTCACCAAATTTATTACGACTCACCGGCAAGAAAACTAACTTAAGATTTATTGTTGTTACATGAAATAAAGGAAGCGATCCTCAGCGCCACATTCAGAACCAAAGCAGCTCACATTTCTTCACCTGCAGTGATGGCTGTCATCAGCAGACTTTAGTGCTTTCTGACCTTGGAGGTGCGGTAAGCGTAGCTCCTGAAGGCGGCGCCGTCACCCCAGGTGTATGTGATGGAGCCGAGTCTGGAGGACATGTTGATAACGGCGGCTCTGTGGAGTCCCATCCCACTGCTGCGAGCCGCGGCAGTCTGCAGCAGCGGCAAGAAGGCCTCAAGAAGAAGAAAGAAGAAGCTCTGATGACAAAGACCAGCAACGCCGAGACCACAAATCAGACGTCCAGTGGCGGATTGGGGGGTTGATTAATAAACAATTTTTTTTTTCTGTCTGTTTTGCACGTTTGAAAATTCTTTGTTGTACTTTATTTGATCTTTGTTATTGTTAGTTTGACCTGAGCAGATGGTCACCCCTCTGAGGATGTCCTGCTTGAGGTTTCGTCCTCACAAATAACAGAGGGACTTTTTTCTTTATTATGTTGTGTGGGCCGCTGAAGAGGAGGTACTGCTGGCCCACCACCACCAGAGGGAGCCCTGCCTGGAGTGCGGGCTCCAGGCACCAGAGGGCGCCGCCGCCCCACAGGAGCAGCCTCGGTAACAGCTGTCACCCATCACCTGAGACAGCTGACGGCAATCATCAGTGGGGTATATCAGCAGGACGGCATCTCCACCTCATCGCCGAGATATCGTTTCTACCGGAGAGGTAACATATCGAAGCAAACAGAGTACATATTGTTTGACTGAGCTAGTTTATTGGATTACTGTTCCAACGAGAGGTGGAGGTACCTTTCCTGCCGTTCGGAGTTCTGGGTGCAAACGCGCCCCCATCTAACTGTTCTTTGTTCCTCGCCAGCAGTACCAGGTCCGAGGCCACGCGGAGGCAGTGGCCACCTGGGAGTTCGGGACTTGGCGGCTCCAATATTCCCGGGGACCTGTGGCGGAGGAAGCCGTGTGGTTCCGGTCTTACCTTGGAGAGGCGTCTCCTATCTTCGAGCCTGCCCACACGACACTTTTGTGAATTGACTGTTGTCCATTTCTGTAATTGGTTGTATTCGTTGTGCACATTCACAACAGTAAAGCATTGTTATTTTGGCTTACTCCATTGTCCGTTCATTTGCGCCCCCTGTTGTGGGTCCGTGTTCCTACACTTTCCCAACATATTACTGTTCCCTGCGTCTTTGCTCACGGGGGTCAGTAAGGCTCGACCTTCCCCCTGGGAAGCTCCTCAGGGCAATTTGGTCTTATATAAATAAACTGAATTGAATTTGGGTCGAGGGGGGGTTTGCAACTAAAGTCTAACTGATAGGGATAATTTGGGGTACCACACTGATCTTGGGTAGTTAAAAAACAAACACACACACACACCTCTTACAATAACAATATTATCTGCTGATATTTACATAAAAATGCCAATGATTCCTAACATTTTGTTATCAAACCCTTACGGCTTTATGTTTACAGTTTAAACATGAATTTTATCATAAATAACTATAAATATAACCAATGTACGTAATGCTGCCTTCACTCAGATTGGCATTCACTGTGTCTCATTGCTCAGAATTTACATAAAATAGACGTTTTAGTTTATTTTGGCCCTGCCTAATTGGCGGCATAGCGACCACTCCTCACTCCTCCTCACAAACGCCCACTCTGATTGAAAATGATTGGCAACTGGTCCCTTTGACTCTTGTCTCTTGTACCTAATGCGGCCAAGGGGTGATGGGGGTCTCAGCCATGCTTGTAAACAATGCTGTCAGTGTGCCCTCTAGAGGAGAAAGTACATAATGACAAAATTTCCAACAGCTAAAGTGTTTTTTTGTCACCCTTTATTTAGTAAAATGAAACAAAAAAATGTCACCAAAAATAATGTATATATCGATATGTTTGAGAAAGGCTCATATCAGCGGATATAATCAGCCAACCAATATATCGGTCAGACTGCAGCTGCAAAATATGTGAAATGTCTTGTATAAACAAGGGCTGATTGATGAATACTGCTTGTATGTTTAACATAAATGTGGTGCATTAAAAACAATGACTAGAGAGTGCAAAGACTACTCGCATTTATCCAAGCCTGTTTGCATCACGATATCGGTATCTGTATCAGTACTGCCGTCCTACCTTTGTGACAAACAGCAGCCCCACACAATTTGTCTGGAAAGTCTTCATCATGGCTTCTGAAGTCACAGTGTCAATGTCTGAGGAGATGTCGATAGCGGTGTTGTTGATCAGACAGTTGAGTCCACTGTTACCGACGATGGACTGGACCTCCTGCAGAGCTGAAGTGATGCTCTGCTGACTGTCCACATCTGGAAGAACACAGGGAAGAGTCAGCGTAAACCAGCAACATCACTGTTTCTCTGAGCGTAGATGAAAAGAGGACTCACTGAGGGTCACTATGTGAACACCTGGGGAGGATCTGGAGAGCTCCTGTAGATCCTAAATTGTAAAGACATCAAACATTCGTAAGACGATGCAGAGGTTTGTGGTTCTTAACACAAACACAAGAAGGTCACATGAAACTAGTCCCAGAAGGCAAACTAACCAAAACTGAGCAAGTTTTATCCATTCAGTTTTTGAACATCTCAGGATGCACCCCATCAGGAACAAAAATGGCCCAAGGTGGTTCCACCTTGGGCCCTGGAAAGCAACCACCCATGCACAGAACTGGTCCACCCCCACCTCTCTGAAGTAACCATCTATCTGCTTAAGCCAGGTGGAAAAGTGGTTGTGTCCTTGACTTTTTCCACTTGCTGGGGTCCTCAACATGGAAGCACCACATGCACAAAATTTTATAGATGACACAATGCAAGTGGTCAAGTCCAAAGGGACTTGGAACCAAAAACATCCAGTCAAAGGTTTACGTCAGTGGTTACTGTCCACATCTCACAGCCAGGATCTTAACAATCTGTGACCTCATGTACAACCACAGTTCCAATGAAGTTGGGACATTGTGTAAAATGTAAATAAAAACAGAATAAAATGATTTTCAAATCCTCTTCAACATATATTCAATTGAATACACCACAAAGACAAGATATTTAATGTTCAAATTGATAAACTTTATTGTTTTTGTGCAAATATTTGTTAATTTTGAAATGGATGCCTGCAACACGTTTCAAAAAAAGCTGGGACAGTGGTATGTTTACCACTGTGTTACATCATCTTTCCTTCTAACAACACTCAATAAGCGTTTGGGAACTGAGGACACTAATTGTTGAAGCTTTGTAGGTGGAATTCTTTCCCATTCTTGCTTGATGTACAACTTCAGTTGTTCAACAGTCCGAGGTCTCCATTGTCGTATTTTGTGCTTCATAATGCGCCACACATTTTCAGTGGGTGACAGGTCTGGACTGCAGGCAGGCCAGTCTAGTACCCGCACTCTTTTACTACGAAGCCACACTGTTGTAACACGTGCAGAATGTGTCTTGGCATTGTCTTGCTGAAATAAGCAGGGACGTCCCTGAAAAAGACGTTGCTTGGATGGCAGCATGTGTTGCTCCAAAACCTGGATGCACCTTTCAGCATTGATGGTGCCATCACAGATGTGTAAGTTGTCCATGCCATGGGCACTAACACACCCCCATACCATCACAGATGACATCACTGACATATGTACAGTAGGTGTAGGTATGCTTACAGAGTGAGGGTGGTATTTCTCCTACTTTGTTTGTTCCACGTCCTGCCATGCACACGACATAGATGCCATAATGGGTGACACCCTCCATCACCTGGGGTTCGGTCGCTTGTGGCCAAGCTTGGTACACTGTATGACGTGGATTCGTGCAGTTGTAGAAGTAAAGGGGGTCATTTGTCTCGTATGGCTGTGAGTAGTCAGCCTGTGTCATTGTCCTTTCCCTGCCGGGGTTTGTTGCTGTTGCTATCAAGCATCCTGGTTCCACAGTCCTGGGATTAATCCAGGGACTAGTCATGTAGACATTGTGGTGGGATGTCGATGTTGGCACGCGAGCACAGACATAACAGTTAGTCATGTTGTTGGAGGTGGCGGTGTAGATAACAAAGCGCTACCACATGTTGCCTTGGTAATGATGCATCAATGTGCTACTAGGACGTACTTCAGATCGACGGTGTCTGTCTTGGAGTATTCCTCTTTTCACCCACTCTTGGGTCAGCCACCATGTAAGAAGTCCAATCAGTATCCCACACACTAAGACCACAACACAACAGCTACCTTCGCAACGCCGGTG
This sequence comes from Thalassophryne amazonica, assembly GCF_902500255.1. Taxonomy (NCBI): domain Eukaryota; kingdom Metazoa; phylum Chordata; class Actinopteri; order Batrachoidiformes; family Batrachoididae; genus Thalassophryne; species Thalassophryne amazonica. Next base: position 112,901,856 of record NC_047110.1, on the reverse strand, counting down.
ACCGCGACGTTCCTGCCACCGTTCTCCAGCCGGAACACGCCGCCCCACTGGAGCATCCTGCAGTAGCATTGTTGCTCAGCGTACAGTGTCACCGAAACACCTCACACTAAATGAGTAGGGATCAGGTGGTTACTTCACTGACATTGAGACGAATCATCTCTAAACGGTGAAACCCTTTTGTAGTCAGACTTCCCCACTACTCGTTGGAGGGTCCGGCACACGCTGTAGCTTACAGTGGCTTAGGTGGATCCAACTGGGTCGCTCGGCGATTTTCACAGCAGTGGGTGTCGTCAGCAGCACTTGGTATGGCCCCTCCCAACGTGGACTGGACCAGCTCTTTTCACCGGGCTGAACCAGTGGACTGTCCTGTAGGGGCAAAGAATCAGATGGCAGTAAATTTGCTTTTGACATCTTTTTCTTGTAACAGTCTTCTCATATAGTCTGCTAATGTGGTCTCTTCATCAGCAATTTCTAAGTCTCTTGGGAACACTGGGAACCTATAAGGTTTACCATATAAAACTTCAAATGGCATGAGGCCTGCTCCTGCTGGTGTGATACGCCTATAGAGTTTAACCAGGTCCAAACATTCTGGCCATGGCCTCCTCGTCTCTTACATGCATTTTTTAAGTCTGCTTTTAACTGTTCCATTAGTTCTTTCTACTAACCCTGCACTTTGTGGGTGGTAGGCACAATGGTTTTTCAAGACTATCTGTAAATTGTCTGCCATCCGTGATATCACTCTATTTACAAAATGAGGTCCATTATCACTGTAAACGATCTCTGGAATGCCATAATTTGGTACAACAGTTTTACATATGGCCTTTGCTACAGTTAGTGCATCAGCTTTCTTGGATGGGATAATCTCAACCCATTTGGAAAATGCATCGATGAGGACCACACAATATTTATATGGTCCACTCTGGTTGAGTTCAATAAAATCCATGTGAAGCGTTTGAAATGGATACTGTTCAAACAATTCCACAATTTCAAATACACAATTCCCTTGTGGGTTGTGTCTAATGCATGTTGGGCACATCCATCCATCCATCCATCCATTTTCTTCCGCTTTATCCGGAGTCGGGTCGCGGCGGCAGCAGCTCAAGCAAAGCCGCCCAGACCTCCCGAACCACACACACCTCCCCCAGCTCCTCCGGGGGAACCCCAAGGCGTTCCCAAGCCAGCCGAGAGATGTAATCCTTCCAGCGTGTCCTGGGTCTTCCCCAGGGCCTCCTCCCAATGGGACGTGCCCGGAACACCTCTCAAGCGAGGTGTCCAGGGGGCATCCGGAAAAGATGCCCGAGCCACCTCCACTGACTCCTTTCGACGTGGAGGAGCAGCGGCTCGACTTCGAGCTCCTCACCCTATCTCTAAGGGAGCGCCCAGCCACCCTGCGGAGGAAACTCATCTCGGCCGCTTGTACCCGCGATCTTGTTCTTTCGGTCATGAGCCAAATCTCATGAGCATAGGTGAGGATTGGAACGTAGATCGATCGGTAAATCGAGAGCTTTGCCCCCCTACTCAGCTCTCTCTTCACCACGACAGTCCGATACAGCGACCGCATCACTGCAGACGCTGCACCGATCTGTCTATCGATCTCACGCTCCATCCATCCATCACTCATGAATAAGACTCCGAGATACTTAAACTCCTCCACTTGAGGCAAGGACACTCCACCGACCTGAAGAGGGCAAAGCACCTTTTTCCGGTCGAGAACCATGGCCTCGGATTTGGAGGTGCTGATTTTCAACCCGGACGCCTCACACTCAGCTGCAAACTGCCCCAGTGCACGCTGAAGGTCCTGATTTGACAAAGCCAACAGAACCACATCGTCCGCAAACAGCAGAGATGAGATTCTGTGGTTCCCATACCAGACCCCCTCTACACCCTGGCTGCGCCTAGAAATTCTGTCCATAAAAATAATGAACAGAACCAGTGACAAAGGGCAGCCCTGGTGGAGGCCAACGTGCACTGGAAACAGGTTTGACTTACTACCGGCAATGCAAACCAAGCTCCTGCTGCGGTCGTACAGGGACCGGATAGCCCTTAGCAAAGGACGCCGGACCCTGTACTCCCGGAGCACTCCCCACAGGGTGCCCCAAGGGACACGGTCGAATGCCTTCTCCAGATCCACAAAACACATGTGGACTGGTTGGGCGAACTCCCATGAACCCTCGAGCACCCGATGGAGCGTGTAGAGCTGGTCCAGTGTGCCGCGACCAGGACGAAAACGACACTGCTCCTCCTGAATCCGAGGTTCGACCATCGGTCGAATTCTCCTCTCCAGTACTCTGGAATAGACCTTACCGGGGAGGCTGAGGACTGTGATCCCCCTATAGTTGGAACACACCTTCCGGTCCCCCTTCTTAAACAGAGGGACCACCACCCCGGTCTGCCAATCCAGAGGCACTGTCCCCGATCGCCACGCGATGTTGCAGAGGCGTGTCAGCCAAGACAGCCCCACAACATCCAGAGACTTAAGGTACTCAGGACGGATTTCATCCACCCCAGGAGCCTTGCCACCGAGGAGCTTTCCAACCACCTCGGTGACTTCTGCCTGGGTAATGGATGAGTCCACCTCTGGGTCCCCAGTCTCTGCCTCCTCTTTGGAAGACGTGACGATGGGTTTGAGGAGATCCTCGAAGTACTCCTTCCACCACCCAACAACATGCATGTTGGGCACATCCTACAGTAATTTTTTGAGTAAGCGGTAAACCCAAATGTTGCAAAATATTTACTAATGAGGGTTACCATCCCTCCTGTGGACACATGGCATGGCCCGTGTGATAAAATGCTGCTGCTTTAAATAATCTTCGAGGTAGGACCGGCATATCACGTATACAATAAAGTTGTTTTGTATTAAACGTAGCGCCTTTGTCTGTCACTACAGCATATCCTGTCTGTGTCTCTCCCTTAGCATTCTTGGAGCAAGAACCATCAACAAACCAGACTTCTCCCTCAGACAGGGAAGAATCTGTCAGATCGGCTCTAGGGAGCTGGAGACTTTCAGTAACAGCAACACAGCTGTGTGGGTCTCCATCCTCCTCAGTGGGGAGAAGAGTAGCTGGATTTAGTGTGGTACATCGCTTTATGACCACGTGGGGTTGTGACAACAACATAGCAGTATAAGATAAATGTCTGGCTGGTGATAAGAAATTCATTTTAACCTGTAGCAACAACACATCTACAGCATGTGGTACTAACAGTGTAGTTGGATGAAACAATACAACATCAGCTGATGACTTGGTGGCCATCGCTGCAGCGCAAACAGCTTGAACACAAGGGGGCAGTGCACAGATTGCATAAAACCTGACCTGTAGTCAACTGTTTGTGTGAACGGTTTAGAATAATCAGGAAGTGACAGCACAGTAGAAGACTTTAGTTCTACTTTCAAATCACAAAACTGTTTTTCTGCTTCTTTGGTCCACATGATTCTATCTGACAGTCCCATGGGGATGTCATAGATCAAATTCAGCAGCAATTGTGTTTTAGCAGCTTAGGATGGGATCCATGCTCTGCAATAATTACAGAGACCCAAAAAAGCCAACATCTGTTTCTTAGTCACAGGTTTGGGAGTGTTTGAAATAACCCGTAAGTTGGAGAGGAAATGGCGTTTCACTAATTTAGAAGACCTTCACTTAGCCTGGAAAAAGAGTCTTTTGCTCTATAAAAAAAGCCCTCCGTAAAGCTAGGACATCTTTCTACTCATCACTAATTGAAGAAAATAAGAACAACCCCAGGTTTCTTTTCAGCACTGTAGCCAGGCTGACAAAGAGTCAGAGCTCTATTGAGCTGAGTATTCCATTAACTTTAACTAGTAATGACTTCATGACTTTCTTTGCTAACAAAATTTTAACTATTAGAGAAAAAATTACTCATAACCATCCCAAAGACGTATCGTTATCTTTGGCTGCTTTCAGTGATGCCGGTATTTGGTTAGACTCTTTCATATTGTTCTGTCTGAGTTATTTTCATTAGTTACTTCATCCAAACCATCAACATGTCTATTAGACCCCATTCCTACCAGGCTGCTCAAGGAAGCCCTACCATTATTTAATGCTTCGATCTTAAATATGATCAATCTATCTTTGTTAGTTGGCTATGTACCACAGGCTTTTAAGGTGGCAGTAATTAAACCATTACTTAAAAAGCCATCACTTGACCCAGCTATCTTAGCTAATTATAGGCCAATCTCCAACCTTCCTTTTCTCTCAAAAATTCTTGAAAGGGTAGTTGTAAAACAGCTAACTGATCATCTGCAGAGGAATGGTCTATTTGAAGAGTTTCAGTCAGGTTTTAGAATTCATCATAGTACAGAAACAGCATTAGTGAAGGTTACAAATGATCTTCTTATGGCCTCGGACAGTGGACTCATCTCTGTGCTTGTTCTGTTAGACCTCAGTGCTGCTTTTGATACTGTTGACCATAAAATTTTATTACAGAGATTAGAGCATGCCATAGGTATTAAAGGCACTGCGCTGTGGTGGTTTGAATCATATTTGTCTAATAGATTACAATTTGTTCATGTAAATGGGGAATCTTCTTCACAGACTAAAGTTAATTATGGAGTTCCACAAGGTTCTGTGCTAGGACCAATTTTATTCACTTTATACATGCTTCCCTTAGGCAGTATTATTAGACGGTATTGCTTAAATTTTCATTGTTATGCAGATGATACCAATTAGCTAAACTGCAGGATTGTCTTACAGACATAAAGACATGGATGACCTCTAATTTCCTGCTTTTAAACTCAGATAAAACTGAAGTTATTGTACTTGTCCTCACAAATCTTAGAAACATGGTGTCTAACCAGATCCTTACTCTGGATGGCATTACCCTGACCTCTAGTAATACTGTGAGAAATCTTGGAGTCATTTTTGATCAGGATATGTCATTCAAAGCGCATATTAAACAAATATGTAGGACTGCTTTTTTGCATTTACGCAATATCTCTAAAATTAGAAAGGTCTTGTCTCAGAGTGATGCTGAAAAACTAATTCATGCATTTATTTCCTCTAGGCTGGACTATTGTAATTCATTATTATCAGGTTGTCCTAAAAGTTCCCTAAAAAGCCTTCAGTTAATTCAAAATGCTGCAGCTAGAGTACTAACGGGGACTAGAAGGAGAGAGCATATCTCACCCATATTGGCCTCTCTTCATTGGCTTCCTGTTAATTCTAGAATAGAATTTAAAATTCTTCTTCTTACTTATAAGGTTTTGAATAATCAGGTCCCATCTTATCTTAGGGACCTCGTAGTACCATATCACCCCAATAGAGCGCTTCGCTCTCAGACTGCAGGCTTACTTGTAGTTCCTAGGGTTTGTAAGAGTAGAATGGGAGGCAGAGCCTTCAGCTTTCAGGCTCCTCTCCTGTGGAACCAGCTCCCAATTCAGATCAGGGAGACAGACACCCTCTCTACTTTTAAGATTAGGCTTAAAACTTTCCTTTTTGCTAAAGCTTATAGTTAGGGCTGGATCGGGTGACCCTGAACCATCCCTTAGTTATGCTGCTATAGACGTAGACTGCTGGGGGGTTCCCATGATGCACTGTTTCTTTCTCTTTTTGCTCTGTATGCACCACTCTGCATTTAATCATTAGTGATCGATCTCTGTTCCCCTCCACAGCATGTCTTTTTCCTGGTTCTCTGCCTCAGCCCCAACCAGTCCCAGCAGAAGACTGCCCCTCCCTGAGCCTGGTTCTGCTGGAGGTTTCTTCCTGTTAAAAGGGAGTTTTTCCTTCCCACTGTAGCCAAGTGCTTGCTCACAGGGGGTCGTTTTGACCATTGGGGTTTTACATAATTATTGTATGGCCTTGCCTTACAATATAAAGCACCTTGGGGCAACTGTTTGTTGTGATTTGGTGCTATATAAAAAAAAATTTGATTGACTGATTGATTGATAACGGTCTTCCAATTCACCATCGGCCGGATAGGGGAAAACCACACCGTTGTCCCTTCTACCAGTGTAATTTCCCCTAACCCTGGCCCAATTTTTCCCTAATGAACGTTGCATCGCTTCGCCAGCCTCCTGGCCATTCAATTGGTACGACTGTATTATCCCCATTAAGTCATCTATCCACTCCTCTGGGTCCTCCTGAACGTCAGCTACTCCTGAAACTGTATCTGTCGCCTCTTTCAAATTCCACGGCCGGAAAACATAGCTGATTTCTCGGCGGGGAGGTGGAGTTGCAGTCCGGCCTTTATGGTGGTGGTGATGTGCAGTGGATGAGTGACAGCTGGTACGGATGATGAGTGACAGCTGTCACTCCCGGTCGCTCCGACGCCCTCTCGTGCTTGAAGCCCGCACTTCAAGCAGGGCACCATCTTGTGGTGGTGGGCCAGCAGTACCTCCTCTTCATTGGCCCACACAACACGACCCCCCCCTCAACGGGCGCCTCCTGGCGCCCGACCAGGCTTGTCCGGGTGACGGGTGTAGAAGTCGGCCAGGAGGGCCGGGTCCAGGATGAAGCTCCTCTTCACTCAGGAGCGCTCTTCGGGGCCATAACCCTCCCAGTCCACCAGATACTGGAACCCCCGGCCCTTTCGACGGACGTCCAGGAGCCGGCGCACTGTCCACGCGGGCTCCCCGTCGATGATCCGGGCAGGAGGCGGCGCTGGTCCCGGGGCACACAGTGGTGAGTTATGGCAGGGTTTGAGTCTCGACACATGAAAAACGGGGTGTATCCGCAGTGAAGCTGGCAGCTTCAGCTTCACTGTGGCCGGACTGAGAACTTTGAGTATGGTAAATGGTCCAATGTACCTGTCCTTTAGCTTTTGGGATTCCACCTGCAGGGGGATGTCCTTTGTGGATAACCAGACCTCCTGCCCAGGCTGGTATGCAGGGGCCAGGGAACGCCGGCGGTCTGCATGGGCCTTAGCCCTCGTCCGGGCTCTGAGCAGGGCAGAGCGGGCGGTACGCCACACCCGACGGCACTTCTTCAGATGGGCCTGGACCGAGGGCACCCCGACCTCTCCCTCCACTAGCGGAAACAATGGGGGCTGGTACCCCAAACACACCTCAAACGGGGAGAGGCCGGTGGCAGATGAAACTTGGCTATTATGAGCGTACTCGATCCAGGCCAGATGGTCACTCCAGGCCGTCGGGTGCACGGAGGTCACGCAGCGGAGGGCCTGCTCCAGTTCCTGGTTCGTCCGCTCTGCCTGCCCGTTCGTCTGGGGGTGGTACCCAGACGAGAGACTGACGGTGGCTCCCAGTTCCCTGCAGAAACTCCTCCAGACCTGGGAGGAGAACTGAGGACCACGATCCGAGACAATGTCCGATGGAATCCCATGCAGACGCACGACATGGTGGACCAGGAGGTCTGCAGTCTCCTGGGCCGTTGGGAGTTTCGGGAGGGCCACGATGTGGGCCGCCTTGGAGAACCGGTCCACTATCGTGAGGATGGAGGTCATGCCCTGGGACGGCGGGAGGCCCGTGACAAAGTCCAGGCCAATGTGAGACCAGAGGCGATGAGGCACGGGCAGAGGCTGGAGGAGGCCTTGGGCCTTGTGGTGGTCGGCTTTGCCCCTGGCACAGGTGGTGCAGGCCTGGACATACTCCCGGACGTCGGCTTCCATAGATGCCCACCAGAAGCGCTGCCGGACCACTGCCACGGTCCTTCGCACCCCTGAATGACAGGAGAGCTTGGAACCGTGACAGAAGTCAAGGACCGCAGCCCTGGCCTCTGGTGGGACGTACAACTTGTCCTTCGGACCTGTCCCCGGGTCCGGGCTCCGTGTCAGGGCCTCCCGGACGGTCTTCTCCACATCCCAGGTAAGGGCGGCCACGACAGTGGACTCAGGGATGATGGTTTCAGGGGGGTCTGACAGCTCGGTCTTGACCTCCTCTTCATGCACCCGGGACAGGGCATCAGATCGTAGGTTTTTCGTCCCAGGGCGGTAGGTGATCCGGAAGTCAAAATGCCCGAAGAACAGCGACCAGCGGGCTTGCCTGGGGTTCAGACGCCTGGCGGTCCGAACGTACTCCAGGTTCCGATGGTCCGTGAAAACCGTAAATGGTACCGATGCTCCCTCCAACAGGTGTCTCCACTCCTCAAGAGCCTCCTTCACCGCAAGAAGTTCCCTATTGCCGACGTCATAGTTCCTTTCAGCCGGGGTCAACCTGCGGGAAAAGTAGGCACATGGATGGAGAACCTTGTCGGACTCCCCGCTCTGGGATAGCACGGCTCCTATCCCTGAGTCAGAGGCGTCCACTTCAACTACAAACTGGCGATTGGGATCGGGCTGCACCAGAACCGGTGCAGTCGAGAACCGGCGTTTCAACTCCCTAAACGCGGCTTCGCACCGATCCGACCAGGTGAAGGGGACTTTTGTGGAGGTCAGGGCTGTCAGGGGGCTAACTACCTGACTGTAGCCCTTGATGAACCTCCGGCAGAAATTTGCGAAACCGAGGAACTGTTGTAGTTTCCTACGGTTTGTTGGTTGGGGCCAATCTCTCACCGCCGCAACCTTGACCGGATCAGGGGCGACGGAGTTGGAGGAGATTATGAACCCCAGGAAGGACAAAGAAGTGTGGTGGAACTCACACTTCTCGCCCTTCACAAACAGCCGGTTCTCCAACAACCGCTGTAGGACCTGACGTACATGCTTGACATGGGTCTCAGGATCCAGAGAAAAGATGAGTATATCGTCTAGATATACGAAGACAAACCGATGCAGGAAGTCCCGCAAGACGTCATTAACCAATGCTTGGAACGTCGCAGGCGCACTGGTGAGGCCGAACGGCATGACCAGGTACTCAAAGTGACCTAACGGGGTGTTAAATGCCGTCTTACACTCGTCTCCCTCCCGGATCTGAACCAGGTGATAAGCATTCCTAAGATCCAGTTTAGTGAAAATTTGGGCTCCATGCAAGGGCGTGAACACTGAATCCAACAGAGGTAACGGGTATCGGTTGCGAACCGTGATCTCGTTCAGCCCTCTGTAATCAATGCATGGACGGAGTCCGCCGTCCTTCTTGCCCACAAAAAAGAAACCAGCACCCATCGGGGAGGTGGAGTTCCGGATCAACCCGGCAGCTAACGAGTCCCGGATGTAGGTCTCCACTGATTCGCGTTCCGGACGTGAGAGGTTGTACAGCCTGCTGGACGGGTACTCAGCGCCCGGTATCAAATCAATGGCACAATCGTACGGACGGTGTGGGGGCAGCGTGAGTGCCAGATCCTTGCTGAAGACGTCAGCAAGGTCATGGTACTCGGCTGGCACCGCCGCCAGATTGGGGGGGACTAAAACCTCCTCCTTAGCTGTCACACCGGGTGGAACCGAGGATCCTAAACACTCCCGGTGGCAGGTTTCGCTCCACTGAACCACAACCCCAAACGGCCAATCAATCCGGGGATTGTGTTTTAACACCCATGGAAAACCCAAAATCACTCGGGAGGTAGAAGGTGTTACATAAAACACAATCTCCTCCCTGTGATTCCCAGACACCACCAATGTCACTGGCTGTGTCTGGTGTGTGATTAGTGGAAGAAGGGTGCCATCTAGTGCCCGCACCGACAATGGTGATGGTAAGGCCACTAGAGGGAGCCCAACCTCCTTTGCCCATCTGCTATCCAGCAGATTCCCCTCTGACCCCGTGTCCACCAGTGCTGGGGCGTGAGGGGTTAGATCCCCACTCAGGATCGTGACTGGGATACGTGCAGATTGTCGGGGTCTCCCCGCGTGGGTGTTGTGACCCACCCTTAGCCCAGTCTCTAAGGACGAGTGCTGCTGTTTTGACCGTTTGGGGCATTCTCTCTGTGTGTGCTCGGTTGAGCTGCAGAGAAAACACTCTCCACGGATCAGCCTCCTTTGTCTCTGATCTGATCGCTTTTTGGCCCTGCTCGTTTCCATAGCAACGTCAGCAGGGGGAGCTGTTGTCACGTGGAGAGCCCTGACTGTGGAGCGTGGGGAAGTCGGCTCCCTTTCGGACCCGGGAGGAAGAGGGACAGCTTGTGCCTGACCACGCCCCTCGTCTCGCTCCCGTCGGTGTTCTGTTAATCGGCTGTCTAACCGTATAACCAGGTCGATAAGCCCGTCTAAATCCCGCGGCTCGTCCTTCGCCACCAGGTGCTCCTTAAGGACCGGCGACAGTCCGTTTACAAAGGCGGCGTGGAGCGCAACAGCATTCCAGCTGGCTCGCGCTGCCGCGATGCGGAAGTCGACTGCATACTTCGCTGCGCTCCGACGCCCCTGCCGTATCGACAGCAGCACGCTTGAAGCGGTCTCGCCTCTATGAGGGTGGTCGAACACCTGTCGGAACTCCCTCACAAACTCAGTGTAAATTGTTAGGAGCCGTGAATTCTGCTCCCAGAGCGCCGTAGCCCAGGCGCGTGCCTCTCCTCGAAGCAAATTTATAACGTAAGCCACCCGGCTAGCGTCTGACGCGTACATGACGGGACGCTGTGAAAAGACGAGCGAGCACTGCATCAAGAAGTCCGCGCACGTCTCCACACAGCCTCCGTACGGCTCCGGAGGACTTATGTATGCTTCAGGGGAAGGTGGGGGGGTTCGTTGAACGACCTGCGGAATGTCTGTTTCTGGCACACTGTCAGCAGGAGGAGGTGCTGCAGCAGCGCCCTGATCATGCGCTTCCACCTGGGCGGTGAGAGCCTCCATCCTCCGATTGAGAATAATGCCCTGCTCGGTAACTAAAAGCGGTTAAGATGTGCTGCAGCTCACCTAACACGCCTCCTGCTGGCGCCTGTGCACCTCACTCTTCCATTGGCTGTTCAAGCGATGGTTGACGCCCCTCGGGATCCGTGACGCTGGCCGCGAAATCCTGTTGTGAAGGTGTCATGACACGGACCCACAACAGGGGCCGTAAATGAACGGACAATGGATAAGCCAAAAAAGTAACAATTTAATGTTGTGAATCGCACAACGACGTACAGACAATAACAATATGGTGGAACGTCAAATATACACAAGGTGACGTGTGGGCAGGCTCAAAGATAGAAGACACCTGGCGAGAGAAGAGCCGGATCCCACACAGCTTCCACCACCAACGGATCTGAAGAACACCGGAGCCGCCAAGCCCTGCGCCCCAGGTGGCCACTGTCTTCAGCAGTCAGACCCGGTACTGCTGGCAGAGAACAGAAACAGTACTGATGAGTGCGAGTTCGCACACTCAGTAATCCCACAGTCAGTGTTCAGTGAGGTCCCACAGTCAGTGTTCAGTGAGGAGGGAGCACCTCCACCTCCAATCACACACTCGTGCAGCTCCCGAGATAACCACTTATCTGGGTGGGGTGGGAGGCGAAGCCGTCGCAGTCCACACCAAACGCCAACTCAGCAGACAGGGTATCCGTCCCAGGAAAACGGCTGCAAAAGAGATCAGACTAATGCTCGAATAAAGGTTCAGCAGAGAATTACCTGAATGGTAGCTGATTTCTCGGCGGGGAGGTGGAGTTGCAGTCCGGCCTTTATGGTGGTGGTGATGTGTAGTGGATGAGTGACAGCTGGTACGGATGATGAGTGACAGCTGTCACTCCCGGTCGCTCCGACGCCCTCTCGTGCTTGAAGCCCGCACTTCAAGCAGGGCGCCATCTTGTGGTGGTGGGCCAGCAGTACCTCCTCTTCAGCGGCCCACACAACAGTCCTCCCCTGGATCAGGATTAGGGACCTGTATTAGGGGGAAAGATCCACTTCGATAACACTGTGGTTTTGTAATCTGCTGTCTGTCTCGCAGCTCCATGTGAGTACCGGCTGTCTCGCTTGGCTCTGGAGACGGTTTTGTTATTGTCGGCCTGTCATCTGTCTCTGCTTCCGAGTCGTGTGAAGCAGCAGATGGTTCTATCTGTGCTTCCTCTATCTTTACTTTTTTCTTTCTTCTAACCACAACTACACCTTCGTTGTCCTCCTTTCTTACAAACATTGCTTTGGCCTCTGCAACTCCTTTCCTTCTTTTCACACATTGTTCCAGCCACAACCTTGCCACTTTCAGCTCTTCTTCTTTCTGTCCCTTCGCTTTCCCTGTCTTTCCTGCTACACTTACTTCTAACTTTCCTACAACATCTTTCCAGTCCTCCAGCTTCAACTTCCCAGAAACACCATATTTCCTCTTCCACTTGGGCAAAAACTTCACAGCATCAGGATTTAAAGATAACATAAACTTCACATCTCCTATTGGTCTAGGCTCCACCTTGGAGCAACAACAATTCCCCATAATACCTACGTGATCACCAAAACACACAATTTCAAAACACATAAATATGCACTAACATGCATTCACTGTCACTGTGGTCCTTCAGCACCACTATTCTCAACGGGTCAGTTCAGCATGACCTTGCTACAACGGGTCATTTCTGCATGACCTTGCTAACACAACAGTAAATCATAAAACCTAAGCACCTTACTTGTTTTGCTGTCTCCATTCCACTCGTCTGGGTCCGGATGCCGTCAATCCGCCGTTGGCAGTCGGAGGTGACTCTAAAACACCGGCCTGGTGAGGAACGACCCCTCCCAGGTCTTTGCTTCAGTCCCACTAGTAAGGACCGGCCGTCGACGGGCTTCGGCATGTCTTCCTCCTCCTGTCAGCGACTGGGTATGTTGGCAATCGGGCGGAAACACCAAGTAATGTCAGGGTCAAACACCTTTAGACACTTAAAGAAAGAATGGACACGGAATGCAGCAAATCTTTTTGTCAGCTTTGCAAAGGGAAGAGCATTCTCAGAGCACACACTCTCTTACCGTCTTCAACTGTCTTCCTGTTCTCAGCATCATTTTATTCAGTCCAAACAGTGACATACAAGCAAGGCGTGATCATAGTGACATGGTCAGTCACTTTGAATGGAAGCAAACATCCTGTGCAGCTGGTGGATAAAGATTCATTACAAGATTTAATGCATGTCTTATCTGTGGGTTTGTTGTAGTTGCTAGCCTGTACTCCCTTCTTTCCCCATCAAACAACACGTCTCCAGGCAGGCTGTGAAACCGACTGGTATGCATCAATTCCATTGTTTCACTGTCTTCCCAAGGAAACTTTCCTCGCTTCAAAGCCGCAATCCCAGCAGAGACGTGCAGTACTACATGGTGCAAAAATATAAGCGTGCATAAGACGTGATGCAGAACAAACGATAATAAGTTGTGATGGTATAAACATAATTTTTCTAACACTGGCTTTTGAACTTTGTGCTGGTAACAATCTGGATGGTCTTTTTCCTCTTTTGTCCAGAGGAAATGACGTCCATGATTTACAAAAACAATTTGAAATGTGGACTCATCAGACCACAGCACACTTTTCCACTTTGTGCCTGTCCATTTCAAATGAGCTCAGGCCCAGAGAAGGTGGCGGCATTTCTGGATGGTGTTGATGTATGACTTTCACTTTGCATGGTAGAGTTTTAACCTGCACTTGTAGATGTAGCGACAAACTGTGTTAACTGACAATGGTTTTCTGAAGTGTTCCTGAGCCCACGCGGTAAGATCCTTTAAACAATCATGTCGGGTTTTAATGCAGTGGTGCCTGGGGGATCGAAGGTCACAGGCATTCAATGTTGGTTTTCAGCCTTGCCACTTACGTGTAGAAAGTTCTCCAGATTCTCTGAATTTTCTGATTAAATTATGGACTGTAGACGATGGAATCCCTAAATTCCTTGCAATTGAACATTGAGAAACATTGTTCTTAAACTGTTGGACTATTTTTTCATGCAATTGTTCACAAAGTGGTGATCCTCACCCCATCTTTGCTTGTGAATGGCTGAGCCTTTTGGGGATGCTCCTTTTATACCCAATCATGACTCACAATTAGTGTCCTCAGTTCCCAAACGCTTATTGAGTGTTGTTAGAAGGAAAGGTGATGTAACACAGTGGTAAACATACCACTGTCCCAGCTTTTTTGAAACGTGTTGCAGGCATCCATTAAAAAATGAACAAATATTTGCACAAAACAATAAAGTTGATCAGTTTGAACATTAAATATCTTGTCTTTGTGGTGTATTCAATTGAATATAGGTTGAAGAGGATTTGCAAATCATTTTATTGTTTTTACTTACATTTTACACAACGTCCCAACTTCATTGGAATCGGGGTTGTAATAATAAAAAACATATTTGAATGTGCACATGCCCAAATGTGCCCACACTGATTTAATTCAGAACAATTACGCGAATAAAGTATTTACTCATCGCACGCGTGCCAGACAGAGTCACAAAGTGCGGGGTGACGGGGATTCTGGTGGGAGGTTAGGGTTAGAAATGGTAAAATAAAAACTCATTTCATGACAGGAGCATGAAAAAAGGTGTGATACTGTGCTGGTCCAACCACGCAGTTAGTCAGGATGAATGATGTGTTGAACCAGGCCGCCGAGCCACGATGTTCGTTAGACACATTTGCACATCACATGATTTAAACATTGACGGATTGAAAATGTTTCCTATTAACAAAAACAAATTCATCATGTGATTTTGTACCAGTATGTATATTCGGGAAACCGGTTCTCGCTGTAAATTGTCCCTTAATGTTGGAATGTGATATATCTGGATTACATGTGGATCTGCTTGTTAAATGAGTGGAATTTAAACTATAATCTGGTAGTAGAGTGGTAATGGCAGGTCAGGGTTGTTTAGCCTTTTGTTAACGTAGCTCGCTGGTTAAATTGACAGAATTTTAACCGGAGTTCGGTGTAGTTTTCCTCAACGTTAAAACGCTCATTGTTTATAACTGGTATCGGTATCAGACTGTATATGTGCCGATATTTAATTTCAATATAGATTTGGAAACAGTCAGTAAATTAAACTGAAGTTTTATTACCGGAGAGACGGTCGGGTTTCGAGCCGTAGATATGATGTTAGCGGGCCTGTCGACGCTTTGAGCCAATTCCTCTGTTCGACCCGGTTATCAACACAGATTTACATTTACCCAGACTCATGGTTCGGACAGGGTTCTGGTGCCGTCACGTTTTTGGATTATTTGAAGAAGTTACGCCAACTGTTATTGATAGGATCGATGCTGCGTTCACAGCCCCTCGTAATCCCGAACGTCTGTCAAACTATAAATACCTCCTGAATAAATTGTCCGGCTATGCGATTAAGCAATCATTTAAACGATTTTAGAAGAAAATATCAGCAAATCTTATGGCAACCCCTTTGGCCATGAGTGCCCTTGAGCAAGACACTGAATTACAACCTTGGGACACTTGTCCAGATGTTTACCTATAACAGCAGCTGGCCACCAGGTGGCAGCAAAGCATGGGCAGTGCTGTTTACCTCAATGTCCATGTTTGTAAACTAAAAAAAACCCCAAAAAAACAACACAATTTCTCATTATAATATGAGTAACTGGCTTCCTTCTATTTTCATCCATTTACCTGAGTGCAAAATATTAAGTATTTTATTAGATATTTGAATGTGCTGTGACAGGTGAGTATAAAATAAATAAAAATATTTTACACCAACAAAAATGTCTTTACCTACTTTTATTAAAGCATTCATAGCTGTCAGATGTGGCACAGGAAAAAAGTTAAAAACAATGAATTGTCTCCTCCAAAAGCGAGTTCTGTATTTTTTAAATTTAGTTTTAAGAAAAACAATGTAAAAGCTAGTAGGCACTCACCTCCAGCAATGCTATGTTACTTAATGTGTCCTGGATCAAAAAATATGTTCCAGATCAAAATCAAAATTAAAACCCATCATTTTCTAGGACAATATTCATCTGCTCATCAAATTTCATTAACTCTCACCAGGTTTTGAATTAAATGCTACTATGTTCTAAACATTCTTCTTGATCCCCGTTTCAAAATATATTCCTTATTATCTCTCCAAAATGGAATCACTTATTTCCTGGAACATTTATGTGGTATTTCGGGCAAATTTAAAACTATTTACTTTAGCTGTGCTTTTTCATCAAAGAGAAAAAGGAAATGTGTTGTTACATAAGCAGTTTAACATCTCTGCACCTCTTTGAATAACAGGCATAAATCAAAAATATGCAAAAGTAATTATGTTCATTTTGAAAGGTTTTTTAGTGCACACTATGAACCAAAGATATTCATGTTTTTTTCTGGGCAATTTAATTTCTTTTAGTAATACTCATCTATTCTGGCATTTCAGACCTGCCCCCCCCCCCCCCCCCCCCCCCAAAAAAAATAAGATAAAGAAATTGGGTGTTAAAGCATTACCACTCTGTAATGTTACTGTTCCTTCTCACAACACTTAAATGATGTTTTGGCATTGAGGACAAGTGATGAAGCATTTCAAGTGTTACTTTGTCCCATTCTTCCTGAAAACACGTCTTAAGATGTCCTACAGTGTGGGGACATCGGTGTTGCATTTATTGTTTCAAAATTCTCCACACATTCTGTATTGGGGACAGGTCAGGACTGCAGACCAGCCAGTTCAGTACCTGTCTCCTCTACTTCTGCAGCCATGTCTTTGTAATGTGTGCAGAATGTGGTTTTGCATTGTCTTGTAAAAAAAAAAAAAAAAGCATTCGCCCTATTGAGGTTTCAAATTCTGCAAAATCTCACAAAACTTCGAAGAGGTCGCCACGCTGCGAGATTGAGAAATGCATGGAGATGCTCTGATCAGGCTGCTCACGGACAACAGCATTAACATCGCAACACAAAACACTTTTTGTATATTGTGCCTAAAACTTGTGAATATATATTCTGGGTTTTTAGATGTTTTTATTATTTGTTTTATTTAAACGTGAGAAGCTCAGGTTGTTTGCTATTTTCAGTGGGAATCGCTGTGAGCCGTGATCGTTTCCTGATCATGTCGTTCTGGGGGAAAGTGAAGTTTACTCTTTAACATCCTGATTAATGTCCTTTACAGCACTGTTTGTCCAGTTTGTTCCAGAGTATAAAATGTCTGAAATTCGGTTTGTGTTTATTAAACTCCACGCAGGTTAAACGTAGCAAACACAGATTATTTGGAATATTTGTTTTAACAAGTTTTCAGGGTCTCATGCTCTTATTAACATGATGACAAGCCTAAAAAAAAAAAAAATACATTTTGGTAGTATAATGTTCATTTATAACTGTCATGTGGATTCTGTTGTTTAGACTGCAGTGACTCTCCGGCGCGCAAGGATTTATGGAATATCTCAATAGGGTGAATGGATGTTGCTAGAAACAATGTCTTCCCTGAAGGCAGCATCCAGAAAGTATTCACGGCGCTTCACTTTTTCCACATTTTGTAATGTTACAGCCTTACTCCAAATGGATGAAATTATTTTTTTCCCCATAGACAAAGATTGAACTCTTTGTTTGGAGGAAACCAGGCACCATCCCTACACTGAAGCATGGTGGTGGCAGCATCATGCTGTGGAGATGTTTTTCAGCAACAGGAACTGGGAGACTAGTCAGGATTGAGGGAAAGATGAATGCAGAAATGTACAGAGATATAAGGATGAAAACCTGCTCCAGAGTGCTCTTGACCTCAGACTGGGGCGACGGTTCATCTTTCAGCAGGACAATGACCCTAAACACACAGCCAAGATATCAAAGGAGTGGCTTCAGGACAACTCTGTGAATGTTCTTAAGTGGCCCAGCCAGAGCCCAGACCTGAAACTGATTGAATATCTCTGGCGAGATCTGAAAATGTCTGTGCACCGACACTCCCCATCCAACCTGATGGAGCTTGAGAGGTGCTGCAAAGAGGAATGGACCAAACTGCCCAAAGATAGGTGCACCAAGCTTGTAGCATCATGTTCAAGAAGACTTGAGGCTGGAATTGCTGCTAAAGGTGCATCAACAAAGTATTGAACAAAGGCTGTGAATACTTATGTACATGTGATTCCTTAGTTTTTTAATAAACCTGCAAAAAAAACAAAAAAAAAAACTTTTCCCATTTTGTCATTATGGAGTGCTGTGAGCAGAAGTTTGAGGGAAAAAATTAATTTACTGTATTTTGGAATAAGGCTGTAACATAAAATGTGGGAGAAGTGAAGTGCTGTGAATACTTTCTGGATGTTGCTCTGAAATGTATGTGATGTTAGCATTAATGTAGAAAAGTACACCGAGTGTAAATGACCTTTGCCACGGGCACTGACGCAGCCTCAGACCACGACAGACCCTGGCTTTTGGACTTAATGTTGATAACTGTCTGGAGGGTCCTTTTTGACTTTAGTCTGGAGCACACAGCATCCATTTCTAACAACAAAGATCTGGAATACTGATTCTTCTGACCACAATACACATTTCCACTGTTATGGTCCAACCCAGATGACTCCAAGTCCAGAGGGGTCGACTCCACTTCTGGAAAAGGTTACCATAAGGCTCATTTTTTGCACAGTAAAGTTTTAAGTGGCATTTGTAAACCCAAGTCTATTGTAGTCCTTGACGAAGATTTCCCAAAGTAATCCCTTGCCCATGTGGTTATGTCGGCTATTGATGAATTACAGTTCTTAATGTAGTACCACCTGAAGCCCTTTACATACTCAAATTCCCCCAGAATTCTTGAGTTGTTTAATGATGTTACACACTGTAGAGCGGGGATGGGCAACTTGTTCCAGAAAGGGCCAAAAGGGTGCAGGTTTTCTTTGCAGCCACTGACTCCACCAGGTGATTTCACTGATTAATATCACTTTGAGCTGAGTGGCTGCAAAGAAAACCTGCACCCTCTTGGCCCTTTCTGGAACAAGTTGCCCATCCCTGCTGTAGAGGGAGAAATATGCAAAATCCTTCTTTTACAACTGTTTTTAAAAATTTCAAGACTTTTGTCTTGTATTTGTTGCCAAACAAGAGATCCTGTGGTAATATCCTCAGTGATGCTGTAAGTAATCATAAAGCAGCGAAGGCATTAATAAATACACAGTGGAATTTTTAGGTTTATTTAGCACTTTGCTGTAATTTGAAGGAAAAAAAAAAAATGTGAGCAGTGCCCTCAGAGGCGTCACTGCTAATTAGGTTTTTAATAAGGTTATATGTAAGTGAATATGTCCTTAAATTTTTGGAGAATCTGTATTGTGAAAACAAAATCTCCCCAATAAACAAAAACAGTCATGTTCAGGGGGGACTGAAGGCACTTCAAGTCACATTACATTTTTCGGCCTTGATGTTTTTGAAGGTTTGACCTCAGTGACCTCTGTCAGCTAAACCTCAATTTCCTCCTTCACATAAACGCCTTCTCTCAGAGTTGTTTCAGCAAACAGCAGAGGCGCTCAATTTAATCCTGCTGCTCCGTTTACGGGATCACATTGCAACCCGACTCTGGAAGATGACCAGCCCAAACACCGGCTTCATCCTGGACTTCATTTGGACTTTACATCTCCTCACTTTTTTGGACTTTACATCTCCTCACGTTTCTGCGTCTGAGGGTCAGAGCGCTGTGACCTCACACGGTGCTGCAGCAGTGAGTTTAAACACAAAGCTCCATCTGTTTGGTAGTACAACCAGCTGCAGTACAAAATTCTGACAGTAGGTGGTGCAAACTCCCCATCAGGATGGTAACAATCAAAGATCACAGGAAAAAACAAAACACCACAAGTCATTTCTGATACTTTATTATCTTAATATAATTGGATAATCACATTCACAGTTTCATCACGCCCTGCTCCACAGAGTCCTACAGTCCTACAGATCAGGTCCACAGAGTCCTACAGACCTGGTCCACAAAGTCCTACAGATCTGATCCACATCTCAAATCTGTGGCTTCAAGAAGATATTTGTTTTCTTTATGTCATGTGACATTTTCCTTCAACACCTCAGAGTTTCTTAAGTTTTCCATCATCACTGAAGCACAAGCTTCCTTCACAGAAAAGGCACTTTCTTCATTTTTCTAAATAGTTGTGCACTCGCTGCTGACAACCTCTACCAGCAGGTGGCGCTGATCCAGGTCCTGAGGTCCGTTTCACCAAATCTGCAACATGCAATCTCTTCACATTCGTGATCGCCTATTTTCAAATATGAGGTCGAGTGACAAACAGAGACTGGAGCAGCTAACGGAGCACTCAAAAATAATCACAGAGGAAGCTAATCTTTTTTTTTTTTTAAATGTACCAGCTTCACGTGACTGAGCTGTGTGCGCCGGATAGCGCTTCATTATCAGTGCCACCTGGCGTACGGCAACCAAAAACATCCAATAATGAAGCGAACCAGATTAAATAACATGTCCAAAAGAAATTCTGAACACGTACAAACAAATGTGTTTTTATAAGGTGAAAAGCTGAGTTTTGGTCACGTTAAATTAGCAAGTTAATTACGGTGCTATGGGTATGCTAACAAAAATAACCAATGGTAAACTGGTTTAAACGGCCATTTCTTGGATTTTGGGCCAAACAAATCCTCAGTTTGACAGCGTTTATAAATGTTCTAAATAAATTGATCGATTGTAATCATTACTGATTGTTTTATTTGCAGGAACAAAAGCTCTTGGTTAAAGTTTGTCTGTGTAGTTTTAATGAATGGCAAGCGTCATTACCTCCATGAAAGGTGAACGTTACGCTAGCATTCTGAGCATCATTTTGTGAAACGGACCATGGACTCGTCATCAGAACACAAACATATCAATCCGACAAAAGTGAGGATGGTAACAGACGTTCTAAGCTATGATTAGCAGCTAATGTGACAACTTTGGAACGGCAGTGTTGACATGCACATGGACATGTCCAAAGTTTCGCTAAAATGGACAAATTCACAAAATGTGCTCGATGTTGAATTCTGGAATGTTGTTGTTTATTTCATGCACATTTAAACACGCCTGCACACAGATTTCCCCTTAAGTTATGCACAATTTATCTTAATTTTGTCAACAAAAACTTGGCTCACTGGTGTTTTATTTAAAAATAAAAGCAGAAAAAGTTTGTTTTAATGTAAAAATCTACAAAACAATGTTTAAAAGTTATCTTTTGTGTATAAGTGTTTTAAAACCAGACCAGATAATAAATTTGATATTCGTGTGTCTTAAAACCATTTTAAATGGTTTTAAAAATGTTTGAACATCTATAGTGGAACAGCGGATTAAAGTGCTAAATCAATAAATGATCTGATTTTAAATTAAAAACACCAAAGAATATAATTTAAACTTTTTTTAAAAAAACATCCCTAAACTGGGTTTTAACCAGCTTCAAACTAATCAGTTTAAAATGGTTACAATTGTTCAATTCCTTTTTTAAATATTACGTGGAGATTTAGATATTTTCTTTAATTATCTCTTTGAAATCTGAAACATTTCTGTCAAAATGATCAATAATTAATCATTAGTTGCAGACTTACATGTTTAATATTACAAATTTTTAATCAAATTAAACCGTGTGCACATCAACACCAACTTAATCCAACACTTTGAACGGTCTATCTCGTCTGTGTTACAATTTAAAAGTACAAGAATAAGAAAAATACTCTTCAGATTTATACTTATTATAAAATCTTCTCTTACATAAAAACTTCACCCAGGAAGTCAAAATCTGCCTCCTCTTGCATTTACAGTATATTACATAAAAAAGAAATAATAATCAGCTCAGGTTTCAAATATCCGATGAGGAACATTTCATTTCGTCTTTTTTTTTCCTGCCGTCTGGTTTTCTAGTTTGTTAAGAAACCGTTAAGTTCTGAATGCTGCGGATGAAATCGACTCTGCTCGGTGCATCGACGACTTTACTCAGAAGAAAACTGGACGTCACTTAGCTGTGAAGGACTAAACAGGAACCTTCTGTTCTGCTAATCTTTTACCCAAATATGTTCCGTCTCAGCTGTGTGGAGACCTGGAAATGTGACGCTCCACCTTCCAGACCTCAGCAGCTTCGCGGAGAACAGAAAAAACAAGAGCACAGCAAAGCAACCAAAGAATGAAGATCTGTGTCAGCATCCTGGACCCAAAGATCTGTGTCTGGATCCTAATTGGGCCAGAAGAACCTGTGCAACCAGCCTTTTGGTCTTTGGTCAAAAACAGACTTTTTGGTTTCCCGCCATTTGTATCAGACACACTTCCACTAACAACGAGCTTAACTAATGATGATCTCCAGTCGAGCCATTCTCCCATATGAACTCTGGGCGTTGAACAGAGTATGGGTCTGGACATTGACTGCTTGGACACGTCAGCGATGTTCTTGTTCATGGGGTGGGGACGATCTAGACCAGTGGTGTCCAAACTATTCCAGAAAGGGCCGAGAGGGTGCAGGTTTTCTTTGTAGCCAGTGACTTCAGCAGGTGATTTCACTGATGAACTCATCCCACCTGTTCAAAATGATGTTAATCAGTGAAATCACCTGCTGAAGTCACTGGCTACAAAGAAAACCTGCACCCTCTCGGCCCTTTCTGGAATAGTTTGGACACCAGTGATCTAGACTTTGCACATGTTGTTACTCTGTTGTGAATTGACCGTGTACATATAAAATTAAATTGAACTGATGTTACCTTAAATATCGGGTCCGGGTGTCGACTCCCTGGACACCGTGGCTGATGTGCTTGTTAAAAAAAAAAAATTTCTACTCCATGATGGAAGTGATGACTTGCTATATAAAAGCATCAATGATTCATACAAATTTGCAAACAGGAGAAAGTTAACATCCAGGTAACAATTTCATGGTTACAAACCATTTGTTTTTTTCATGTTAAACTTTTATTATTGCACAATTAGTGCGACTGGAGGAGCTCTGATTGTGACAGGTATTGCACCGTGATAGGTACCGCGATAGGTATCATATCGCAATAGGCATCGCGATAGGTATCGTATCGTGACAGGCAATGTGATAAGTATTGTATCGTGTTAGGTATCGTACCATGATGGGCAACGCGATAAGTATTGTATCGTGTTAGGTATCGCAGCGTGATAGGTATTATATCGCATTGTTTTTTTAAGATCCAAAACCTCAGTGTTTATTAAACTATTTTCTGACATTTAGATTTGAAGAGCAAAGTCCTAGCGCAGGTAATGGAAAGCTAAGCTTTGTTTTATTTGGAGTCCGTGTGTGCGGTAAATGACTTTTACTTCATATAACTGATCTTCACTTTTTCAGGTTGCTTTGACTGTGACATTTTAGATATGGATGTTGTGAATACAATCTGTGCAACAGGAACAACAAAAACAACAAAACCTTTTTTAACAACATGTCTCAGGGCAAAACAGACCTGAAGAAATCTGATAGCAGATAAGATGTAAATAACAGCAAAGAAATCGACGACCTCAGCGGTATGCTTGTTTGTTTTGTTTTTTAACTCCCAAAATGCACCCCTGCAGGTCAAACGTTACCAGAACCGTCACCACATGACTCTGACCTTATAGTCCATTTTAAAGACTGATTTAAAAAATGTAAATAGTGCTACTGAGTGTGCTACCTGTAGACATGTCTGCAGTTGTTACCATGGTTGCATTATCCGTTGTTATGGTTACACCGTTATGATATTGCCATCTTCTCGCATGCTCTCTTGACTGCTACTGGCTGTGTGGGCGGGGTTTCCGTTGTGATTGGACATCATGTTGCCGTCGCTCAGCAATGCTCCGACACTGCCGGGCATGGAGACGCTCTGTGGGAGGGGCCTAACGGCAGCCGAGTTGGGCAACCTGTTGCTCGGTGAGTCTGTGCTGATGTTGCTGCTGTTATTTAACCGCTGCTGGTCGTATTGCAGCAGGTCATTCTCAATAATCAGGTCGCCGTCGTCGTCTTTCTCATCGCTGTCACCCTCTGCCATGCTGTTACTATGGTGACAGCAGAAAAAAAAATTATTCATCTAAAAATGACTGGATTATTGAAGGAAAGAGTGTGTACACTTATGCAGTCTAATTTATGTTTGACATTTTTATTAAATTCACATCAACTCAACCTTTATTTATAGAGCACATTTAAAACTGAGGTTGACCAAAGTGCTGCACACATTAAAACAGCATACTCAAACTACAGCAATTACAAGAAATACTACTAGAATCCATAACACAATGCTATAAATAGAATTGAATAAATTCAATAAAATAGAATTAAAATTAAAATTGAAATAAAATTGAAATAAAATTTTGCCAGAATCCAACTTAAACTTGATTAAAACCCAGAGAGAAGAGGTGAGTCTTTGGGGAAGATTTAAAAACAGCAACTGATCCCACAGAGCAGCTGTGCCAGGGCAGGTTGTTCCAGAGCCTATAGGGGGCGCTGCCACAAAGGCTCTGTCACCTTTAGTTTTTAGCCTCATTTTTGGGGTGACCAGTAGCAATTGATTCGCGGATCTCAATGCTCTGGCAGGGGCGTAGACATGAAGGAGCTATAAAATCTATTCTAAAAGCAACTGGGAGCCAGTGCAGTGAAGCTAGGACAGGAGTTATGTGGTCACGCTTACGTTTGCCAGTAAGGAGACGAGCAGTTGCCTTTTGTACCAGCTGCAGGCGGTGCAGCAGCGCCTGATCCAGGCCAAAATACAGCCAGTTACAGTGATCCAGTCTTGTGTTTATAAAAACATGGATTACAGTCTTGAGGTCTTTGCGTAACAGGTACCCCTTCACTCTTGACGAAATCCTTAAATTAAATAAGTTGTTTTTCACAACTGAACTAACTTGGTGATCAATTTTCAGCATGTCATCAAATTTTACACCAGGATTTTTCACTGATGACCAGATGTTTGGTGTAAGAGGGCCCACAAAGCCAGCAGGAAAATCAGATGGACCACTTCCAAACATCATCATTTCAGTCTTGTTTTCATTTAAATTTAAAAAATTTACAGTCAACCAGGACTTAACATAGTTTAAACAGTCAAGCAATGACTGTACAGAGTCACTGGATTTTGGTGTTAAAGGCAGATAAATCTGAACATCATCGGCATAACAATGAAGAAAGATTACATTTTCTAAAAATTGACCCCAATGGCAACATCATGTTTTACAGATTTGTTTTAAATCCATTTTTTTTGTTGTTGTTGTTAACATCACGGAGCCTGATTTGTTTTTGTTTGTTTTTTTAATTAAATAACATTCCAAATTTTTCTGAACACTCCCTAAACATTTGCATACTGGTGTATAAGACTGATTATAAATAATTCACACTCACTCATCTTCAACACTGCTTATCCGGGGCCGGGTCGCAGGCTAATAATTCACTTGGACTAAATTATTTTAGATTTGATCATTAGGAATGAATATGATCATACACTCTGCTGCATGACACTTCTACATGCTGTCAATCACTTTTGCTCACTGGTGTGTTGGAGTGAGCTTCCCAGGGGACAGATTGAATTTTTGGCAAATAGGTTTGTTTGTATTTATTTATTTTTAAATGCAGATAAAGTCTGAGAGACAAATTGGGACATCGGGTGTTAAAATAAATCCGTCCATCTGGCAATGATATTTACAAAATAACTGCAATTTTCAATTCAATTAAAGTCCTTCATGGAAAAAAAAAAACCATGACATTTAACCAAACAATGTTGATGCTCCACTGGACTGAAGTGATACAACACTACCTGGCAGTGATAGGGTTGTTCTGGGAGGCAGGACTCGGTGAGTCATGTGATAGGAGTAAGCCCATCGAGCCAGCTGATCCCACAGAGCCTGTGTTTCCCATCGAGGTCTTACTCCCACGATGCATGACGTTATTCCTCTGGTTCGCCGGTTTGACCGTCACAATGAGGTTGTGGCTGTTGGCAACCATCATGTCCGTCACCTGAAACAAAATATTATTTTAGCACTTTAATAATAGAAAACAGGGACATCAAACATTCAGATCCCAGACAAAGGAACTCAGCCAGTGAGATTATGCTACAGACATTTTTATTGGTCAACACAGTTAGGTGACATTGCGGCAGAAAACTGGTCAAAATCTGATTCATCTCATCCAGGACCACAAAATACCATTTCAGATCATATCATGGTTCGTGGTTCCCATAAGCGGTGTCGCAGACCGAACGATCCGCCACTAAAGTGAAGGCAGGGTGGACCAATTTTTAGGGGGAACTGTTTGGTCGGCGATGCTGGTCATCAGGGACCCCTGACTCTGCACATTTTCAACCTCTCCCTGATCTGCCAAAAGCTGATTAGCTCATTCAGGTGTATTCAGCCAATCAAGTGCTAACAGACCCTGATCAGCAGTCGCAATGCCCCAATGCTCAGCATTTGCATAAAATAGACTTTTCATCTACTTTGGCCCTGCCTTGCTGGCAGTGTAGTGACCACTTGTTTGTTGTCGCTGTAAAACGCCCACTCTGATTGAAAATTAGCAGCGGCTCTTCGCTCTGCCTCTGTCTCTTGTAGTTAATGTGGTCAAGGGGTGATGGGGTCCCAACCATGCTTGATAGCTTTTGTCAGCAATGCCCTTAGGCATTTGTAATGACACCACTTAAAAAAGCCTGAGGCTGTTAACATTGTTTTTTGGTAAAATAAATGTTTTCATATAAAAAACAAAAACAAAAAAAAAACACAGATACTGATATGTTTGTGAAAGGTTGATATATGCTGATGTTATCGGCCAACCGATATATTGGTGGGGCTCCAGTTCCTACAAGGAAAAACGATATGAAAATGACTGCAGCAGATGAATGTGTGTATGGATGATTATTAAGGACAACGACCAAGTTTGTCCTGGAAGTTACCTGATCTAACGATTTTCCCGCCACATCGATGCCGTTGACTTCAAGGATCTCATCATTAACTCCCAGCAGCCCTGTGCTCTCTGCCAGTCCACCACGCACCAGACGTGATATGAACACACCAGGTACCTGCAGCAGGAAGGAGGTAAGTAATATTAGGGGTGCTCGAGATTTTTTTTTTTTTAAATTAGACTTCTGATGAGAACCTGTTTTGTAGCTCACCTTCTCCACACCCTGCTGCGTCACGCGGACGCTAACACCATCACGGATGTAGAAGCCCAGGGGTTTCTTGGTACCGTGTTTGTGAAGACGTACACGTCGGTGTGTTTCAGGCAGGATGTCCACATCGATAATGGATGAGATCTGTCGAAAGTTCTGAGGTAAGCCGATCATAAGTCCTGGTTTGTTCTTGGAGTGGGTGCCGCCTGAGCTGGTGGGGCGCAGCCCAGTTAAGCCAAGCCCCTTTTTACGCCTCTGGAGGGAGTTGGTTTGAAAGACGACAGGTTCATCCTCTTGATGGGGAGACAGAGAGAAATGAAAGGACAAATAACAGTCGTTAAGGTCTTTGATCAACAAGGAATCTGTGATGCAAATTTAACAGTTTATGCCTCTTCATCCATACCTGCTGCGGGAAACATATGAGTTCCAGTTATTTATTAAGCGTAAACTGAATTTCAAGGTTAAAAATCATGATAGCTAGCCGAGCTAAGTTGCTTGACTAACCGTGGCAACCGAGGCTTGCGAGCTTTGAATGTAGTTTGTTCACTTACCAATTAAGTTTGTAATTATCTGAAAGGGTTTCATATGCTGATGCCATATTTCAGTAGAAACAAAAGAGTTTTGAATTTAGATAAATAAATGTATCAGTGGCGCAACAGAAAATTAAATCTGACGTCTCCACGTTACCATTCCACCAAAACACAAATACGAACTCTCACTCATCACAAACCGCTTACTCCAATTAGGTAACCTGCATTGTCTTTGGATGTGGGAGGAAGCCGGAGCACCTAGAGAGAACCCAGACAAACACAGGGAGAACACGCAAACTCCACACAGAAAGGCCACAGGTGGGAATCAATCCCATGACCTTCTTGTTGTGAGGTAACAGTGCTAACCACTAAGTCACTGTGCTGCCCACAAATTGAATGAATTTTGTTTTGTAATTATTAAACTACAGAACAACCGGATATGAAGTTGCAAACCTCATTTAAAGATAAATACATATTTTTGTTGGTCCACAACACACACACACACACACACACAAATTATAAGGAAGTGCTTTGAAAGGATAGTCATGACCCACACAGGGGTAGAGAAATCCACTGGTCCGAGGTCACAGAGCAGTTATTTTTGCTCTGTGTCTAGTAGATATATTCCCCTCAGTTAAAAATCTTGTAGGTCTTGTGATTAAAAGTGTTCACAAGTTTGATTTTTTTTTTTCAAAACTTGCACCTTAAATAACAGCCATTCGTAGATTACAACAGAGTTTTGGATAGCGAGTAATCCAGCCTTGAATTGGACAATCAATTTTCCAAAAACACAGTTGAAAAAGCTGTGGATGGTTTGCTGAAATCTGTCTACAACACAGAGTTTTTCAAACGCGCTGCCTGTGTGTGCGGAGCAGCTCTGCTCACACACACAGGCAGAGAATGCGAGGGGGCTGAACGCAGCAGCGTTTCAATGCACAGGTTCTCACATTAAGCAGGCGAAAACGCTGAACTTTAACAAGCTTTAATTTTTTTAAAAGTATTTATTTTAGATCTTGAGCTTAATGTAGTTGTTTTATGTTCAAGCACAAAACATGACTGAGGAGGAGAAAAAACAAAAACAAAAAAAAACAGGATGAATTCCATCATCACACTAAAACGTACTCCAGTCAGAATAAAAATAGAAGCTGCTAATTTATGTTATTTTTATGTTATTAGGCTGCAGCTATATGTTGTATTTATTTCAAAGTACGTTACCGTTTATTTTATTCTTATTTTCCAAAAAACATGGGGAGTCTAATCGGCCTGCTTTGTTCTGTTCAGTTTATATCAAAGTTTTCCTGCACATGTCCAGGTATTTTTTTTTCCTTCTTTCTAAGAGTTTGGTGTTTACATTCATTCTACAAAGTTTTAAAAAAACATAAAATGTTAACACTTTTCTTTATAGCAGTTCTGTAATTTCAGAAATGCAAGAGAAAACAACCACAAATTAGAAAAAGTTGGGAATGAATGTAAAATGAAGATAAAATACAAATCTTGCACTATTCCCAGTTTCTCCAATCACATCCACAGAAGCCAAAAATTCTTCCAGAGTTGTGTCTTGGTGGCTTCCCTCACTTGTCTTCTTCCAGCATGGACAATTAGTTTTTGAGAACTGTGTACGTGAAACAGATTTACCATAAAGTACCACACTGTTTGTATTTCTGAATGACTGATGTAAATAACGTCTAAGAAATATTCAATGACTTGGAAATGTTCATGTTTTCATCCAATGTTCATGTTTTTCTCAAGAAAACTGGCTGTAAAAATGATTCATTCATTCTTACATTTAGAATAAACTGCCCTGTCCCAACTTTTTCTTTTTTTTTTGGAAAATGCTGCAGGCCTTAAACATGAATTATGTTGGTTTCATACAGTCTGCCGTAAATAGAAGTCAAAGAAAATGTCAGGATCTTTACCTGAATGCAGACAAGACCAAAGACATGGTTATTTGCCCTATTGAGATATCCCATAATCCTGTGCGCACCAGACAGTCAGTGCAGCTTAAGCAACCAGAGAAACCACATGACGACAACTGCAAATGAACATTATACTACCAAAATGTAATTTTTTATGCTTTTCATCATATTAATAACAGACTGCTGCATGAGACCCTGAAAACCTGCAAAACAAATATTCCTAATAATCTTTGTGCTACGTTTAACCTGCTTTGAATTTAATAAATGCAAACTGAATTTCAGACATTTTATACTCTGGAACAAACTAGACAAACAGTGCTGTAAAGGACAATAAGCAGGATGTTAAAGAGTAAACTTCACTTTCCCCCAGAACGACATGAACAGGAAACGATCACAGCGATTCCTGTTGACAATAAAAGAGAAACAACCTGAACTTCTCACAGGTTTACATAAAATAAACAATAACAATGTCTAAAAACCAAGATAATATTAGGGATGTCCCGATCAGGTTTTTTGTCCCCAAACCGATTCCGAGTCATCTGATTTTGAGTATCTGCCGATACCGAGTCCCGATCTGATACTTTAAAAAACTGAATGAACAATGAACAAATGCTAAATATATAATATTTTCATTTTAATCACCTTATTTTATTATTTATCACTTAAACAGTGCACTTCTCCTTGAGGTAGCTTAAACAATCAAGTAATAATCTACCAGACTTAAAAAAAATGTACAAATTTCCATGATATTTTATTTGTCTAAAAATAAATGTCCAAGGTTCCTTATGTTAAACAAGAAATTATCTAATCTGAAATAACAGGTGGTTTTAATTTACAGATGAAAGGTTTCTAAAGAACCATTTATTGATTTAGCTATTTTAATTAAGTGTTCTAAACTTTTTTTAAACAGTAATCAGAAATCGTGAGGTAATAAACAACAACTTCTTCAGAAAACTGCTCTATAAATAAGCAGTCCTGTGACACGTTTCTGTTTTGTACAGATCAGTGGTTTCTGCCACTAGTCTTCTGTGTTTTGGCCCGATGCATGATGCGTCATTCCTATTGGACAGCGCGAAGTTACGTCACAGCTCAGAGCATCGAAAGTTGGACTGGGTTGAACATGTTTTTTCTTTTGTTCAATAAAAAAAAAAAGATTGGGTTGAACTTTGACAGTGTCAGCCTGCCGACAAGCGGCAATGCGCGCTCCCATCAGAAGTGGCTCTTTAGCTCGGCTTTTGACGCAACACTTATGATGCCTCTAAAAAGCAATGTTTCTCATTAAAAATAATGCTCTTTAGACCCATTCCTGACGCATCTGATGCGTAAAAGGCCCATTGATCTGCAATAATGAGCTTGAAATAGCACTGATCAAAATAATGAGGATAAGATCTATATCGGATTGCTGATCGGGATGCAATCAAGTCTGAAACCACGTGATCGGGCCCGATTTCCGATCATGTGATTGGATCGGGACATCCCTAGATAATATATTCATATTATATAATAACAGAATGAGAAATACACTACAACAGGCACAAAAATCTCAAATTAAAGAGCTGAAAATACAGAATAAAGGTGCGACTTATACAGGATGTCCCAAAAGAAAGTGCCATAAAATCATGTGACTAATTCTGCATTGGCTAATCTGAATAGTTTTTTTTCCCCAGATATCAATATATATGTGAGGAATTTCTTCTGATGTAGTTTGAGACTGATCCAATGAGGATGCTGCTTACTATCTAGCAAAAAGGGAAACTGGTGGAATTCTACTTTGAGACCAAGTCGATGGTACAAAACCAACGACAAAATCAAAGTCACTTTGCAGTTAGAAAAGCTCCAGACAGAAAGACGATATGGAGGATTGTAAAGACGTTTCAAACGGACAGAACTGCTCACAAAGGGAGATTTGGGCGAACCAGAGGAGCCGTGCACATACTTACTGAGCACATCTTGTGAACGCCAAAACTCTTAGAAACTGAGGTGAAATTAGAAATGAACACCAGGGATAAAATTCCCTGAGATATGCTTCAAGATGACATACGACAGATACCAGGATCTAAAAGTGGACTGATTTTCTATGGCTTTTTTGTGGCACTTTTTTGGGGAGGGGGGAGACACCCTGTACATGGGTTTCCCCTCTGCAGGAGACATTTTTTTAAACAGGTGCGACTTGTACTCCAGTGGAAAATGTGGTACACAAGCATAAATACTGTACATAAAACCTGATTTTATTTAAAATTTTTAGAAGAAACCTAAGACAAATGTTAATTTTAACGCCAGAGAAACATTTTGCATTAACAGTAGAAAGTGATGTCTGTGAAGCAAATTTTACTGTATATTTAAACTTATTTTTATTATATTTAAACTCTGTATTTTCCAGGGTATAAGTCACACCTTTAAAAAAATTGCAGCACCTCCCAAATTCACAAAAAAAAAAAAGAAAAAAAAAAGACTTATACTCTGGAAAATATGGTATTACACACTCAGCAGCTTTTCATTATTTCTGCAGGTTTTACGCACATTACCTTAAATTAATCGACAAGATTTTTGCACCTACTCAGATAAACAGCAGAAAATAAATGAATGAATTTACAGTTGATATGACCTGAGTGACGTTTGTGCTGCATAATATGAACGATGTGACATTGTCTAACATTTTGATGGTTCTAAGCGACACAGCAGACACATGGGTGTTGTTATTTGTATGATGGATGAACAGATCTTTTCTGAACAGAATTCCCACGACACAGTCTTTAGGGAATTAGATACACAGTGCAGATATTATTCCTTTTTTTTTTTTTTTAAGCAGGAGACACTGAATGTAAGATGTAAGATTTAGGTTACTTTCTTATACAACATACTTTGTTGTTTATTTGTTCTGGCCTTTGTATACAATTGTTCTGGAACAAGTTTTATCTCAGTGCAGTAAAAACACAGTAAAATCACCAGTGTTAAATTAACACTGACAGTGTACATACACTCTGTACGTACACTCTGAGCAGAGTAGGACCATATGTACACTGGTGATCTTACTGTGAAGCTGCAGAAAGAAAACTGGTTTCCCAAATTTCAAGCACTATAAATAAAGTTCTGAAGTTAAGTAACTCACATACTTGCAAAGGTTTATCTATACAACTTATGAAAAAAAGAATATTTTTCTGTTTTGGGAGGTTAGTGTCAGTAAAAATATTTCTGTGCGTCACATTTCATGCCTGGTTTCACAACAGGGAGTTTCTAAATATTTTTAATCTGGTAATTTCCTAATTCTACACTTCATTCCCACCATACTCCATCTTTCTTTGTTCTTTTTGGCATCACTCATTCTTTGCAGCTTCGTCTGAAATCCATCAGCACAAGTGATTCTTTTCTGTGAACATTCTAATATGATACAAACCCTCAATAACTACAAATAAATCACTCCAAAATTTACACCACATACCAGCCATTTAGACCATTTTAAAACAGCTCGACAACAAAAGTAAAGCAGTTTAAAAATAAACATTACATTTTTAAAAAATATAAACACATGGTATTGATCCCCCCCCCCCCAAAAAAAAACAAGCCATAATTAAATCTAAAACAGTCGCTCACTCACTGAAACATCGTCATCTTTCATTTTGTTATGTTTTGAGGTTGTGGAGGATTTCAGGTCAAGTCTGATGTACATCAAACACATAAATTTAATCTCAGACTATAATCCCATTGCAGTTATTGAGCACCAGATGAATCTGTGTGTGTGTGTCAGATACACACACGATTATTTTGAGCACTACACTGTGGCGTTATTTTATTGTAATGTCTGCTGGCCTGTGATGAAGAAACAAAGAATCACTACAAACATACTTCCAATTTCATTTTATTCCAGATGTGACATCTAATTTATTCACGCTATGATTTCTGACAGTTTTTAATAGAAGTACCGTATTTTCCGGACTATAAGTCGCACTTTTTTACATGTTTTGGCCGGGGGTGCGACCTATACTCCGGTGCGACTTATAAATTAAAAATATACCGGTAGGATCTCAATTAATTTACTGTAACAAAACAATTTTACGTGACAGAGTCGATCTATGTTTTAAAATGGCCACCGGAAAAGGAAATGCAATGCATCATGGGCACTGTAGTATGACGGCCGTCCTATAGGTCATGCTGGTCGCGATAACCAATCAGAGAACAGAACGTTGGACACGTATTCCTCACCTCACCCACAGCGTGTGAAGCTGACGAACACGGTGCATGCTGTTATTCTGGCATGGCGAACAAAACAGCTTCACCCTTGGATATCAGCGTGAGCGACGGCGGAGGATTAGCGTCTGCACTTGGAAGGAGCTGGCGTCGATGATTGTGAAAAGCGTTTGAAGCAGACGAACATGGTGTTTATTCTGGGACGGCTAACAAAACAGCTTCAACCCTTGGATATCAGTGTGAGCAAAGTTGACGCTGAGAGCTGCATGGGAGCACTGAGCGACGGCGGAGGATTAGCGTCTGCACTTGGAAGGAGCTGGAGCGACACCGCTGGGTGGTCATGAGCTGCGCAGGTAGGTGCTGCATGGTTCGGCTCGCAATGTGGTCCGCAAAATACAAACATATCCGTAGGTAAAATGCAGCTCACGAGAGGGCACTCGAGGCTTGTGTGACTGTTCCTGTGACTTCTTACTACCATAGAAAAATAAAAATTTCAACATTACTGATAAGTTAACAAGACAACGGAGAAGGCCCAACAAAAACGCCACCAAAAAGAAAATCATACTTTGCAGATTACAAGTTACGACTGGTGAAATATGCATCCGAAAACGGTAGCCATCACAATATTATCATCTGAACTTTTCATGTTAAGTTAACATACCTGTATGTCCATGGGACTTATAGTCCAGTGCAACTTATTTATGGTTTATTTTTCTTTATAATGGATAAAGTGGCTGGTGCGACTTATAATCCGGTGCGACTTATTTATGGTTTATTTTTCTTTATAATGGATAAAGTGGCTGGTGCGACTTATACTCCGGTGTGACTTATAGTCCGGAAAATACGGTAAACATAAATTGCTTTTTGACTGTCAGTTTGTCTTATTTTTGCCAAAACTTCATTTCTCAAATGAATAAACAGTCGAGACCTCTCAGTCCATTGGAGCAGCTTCTGTCGCCATCTAGCGGTCGATGTGATCATTTTAGGGCTTCTGGTATGTTTCCTACCTTCCATCCATCCATTTTCTATATCTGCATACTCCAGTTGAGGGGGGGTTTGGAGCCTATCCCAGCAGTCACAGGGTGTGAGGTGGGTTCACCCTGGAC
Source organism: Thalassophryne amazonica (assembly GCF_902500255.1). Classification (NCBI taxonomy): domain Eukaryota; kingdom Metazoa; phylum Chordata; class Actinopteri; order Batrachoidiformes; family Batrachoididae; genus Thalassophryne; species Thalassophryne amazonica. Next base: position 112,867,457 of record NC_047110.1, on the reverse strand, counting down.
AGGACGCCAGTCTGTCACAGGGCCACATACAGACAAACAAACACATTCACACCTACAGTCAATTCAAAGTTTCCAGTCCACCTAACCTGCATGTGTTTGGATGTGGGAAGAAGCCAGAGCACCCGGAGGGAACCCACATAAACATAGGGAGAACATTCAAACTCCACATAGAAGGGCCACAGGTGGGAATCGATCCCATGACCTTCTTGCTGTGAGACAACAGTGCAAACCACTAAACCACCATGCTGCCCACATTTCCTATCCCAAAATTCAGCAAAAAATCCATTTATAAATATCAGAAATGCATGATTTTTGGCAGACAGAGCTTTGACCTTGGAAATTTCAATTTTGAGAGTTTTATGGTTCTTGAGTTTTAGAACATAGGTTTTGCTGTACAAATGGACAGAAGGACTGCAATTTCTCTCAACAAGCGCAATTTACAGTTGTGAAAAATTGTGTAACGCGCGCGCACATACACACACACACACACACACACACACACACACACACACACACACACACAGGGCTAAAGAAGTGTTTTTCACTTTGTGAAAAGTTTAGTGTTATGAGGAATTCTGAGCCTTAAGTCTCACAGTGGTCCTCTTCATTTCTAACTTATCTGATCTAATGACTTGTGAAGCAATTGTTACCACAGTAACTTTCATAAAAACCTTGTTTGATATTTAAAAACATGTTTCATAGCTCATTATATTTACTGCAGATTGTTTTGTTTTTTTGCCACACTTGACATCCATTAAAAAGATTTTATGATCCTCAATCTGGTGACATTGTAATAAATGTTGCGCAGTGTTGTGACGACTTATCTCCTCAAACAAACAAAATTACAAAACACACAAAGGAGACAGAAGCTGGCAGAAGAACGTGCAGCTGTCCACTGTCTAACCTCATAGTTTAGCTGCACAAAGAAACAACAGACAGCAAACAAAAGGAACAGCAGCTTCTCTGCTGGAGACAAATACCTGAGCTGCTGCATTCCTGCACGCTTCGCTCCGACTGCACCTTCACCAGCGCCTGTGCCAGGTCACTCCAAGGAACATTATCCACCCGAGGACACCAGCAGGCTGCTCATCCCAACTGCTTATCAGAGTGAAAGCCATAGACATTTGTTCACGTTGTCTACACGGTTAATTGCAGTGGAGTTCAGCACAGGAGGACTTCAAATACAAAACCATGGCGACACTCAAATCAGGAGAAGAGGCCCCAATACTGCTGAACTTTGACATGATGGATGAAGATATCACATCAAAAACACACCAAATTATATGAAACAACATACTGAGAGTTTGTTTGTTTTTTAGTCTAACAACCAGTTTCCTGTTTGAATAAATCACTGTGCAAAATTCTACAACAGTCTTTGAACTACATACTTAAATGACTCTCCTTCTTAATAATTACTGTGTCTCACGTCATCATCCACCAGGCAGCAGACAACAGTGATTCTGGCATAACGGTGGGACAAAACCCGAAGGACCGGGACAAAAACAAGAGGTGAAATCCGGATGGAAACGACCAAGCTGGAAGAGAACCAGCGTCCTTTGTGCTGTGAGGAAACAGTGCTGATGCCTGTGCCGCCACGCTGCCCGATCCACGCCAACAGATTGTGTCAGGTTCAGCAAAAAATAAGGAAATTTTTTGGTTTCTACATGATGTGGCCGGCAGACAGGCAGACCGTCTCTGCAGAGTGTTTCCCGACAGAACAGAGTCAGAACATCAGACTGAAGGTCTGAAGGTACAGACATGAAAAGCCTCTTAAAGTGCGCGCACACGCACACGTCGTCTTCCTCCTTCTTCAAAACACACCGCTGAATCTTTTCCTTTCCCCGTGAAATGAAACCCTTCCTGAGGTGTAACGACAGAGAACCCTCACTTCTTGTCTTTATTGTTGTCATGTTTTATTTATCGGCTTCCTCAAACACGTTATTAAGGAGCTCAGTGCTGCTGCACTGTCAAAAAACAACAACTAAAGCAAAAGCCACAGTGCGTCAGGACAGTCTGTAGACTTGAGGATAATCCTGGTGTCTCCTACAGTTGATGGCTGTTAGATTTTTTTTTATTTTTCTGTTGAATGACATTCTTTACTGTTTTAGCACTTTTAAATGTTCATTTAACATCATCAACTGCATCAGCATTTACTTGATATTACTGATTATTTGTAACAAGAAGGGAACAAATTCTGATTTATGTTTATCCCAGAGTCACTGGATTTGTGTAATGTGTGTATTATTATATTTGTACAATATTAAAACATGTACTGTAACATAATTTGTTCAGTTGAGTTACAGATTCAAAAAATAACATTGTGCACTCTTCAGTTTATGAATGAATTTATTCAGCACACAGGTCCAGAACAATAAAAAAAATTTAGGCCTACAAAGAAAGAAAGAAAATAATTCAACAACACACCCATGTGCCCAAAAAGGTGCAGGCAGAAGCAAAAGCTTGCAAATGTCCACCCTTTAACCAAAAAAAAAAATTATACATACGTATATAAAATTATACATATACCCATCATAACTAAAACAAAGTATACACTGATCCATGAATTAGAATTGCAAGCAGTAGTGCGCCAAATAAATAAATAAAATAAAATCAATAAACCTAATTCATCATGCTATAGCAAGTAATCAAATAATTTTTTATCAAGCCTTTTAAAAGCAACCAAACTACCGAGTAATTTTATGTTATCTGGGCAATTATTCCAAATATTTACACCTTTAACAGAAATACAATGACTTTTTACAGTAGTTCAAATCTGTGATTTCTGAAATAATAATGTTCCTCGTAAATTATAACTGGAGTCCCTCATTCTAAACAGGTCCCGGACGTGTTGTGGCAGAAGTCTATTTTTCACTTTGAACTTGATTTGTATTATGATATAATCAATCAAGTCCCAAAATTCCAAAATATGCAAAAGGACAAACAAATGATTAGTTGGCTCACGATAAGGTTTCTTACTAATAATTCTTATAGCTTTCTTTTCAATTAAACATATAGGATTTGTGTTAGTTTTGTAGGCGGTTCCCCAAACTTCAATACAGTAGGTCATGTATGGAACAAGTAATGAATGATATAAAGTAACTAATGAGTGTTGGGGGAGGAGGTCTTGTGCTTTATACAAAATGGCAATGATCTTTGAAATTTCAGATTTAACATAATTTATGTGTTTTCCAACTTAAGTTATCGTCAATTAAGACCCCAAGCAACTTATTTTCATTAACGAGTTCAATTTTAACATCGCGTACTCATAAATTTCGCCATGAGTTCCTGGGCTTATTACCAAATATGATGCACTTTGGTAAAACAAAGTGAAGCAACAATTTATTAGAATAAAACCATTCCTTAAACTTCTGTAGTTCCCTCTCCATCATGTCCAGAACCTGTCCCAAATGATCCCCACTACAAAACATAGTTGTGTCATCAGCAAATAAAATACAACTCACAAACTTAGAAACTAAACATATGTCATTAACATATAAAAGAAACAGCAATGACTCAAGGACTGAGCCCTGAGGTACCCCACAAGTGCACCTCAAAAACATGGAATTTATCCCACCCAAGTGAACACATTGATACCTGTTGGACAAATAACTAGCTATCCAATTGTGAGCCAATCCCCTGATTGTCAACAATGCAGCTACATAAACCTGTGAGATTTGTAACGGGAATAACACTTCTTTCTCTCTTTCTCCTGTAGAAAGAAATTAATGTATTAATGTGTTTCTATTAAGGCTGTTTGTTAACTTGGAATCTATTTCTGACTGGCAGACATGCGGAATAATAAATAACTCGAAAATATGGCCGGGATAAAAAACTGTCGAGTTACTGAATAACAAAATACTTACCTGCTACAAATAACGTTTCCATAGACAGAATTATGAAAATTCACTTTCAGTAATGGAATGTTCCAAACTTCATGTATAAAAAGGTGCATTGAAATAATAAGTCGTACCTCTTCCCAGGATGAGCTACAGGACTTGCCCGAGGATAGAGAAGTGTGGGATGAATGAATAAATTAACGAAAGAAAGGAGAAGAAAAAAAAAAAAATCACACAAGCAGATGTTTTCATTTTTTGAAGCTCAGATTAGGTTTGGAATTCCATAGATGTTCTGTTGCTTATTTAAATTATCTATAAATCTGTAATTTTTTTTGAGGATTAATTCAGTCCAGGAATATGGACTTTACAGAATCTAAGTTATGAAAAGGAAGAAATCCTCATATTTAAGCTTGAAAGAACAACAAAAAAAGGTGAGTTTTGGTTGTTAATGAAGGCTTTTTTTCTGTTGAATGCTATAAGGGTTGGGCAGTTTGACAGTTCTATCATCCGCCTCCGACGTGGTCAGCCATCATGACACCAACACCCACAAACCTACCAAACCAGTGATATTTCTCTGCTTGGTATGGTAAATTAGTAAAGGTAATAAACAGTAATTATCCTATTTAAGTGATACTGTAAATACACATTTTTATCGTCCACCCCGATGCTTTACTGCAGTAGACATGGGCTGATAACCGGTTTCATGGTATACCGAGGTATGAAAAAGCCACGGTATCAAAATCACTAAAATTTTCCATTATAATGTCCCTACGGTATGAGCGGGTTATGAGAATTCTTGACAGGCAGAGTGAAGGCGGCTGCTGCCGCCCTTCCCCCTGGTGTGCACCTCTGTTTCTGTTTATAAACAGGTAGCTAACGTTAGCTAGCTCTGCATCATGGCTGAAGGAGGCGAAGCCTGTGCTGAACTTTTCCCTCCGCCTAAAAAGACCAAGTTGGCTTTTTCATTTTATTTTCTGCAGAATAGCCCTTCAAACCAAAAATGGTGGCAACAAAGCACTGTAGCTATGGCCTGTGTCGGACGCGGAGTGATTCAAGATACCCACAAAGGACTTTATCCCATCTTTGAAACCACTGAGAAGTACAAGCGGAGGACTTGAGTCGTGCTTGTGGTCAACCAAAGTTCTCCCACAAACAAGTCAAGAAGGACAAATACATCTATTCTGAGCACTTTGTTGGTGAAGCATCCGGAGTTCCGGACCTTATTCCAGCCACGTTTCTCCCGAACCGAGTAAGTCATGTTTCCCATGGGGCAGATGCTACGTGTCTAAATGAGTGACTATTATTTTGGTATTTTCTTGCGTCATCGCATCAATTAATGCGCCTGAATCACGCGCACTTCATATGCAAATAGCCATAATGTTGTTAAAGCACATTTTAAAGGTATACATAATACAGTGAAACCGCAATATTTTTGCCCACGGTTATCCTACTGTCCAAATCTCATACCGGCCCATGCCTATACTGCAGACTGTGATTTTCCAAATAAGTAGTTGTCCTACAACACTATTTTCAATATATTAGAGGGATATTTTTCAGTTAATCGGCTAATTATTTTAGCGCTACCATGTCCCATTTTATGTCTGGGTCTTTGTTGGTAAAATTTGTGTGGTACATACACTGAAAGGCTTTTAGTACAATCCTTACGTGCATTTCAACATAAGGCTGAGGGCAGTGCAATAATTAAAATGTAAACACACTGAATGACAATCACTTATGTTTCTAGTTTCATGTGACTCGTGGTCAGTGTTTTTGTACTGTGACATCTTGAAGGTGTCACACAACTTTGGAATTTAGACAGACTTTAACATCAAGCCCTTTGACCCACAAACAGAGCATCTGTACTTTTTCTGGTTGGTTGGGGGGGCAGGGCTTGTCTGACGCAGGCTAATAAACTTCAACACAAACCGCCGCTCTTGTGAAGCGCCTTGAGATGACCTGTGTTGTCATTTGGCACTACACAAATAAACTGAACTGAAATAAATTGAATTAAACCCGAGTTGAGTGATCGCCAAAGATTTGACATTCATATTAATTAATGCATTTTGTCCCATTAAAATTGAATTCAAATCTCAGTCAATACGAGGGAAAAAAAAAGTAAAACCATTATGGTCTATTGAACTAATCTATTAGTAATGATCAATAATGACTATACTATTCCACACAGAAATTGATCAGACTTCCACTAAGCGTTGGACCAAGTTGGTCCGGATTCAGATGAGGCCAATTCGCCAGTGACTCCTCCATTAAGAACTATAACCGGCTTTAGATGTCACCATCATATCATCTGTCCGTCTGTGCGTTAATGTGCGTCCTGCATACACGTTCTGTGAGGTACAGCTGTTATCAGCATGCATGTGTGTGTGCACGTGTGAGACAGTGACCTCACTCCATCAGATCCACCATCTGGACACTGTGGGGCCACCATATGGTTACAGTGTCGGTCCACAAAGGAAGTGACAAGAAACAAAGACCACAGTTCACCAAGTCAGTGTCTGACATGATGCAGCTGAGAAACTGCGCATGTTTTACATTCTGCATCACAGCTCAGGAGCAGAGAAGGACTTTCACACAACCAAACACAACAAATCTGGGCTGGCATCTCTCATGTGCCTTCTGGCAAACTGTAGCTGAACTTTCTTCTTCCTCCTCTGAACCACTTCATCATGCAGCTGTATTTCTCAATGATGGAAATGAACTCAGTGACTTGGAGCGATGATTTACTTCTGTTACACTAACAACTATATATATATATATATATATATATATATATGTTTTTTTTTTTGAGATGAGATATACTTTATTGATCTCACAGTGGAGAAATTATGTTTACACTCCAGTTACCTCAGACAACAATTAGTCCAGAATTATTACTTGTTTACCTTAATAATGGCACACATCAGAATTAAAGACAGCACATACACATTTGACACTGTTTATGTGCACTAAATTTGAAGAAGTCCGTTATCCGAATTGATGCAAGTGGGTGAAGGTCACGCAGCAACCCTGAGATGCGCCACCGTCAGCTTGGGGGGAGTAACGGGGAGCAGCAGCAGCTAAAACTGCACCGCTCCTGCAGAAGGGGGAAGGAGTGACATGAACAGAAGCCGGAGTGGGGAGTATTGATGGGGGATAGGAGGGGGTGGGGGGAGGGAGTGGAGCATGCTTCAGTCCTATGAAAACAGTTTATTGTCTTTGTGAGTTGAGATAAGAAACAGCCAAATGATCACCAAGGCCAGAAGACATTCCTCTGGAGGAAAACAGTCGGGCAATTTGTCAATCAGGCTTGATAAGCCCGCCGTGTTGTGGTTTGAGCAGTGAAAAACACTTTTTACAGTTCCACTTGAACAACCAAATCCCAATTATGAATTAAGAATATTCCCAATTATGAATTAAGAATATTCACCGGCCTCCGAAATCTTCAACTGCAAGGCATGCATCTGCTCAAAGATGTCATTCAATTTGCGTCTGAGTTCAAGAGTCATCGCAGTCTGAGAATGTACTGCCTTGCCAACCTCATTAATCATGATGGACAAGCGAGGGGCCATGGTTCTTGAAGCTGCCATCTTGCCAATTTTCCGGTAGATCAGGGCAGCACATAAGCCAGAAAGTACCAGCCCTGCTACCATAAGACCAATAATGAATAAATCCTCGACGTCCTCAACGGAGAAAGGCGCCAAACATGCAATACGCCAAGACCCCCAGGAGTCGAGAACATAGCCCACAGGATGCGTTCCATCTGGGCAGGTAGGATCCCCCAGTCCTGACCTTCTTGTAGAAAAAATGGTGTCAATAGCGTTCAGAGACCAGCTGATCAATTCCATGGTTAATCCAATAGTAGTCCAATAGATCCAGTATCCAACATAATTTGAGGAATTCACAGTCTGGTGAAGCAGGGACTTGAAGGTTAAAGCACAGAACTGAGAAGGGAGAGTGGAGGAGATGCGACCGCCCTGGTCGGAGTCCCAAGCTTTAATTCATTTTATTCATTTCGTGTTGCAGAGATTAGATTTCACTGTGAATTTGAAGGGCATCGTTTTAGAAATTTTTATATATAAAAGCCTGAATTTTTTTTATTTCAAAATTAAGATAACAGCTCCAGGGTTCAAATACTTTCTTGGTGGTGCAGTAAAACACCTCATAGTATCACCAGTACTTTTAAGGTGTGTGTGTGTATGTGTGTCTTTTATAACTACTTGAATCTGTTTTTGAACAGTAACAATGGGACTGACTGGTGGTGGAAATGGAGCCTGGAGGGCTACATTTGCCCCAAACTGACATCATGCACCATCTAATGGTATTGTTTTTTTTAACTGCATTGCACCTCGTCTAAGAGATAACTGTACAATTTAGTAATGGGCATCAAAAGTACCATCTGTACCTCTGTCACTGATCAGTTATATTGATTTCTAATTGGCACCAATGGATTTGGAAACATAGTTTTAGACACTGGAATCATTAGATCAGAGAAGGCAGGAGTTTAGCACATACATATGAACTATGCTACAAGCTGAGAGCGTCCAGTGTGAGATTATATCTCCAAAATACGGTGGCAGCAAAAAATAACAACAAACTAAATACTTGCGATTTGATGAGTGTAAGGTGGATGTGAGGAAACATTTCTACTGGATGACGTAACGATGATGCCAAAACTTTCCTGAACACTAAAAAGCGAAACCAAACGTGTATAATTTGTTTATTTATTTAAATTTATTTGTAAGACACACAAACTGTACAGAGATATAAATTATGAACCGGTTTATTTCCCATGCAGCCTGATGTCATGTCATTTATTTCAGTTTCTCAGACAGATCTCTGGAGTCGGTTCATTACAGTGTGTGTGATTTCAGCTCAGATGTTTTAGCAGCATCCAGAAAAGTGTTTCCTGCACATCATCTGATTCCCCGTTGCTGTTTTTCACTCCTGCATAAATATTTGATTTCTTCCTCTCATCATGTTGTACAGATATTTTCATCTAAATCTGCATCTGTATCTTAAATACTTTAAGACACAGACAGCAGCAGTAACATCAGGGAATAAACGGTCATCATCTCCTCACACACCTTCAGTGTTTTGTGTCTGTTTACGTCTGAATGCTGTATTTTTTCTGGAAACGTAGCTTCATTTTACCCTCTTGCAGGGAAAAAAAAAATTCTTTCCCTTTATCCACCTTCACTCATTCCCTTCTCTCGCACACAAACATCCACAGCTTTCAAATACGTCAGGACATCCTCAGTTTGACTGCTCCGCCAAAAATTTAAAAACTGCAGTGGCTCTCAGAGTACTGCAACACAACTCTCACTACGAGTACTACTGCACTACTACTAACACAGACAAATAACACGACTGCAGACCATCTACCATGGATACTGTTGACTACTAACACAGAACTGTAATGCAGTACTACTGCAGGGGTTACCATGGCGACCACTTAAGAAATCATATTAAACTTATACCCTCCAGTGTGTAATCCTTTCAGACCTTTTACTCTATGCACAACACACACACACAGCAAGTGCAGCTGATGTGATTGATGAAATCTCAGAGTAAGATGATCACACTGAGTGGCTAATGGTTTACAACAACAGATGGGACGCTATCACAGTTTGACACACACACACGAAACCCAGTGTAAGTGGTCACAGAGAATCTAATGTGAACATAAAAATACACAATCTTGGGCAAAAATGACAATAGTTGCATGTAGAGGGCGCTCAATCCACTTTTTCATTTTGCAGCAAATAAATACAATCCGAGCAATAAAACCATTTACATTTTTCTACTTGAGAGAAAAACAATGACGATAAATGCAGGTTATAACAGTCGATCAAACCTGTTTGCACTGTATGAGACAGCACATACAATGCCTGTGGCCTATCACGTGACACAAAGACCAACCAATCATGGCCAACGTAGCAAATTTGCACATCCCCCATGAAGAAATGCGTTCATCTCTTCTAGATTGGACTAATGCAATGTTCTGTTTTCTGGTTTACCGCAGTCTAGCATTAGGGCTCTCCAATTGGTTCAGAATGCTGCAGCCAGACTTTTGACATGAAGCAGAAAGTTTGACAACATTACACCCATTTTGGCGCGTCTTCACTGGCTTCCTGTCCCAGTGAGATCAGAGTTTAAGGTTCTGCTACTAACCCATAAAATTATTCATGGACTGGCACCTCCCTACCTAGCTGACCTAATTAAACCTTACGTACCGGCCCAGGCTTTACGTTCTCAGGGTGCAGGACTACTTTGTGTCCCTAGGGTGAATAAGAAGTCTTCGGGTCACAGAGCTTTCTCTTATCGTGCCCCTGTTCTGTGGAATGATCTCCCTGCATCAATAAAACAGTCAAGATTCTGTGGAGATTTTCAAGTCCAGACTTAAGACGCACTTATTTTCCCTTTCATATGGCAGCATACTGGTACAGTTTTGTTTTACGCTTTTTACTCTTTTAATTCATGTTATTAGTAATTGGAGCGGGCTGCGGCCTCAACTTTACCTAAATTCTGGGTCTTTTAGTGAAGTTTAGGGCTAGTGGCCGGCGATCACCTTAATATTTCTTCTGTTTTTCTTGTTGATTAATGCTGGCAAATTATACAGTATTTTTGTCTTTCTGATGCCTGATTCTGTTTTTTCTCTCTGTTTAAGGTGCAGCTCCATCCAGAGATGGGAGTTGTTTGTGTTGGCGATCCTCCTGTCCTGTGCACAAACAGCAATTCTTGTATATTCGTCCGTGAATTGTTCTGTAATTTGTGTCTGTATCATGGCCCAAGCAGAGGGTCACCCCTTTGAGTCTGGTCTGCTTGAGGTTTCTTCCTTAGAGGGAGTTTTTCCTTACCACTGCTGCTCTGGGGGTTGGTAAGGTTAGACCTTACCTGTGTGAAGCACCTTGGGGCAACTCTGTTGTGATTTGGCACTATATAAAGGAAAATAAATTTAAATTGAAACTGAAGAAATAATACTGCAGAAGAAGAAATGTCGGGCAGCCAGGACATTACAGTGAGCTAAGCAGAGAAGAAAAACCTGCGGGGAGAGATAATACCAATCAGAATGACGCTCACTGCTGCGTTGTCATCCCGGGGCCTTACAACCTTTTTATGTTTCTACTACTCCGTAACTCCTGCCCTGCATCAATTTGATAGTTCTCCGTCAGGGTTGGTGGGTGTCGCAATACAATTTCCTGCCAGAACAGTAGAGGGAACAACGCTTCTCATTAACACCAGCCTACTATCCCATGAAAGTCTTTGACTGTACAACTGGAAAAGTGAGATTCCGGAAATCATGCAGTTAGCAGACCAATCACACCCTGTGCGGTCTCCATCATCTCGACATGTGGTTCCAATTTTTGGGAGGTCTACGGCAGGCTACGGACAGGGGCTCAGAGGGGGTTTGCAACCAAGCATAGGGCTCTGCATGGCTATAAAGCTGCAGATATGGAGCAGCATCTATTGGGCATTAGAGAAGACCATCGGGTCTGTACAGTGCTGATGACTCGCCTTCCGTGCGTCTGACACTGAGTGCACCTGAGTTATTAGTTTAATTAGTTAAGTTACAGGTGTTGATATACACTGCTCTGCTTCAAGTCCAAATACCAAAAATCTGAAAATGCAACGATACTTGTTTTTTCACTGTTGGCGGTGTCATCTGTGCCAAGGATGGAATTTTTGTACAACTGCCATTAAAAGCATGAAAAAGCAAGAAACAGCATTTACTTCATCTCATTAACTGCATCATGAACCAGTACTTACGAGGTCTGTTAGAAAAGTATCCGACCTTTTTATTTTTTTAAAAAACCTGATGGATTTGAATCACGTGTGCTTGCATGAGCAAACCTTTAACCTTCGTGCGCATGCGTGAATTTTTTTCACGCTTGTTGATTGCTTCATTTGCTTGTAAGCAGCCTTTGTGTGAGGATGGGTGGAGTCTCTCGTCGTTTTTCTCTTTGCAAGGAAATGGTGGAACAACTGGAGCAGCGTGACTGCATCAAATTTTACCAGAAACTGGGCGACAGCCAGGTGGACACCATTCGGATTATTCAGACAGCTTTCGGTGACGATCCTCTGGGCATCACACAGATTAAGGAGCGGTACAACCGGTTTAAAGACGTCCGCACAACAGTGGAGAGTGCGCTGCGCTCCGGTCGGCATCAACATGCTGAAATGACCAGATCATTTCCAAAGTGAACGCTGTGGTGATGTGGGACCGTCGTGTGACTATCCGAAAAAATGCACAAGAGGTGGACATCAGCACTTTTTCGGCACATTCCACTGTGACAGAAGATTTGGCCATGAAAAGAGTGGCGGTGAAAATCATGCCGATGGCTTCGGTACGAAGCTGATGGTGGAGCAAAAGCGCCTTCGTGTTGAAGCCTCACAGGACATGTTGTGACATGCCCACCTCTTCCACAATTTCTCAGATAGTCACACGACTGTAAAGCCACCGAAAGCCGTCTGAATCATCCGAATGGTGGAAGAGGTGGGCATCATTTTTCGGAGTCACAACATGTCCTGTGAGGCTTCAACACGGTGGCGCTTTTGCTCCGTCAGCAGCTTCGCGCCGAAGCCATCGGCATGATTTTCACCACCACTCTTTTCATGGCCAAATCCTCTGTCACAGTGGAATGTGCCGAAAAAGTGCTGATGTCCACCTCTTCCGCAATTTTTCGGATAATCACACGATGGTCCCGCATCACCACAGCGTTCACTTTGGAAATGATCTGGTCATTTCAGCATGATGATGGCTGACCGGAGTGCGGCTCGCTTTCCACCGTTGTGCGGCCGTCTTTAAATGCTTTCCATCCGAATGCTTTCCACCTGGCTGTCGCCCAGTTTCTGGCAACATTTGATGCAGTCGCGCTGCTCCAGTCGTTCCGCCATTTCCTTGCAAAGAAAAAATGACGAGAGACAACACCCATCCTCACACAAAGGCTGCTTACAAGCAAATGACGCAATCGACAGGCGTGAAAAAATTCACGCATGCGCACGAAGGTTCAAGGTTGGCTCATTACATGCAAGCACACGTGATTCAAATCCATCAGGTTTTTGAAAAAAATAAAAAGGTCGGATACTTTTCTAACAGACCTCGTAGATCTTCGAGAGGACATATAGTGGAGTCAGGGACTCATGGTCTCTGGTGGTGGTGGACACAGGAAAAATAGTCCAAATTCATATGGACCTGATTGTATGTAACCAAGAATAAAGGCAAGTCGGGTCCAACTTGGTACGAACAAGGTGTACTTAATGAAGTGGCCAGAGGGACATGAAGACCACCAAAATTTAACAGCTCCTTTCCAGTTTTAAAATGAAAATCAGGGTTTATTCTGTCATTGTATCAGACCTGTCAGGGGCAAACTAGACTAAAGCTGGAGGTTCCAGGGCCCGAACATTTTATTAAGTACACTTTCAGTTTTGGAAAATGACAACAGTGCTGCAGCTTCCTGCTTCAACAGAAATCACACTGCTGTATAACAGTGATATTATCTGAGAGATTTGCATACACACATATTGAGGAAGTGAGTGGAAAAAATTAATGAAAATAAGGAATTTAGAGGAGGCACAACAATAAACCAACCAACTGCTACCAAACACATGCAGACCATTAAACAAAAACGGGTGTTTGAGACTTTAGATGCATGAGCGTCTCAGTTATAAAACAGGATTACACTGTGAAGGAAAACCATTCATTATATTTGTCTGGTGATTATCCTTTAACATAACTGAGATTAATGGATTAATGATACAAATGCCATGTTTAACTCCTGCATTGATTTTTTATCTCCTCTAAAACACTGTGTCCAATAGAACGAACAATAATGCGTTTGGCACTTAAACAGCAGCCTGTTGATATTTTGTTTTATGCAAGTGTAGCAACAAATAAACTCTGAAGTCATGGTAAATGTCAGGAAATACAGTGTGCATATTTTCTACCTTTTTCCTGTATCATCAGCTGTTTAATTTGGGATTCTTATACATTGCTGTCACGTACATTTATTTTGTTTCACGCTTTGAGTCCTGGGAAAGTCTTGTGTGTGTGTGTGTGTGTGTGTATATATATATAAAGTTTTTACCTCCAAGCAAAGAAATACATCCATCCATAATATACCATATAAAATCTATGTGAACATCACAGAAATGACAAACTCTCATAACAAAGTTATTATGATGAGGTAAAATATCACAAATGACAGTTCATGACATAGACATGAAATTATCTTATTTGTGAAGTTGTTTTTGAATAAACTGAATACAAGATTGAAGCATCCAGCCCCTCTCCAGGAGTTGGGTACCAGAGCCCAAGCTGTGAGTGGAGGTGAGCCCGACTATCTCTAGTCTGTATCTCTCAACCTCCCGCACAAGCTCAGGCTCCTTCCCCCCCATCGAGGTGACATTCGGATTCCGGAGGAGCAGTGTGGTTTTCGTCCTGGTCGCAGCACACTGGACCAGCTCTACACGCTCCATCGGGTGCTCGAGGGTTCACGGGAGTTCGCCCAACCAGTCCACATGTGTTTTGTGGATCTGGAGAAGGCGTTCGACCGTGTCCCTCGGGGCACCCTGTGGGGAGTGCTCCGGGAGTACGGGGTCCGGGGTCCTTTGCTAGGGGCTATCCGGTCCCTGTTGACCGAAAGAACGAGATCACGAGTACAAGCGGCCGAGATGAGTTTCCTCCGCAGGGTGGCTGGGCGCTCCCTTAGAGGTAGGGTGAGGAGCTCGGTCACTCGGGAGGAGCTCGGAGTCAAGCCGCTGCTCCTCCACATTGAAAGGAGTCAGTTGAGGTGGCTTGGGCATCTCTTCCGGATGCCCCCTGGACGCCTCACTGGAGAGGTGTTCCGGGCATGTCCCATTGGGAGGAGACGACGGGGACGACCCAGGACACGCTGGAGGGACTACATCTCTCGGCTGGCTTGGGAACGCCTTGGGGTTCCCCTGTAGGAGCTGGGGGAGGTGTGTGTGGATCGGGAGGTCTGGGCGGCTTTGCTTGAGCTGCTGCACCCGCAACCCGACTCCGGATAAAGAGGAAGAAAATGGATGGATAGATGAATACAAGATTCAAACAATTTACTTCAAGAACAGTTTTTACCTTGTGGATTTTCAGTGCATGACATGTTATTAACTTATGAACACAAAGTCATGCTTTTAATAATGTACCTTACAAGTTATCCACGCAGGACAGGGATGGCTTTGCAATATTGATGTAATGTGAAGAATGTTAAAATGGCCATGAAAGCTGTATTCTACACAGCAACTTGTTATTATTTGGGGGCCTATATTGTATCACGTTATTATCAAAGTACTTGTATAAGACAAAATGCTAATCCCGTCCCCATATTTTCGATATATCAGTATTGGATGTGGTGAGTTGTTAGTCTTGAGTTGAAAAAACAAAACAAAAAAACAGCTTGCATCAACTCGCTGTGTGTCACAGCATGGTGGCAATACAACTAACAACAGCAGCACATCTGCTGTGACATTTACAAGCACATTTACACTTTGCTTTTCTTTCAAAGTCTGTGCACATCCTCTGGCTGTGTTAGTGCGGCTAAAAATACAGCAGCACACCCTCAAGTAAAAAAGTACTAATGCTTTGCTTCTCCTTTATTATTATAAATAATTGAACATACAGTTGAATTTAAAGTTCATTAAGGGGGGTCACGGGGATCCAAATTCATTGACATATCTGAACACTTTTAAAAAGTAAAGCAATAGTTACTTTTCCTAATAACTAATTACTTTTACAATGCTTTAATTCAGTCAGTGTTTAGTGTATATTTATACATGCCATACGGAGAGAGTGCAGCTCAAATGGAAGTCAAATGCCTTGTATTCTGTGGATACTTGGCGAATAAAAGCGATTCTGAAAGAAAATACGAATACAACAAATGTTCAACAGTATATCTAAAGTATTAAAAAGTCACGCCAAGACCACACACTATAAATTATGAATGTATTAAGGGTCCTGTCACACACCCTGATGATTTAGCCAGCGTATGCCGACAGTCACATTTCTACCGAGTGGTTTGGGTCGGTACTGCATGGTGTGGGGCGGGTGAGAACAATTAACTCTGGCTTGGTTTGCGTTTCTACCACCAGCAGAACCTTTTTGTTTGGCAGCTGCAACAACGAAATGTTGACAAGCACGTCATTGAGCACACAGAGGCCAAACGGAATTATTTAACATTATTTCATTTTAGTTGATCATGGGATTTATTTTCATCGCGTGCAGAATGCTGAAGAGTGGACTCATGGCTGTGGTAAATGCTGCCATGAATGAATGAAGCACTGGGGGGGGAGGGGGGGGGGGGAATCAGACCGTAAGACCAGCATGCACCTGGAGCAGAAAACCACAGAGGGGCTGGCTTTAAAACGCTATGTTACTTTCAGCCATGACAAGTAACTAAAGTATTTTCAGACGTTTTCCAAAATCAGGAGGCTTTATGTGGATAGGTTTTCTTCAGGCTGTGATGATGAATCTGACTGAAACGAACAGGTCATATTAAGACTTTATATTTACTCCGTGTGTAAATGGTTTTAATATCTGAAACAGCCTGTTCGCACAAGGACTGCAGCTTTCAGTTGTTCAGCCAATCAATGGACAGCATTAACGGGTGTATTTCAGCTTATGAGTAACTTACAAGAAACGTGTGTCAACAATCGCATAACTTATGTCTGGCATGTGTGGGACATAAGATGTAAGCTGGCACATGTCAAAAATATTGTGCATGCCCCAAATTCTTTCAGGTACTCTGTGTACTATGACGTATATCAGCATGTTTCAACATGCTCTTAATTTCTAAAAAACTGCTGTGCTTCTAATATGGTTGGTATACGTTGGCTAAATCATCAAGGTGTGACAGGGGTGTTACATAAAGTTAATATAAGCAGTATTAAAACAAAAATGTATTGATATCATGACACACATTGAGTATCTGACCTCCAGTGTATTGTATCGAGTTTTGAGAAACAAATATCATTCATTTGAATAACAAACATGATTTATTTTTGGTATCCCCACCCCCCAAATAACCTCGCTAGTTGTACTCCATGAAAAACAGTAATCAGTACTACTTCACACTTGTCTCTCCTGCATTAACTGCAGTACTTATATATTTATTTCTCCTGTCCTTTGTCAGTTCGCATGTTACCTCATTCAATTACGTGTTGCTGCCAGACCACCGAGTTAATCTGATTAACTGAGCAGCTGTCCATGAAGCTGAACAATAGCTGGCTGCTAAATGGCAGATTAGCATGATTACATCATGAACTACACCAAAGGTGTGCACGACTCAACAACACAGTTGGTACATAAACCACGATGGAAGACAGATGCAGTCAGCTTCCAGCTATAGCTGAAAGATGCCAACAGTTCACCAAATGTGGATGCAAGAGGTTTTGCACAGGAAAATGCAATTCTAATCCAATTACATTTTTTCTGCAAATCTGATTGGTTAATCGTGTGAGATTTCAGACCATAAAATATTGCGTGGACGGTGGCAAAATATTAAAACCATTTCACATTTGATGTGTTACTCCACCACCTGACCGCATTGCTGCGCAGGTGTAGTGAAGAACTACAAACACTAGAACATCAAGTTACAAATTTTTTAAATCAAAATGGTGTTGTCATACATCAAGACACTATTTCAGACTATCACACAATTCCATCCAAAGACAGTAAAAATAAACTACCAAATATAATAATACGATTTATAAGCAGAAAATACAAAAATGAATTATTAAGACAGGCAAAGAATCTGAAAGGAACAAATGTATATATAAAAGAGCATCTAACGAAAAAAAAAAATGCAGATATTGCCAGGGAAGCAAGACTATTAAAAAACAGAAACATATTGTTGCTACATGGGTCTGGAACTTTAGGGTTTGGATTAGAGTGAAAGAAGGAACAAAGGGTATACAAATCAGAGACATGGAGGACCTTACAAAGTACAGACCTGAGTAGACAAATGAATATGACGTCAGTTGGTAGTATGACCAAAAAAAAAAAAAATCAGATTAAACATGGAAACAGACGATAAAATATATGACATAGACACCGATATTGATGAAAGTATATTTGACTTGACTACAATTGGTTGTGAGTATTATACGGAAAAACAGTTAAATAGTGAAAAAATGACTGAAGATACCCTATCACTCATACATATAAACATTCAAAGCTTGTACTATAAAATGTCAAAAATAAAAGATTATTTAAACCAGTTTAAAAATAGATTCAGCATTGTTGCAATCACAGAATCTTGTCTTAAAAATGACCTCATGGCTGATGTTCAAATGGAGGGATATGAGTTATATTTTGTAAATAGAAGAGAAAAAAAAGGCGGAGGTATTGCTTTGTTACATAAAAACAGATCTGACATGTAAAATTGTAGAAGAAATGACAATTACAGATGATGTTATAGAAATTGTAACAGTGGAAATTGTACATGAAACATCTAAGAATATTCTAATCAGTTGTGTATACAGAGCACCAGACTCTTGTGTTGTTAAATTTACAGATAAAATAATAGAATTATTCCATCAAATCAAAAACAAAACGCTCTTTATGTGTGGAAACTTTAATGTTAATGTGGAAAGCTCCAGTTGCCAAATAGTAAGTGATTTTGTGAATTCAATGAATAGCTTGGGTTTATTCCCCTTGATAACAAAACCAACCAGAATTACATCGCAAAGTACAACTGTAATTGACAATATATTCACAAATAGAAGAGATGAAATTATTAAGAATGGGATATTGATGACAGATCTCAGTGATCATTTACCAGTTTTTTCAATATTTAAATATAAAAATAGGTACAAAAAAACTGTTATAAACTTTAAAAGAGATAAGTCATTAAAAGCCTTAGAGGCATTAAATTATGATCTTAAAAATCAAAATTGGGAAGAGGTTTATATCTGTGACGTTAATGTAGCATATAGTTCATTCATGAAAATACTGATGAAATCATATAATAAAAATTGTAAATTAATAAAAACTAGTAAGAAAAGATTAAATAAACCATGGCTGACCAAGGGAATAAAAAACGCTTGTGTAAAGAAAAACTATTTATATGTGTTTTTTAAAAATGCAAACAAAGGAAACAGAACACAGATACAAAAAATCTAAAAATAAACTATTGACAATAATTAGGAAACAAAAAAAAAGATTATTATAGTGAACAATTGAATAAGAGTAAAGATAATATGAGGGCAACATGGGGAATTATAAAAAGTGTGATGGAAAGTGACGGAGTGAAATCAACTTTTCCGAATTACCTTGTCAAGGAAAATAAAGAGATAAATGATATAAAAGAAGTTGTAAATGAGTTTAATGATTATTTCTCAAGGGTGGGATCAAATCTGGTGGGAAATAAACCAATAGTAGAAGATAAATTAAATACAATTGTAAATACGGTCAACAGTATTTTCCTTGACAATGTGGAAAAAGATGAAATAAGGAATATTGTAAAAAACTGTGTAAGCAAAAGATCAACTGACTATGAAGATTTAGACGTGACGACTGTAAAAAGCATAATAGAAACTGTTATTGAACCATTCACTTACATTTGTAATCTGTCTCTGTCAACAGGAATTTTCCCCAGACAAAATGAAAATTGCCAAGGTAGTCCCATTATATAAAAATGGAGACAAACATAACGTTTCAAATTACAGGCCAGTGTCATTGCTTCCACAGTTTTCTAAAATTATGGAAAAGGTTTTTGTGACAAGGTTGGATAAATTCATTGAGAAACATCATATTTTAAATAATGCTCAGTATGGATTTAGAACAACACATTCGACAGCTATAGCAATTATGGAATTAACAGAGAAAATATCAACAGCAATAGATAATAAGGATTATATGGTAAGTGTTTTTATTGACTTGAAAAAAGCTTTTGATGTTATCGATCATTCAAGATTGCTTCACAAGTTACAACAATATGGAATAAGAGGGATTGCACATCAGTGGGTAAAAAGCTACTTAGAAAATAGAAAACAGTTTGTTCAGATAAATAATACTAAATCAGAATTGTGTAATATGTGTGGAGTACCACAAGGGTCGGTACTTGGACCCAAACTGTTTATTTTGTATATCAATGATTTTGTGAATATATCTAATGTACTTGGTAGTATTTTATTTGCTGACGATACAACATTATTTTACTCTGGATCAGATATACAGGAAGTAGCACAAGTGATAAATACAGAGTTGGAAAAAGTGAAATATTGGTTTGATATAAACAGATTGTCACTTAATCTTAATAAAACAAATTTCATATTGTTTAATGACAGAGTTAAAAAATGATGTGTCATTAAAAACAGATGGAATGGACATTCAAATGGTAAAAGAAACGAAATTTTTAGGAGTTATGATTGATGAAGATTTTACATGGAAGTCACACATAAATTACATAAAAGGAAAGATAGTGAAAGCCATTGCTGTTTTGCATAAAGTTAAATATTCATTAAATAGTTATGGATTATTAACATTGTACAATTCATTGATTGTTCCATATTTGACTTATTGTGTAGAAATCTGGGGATCAACATGTACAACTTATACACAACCTTTATTTATTTTGCAGAAAAGAGCTTTAAAAGTGATTGGCAACAGTCGATTTAGAGATCCATCTAATCCATTGTTCATTAAGTATAGGGTACTTAAATTTCATGATTTAGTTGATTTGAAATTACTACAAATAATGTACCAAGCAAATAACAATACCTTACCAATAAACATTCAAAATATGTTTGAAAAAAGAGTAAGTAGTTATAATTTGAAGGGCATAGAAGTCTTTAAAAAACCAAGATTCAGAACCAAGATAAAGGAACGGAGTACTGCAGTGAATGGTGTAAAATTATGGAACAACCTCAACAAAGAAATCAAAGAATCAAGGTTGCTTAAATTATTTAAAAAAACGTATTAAACGTGATGTATTTCGTAAGTATGAAACTATGAAATAAGTCAGTGGGCTGTGACAAAGCCAATCAATCAATCAATCAACTTTTTTCTTATATAGCGCCAAATCACAACAAACAGTTGCCCCAAGGCGCTCCATATTGCAAGGCAAGGCCATACAATAACCATGAAAAACCCCAACGGTCAAAACGACCCCCTATGAGCAAGCACTTGGCCACAGTGGGAAGGAAAAACTCCCTTTTAACAGGAAGAAACCTCCAGCAGAACCAGGCTCAGGGAGGGGCAGTCTTCTGCTGAGACTGGTTGGGGCTGAGGGAAAGAACCAGGAGAAAGACATGCCGAGAAGGGGGGCAGAGATCGATCACTAATGATTAAATGCAGAGTGATGCACACGGAGCAAAAAAAGAAAGAAACAGTGCATCATGGGAACCCCCCCACAGTCTACGTCTAAAGCAACATAACCAAGGGATGGTCCAGGGTCACCCGATCCAGCCCTAACTATAAGCCTTAGCGAAAAGGAAAGTTTTAAGCCTAATCTTAAAAGTAGAGAGGGTATCTGTCTCCCTGATCTGAATTGGGAGCTGGTTCCACAGGAGAGGAGCCTGAAAGCTGAAGGCTCTGCCTCCCATTCTACTCTTACAAACCCTAGGAACTACAAGTAAGCCCGCAGTCTGAGAGCAAAGCGCTCTAATGGGGTAATATGGTACTACGAGGTCCCTAAGATAAGATGGGACCTGATTATTCAAAACCTTATAAGTAAGAAGAAGAATTTTAAATTCTATTCTAGAATTAACAGGAAGCCAATGAAGAGAGGCCAACACGGGTGAGATATGCTCTCTCCTGCTAGTCCCCGTCAGTACTCTAGCTGCAGCATTCTGAACCAACTGAAGGCTTTTTAGGGAACTTTTAGGACAACCTGATAATAATGAATTACAATAGTCCAGCCTAGAGGAAATAAATGCATGAATTAGTTTTTCAGCATCACTCTGAGACAAGACCTTTCTGATTTTAGAGATATTGCGTAAATGCAAAAAGGCAGTCCTACATATTTGTTTAATATGCGCTTTGAATGACATATCCTGATCAAAAATAACTCCAAGATTTCTCACAGTATTACTAGAGATCAGGGAAATGCCATCCAGAGTAACGATCTGGTAAGACACCATGCTTCTAAGATTTGTGGGGCCAAGTACAATAACTTCAGTTTTATCTGAGTTTAAAAGCAGGAAATTAGAGGTCATCCATGTCTTTATGTCTGTAAGACAATCCTGCAGTTTAGCTAATTGGTGTGTATCCTCTGGCTTCATGGATAGATAAAGCTGGGTATCATCTGCGTAGCAATGAAAATTTAAGCAATACCGTCTAATAATACTGCCCAAGGGAAGCATGTATAAAGTGAATAAAATTGGTCCTAGCACAGAACCTTGTGGAACTCCATAATTAACTTTAGTCTGTGAAGAAGATTCCCCATTTACATGAACAAACTGTAATCTATTAGACAAATATGATTCAAACCACCGCAACGCAGTGCCTTTAATACCTATGATATGCTCTAATCTCTGTAATAAAATTTTATGGTCAACAGTATCAAAAGCAGCACTGAGGTCCAACAGAACAAGCACAGAGATAAGTCCACTGTCCGAAGCCATAAGAAGATCATTTGTAACCTTCACTAATGCTGTTTCTGTACTATGATGAATTCTAAAACCTGACTGAAACTCTTCAAATAGACCATTCCTCTGCAGGTGATCAGTTAGCTGTTTTACAACTACCCTCTCAAGAATCTTTGAGAGAAAAGGAAGGTTGGAGATTGGCCTATAATTAGCTAAGATAGCTGGGTCAAGTGATGGCTTTTTAAGTAATGGTTTAATTACTGCCACCTTAAAGGCCTGTGGTACATAACCAACTAACAAAGATAGATTGATCATATTTAAGATTGAAGCATTAAATAATGGTAGGACTTCCTTGAGCAGCCTGGCAGGAATGGGGTCTAATAAGCATGTTGATGGTTTGGATGAAGTAACTAATGAAAATAACTCAGACAGAACAATCGGAGAGAAAGAGTCTAACCAAATACCGGCATCACTGAAAGCAGCCAAAGATAACGATACATCTTTGGGATGGTTATGAGTAATTTTTTCTCTAATAGTCAAAATTGTAATCTGTTAATAATGTTTAGGATGTTTGAAGTTTGAAGATTGTATTGTAAAAAAGGGGCAGAATATATATGACTTGTTCTTCCAAACTGCTCCTTTTAGTTCAATGGTTTGTAATGTTTTGTTAATTTTGCTTTTCTGTTTTTCTTTTAAATGAATGAAATAAATCCTCAATAATAATAATAATAATAATAATAATAATAATAATACAATGGTGCTGTCACCTGAGACCAACAGAAACTAGTGCAGGGACGACGATGCTGAAATGTGTGAATTTTATAGATTTAGCTGGATTTACCATGGATTTAACTCAACGCAGCTGACAAGATGGAGAAATCTGTGGGTCTACTCACAGAATTTCCAGTTTGTCATGAAGACGCTGTTGCAACGGTAATCTCTGACAAGCCAACCACATCCTTTCACAACGATTCATTGACCAAATTACTTACAGAAAAATATACCGTGCAAATGATGGAATTGAGGTGTGTGTGGATCGGGAGGTCTGGGCGGCTCTGCTTGAGCTGCTGCCCCCGCGACCCAACTCCGGATAAAGCGGAAGAAAATGGATGGATTAGAATGGGAATAACCCTGTTGTGTCTGACGATTTGCGGACGTTCACGCTGGATTTTACGGTCGCAAATTGAGTTTTACCGGCTTCGCGTTATACTGTAATGTAATCAGTGCTTACATTAGATATAAGGTAATTGAATTTCTAATAATCTGCAATTCGGATACACTTGTAGGCCTCATCTAATGTCATGTAGTGTCAAGGAAACAAAATGACATGAACTGACTAATGTGTGTCTCCAATGTAACCAGTTGTGAGTTTCTGTACATGTATAAAACAGGATCACCACCCAAAAAATACTACTGTTAAAAATGAAGCGGACTCAAATTGGATCTTAAAATGTTACATTTGTGTTTGTTAGCATCATATTTAACAATTTAGCAGCTTAGTCACTAGACATGGGCCGATAACTGGTTTCACAGTATACCGCGGTATGAAAAAGCCACGGTATCAAAACCACTAAAATTTTCCATTATACCGTCCTTACGGTATGAGTGGGTTATGAGAATTCTTGACAGGCAGAGTGGAGGCGGCCGCTGCTGCCCTTCCCCCTGGCGCACACCTCTGTTTCTGTTAACAAACAGGCCGCTAACGTTAGCTAGCTCTGCATCATGACTAAAGGAGGAGAAGCCTGCACTGAACTTTTCCCTCCATCTAAAAGGACCAAGTCGGCTTTTACATTTTATTTTCCGCGGAATAGCCCTTCAAGCCAAAAATGGTGGCAACAAAGCACCGTAGCTATGGTCTGGGTCGGACGCGGAGCGATTCAAGATACCCGCAAAGGACTTTATCCCATCTTTGAAACCACTGAGACGTACAAGCGGTGGACTCGAGTCGTGCTTGTGGCTGATGAAATTTCTCCCACAAACATGTCAAGAAAGACAAATACATCTATTCCAAGCACTTTGTTGGTGAAGCTGGGCCAATATTGAGCATCCGGAGCTCGGACCTTATTCCAGCCACGTTTCTCCCAAAGCAAGTAAGTCATGTTTCCCACATGTCTAAAAGAGTGACTATTATTTTGGTATTTTCTCTAAATTTATCAGTGGGATAGTGCTCGTAGAGGTAGACATCACATCAATTAGTGTGCCTGAATCACACGCGCTTCATATGCAAACAGCCATAATGTTGTTAAAGTACATTTTAAAGCTATACATACTATTGTAAAACCATGGTATTTCTGCCCACGGTTATCATACCGTCCAAATCTCATACCGGCCCATGCCTACAAGTCACCTATATTTGCTCGCCAATGCGTTTTATTTGTGCAAATGGGTCATATTAAAAACAACTACCATATAAAATTACATGTGGCTACTGACTTTTTTGAAGAAAAGGACTTCGCAGAAGTATTTATACCAAATTTGGTGGCTGTATCGACTGAACAGTTCTTACAATGATCTGCTGCCTCCATTGATATAATCAGATGGTTTTAATTGAATACATTTTTGTGATGTTCGTTACCTTTCTTGGTTATGATGATGCGCAGCAATGGGTTAGCTGAGGAGACAGCCTTGTGGAAGTTCTCATCATTGTTAATTGGAAGAAGGTCTCCGTGGATGTCAGCGTATCCCAGCAGCACGTCAATGCCGGGAATGTGGTGTATGGTCTGAAGGAGGTGGTAAAAGTCCTTGAATCCACCGGGGCCATTTTTCTTTAGAGCGAAGCGACGGTATTCTGCTTCAAACTACAAAACAAATAAACAATAAAAACAGAAAATCAATCTGCAGTTAAATATTTGGACAACTGAGACCAAATTCTTAGCACACAGTTTTGCTCACAGCCAATAAGATACTTCATTACTCTGATCCATAACGGGTCATTCCATGTCATTACAATGGTGCTTGCAGAGCCGCATGGGATGCTGAACACTGTGCAACACTACTATATCCAGGTGTGGAAATTCCGAGGAAGTCCGAGTCTCAATCTCTTTCTAAATTCAAATGACATCTGCATCCGTATCTTGCATCAAGGAGATGTGTACTTTACAACTTCACTTTTAGCTGTTAGCTGAAACGCACTCTGAATGGGTAGGCTCTTTCTAGATACGACTGAGGATTAGGGGAAGCGGTAAGTGAGGTGTCCAGTCTCTGTAACAGCATTAATTACCTCAATTCATTCAACGAGGAGGTCATGGATTCTCATTTCAGATTATCCGTGCTAACAATGATACTAAGATGGGGTGTTTATCAGTGTAGTACATGAGGGACTGAAAGCTCTGAACCAATGCACACTCGGGCAACGCGAACCTCACAGACTCACACTGTTCTGGGCATGAGTTTGGTACAGCTCTGGTCTGCAAAATTGGAGTCAAACAGCGTAAGCAATGGCAAAAATCACTCTGCGACATTTAAACAAGTAAAATCCCTTCAGCTGATCCCTTATACGAGGTCTGTTAGAAAAGTATCCAACCTTTTTATTTTTTCAAAAACCATATGGATTTGAATCACGTGTGATTGCATCAGCCAAGCTTGAACCTTCGTGCGCATGCGTGAGTTTTTTCACGCCTGTCGGTTGCGTCATTCACCTGTGAGCAGGCTTTGAGTGAGCAGTGGTCCACCCTCTCGTCAGCTTTTTATTGCAAATAAAATGTCTGAACGATGTGGAGCTTTGCTGCATCAATTTTTTCCAGAAACTGTGAGAGACCTCCAGGTGGACACCATTCAGAAAATTCAGATGGCTTTCAGGGACGATTTTATGGGGATTACACAGATTAAGGAGTGCTCCAGCCGGTTTAAAGACCGCCCACAGCATTTGAGAGCGCGGCGCACTCCGAGCGCAGATCGACAGGCTGAATCAACCAGATCATTTCCAACGTGAAGGCTTTGTTGATCTGGGACGTCATCTGACTTACACAACAATGGCAGAAGACGTGGACATCAGTACTTTTTCGGCACATTCCACTGTTAGAGGAGTTTTTTTCATGGAAAGATGAGCGGATGCGCCACCATGCCACTCATGGCGCAGCACAAAACCACCTCCGTGTTGGTCTCACAGGACGGCTTTCAGACAGCTTTTCAGTCGTGTGACTATCTGAGAAATTGTGCATGAGCTGGACATGCCGCAACATGTCCTGTGAGGCTTCATCACGGCGTTGCTTTGCGTCATGCAGACCAACACGGAGGTGGTTTTGTGCCGCGCCATGAGCGGCACGGTGGCGCATTCCTCCGCTCCTCTTTCCATGACAAAAACTCCTGTAACAGTGGAATGTGCCATTCATTTCCAAACTGCATGCTGTGTTTTATCCGGGACGTCCTCTGACTAGCACAGGAATTGCGGAAGACGTGGACATCAGCACTTTTTCGGCACATTGAGACAGACGTGCGGAGGAATTCCACGCGTTGCGGTGGCGCCGCATGGCACAAAGCAATGCCGTGATGAAGCCTTACAGGGCATGTTCAGCTCATGCTCAATGTCTCGGATAGTCACACGACTGAAAAACCACCAAAAGCCATCTGAAAGCCGTCCTGTGAGACCAACACGGTGGTGGTTTTGTGCCGCGCCATGAACGGTTCCGTGGCGCATCCCTCCACTTCTCTTTCCATGAAAAAAACTCCTGTAACAGTGGAATGTGCCGAAAAAGTACTGATGTCCACGTCTCCTGCCATTTTTGTGTAAGTCAGATGACGTCACGGATCAACAAAGCCTTCACGTTGGAAATGATCTGGTTGATTCAGCCTGTCGATCTGCGCTCAGAGTGCGTCGCGCTCTCAGACGCTGTGGGCGGTCTTTAAACCGGTTGGAGCACTCCTTAATCTGTGTAATCCCCATAAAATCGTCCCTGAAAGCCATGCAAATTTTCCGAATGGTGTCCACCTGGAGGTCTCTCTCAGTTTCTGGAAAAAATTGATGCAGCAAAGCTCCAAATCGTTCAGACATTTTATTCGCAATAAAAATCCGACGAGAGGGGTGGACCACTGCTCACAGGCGAATGACGCAACCGACAGGCGTGAAACAACTCACGCATGCGCACGAAGGTTCAAGCTTGGCTGATGCAATCACACGTGATTCAAATCCATATGGTTTTTGAAAAAAATAAAAAGGTTGGATACTTTTCTAACAGACCTCGTATGCACTCAGGGTTGCCCCAGCAAATCCAAGGTGGATCTGCATGTTGAATTGGCCAAGTTTACACCGGATGCTCTTCCTGACGCAATTCCACATTACATGGATAAACGTGGCAGGGTCTGAACTGAGACCCTTCCGTACTGAAACCAAGTGCACTAACCACTTGGCCACCACCCCTGCAGATTACACAGTGGATTTTTAATGATAGGATTCAAAGGGATGTGTTGCTATTTTTAAATAATCCAGGATACCGAATTACCGCCCAGCCCCAGTCTGCTGTGATGTTTTTAGAGCCCCATCACCTAACACTGAACAGCTGTTAAGTGTGCGGCAGTGTTAGCCTTCTATACTGGACCAATTGCTGTTTTTGTCCCAAGTGAAAACCCGAACCGAAAAACTAATGTAATCTAAAAATAGGGTCATACTGAAAAAAAAAAAAAAAAAAAAAAAAAAAATCCCTGAACTCTTCTTTAATCCATGATGCACATGTTTTGCACATGCAAAGCTCACTGACTGTTCCGTGCGGAGTAACGTCAGCTTTGTTTACAGAGCTCATTCCACCAAACAGGAAATCTCAGCGGTTCTGGAGCTATGCCATTACCAAACCACAGTGCACCATGAAGACAGTAATCAGTCCGTGCCGACATGGAAGATGTCCAAATGTCTCCTTTACTTCTGCATATTAACATCATTTATAAAGGCTTTTCCCACTTGTCATTTCAAAGTGGTTTACAACACACACACAAAAAAAAACAATTGTTGAACAATAAACCATTGTACAATTTACAAAAAAAAAGACAGATCACTGGTCAGAACAGAAACAGAAAACTAACATTCCAGTCACACATCATCAAAAGAAGATTTTTAAGTCCAGACTTAACCACTTAAACCAAATTTCCTGTCTTAGGTTTGAATAATAATGTTTTTGTTGCCTTGAGCACGAACTAGAGCTGCAACAAATAGTCGATTAATCAGTAATTAGTTGACTATTAAATTAATAGTCAACTATTTTCCTTAATGATTAATTGTTTTGAGTTGTTTTTAAAGTTCAATTTCTGTGATCTAAGTGAATATTTTCTGGGGGGGGTTTAACTCCTTCTGGACAATAAACTGACAAAATAAGACATTTAAGGACATCATCTTGGGATTTGGGAGTCTCTATTTGATATTTTCCATTTTCTGACATTTTACTGACCAAACAACAAAACTAATTAAGAAAATAATTGGCGGATTAACTGATTATGCAGTTAAAATTTTCAACAGTTCCAAACATTGAAAAGTTTGACGACAGGAGTTTACAACTGACACCTTTTAGAAATGCAGCAGTGACACATTACTGCTGCTCTACTGGACAATTTTATTATTCATGATATTAGAAAAAAATAGAATTTAAGTTTTTACTCTTATTATTGTTAGTGTTAGCTTGTCATTGTTTATTCCAGTTTCTACTCATGTTTTGACCAAGTTTCCCCATTTTCAAGGACCACAGCACAAATAAAATGCTGTTTATCATTGTATTATCATACTGTTGTTATCTTTTATATAATACCAGATAATTAAATCAAATCAAGTCAGCCACATGGTGGCAGCAATAATCAGGTTTGCTAAATATTACTAGTTTATTAACAGAAGACATTTACACTCTACAAGTTTTTGTCTGATTTTCTTGAACATTTTTCTCATCTTTGAAGTTAAGAAGACGTCTAAAGGTTATCGTGTGTGTCCCCCAAGGAAATTTAACCACTGAAAAACCCAGACAAAAATGAGAACTCAGAGGTTTTATACAAACGTGTCTTAATTTAATAATGTTTATAAATGTTGTGGTAAAGTTGAGACATTTTTGTTCAATTTCAGTGCGGTAGGACCCCCGACCCCCCTCCCCCCGCACACAAATTCATGGAAACGCCACTGCACCGAGTACTACTACAATACGTGTGTACTGCAGTACTCGGGGACAGAATATTATGTTTTTAATTCTTACAAACATTTCATTTACTCCTAAAAAAACGCACGTGCCGGTGTGTGTGCGCTCGCGAGACGGCGGCGGGAGCTAGCATGTCGTCATTTAGCATCGTAGGTGACACCGGAGCCGAAAAACAAACAAATAACAAAACAACAACAACAAAAAAATCACATCTCCGCCGCGTTTCGGACCCAAACGTCGGTACTCCGACACTTACTTTGCTCTTGACCTCCACCACGGTGTCGGTGAGTTTTAACGGCGTCCGTAGCTGCTGTCTGGACATTCTGAGGCACTGCGGATAAAACGCTCCGCCGCAGCTTCGCCCGCCGCTTTTCCTCCTCCGTCCGCGGCTACAAAAACAAACACTAACCGGTAACAACGGCGGCGGCGGCGGATGGACGCGTCACCTGTCCGTTAAATCACTGCTTTTCCAGTGAGGAGAGAAAAAAATAAAATAAAATCACAGACCGGTTTGGCGGGACTGTGTGTGTATGTCTCGTGCGCTGTTGACACGCTCGCGGACAGGTGGAACCCAGTAGATCCAGTTTGGGATCAGAAACTGGTCCTCGATCCGGACCTCCTCCCAACACAGCCCAGGGGGCGGGGCCTGAATGCAAATACTATCAATACCCAAAACCACTCCAGCTGCTACTACTACTACCACTACTACTTTACATGAGTATCCTATTAGCAATTTTTTATTTTATTTTTATTTTTTCACTGCATCCACAGAATAATACAGTCCTCAAGAAGTCTCCTGGACTGCAGGAGGTGGGAGAAAGGAGGATGATGGCTAAGCTGTGAGCCCTGCTGGAGACCCTCCTGACTGCACTCGTGGCTGCTCCACCCAAAGTGAGTGAAGGAGTGACACCGCAGGTCTCCTGCTGCTGTCAGACTCCACAACCAGCACTGCTCCCAGTCGACCACTCAGATCACTCAAATCGTTAATATTGTTACAGTAATACTTTTTAAGTCATAAGCAATACACTAATATGCAACATTACGAAACATTCGTTTTCTGTGTGTATCTAGTGTAATCTGTTAAAGCATCATCTTATGTTAGATTTAGTATCCAGTGGTGGAAAAAGTAAGGTCTAACCTTACCAACCCCTAGAGCAAGAACAAAAGTGACAGTGGTAAGAAAAAAACTCCCTGTGATGATACTGAGGAAGAAACCTCAAGCAGACCAGACTCAGAGGGGTGACCCACTGCTTAGGTCATTCTAACACTTAAAAGGTTTGTACAGTTGAAGAAGCAGGAAACAGAAACCAGAGTAACATCAAAAACAAAGTCTATTAACCCCCCCCCCCCCCCCGTACAGGTGTCATGGAGGGAGAAACTATTTGTTAGTTTGTTGTTTTTTTTTTGTCCCAGACTGTAAACATGTTTATTTTTGCTCTAAAGTTAAGTTGGACATTTTAACATGGACTCATATGAGGATATGCTGCTGTTTTGCAGCCAGCCTCAAGTGGCCAGTCAAGGAACTGCAACCTTTTCTTCTTCCAGTAGGGCTTCACTTGAGATCATCGAAGGTTCCTGCTTGATCAAGATCGATACTAGTTTCCTTGAGGTGTTTCTAATCTCCTTCATGCTTCATCAAGGATGAACAGTCATCCTCTTGTTTCTCACTTTCAAAAAATAAAACAAAAAACAGCAGCATCGTGTGATGATGTCAGTGGCGGTAGAGTTTGTGTGATTGGTTGCCTTATGGGTCCTTCTTCTCAGTGAGGGTGATCACTCACAAGACTCGACTTTTATGTCATGTTGGAGGCAGATTTCAACAGTAACTACAGACCTCAGAATGTCTTTTTGTGATTTTTTACAAACAGTCGCAGCTTTTCTGCTGCTGTGGTTTGTTATAATAGTTTTTCAAATTTTCCTGTCCTGCTTTGTTCGCTCCTTTTGTCATTGTGGTGACACGGACAGCACCAGCTCAACACAACTGTCACTAGCTGTTGTTGTGCTTAATCCTGTAAAGTTCACACACAGTTCAGTTACAGAGGAGCGAACGCCGCCGTACGTGTGACCTGGAAAGGAAGAGTTCAAAAAAAGCTCCCCGGAAAAACCAAACAATGTGTGCAGCGTAACATTTCTAAAAGTCTTTATCGCAGTAAGATCGTTTTGTGCTATGAGAGCAGAACAGCTGAACTCTCTTTGTGCTGTGCACGTTGGTATTCGTGCACAGTGTTCGGCCTAAAATACAGCTGTCACAACTAAAAACAGCCACCGTGCACAAGACACCAGAACCAAGGTCACTGAAAACACACAACCAATGTCGTTTCAAGCACAACACTCACTGTGCAGAGAAACACCTGGAGGGTCACGCTGGCAAGCTAAAGTGCATCAAAACTAGATGGGCACTCGGCGTGCGTACTGAACTTAAAGTGCATTTACATTGTTTTGTAGTTTGTGTGGCGTTTTGGTTGACACAAATATTTTACACCCCCTAAAAATATTCACTTTCTTCTATGTTCTACTAATAAACATTGCTAGCATCAGCCACGTCATTAGCTTGTTTATGCTAGCTGCACTTATTTTGGGCTGAATGCTAACATCTACAGTATTCTTTATGTTGGCCTCCACAGGAAACTAAGCCATTGTTCCACAGTTATTGAAAAGTCTTATATGAGTGCTGTTAGCATTAGCTTCTTGGATGTTATGTGCACAGTCACCGCATGTGCACATGCTGCGCCTGCAAAAGTCACTATGATGCGCCGTAGATGTGCCGTGCGTCTCATTACTTGATGCAAGACTGTTGCAATGAACTAAACACACAATAATGCAGCATTATTGTCTCCAGAGGACAACAGTCAGATATCCTTTGCCTGGGGCCCGACCGATACAGACTTTTTAGGGGGCTGATACTAATACCGATATTAGGGCTGAAAAATTTTACAATATCAGTATGTCTGCTGATAAATGCATAAAAAATGGCAATTATTCCAAACGTTTCATTATCAAATCCTGATGACAAGGAAATGTCATCAAGGTGTGATATTGGGAAACTATCACCGTGTGTCATCGTTCAACATTTGCATAAAATAGACTTCTTGTCTTGTGTGTTGTTGCAACAAAACAAAGAGAAGAATGTTAAAGAATGACATAAACTTCTCAAAAGAAATTAAAGTGGCCAAAGGGAGACTTTGAGGTTGATCCTGATCACTGCCAAAATATGGAACCATAATCTGTCTCCACATCCAGGAAACACTTTTTGAGTTTTATGCTCTGCAGTCAGACAGATTGATCATATGACCTCTGCCCCCCTCTGGCCATTGGCTGAAGGTCATATGACCTCCACCATCTGATGGAAATCGGACAAACGGCAACAGGATTATGGGCTGGTTTTGAAAGTCCTCATTAAAAAAAATAGATAAAAGGAAACACTTTGAGGTGCTGTTGTTTGAGCTTTTCAGCTCCTTGCTCCCTCCTCCTCCAGACTGAGATGTGTTCTGACCCCGTCCTAATCAGGTTCAGTACCAGCTGGTGCTGGAGCCGCTGTGTGGTTGTGTTCAACTGAATTCTTCACACGCTGACGTAAGAAGCTTTCAACTGCAAATATCTAAATCTGGAGCCAAGAAGCAACATTGGCTCAGGTGGCGAGTCCACCAACCGAAGAGCTGTTGGTTTGATTCCGGTGCTGAAGAGGCTAAACCTTGCCTTCTTTGGCAGCTTCTGATTCTTCCGTTGACCTCTTCTTCCTCCTTCTCCTCCTCCTCTGTGATGATGGATCTCAAACTCAACACATTTTGAGAAGCATTGCTCAGAAAAGGCCACAGTGGAAATCTGGATTAATCTGGAATTTATATGGATTATTCTGGAAATCTGGATTATTGACGCAGAGCTGATCTACCATGTGGTTTTGGTTCCCCGACATTAAACTGAACCATTTCTCAGATGTCTTGAGGGACAGATGTTTTCATTAAATTTGAAGCAGACCTCAGATGAAGCGCAAGGACAAAGTTGGGCAGGATGATTTTTTTTTCACTATTTTTACATGATAAATCCATTTAAATTTGCTCATGCATGGCGGTAACTTGGAGCATGAGATGGATAGACATATGGGGTGGCGTCTGATGTTCTGCGGACATTGTACAAAACCACTGTGGTGAAGAAGGAGTTTAGGGCAGTGTGGGATGAGCTGCTCTGTCTGTTACCACCATGACCCAGATCAGTGCCACAAAATATATTAATTAATTGATTGAAACTGATTTAAAGGCTGATGACAGCGTGTAAATACATTTTTATGAGAGCTCAGAGATGACATATTTCTACACTTTTTTTTCTAGAAGGTCAAATGTAATAATTTATTTTTGTGTATTTTCTGATATTTTAGTGGACAGGAAAAAACATTCAAACATTCCAAAGAATTTGTTCAACCTTGCTGACTTTTGTTGGGTCAGTAGAGTGTTCCAAGCAGATGTCCACCCCGCTGACTCTGGTCTGTGTCGGGTTTCTTCCTGATCACAGGAGTTTTCTTTTCCGCTGTCACCAACAACTGAGATCAAGACCCGAGTCCAAATATTACAAGATCCCCTTCAGTGGCCTTTGACCTCTTGGGTAATAAACTGAGAAAAGTCATCATTACTGACAGTGTTAGTGGAGACTGCAGACTGGGATTGAAGGTCAAAGGTCAAGCTCAGTGTTTTCTATTATTATTATTATTATTTGTATATTTAGATCATGCTGAGGCAAATACGTACAGGTTACTGAGGAATATTTATTTATTTATTTAAGATGAGATGGATGGTCTCAAAATGACCAAAGGTCGAGTGATTTTTTTGGGGGGGGTCAAAGGTCAAGGTTGTTTGATGAATCCTTTCTTTACGACGGTCGCTTTGCTTTCTAATATTTTCAAATTCAAATCAAAGTTTGTTATTTTTCTGATCACTCACAAATTTCCTCTCACAGCCGGTCTTTGCACGTTTGAGCTCTTATTATTGATGATTGATTGATCGATGGATCAGAAAACGTGAGACAGAAAAAAAGACTGTATTGTTCTCATCTCGGAGCCGTAACAGGTGTGAAAACATAAAGTTCATTCTGAGTTCTGCGATAAAACAGCTATTTTAAAAAGGCACACTCAGCTGCAAGGAATTCTGGGAATGTGACATCACAGCATTGGTATTTTTTTTTTTTTTACTTTACTGCTTGAAGAGAAACTATGAGGTCCTTCAGGTTTGAATTTCTTCTCAAATATTTTTCTTGTTCATCTTTTTGAAGGAATGTCATGTGAACCAGACAGCCTCTTTACATTTCATCTTCTGTTAATTTTCTTTGTCTAATTCTTTTTTCTTTTGTCTCTTTTTCATTAAATTTTTCCTGTTGTCATTATTTTTCCTGCTTTATAATGTTCTATTGTCTCATTTTCTTATTTTTCTTCTTTATAATCTTCTCATTTTGTCTAATGTTTTCTTATTTTTCTGCTTCATAGTGTTCAAATTTTTTTCTCTTATTTTTTCTGCTTTATAATATTCTAATTTTGGCTGATTTCGTCTCATTTTTCTGCTTCATAATGTTCTATTTATTGTCCATTTTGTTATTTTTCTGCTTTATAATGTTCTACAACCCCTGGCAATAATTATGGAATCACCAGCCTTGGAGGATGTTCATTCAGTTGTTTAATTTTGTAGAAAAAAAGCAGATCACAGACATGACACAAAGCTAAAGTCATTTCAAATGGAAACTTCCTGGCTTTAAGAAACACTATAAGAAATCAGGAAAAATAATTGTGGCAGTCAGTAACGGTTACTTTTTAGACCAAGCAGAGGAAAAAAATATGGAATCACTCAATTCTGAGGAATAAATTATGGAATCACTCTGTAAATTTTCATCCCCAAAACTCACACCTGCATCAAATCAGATCTGCTCGTTAGTCTGCATCTAAAAAGGAGTGATCACACCTTGGAGAGCTGTTGCACCAAGTGGACTGACATGAATCATGGCTCCAACACGAGAGATGTCAATTGAAACAAAGGAGAGGATTATGAAACTCTTAAAAGAGGGTAAATCATCATGCAATGTTGCAAAAGATGTTGGTTGTTCACAGTCAGCTGTGTCTAAACTCTGGACCAAATACAAACAACATGGGAAGGTTGTTAAAGGCAAACATACTGGTAGACCAAGGAAGACATCAAAGTGTCAAGACAGAAAACTTAAAGCAATATGTCTCAAAAATTGAAAATGCACAACAAAACAAATGAGGAATGAATGGGAGGAAATTGGAGTCAACGTCTGTGACCGAACTGTAAGAAACCGCCTAAAGGAAATGGCATTTACATACAGAAAAGCTAAACAAAACCATCATTAACACCTAAACAGAAAAAAACAAGGTTACAGTGGGCTAAGGAAAAGCAATCGTGGACTGTGGATGACTGGATGAAAGTCATATTCAGTGATGAATCTTGAATCTGCATTGGGCAAGGTGATGATGCTGGAACTTTTGTTTGGTGCCGTTCCAATGAGATTTATAAAGATGACTGCCTGAAGAGAACATGTAAATTTCCACAGTCATTGATGATATGGGGCTGCATGTCAGGTAAAGGCACTGGGGAGATGGCTGTCATTACATCATCAATAAATGCACAAGTTTACCTTGATATTTTGGACACTTTTCTTATCCCATCAATTGAAAGGATGTTTGGGGATGATGAAATCATTTTTCAAGATGATAATGCATCTTGCCATAGAGCAAAAACTGTGAAATCATTCCTTGCAAAAAGACACATAGGGTCAATGTCATGGCCTGCAAATAGTCCGGATCTTAATCCAATTGAAAATCTTTGGTGGAAGTTGAAGAAAATGGTCCATGACAAGGCTCCAACCTGCAAAGCTGATCTGGCAACAGCAATCAGAGAAAGTTGGAGCCAGATTGATGAAGAGTACTGTTTGTCACTCATTAAGTCCATGCCTCAGAGACTGCAAGCTGTTATAAAAGCCAGAGGTGGTGCAACAAAATACTAGTGATGTGTTGGAGAGTTCTTTTGTTTTTCATGATTCCATCATTTTTTCCTCAGAATTGAGTGATTCCATATTTTTTTCCCTCTGCTTGGTCTAAAAAAGTAACCGTTACTGACTGCCACAATTTTTTTTCCTGATTTCTTATAGAGTTTCTTAAAGCCAGAAAGTTGCCATTTGAAATGACTTTAGTTTTGTGTCATGTCTGTGATCTGCTTTTTTTCTACAAAATTAAACAACTGAATGAACATCCTCCGAGGCCGGTGATTCCATAATTTTTGCCAGGGGTTGTATTTATTGTCTCATTTTCTTATTTTTCTTCTTTATAATCTTCTCATTTTGTCTCATTTTTTCTTATTTTTCTGCTTCATACTGTTCACATTTTTTTCTCTTCTTATTTTTCTGCTTCATAATATTCTCATTTTGGCTGATTTTGTCTCATTTTTCTGCTTTATAATGTTCTCCTTTTCATCTCATTTTTCTTATATATTCTCCATTTTCATCCTTCCCTTCCTTTTTTTTATATTTACTTCTTGTGTCTTCTTTTCTTTTTGTGTCTTTCTTTTGTTTTTCATTTGTTATCTTTAGTGTTTATTTTAACTTTCATGTCTTCATGGAGGTTTGGTGATTATCAGCAGGGCTGCATGGGTACCAGACCAACAATTTCCTGCCTGTGTCAAGACCGAGACCTTAAAGTTTCACGTCCGAGTCCAGACCGAGACTTTGGGGTTTTGGAGTTTTGGAGCGGTCGAGACTTCAAAAGTCACATTTCTGGAGAGGAGACAAGTTCAGCTGGGGTCAACCAGATCATTGTATGAGGTCAAAAGGTCAAAAAGTACTGAATATCTGGTAAAAGCTCACTTTAGTGTCTTAATAATGTTTTTTATTCATTTTAATTAATGTGTCTGAGACAGTTGAGATTGACTACAATTGATTTTAACTCCAAGATGAGACGGAGTCAGTGAAAAAGGAGTCCGGACTCGAGTACTCCAACACTCATGATCAGGGTTCGTTTGTTTTATCCGGTTGATGGCGGGTCAGAGGAGACCCGATCGGGGTTTGAGCCAGATCCAAGATCATTTTTATCAAATATTTTTAACGTGTTCTTGCTCTGTGGCAGATAAACTGTTGGACCTCGGCTGATGTTTGCCCACTTCTTACTGATTTATATCCAGAATGTTGTCTCGGTCCTCATGTTTTTTTCCCTCTGAATGGAGACGACTCAGTTCAGAATATTTTCACGGTGTGAAAAGTTTGGTCCTGATTGAAACCACATGAGGGCTGATCCTGGTGTGGCGCTGAGGTGTGCTGACCGCCCCTGTCTCTTTAAGACACCTGTTTTGTCTCTGGGTGTGATGCTGAAGGACAGGTTCTTAACTCGGTCAGGTGTGTGCACTAACAATGCAGGGTGGAGCTCACACGTGCACACGCATGTTCTGATGTGACGCCACGAGTCAGTCCTGCTTCTTGTCTCTGAACTATTTGCATGTCTGATTCATTTGCAGAGCTCACAGGTTAACTGACAGGTTTCAGTTCAGAGTTGTTTTTTTTTAGGAATTTATTTAAAGCTCTTTTTCTGGCTCCACCCTCTTGGTCCCATTTTTTTTTGTCCTCAATGTTCTCTGGATCTGCTCACCTCACACATCATCTCTATGCTCCTCTGTAGTTACAGACGCACATCATGTCTCTTTCACAAATCCCCTTAACTGCCCACATTTGGCGGTTAATTAGAACCGCCGATCTGTGATATACCGCCAATTTCTGCCAGATGGTGTTTTTGCCTAGTGAGCATGAATCCGTCCAGCTTCTTCCATCTCTGACATTCAATTCATTTTCACTGAGCACTGCTTTATTTTCATCCATATCTCATCAAGGTAGGTCACTGAAGATTATCTTACAATGTTTTCTAGGGCAAAAACATCCACAGATTCAAAATCTGCCATCACATCACATTTGCGCCAGCTATTATGGTTCAGGTGCTACGGGCTCGTTTTGATGCCGAAAGTAGCACCCGGACCCCCCCCCCCCCCCCCCCCCCCCCCAAAAAAAAGCATAACATTTTTCATTTTCAATTTATTTTCATTTAGATAGCACCAAATCACTACAGAGTTGCCTCAAGGTGCTTCACACAAGTAAGGTCTAACCTTACTAGCCCTCAGAGCAACAGTGTTAAGGAAAAACTCCCACTGAGGAAGAAACCTCAAGCAGACCAGACTCAAAGGGGTGACCCTCTGCTTGGGCCATGATACAGACACAAATTACAAAACAATTTACAAAATGAATATACAGGAAATAAAAAAGCATTGCTTCTTAATTATTGCAAAAAGCATGTTTTTATTACACTTTCTTCCAGTCTTGCCTTGAATTTCGCGCATTCTCATAATTTATTATAATCTGTCATTCCCATCATACAGTAACAGTATACACTAGGTGGCGCTGTTACTTCTGCAAATGTCTTTTACTGCCACCTGGTGTTGTGATAGATACATTTTACTGACAACTTCATAACATAATCAGAAAAAAATAAACTTACACCTATTTTCATTACACTACAGAGTCAGTCATTTCATAATTATTAGGATTTTAAAAATATGAAGTTTAACCTTCTTAAATAAGGGCTCAGTGTGTCTGTTGTAGCTGCTTCTTCAAAATGCTTTGAAAGCTTTCTTTTGGACCGAAAATGTTGTCTCAGTATACGGCTGCACACTTTCCCGGGACAGGGACTCATGATCAGGACACACTTTCTTCACAGTCTGAAAGACTGGCACTTTGCTAATTCCACACTAAAAATGAAATGGTGTATAATCCAAGTCATTGTGACCTTGCAAGGTCAAAATAACACAGTTCATATTGTGGAAAACACATTTCTAAATGTCTTGGCTCCGCCCCTTTTATTGGAATCAACCTCAAAAATCTAATGTCATATATTCCAGAGTAAACTCAACATTTTCACCAAATTTCATAAAATTCTCTGCATCAGAGTCCAGCGCACAATTACTGAAAAAAAAAAATATTATTTTTAAAAGCAATTATTTTAAAAAGTCTACTCTGCAATTATTTAAAAAAGACCACTGAGCAATTATTTAAAAAAGGCAATTGTGCAAATATTTTAAAAAGTCTATTTTTCAAATATTTAAAAAGTGATTATTTAAAAAAATCAATTGTGCAATTATTAAATAACAGTTATTTAAAAAAGTTCACCGTGCAATGTTTTAAAAAAGTCAATTGCGCAATTATTAAAATAGGTTATTTAAAAAAGTCCACTAAGCAATTATTTAAAAAAAAAAATTATTTTAAAAAGCAATTTTACTCACTCATTCATCTTCAACCGCTTACTCCAATTAAAAGGTCACAGAGGCTGGAGCCTATCCCAGCAGTCACAGGGTGTGAGGCGGGTTCACCCTGGACAGGACGCCAGTAACATGCAGGTCTTTGGATGTGGTAGGAAGATGGAAATAATCCATTACAAAATGAGCAAATATTTACACAAAAACAATAAAGTTTATCAGTTTGAACATTAAATATCTTGTCTTTGTGGTGTATTCAATTGAATATAGGTTGAAGAGGATTTGCAAATCATTGTATTCTGTTATATTTACATTTCACACAACGTCCCAACGTCATTGGAAATGGGGTTGCATAATTTGTCAGCAACAGGAAAACAGAAGAAATACTAAGGTGATCCCCAGCCACTAGCCCTAAGCTTCACTAACAGAACCAGGCTTTAGATAAAGTTGAGGCCGCGACCCGCTCCGTTTACTAATAAAATTAATTTAAAAGAGTAAAAAGCATAGTAATGTACTACGCCAGTATACTAGCCATACGAAAGGGAAAATAAGTGCGTCTTAAGTCTGGACTTGAAAGTCTCCACAGAATCTGACTGGAGATCATTCCACAGAACAGGGGCACGATAAGAGAAAGCTCTGTGACCCTCAGACTTTATATTCACCCTAGGGACACAAAGTAGTCCTGCACGCTGAGAACACAAAGCCCGGGCCGGTACATAGGGTTTAAGTAGGTCAGCTAAGTAGGGAGCTGCCAATCATTGAACATTTTTATAGGCTGGTAGCAGAACCTTAAAATCTGAACTTACAGTGACAGGAAGCCAGTGAAGAGACGCCAAAATGGGTGTAATGTGGTCAAAGTTTCTGCTTCGTGTCAAAAGTCTGGCAGCAGCATTTTGAACCAATTGGAGACCCCTAATGCTGGACTGCGGTAACCCAGAAATAAAACATTGCAGTAGTCCAATCTAGAAGAAACAAATGCATGAATCAGGGTCTCAGCATCAGTCATAGACAGGATGGGACGAATCTTCGCTATATTTCACAGGTGGAAGAAAGCAGTCCTAGTAATATCTCTAATGTGGAGGTCAATGGACAACTATGCAAGGGCACTCCCAGTAATCCCAGAATGATTCTCCAACCTAGTTTTTACTCAATCTTTGAGGTTGAGATCTGAGTCCAGTAGCAGATGGCTTGGCTTCAGGTCTCTGTGAGCTACCTTCTCTCCGTGCATGTGTTGGACAGCTAAACACAGCTGCCCCAAACATTTGCAGCTTTCCTCATCAGAAGAACTCATCCCATCTGATCAATCAATCAATCAATCAACTTTTTTCTTATATAGTGCCAAATCACAACAAACAGTTGCCCCAAGGCGCTCCATATTGCAAGGCAAGGCCATACAATAACCATGAAAAACCCCAACGGTCAAAACGACCCCCTATGAGCAAGCACTTGGCCACAGTGGGAAGGAAAAACTCCCTTTTAACAGGAAGAAACCTCCAGCAGAACCAGGCTCAGGGAGGGGCAGTCTTCTGCTGAGACTGGTTGGGGCTGAGGGAAAGAACCAGGAAAAAGACATGCCGAGAAGGGGGGCAGAGATCGATCACTAATGATTAAATGCAGAGTGATGCATACGGAGCAAAAAAAGAAAGAAACAGTGCATCATGGGAACCCCCCCACAGTCTACGTCTAAAGCAACATAACCAAGGGATGGTTCAGGGTCACCCGATCCAGCCCTAACTATAAGCCTTAGCGAAAAGGAAAGTTTTAAGCCTAATCTTAAAAGTAGAGAGGGTATCTGTCTCCCTGATCTGAATTGGGAGCTGGTTCCACAGGAGAGGAGCCTGAAAGCTGAAGGCTCTGCCTCCCATTCTACTCTTACAAACCCTAGGAACTACAAGTAAGCCCGCAGTCTGAGAGCGAAGCGCTCTAATGGGGTAATATGGTACTACGAGGTCCCTAAGATAGGATGGGACCTGATTATTCAAAACCTTATAAGTAAGAAGAAGAATTTTAAATTCTATTCTAGAATTAACAGGAAGCCAATGAAGAGAGGCCAACACGGGTGAGATATGCTCTCTCCTGCTAGTCCCCGTCAGTACTCTAGCTGCAGCATTCTGAACCAACTGAAGGCTTTTTAGGGAACTTTTAGGACAACCTGATAATAATGAATTACAATAGTCCAGCCTAGAGGAAATAAATGCATGAATTAGTTTTTCAGCATCACTCTGAGACAAGACCTTTCTGATTTTAGAGATATTGCGTAAATGCAAAAAGGCAGTCCTACATATTTGTTTAATATGCGCTTTGAATGACATATCCTGATCAAAAATAACTCCAAGATTTCTCACAGTATTACTAGAGATCAGGGAAATGCCATCCAGAGTAACGATCTGGTTAGACACCATGCTTCTAAGATTTGTGGGGCCAAG
Source organism: Thalassophryne amazonica (assembly GCF_902500255.1). Taxonomy (NCBI): domain Eukaryota; kingdom Metazoa; phylum Chordata; class Actinopteri; order Batrachoidiformes; family Batrachoididae; genus Thalassophryne; species Thalassophryne amazonica. Next base: position 112,825,272 of record NC_047110.1, on the reverse strand, counting down.
TACAATAACTTCAGTTTTATCTGAGTTTAAAAGCAGGAAATTAGAGGTCATCCATGTCTTTATGTCTGTAAGACAATCCTGCAGTTTAGCTAATTGGTGTGTATCCTCTGGCTTCATGGATAGATAAAGCTGGGTATCATCTGCGTAACAATGAAAATTTAAGCAATACCGTCTAATAATACTGCCCAAGGGAAGCATGTATAAAGTGAATAAAATTGGTCCTAGCACAGAACCTTGTGGAACTCCATAATTAACTTTAGTCTGTGAAGAAGATTCCCCATTTACATGAACAAACTGTAATCTATTAGACAAATATGATTCAAACCACCGCAGCGCAGTGCCTTTAATACCTATGGCATGCTCTAATCTCTGTAATAAAATTTTATGGTCAACAGTATCAAAAGCAGCACTGAGGTCTAACAGAACAAGCACAGAGATGAGTCCACTGTCCGAGGCCATAAGAAGATCATTTGTAACCTTCACTAATGCTGTTTCTGTACTATGATGAATTCTAAAACCTGACTGAAACTCTTCAAATAGACCATTCCTCTGCAGGTGATCAGTTAGCTGTTTTACAACTACCCTCTCAAGAATCTTTGAGAGAAAAGGAAGGTTGGAGATTGGCCTATAATTAGCTAAGATAGCTGGGTCAAGAGATGGCTTTTTAAGTAATGGTTTAATTACTGCCACCTTAAAGGCCTGTGGTACATAACCAACTAACAAAGATAGATTGATCATATTTAAGATTGAAGCATTAAATAATGGTAGGACTTCCTTGAGCAGCCTGGCAGGAATGGGGTCTAATAAGCATGTTGATGGTTTGGATGAAGTAACTAATGAAAATAACTCAGACAGAACAATCGGAGAGAAAGAGTCTAACCAAATACCGGCATCACTGAAAGCAGCCAAAGATAACGATACGTCTTTGGGATGGTTATGAGTAATTTTTTCTCTAATAGTTAAAATTTTGTTAGCAAAGAAAGTCATGAAGTCATTACTAGTTAAAGTTAATGGAATACTCAGCTCAATAGAGCTCTGACTCTTTGTCAGCCTGGCTACAGTGCTGAAAAGAAACCTGGGGTTGTTCTTGATCAGTGATGTTAATCAGTGAAATCCCCTGCTGAAGTCAGTGGCTGCAAAGAAACCCTGCCCTCTCTTGGCCCTTTCTGGAATGACTTTGGACTGGATACTGCTGTATGTTATACACTCAACAAAAATATAAACGCAACACTTTTGGTTTTGCTCCCATTTTGTATGAGATGAACTCAAAGATCTAAAACTTTTTCCACATACACAATATCACCATTTCCCTCAAATATTGTTCACAAACCAGTCGAAATCTGTGATAGTGAGCACTTCTCCTTTGATAATCCATCCCACCTCACAGGTGTGCCATATCAAGATGCTGATTAGTGCACAGGTGTGCCTTAGACTGCCCACAATAAAAGGCCACTCTGAAAGGTGCAGTTTTGTTTTATTGGGGGGGATACCAGTCAGTATCTGGTGTGACCACCATTTGCCTCATGCAGTGCAACACATCTCCTTTGCATAGAGTTGATCAGGTTGTCAATTGTGGCCTGTGGAATGTTGGTCCACTCCTCTTCAATGGCTGTGCGAAGTTGCTGGATATTGGCAGGAACTGGTACACGCTGTCGTATACGCCGGTCCAGAGCATCCCAAACATGCTCAATGGTGACATGTCCGGTGATTATGCCGGCCATGCAAGAACTGGGACATTTTCAGCTTCCAAGAATTGTGTACAGATCCTTGCAACATGGGGCCGTGCATTATCCTGCTGCAACATGAGGTGATGTTCTTGGATGTATGGCACAACAGTGGGCCTCAGGATCTCGTCACGGTATCTCTGTGCATTCAAAATGCCATCAATAAAATGCACCTGTGTTCTTCGTCCATAACAGACGCCTGCCCATACCATAACCCCACCGCCACCATGGGCCACTCGATCCTCAACATTGACATCAGAAAACCGCTCACCCACACGACACCACACACGCTGTCTGCCATCTGCCCTGGACAGTGTGAACCGGGATTCATCCGTGAAGAGAACACCTCTCCAACGTGCCAAACGCCAGTGAATGTGAGCATTTGCCCACTCAAGTCGGTTATGACGACGAACTGGAGTCAGGTCGAGACCCTGATGAGGACGACGAGCATGCAGATGAGCTTCCCTGAGACGGTTTCTGACAGTTTGTGCAGAAATTCTTTGGTTATGCAAACCGATTGTTTCAGCAGCTGTCCGAGTGGCTGGTCTCAGACGATCTTGGAGGTGAACATGCTGGATGTGGAGGTCCTGGGCTGGTGTGGTTACACGTGGTCTGCGGTTGTGAGGCTGGTTGGATGTACTGCCAAATTCTCTGAAACGCCTTTGGAGACGGCTTACGGTAGAGAAATGAACATTCAATACACGAGCAACAGCTCTGGTTGACATTCCTGCTGTCAGCATGCCAATTGCACGCTCCCTCAAATCTTGTGACATTTGTGGCATTGTGCTGTGTGATAAAACTGCACCTTTCAGAGTGGCCTTTTATTGTGGGCAGTCTAAGGCACACCTGTGCACTAATCATGGTGTCTAATCAGCATCTTGATATGGCACACCTGTGAGGTGGGATGGATTATCTCAGCAAAGGAGAAGTGCTCACTATCACAGATTTAGACTGGTTTGTGAACAATATTTGAGAGAAATGGTGATATTGTGTATGTGGAAAAAGTTTTAGATCTTTGAGTTCATCTCATACAAAATGGGAGCAAAACCAAAGTGTTGCGTTTATATTTTTGTTCAGTGTATCTCTGTAACTGATTGTTCCTTGTTATATTGTCTGTCATGTCTCTCTTGAGAATGAGACTTTGTGTCTTAATGAGACTACCTGTATAAATAATGTATTAAAAGAAAGGACTTGGATAAGGATTTAGGGAAATGTGGGATGAGCTGCTTGATCTGTTGCCATTGCGAACCGGACCCCGATGAGTAAATGAATGAAAGTTACTGTGTCATAGGTGATCACTACCAGTAACAATGCAGTTTACACCACATGTACAAGGTGAACTCAGCTGAAGAGAACTCAGCCCCCGGGAGACCTCGACCCAGGTTGGGGTTCAGGTTTGTTGGCTTTAGGCTAGGATTCAGGTTACGGTTAAGGGTAGGGTTAGCCCTGAGTCCAGTTCACCCTGGGGCTGAGTTGTCCTGAGGAAGCAGTCATAATGCCCCATGAGCTCCTGTCTAGGCCACGGCAGAACGTTGCTGTAGACCCTTGCGAGTTTGAGAAGCAAAACCACGTAGTCAGCTTGTATCTGATTATTACTCTGGATATCTCGAGATTTTGACTCTTCCTACAATGACTAGCAGTCATGTTGTCGCAAAGATGAAAGCCACATTTGCACGTTTCGGCGTCCCCGAGGTGCCGGTGAGAGACATCGGGCCCCAACCAGCTTCAGCTGAGATGAGGGAGTTTAGAGAGGACTATGACTTTGTCCACGATATGTACCCTCAAAGTCAAGGACAGGCAGAGAGGACAGTTCAGACAGCAACATCTATAGGGTGTCTAAAAAAAATGTACCCAAAAGTTTTTAGACAACACAGAAAAACTGATCAATATTATCACATTTTCTTGATGACCATATGGCCGAAGCATGTCAGTTTTCAACCCAATGCACAGTTTTTACTTTTGTTTTGACTGAACAAGCTGGACAGGAAGTCCAGCTCTGTTCTGGGCTGTCCTCTGGACTCTCTGGAGGAGGTGGCTGAGAAGAGGGTGTTAACCAAGTTCAAATCCATCATGGACAACTCCTCTCACCCTCTGCACCGGATGTAGTGGAGCTGAGCAGCTCGTTCAGTGACAGACTGAAGCACCCTCAGTGCAAGAAGGAACAATACCGCAGGTCGATCTCCCTGCTGCTCTCAGGCTGTACAATAACACTGTGAAATAACCACATGCAATAATATGTCCACAAATCATGTACAATAACAACTGGTTTACAAATCCCAGCACTAATGTCACTTTATCACATCTAAACTCCATTTCACATATTGCAAAGAAGATGCTCCTATCGCCTTTTCAATCCCAATCACGTTTATATATATATATATACAACCCCTGGCACAAATTATGGAATCACCGGCCTCGGAGGATGTTCATTCAGTTGTTTAATTTTGTAGAAAAAAAGCAGATCACAGACATGACACAAAACTAAAGTCATTTCAAATGGCAACTTTCTGGCTTTAAGAAACACTATAAGAAATCAAGAAAAAAAGATTGTGGCAGTCAGTAACGGTTACATTTTTAGACCAAGCAGAGGAAAAAAATATGGAATCACTCAATTCTGAGGAAAAATTTATGGAATCACCCTGTAAAGTTTCATCCCCAAAACTAACACCTACATCATATCAGATCTGCTCGTTAGTCTGCATCTAAAAAGGAGTGATCACACCTTGGAGAGCTGTTGCACCAAGTGGACTGACATGAATCATGGCTCCAACACGAGAGATGTCAATTGAAACAAAGGAGAGGATTATCAAACTCTTAAAAGAGGGTAAATCATCACGCAATGTTGCAAAAGATGTTGGTTGTTCACAGTCAGCTGTGTCTAAACTCTGGACCAAATACAAACAACATGGGAAGGTTGTTAAAGGCAAACATACTGGTAGACCAAGGAAGACATCAAAGCGTCAAGACAGAAAACTTAAAGCAATATGTCTCAAAAATCGAAAAATGCACAACAAAACAAATGAGGAACGAATGGGAGGAAACTGGAGTCAACGTCTGTGACCGAACTGTAAGAAACCGCCTAAAGAAAATGGGATTTACATACAGAAAAGCTAAACAAAACCATCATTAACACCTAAACAGAAAAAAAACAAGGTTACAATGGGCTAAGGAAAAGCAATCGTGGACTGTGGATGACTGGATGAAAGTCATATTCAGTGATGAATCTCGAATCTGCATTGGGCAAGGTGATGATGCTGGAACTTTTGTTTGGTGCCGTTCCAATGAGATTTATAAAGATGACTGCCTGAAGAGAACATGTAAATTTCCACAGTCATTGATGATATGGGGCTGCATGTCAGGTAAAGGCACTGGGGAGATGGCTGTCATTACATCATCAATAAATGCACAAGTTTACGTTGATATTTTGGACACTTTTCTGATGTTTGAGGATGATTAAATCATTTTTCAAGATGATAATGCATCTTGCCATAGAGCAAAAACTGTGAAAACATTCCTTGCAAAAAGACACATAGGGTCAATGTCAACGAGCAGATCTGATTTGATGCAGGTGTTAGTTTGGGGGATGAAAATTTACAGGGTGATTCCATAATTTTTTCCTCAGAATTGAGTGATTCCATATTTTTTTCCTCTGCTTGGTCTAAAAAAGTAACCATTACTGACTGTCACAATCTTTTTTTCTTGATTTCTTATAGTGTTTCTTAAAGCCAGAAAGTTGCCATTTGAAATTACTTTAGTTTTGTGTCATGTCTGTGATCTGCTTTTATCTACAAAATTAAACAACTGAATGAACATCCTCTGAGGCCGGTGATTCCATAATTTTTGCCAGGGGTTGTATATATATATATATATATATAATATATATATATGAGGGCTGTCCATAAAGTATAGGTCCTTTTTATTTTTTTCAAAAACTATATGGATTTCATTCATATGTTATTACGTCAGACATGCTTGAACCCTCGTGCGCATGCGTGAGTTTTTCCACGCCTGTCGGTGACGTCATTCGCCTGTGAGCACTCCTTGTGGGAGGAGTCGTCCAGCCCCTCGTCGGAATTCCTTTGTCTGAGAAGTTGCTGAGAGACTGGTGCTTTGTTTGATCAAAATTTTTTCTAAACCTGTGAGACACATCGAAGTGGACATGGTTCGAAAAATTAAGCTGGTTTTCAGTGAAAATTTTAACGACTGATGAGAGATTTTGAGGTGACACTGTCGCTTTAAGGACTTCCCACGGAGCGAGACGTCGCGCTGCGCTCTCAGGCCGCGTCATCAGCCTGTTTCAAGCTGAAAACCTTCACATTTCAGGCTCTATTGATCCAGGACGTCGTGAGAGAACAGAGAAGTTTCAGAAGAAGTCGGTTTCAGCATTTTATCCGGATATTCCACTGTTAAAGGAGATTTTTTTAATGAAAGACGTGCGGACGGGTCCGCGCGTCGGGACGCAGCCGGCGCGGAGCGGCGGCACAGGAAAAACACCTCCGTGTTGATAACCATTTGTAAAATCCAGGCGGCTTTTGATGGCTTTCAGTGGAGTGAGTATATGAGAAATTGTTTAACAGCAGGACATGTTCCAACTTGTCCTTAAGGCTTCCAACAGAGGTGTTTTTCCTGTGGCGGAGCGTCGCGGCGGCTGCACGACTCCTCCCACAAGGAGTGCTCACAGGCGAATGATGTCACCGACAGGCGTGGAAAAACTCACGCATGCGCACGAGGGTTCAAGCATGTCTGACGTAAAAACATATGAATGAAATCCATATAGTTTTTGAAAAAAATAAAAAGGACCTATACTTTATGGACAGACCTCATATATATATATATATATATATATATATATATATATATATATATATATATATATATATATATATATATATATATATATATATATATATGTGTGTGTATGTGTAAAGGTATGTATGTGCATATGTGTATGCGAGTATGTGTATGCATATATCAATCAATCAATCAATCAATTTTTTTTTATATAGCGCCAAATCACAACAAACAGTTGCCCCAAGGCGCTTTATATTGTAAGGCAAGGCCATACAATAATTATGTAAAACCCCAACGGTCAAAACGACCCCCTGTGAGCAAGCACTTGGCTACAGTGGGAAGGAAAAACTCCCTTTTAACAGGAAGAAACCTCCAGCAGAACCAGGCTCAGGGAGGGGCAGTCTTCTGCTGGGACTGGTTGGGGCTGAGGGAGAGAACCAGGAAAAAGACATGCTGTGGAGGGGAGCAGAGATCGATCACTAATGATTAAATGCAGAGTGGTGCATACAGAGCAAAAAGAGAAAGAAACAGTGCATCATGGGAACCCCCCAGCAGTCTACGTCTATAGCAGCATAACTAAGGGATGGTTCAGGGTCACCTGATCCAGCCCTAACTATAAGCTTTAGCAAAAAGGAAAGTTTTAAGCCTAATCTTAAAAGTAGAGAGGGTGTCTGTCTCCCTGATCTGAATTGGGAGCTGGGTCCACAGGAGAGGAGCCTGAAAGCTGAAGGCTCTGCCTCCCATTCTACTCTTACAAACCCTAGGAACTACAAGTAAGCCTGCAGTCTGAGAGCAAAGCGCTCTATTGGGGTGATATGGTACTACGAGGTCCCTAAGATAAGATGGGACCTGATTATTCAAAACCTTATAAGTAAGAAGAATAATTTTAAATTCTATTCTAGAATTAACAGGAAGCCAATGAAGAGAGGCCAATATGGGTGAGATATGCTCTCTCCTTCTAGTCCCCATCAGTACTCTAGCTGCAGCATTTTGAATTAACTGAAGGCTTTTTAGGGAACTTTTAGGACAACCTGATAATAATGAATTACAATAGTCCAGCCTAGAGGAAATAAATGCATGAATTAGTTTTTCAGCATCACTCTGAGACAAGACCTTTCTGATTTTAGAGATATTGCGTAAATGCAAAAAAGCAGTCCTACATATTTGTTTAATATGCGCTTTGAATGACATATCCTGATCAAAAATGACTCCAAGATTTCTCACAGTATTACTAGAGGTCAGGGTAATGCCATCCAGAGTAAGGATCTGGTTAGACACCATGTTTCTAAGATTTGTGGGGCCAAGTACAATAACTTCAGTTTTATCTGAGTTTAAAAGCAGGAAATTAGAGGTCATCCATGTCTTTATGTCTGTAACACAATCCTGCAGTTTAGCTAATTGGTGTGTGTCCTCTGGCTTCATGGATAGATAAAGCTGGGTATCATCTGCGTAACAATGAAAATTTAAGCAATACCGTCTAATAATACTACCTAAGGGAAGCATGTATAAAGTGAATAAAATTGGTCCTAGCACAGAACCTTGTGGAACTCCATAATTAACCCTAGTCTGTGAAGAAGATTCCCCATGTACATGAACAAATTGTAATCTATTAGACAAATATGATTCAAACCACCGCAGCGCAGTGCCTTTAATACCTATGGCATGCTCTAATCTCTGTAATAAAATTTTATGGTCAACAGTATCAAAAGCAGCACTGAGGTCTACCAGGACAAGCACAGAGATGAGTCCACTGTCTGAGGCCATAAGAAGATCATTTGTAACCTTCACTAATGCTGTTTCTGTACTATGATGAATTCTGAAACCTGACTGAAACTCTTCAAATAGACCATTCCTCTGCAGATGATCAGTTAGCTGTTTTACAACTACCCTTTCAAGAATTTCTGAGAGAAAAGGAAGGTTGGCGATTGGCCTATAATTAGCTAAGATAGCTGGGTCAAGTGATGGCTTTTTAAGTAATGGTTTAATTACTGCCACCTTAAAAGCCTGTGGTACATAGCCAACTAACAAAGATAGATTGATCATATTTAAGATCGAAGCATTAAATAATGGTAGGGCTTCCTTGAGCAGCCTGGTAGGAATGGGGTCTAATAAACATGTAAATGGTTTGGATGAAGTAACTAATGAAAATAACTCAGACAGAACAATCGGAGAGAAAGAGTCTAACCAAATACCGGCATCACTGAAAGCAGCCAAAGATAACGATACGTCTTTGGGATGGTTATGAGTAATTTTTTCTCTAATAGTTAAAATTTTGTTAGCAAAGAAAGTCATGAAGTCATTACTAGTTAAAGTTAATGGAATACTCAGCTCAATAGAGCTCTGACTCTTTGTCAGCCTGGCTACAGTGCTGAAAAGAAACCTGGGGTTGTTCTTATTTTCTTCAATTAGTGATGAGTAGAAAGATGTCCTAGCTTTACGGAGGGCTTTTTTATAGAGCAACAGACTCTTTTTCCAGGCTAAGTGAAGATTTTCTAAATTAGTGAGACGCCATTTCCTCTCCAACTTACGGGTTATCTGCTTTAAGCTACGAGTTTGTGAGTTATACCACGGAGTCAGGCACTTCTGATTTAAAGCTCTCTTTTTCAGAGGAGCTACAGCATCCAAAGTTGTCTTCAATGAGGATGTAAAACTATTGACGAGATACTCTATCTCACTTACAGAGTTTAGGTAGCTACTCTGCACTGTGTTGGTATATGGCATTAGAGAACATAAAGAAGGAATCATATCCTTAAACCTAGTTACAGCGCTTTCTGAAAGACTTCTAGTGTAATGAAACTTATTCCCCACTGCTGGGTAGTCCATCAGAGTAAATGTAAATGTTATTAAGAAATGATCAGACAGCAGGGAGTTTTCAGGGAATACTGTTAAGTCTTCTATTTCCATACCATAAGTCAGAACAAGATCTAAGATATGATTAAAGTGGTGGGTGGACTCATTTACTTTTTGAGCAAAGCCAATAGAGTCTAATAATAGATTAAATGCAGTGTTGAGGCTGTCATTCTCAGCATCTGTGTGGATGTTAAAATCGCCCACTATAATTATCTTATCTGAGCTAAGCACTAAGTCAGACAAAAGGTCTGAAAATTCACAGAGAAACTCACAGTAACGACCAGGTGGACGATAGATAATAACAAATAAAACTGGTTTTTGGGACTTCCAATTTGGATGGACAAGACTAAGAGTCAAGCTTTCAAATGAATTAAAGCTCTGTCTGGGTTTTTGATTAATTAATAAGCTGGAATGGAAGATTGCTGCTAATCCTCCGCCCCACGGCCCGTGCTACGAGCGTTCTGACAGTTAGTGTATATATGTAAGGATTAAACAACGAGAAGCCGTGCATTACATGGTTTGAATGCACGACGCGGAGTCTGAAACACCACGACGCATATATATACAAGTATGTACGAGGTCTGTTAGAAAAGTATCGGCCCTTTTTATTTTGTGCAAAAACCTGATGGATTTGAATCACGTGTGCTTGCATGAGCCAACCTTGAACCTTCGTGCACATGCATGAACTTTTTCACGAATGTCGATTGCGTCATTTTCTGGTAAGCAGCCTTTGTGTGGGACGTGTGCAGTGCGCTCAGCGGATTTTCATTTCAAGGAAAATGACGGAACGCTTGGAGCAGCGCCGCATCAAATTTTGCCAGAAACTGGGCGACAGCCAGGTGGAAACCATTCGGATGATTCAGACGGCTTTCGGTGACAATGCTTTGGGCATCACACAGATTAAGGAGCGGTACAACCGGTTTAAAGATGTCCGCACAACGGTGGAGAGCGCGCCACGCTCCGGTCGGCCATCAACATGCTGAAATGACCAGATCATTTCCAAAGTGAATGCTGTGGTGATGTGGGACCGTCGTGTGACTATCCGAGAAATTTTGGAAGAGGTGGACATCAGCACTTTTTCGGTACATTCCACTGTGACAGACGATTTGGCCATGAAAAGAGTGGTGGTGAAATTCATGCTGCTGCTGACGGCAGAGCAAAAGCGCCTCCGTGTGTGTGTGTATATATATATATATATATATATACATATATGCATGTATGTGTGTGTGTATATGTATACATACATGCATCCATTTTCTTCCTCTTTATCCAGAGTCGGGTCGCGGGGCAGCAGCTCAAGCAAAGCCGCCCAGACCTCCCGATCCACACACACCTCCCCCAGGTCCTCCGGGGGAACCCCAAGGCGTTCCCAAGCCAGCCGAGAGATGTAGTCCCTCCAGCGTGTCCTGGGTCTTCCCCGGGGCCTCCTCCCAATGGGATGTGCCCGGAACACCTCTCCACGAGGCGTCCAGGGGGCATCCGGAAAAGATGCCCGAGCCACCTCAACTGGCTCCTTTCGACATGGAGGAGCAGCGGCTCGACTCCGAGCTCCTCCCGAGTGACCGAGCTCCTCACCCTATCTCTAAGGGAGTGCCCAGCTACCCTGTGGAGGAAACTCATCTCGGCCACTTGTACTCGCGATTTCGTTCTTTCGGTCATGAGCCAAATCTCAAGACCATAGGTGAGGATCGGAACATAGATCGATCGGTAAATCGAGAGCTTTGCCCCCCTACTCAGCTCTCTCTTCACCACAATGGTCTGATACAGCGACCACATCATTGTAGATGCTGCACCAATCCGTCTATCGATCTCACGCTCCATCCATCCCTCACTCGTGAACAAGACCCCGAGATACTTAAACTCCTCCACTTGAGGCAAGGACACTCACCGACCTGAAGAGGGCAAAGCACCTTTTTCCGGTCGAGAACCATGGCCTCAGATTTGGAGGTGCTGATCTTCACACTCAGCTGCAAACTGCCCCAGTGCACGCTGAAGGTCCTGATTTGACGAAGCTAACAGAACCACATCATCCGCAAACAGCAGAGACGAGATTCTGTGGTTCCCCTCTATACCCTGGCTGCGCCTAGAAATTCTGTCCATAAAAATAATGAACAGAACCGGTGACAAAGGGCAGCCCTGGTGGAGGCGAACGTGCACTGGAAACAGGTTTGACTTACTACCGGCAATGCGAACCAAGCTCCTGCTGCGGTCGTACAGGGACTGGATAGCCCTTAGCAAAGGACCCAGGACCATGTACTCCCGGAGCACCCCCACAGGGTGCCCTGAGGGACACGGTCGAACGCCTTCTCCAGATCCACAAAACACATGTGGACTGGTTGGGCAAACTCCCATGAACCCTCGAGCACCCGATGGAGCGTGTAGAACTGGTCCAGTGTGCCGCGACCAGGACGAAAACCACACACCCTCTGGTCCCCCTTCTTAAACAGAGGGACCACCACTCTGGTCTCCAATCCAGAGGCACTGTCCCCGATCGCCAGGCAATGTTGCAGAGGCGTGTCAGCCAAGACAGTCCCACAACATCCAGAGACTTAAGGTACTCAGGACGGACTTCATCCACCCCAGGAGCCTTGTGAATGTAATGTGAATTTCTCCTCTGTGAGATCAGTAAAGTTTATCTTTATCTTTCTTTCCTTTTTGATGTTTTATTCCACATGATCAGTGTAGCCTCCTCGTCTGAAGTTTCCTAAGAAACAAATCATCCGTCTCCAGTTTTCTGGAAAACCACTGAGCAAATTCAAGTCTCTTTGCCATTTGTTGGGGAGTTAGTTCACTCTGAGACTGAATTTTCCATGTAAGGAGATGCAGGTCAGCCCTTAGGATGTGCTGAACAGAACTCCACAGTTTTTGTTCGCTGAATTAGGGTCAACTGCAGCATTTTTCCTGGACTTTAATGTCTTGCAGAACAAACTTTAGGGTTCCTGAAATGATAGAAACACCATTATTTCCCAGTAAAACCATTTTCTGGTATTCAGATTTCAGAGCACTTTTGGGTACATTTTTTGAGATGCCCTATATACTGAGACAGGACGACCCGCTCCTTGCCCTCGTGGCGTCCAGAGACACACCCACCTCTGCTACGGGAGTCAGTCTAGCGGGACTGCTGATGGGCAAGAAAATAAGAACCAGACCCCACATCCTGCAGGACAATCTGAGACCAAACTGGGACCACGAGGATGAGATCACACAGGACAACTGCAGGAACAGAGTAAAGACTCCAGACCCACTCAGACAGGAGGACTTTGTCCTCACAAAGTCAGAGTGACAGAACTGCTGTTGTTCACAGCTCCAGTTCGACCCCAAAGGTCCTAGATTGTGGAGACAGGACAACGTGAAAACCCACAGGAGGAACAGGCTCCATCTGCAGTCCACAGCTGAGTGAGAGTCCTGACCAGACCGCTGCTGAGGTCAGGAACACTGAGGACACACACACACACACACACACACACACACACACACACACACACACACACACACACACACACACACACACACACACACACACACACACGGGACGGCAACTGTCACTGACAAACTGGGCTGGTAATTATGGAGTTTGAGTGTTTTGGAAAATACAGAAGGAATGTTTATTTTTGTGAAAGAATGAATAAGAAGAATGTGTGTTTTTATTTGATCATACTGAGGTCTGAAGATCAGGAATAAGAAATATTCTTCACATGAAGAAGTGGTTTATTGTTCAGACTCCGAGTTCAGGGAGATGTAATGACAGGTTCTGACCAACAGAGGGCACTGTGGTTCTAGCCAGGGGAAGACAGTGTCTGTGGAAGGCACCATATTTTTTTATGCCAGAGACAGAAGGTGACGTCACGTTGTGCTGACGTCATCAAAGCATATCTTTATATTATTATATGGAAGAGAAATCTATAGAGAGTAAAACAGTCATTTTAAAATGTCAGGTGGAAGAACGACTCAGAGTAACAGTAAACAGGACAACAGTAAACAAAACAAACATGACAACAATAAACATAAAATCAACACATGACTGCACCACTTGACCAGCACACCGGAGGTATACAGCTCAGCGTGGCACGATCGCCACCTAGTGGACCTGTGAGAGTAGCTCATCACCTTAATCAACACAGTTAACCACAGTAATTTATCAAGTAATTGTTGATAATTAAATACAAATAAATGTTAGAATATTACAACAACAAACATAAAAACATGACAAAGACCTCCTTCAGGTTCAACACTTACACTCCACAATTAAAGAGGATTTTATGAGCTGATGAAATGTTTATTTCTTGGTGATGTTTAAAAATATTTCCAAACTTCTTTGTGTTTAATTATGAGATGTGTGATTCAAAATGCTGACTTCTGAAATGATGCTGTCAGTTCAAACGTCACGATTTAAGACACGAAAAGTCAAACAGGCAAAACGCAACAGTCACGTGATGTTGTTTGTCTTTGGTCACGAGCCTCGACACGGGCTTCATTTGGACACGCCCCCTCTGCTCGTCACACCCATAGACATTATTATACACCTGTTCGAACCCGTGACAGGCTGCATAGCTGTGACGTCATCTGTGATCCGGCATATTTCAGAGCAACAAACCATCAGTCTGCGGTGGACTTTTAGACATTTATAACATTTCAGTTTTCGTGTCCGCGTCGTGTCCGTTTTCACTTTTTGACATTGCTAAAGTGCTGCCTGTTTTACCATCAAACATCATTTTCATTTCCTTCACGTGGTAACTTTAAATGTTTTGCTCGTATTAGTTTAACAACATTAACATCTAGACACTGGAGACATTATTTCATGTCTTCAACTTTTGACATGATCAAAATATTTACTGATAAATATGACATTTTAAAAACACAGACCTGAGTTATTTTGACAGTTTTATTGAAAATCAACAAACAGCAGCAAACTGAAGTGAACATTCATGAACAGTCCACAATTTAAAGGTGCAACTTTTAGCAACAAACATACTGATTTAGTCAAAAAGCAAAACCTCAAGTACTTCCTCAAGTACTTTGTACTGATATTCTTTGAAGACCAGAAACTTAACCATCAAAATATAGTGTTAAAAAAATTATAATTTCTATTTAAACGCTTGAAACAAGATGATAAAGGAAAAAAATGGAATAAAGAATATTGTGTCAAGTGTAAAATGTGCAGATAAAGTGAGTCTGTGTGGAAACGAGATTACCAGCAGTTATCAGCATGTATAACTGAGTATCATCAGCATAGCAGTGAAAGTTATCCCAAAAATGCCACAATATGTGCCCAAGGGGTGCTATATAAAGGGAGATAAGCAAGGGGCCGAAGACGGACCCATGTGGAACCCTAAATTTCATGTCACTAAGGTTAAAGTTAGTGTCATTCTACAAAACACAGTGAGAACAACTGGTCAAGTATGACGTCAACCATGCAAGGGCACTCTGAATAATCCCAAAATGATTTTCCAGCCTATTGAGTACAATATGATGATCCACAGTATCAAACGCAGCACTGAGATCTAACAGCACCAGAACCGTAGTGGTGTCCGAATCCATTGTAAGCAGAAGATCATTCACCACTTTAGTGAGAGCCGTCTCTGTGGAATGATATTTTCTAAAAGCAGACTGCAGTGGCTCAGAGAGATTATTCTCAGTAAGATGGTCCATGAGCTGCTGTGAAACCACTTTTTCCAGAATTTTAGAGCAAAATGATAGATTTTATATCAGCCTATAGTTTTTCAATACACTAGGGTCAAGATTAGGCTTCTTAAGTGATGGTTTAATCACTGCAGATTTGAAACATTCAGGAACAGATCCAGAAGTTAATGAGAGACGAATAATTTCCAGTACAGTCGACTCAAGAGTGGACCACAGGTCCTTAAACAGTTTTGTTTGTATAGGATCAAATAAACAGGTTGTGCTTTTTGTTGATGTTACGGGTTTTGTAAGCATGCCTAGAGAGATACTATCAAATTTGTTTAGTAATGGCACCCACCTCAATAGCAGGGTGTAGTGGCTGGGTTAAGGCATGCTGGGACCACCCGCCTCATTTTGGCTTGTCAGTATCTCACACATAAAAAAATGATATTTTCCATCGATGGGATATACAGGCTTAGAAGGGGTTTTAACCTAATGTCTTCTATTTTTTCTCAAAGTAATGCAGGAAATCTTGCGCTGTAAAAGGAGAGCGAACTACAGGTGGTTGTCCGTGAATAAGTGTTTCCACCGTGTCGAACAAGAACTTTGAGTTATGCTTGTTTTTGTTGATCAAATCAGAGTAGTAAGTCCACTTTGTAGCCAGTAATGCATGCTTATAGTCTAAGATAGCATCATGCCACGCAAGGTGGAATACTTCTAATTTTGAACTACACCATTTCTGTTCAAGACCTCTAGCCTTATGCTTGCGGTCATGCAAGTAATTATTGAACCAAGGTGACTGTGTTTTGGGGGGCATGGTTTTAACAAAGGTGGTGCAATCATGTTGAGTGTAGTTTTGATCACTGAGTTTAAACTATCCGCAAGACTGTCTACTGACTGCGTATTTGCCAAACGTGAAGCTAAGACATCAGGCAGTCTAGCTTCGAGTTCAGTCATAGTTGAGGAGTTGATGCATCGCAGTAGTGATAAATAAGATTGTTGTTCCACTAAACACGGCAGCAAAACTGTAAACCTAATAAGTGAGTGATCAGAGACCAATGATGTAAGAGGCATGATGTCTATATTTGTGACAGCAATACCATGTGTGAGAACCAAATCCAGGGTATTTCCACTAATGTGCATCGAGTCCCTAATGCATTGCTGAAATCCTAATGCATCCACAATTTCCATAAATTATTTGCAGAGGGGATCAGAGGGCTTATTTATATGAATGTTAAAGTCACCAATGATCAGAATGTTATCTGCACTAGTTGACAAGTTAGAGATGAACGCACCAAATTCATCTAAGAACTCAGAGTATGGGGCAGGAGGCCTATATACAGTGACAAAGTAATACGGCTGATTTTTATTCTTCTGACCTTGGCAGTATGTAGCACCATGGGCAGAGTGGAGAATCAAATGCTCAAATGAGTTATATTTTTGATCCCCAACAGCTAATAAACTACAACCCCAATTCCAATGAAGTTGGGACATTGCGTGAAATTTAAATAAAAACAGAATACAATTATTTACGAATTCTCTTCAACCTATATTCAGTTGAATACACCACAAAGACAAGATATTTAATGTTCAAACTGATAAACGTTATTGTTATTGTGCAAATATTTGCTCATTTTAAAATGGATGCCTGCAACATGTTTCAATAAAGCTGGGACAGTGGTATGTTTACCACTGTGTTACATCACCTTTCCTTCTAACAACACTCATTAAGCATTTGGGAACTGAGGACACTAATTATGAGTGTCATGACTATGTATAAACGGAGCATCTCCAAATGTCTCAGCTGTTCACAAGCAAAGATGGGGTGAGGATCACCACTTTTTGAACAACTGCATGAAAAAAAATAGTCCAACAGTTTAAGAACAATGTTTCTCAATGTTCAATTGCAAGGAATTTAGGGATTCCATCATCTACAGTCCATTATATAATCATAAGATTCAGAGAATCTGGAGAACTTTCTACACGTAAATGCCCGTGACCTATCTTTATTAGTTGGCTATGTACCACAGGCTTTTAAGGTGGCAGTAATTAAACCATTACTTAAAAAGCCATCACTTGACCCAGCTATCTTAGCTAATTATAGGCCAATCTCCAACCTTCCTTTTCTCTCAAAAATTCTTGAAAGGGTAGTTGTAAAACACCTAACTGATCATCTGCAGAGGAATGGTCTATTTGAAGAGTTTCAGTCAGGTTTTAGAATTCATCATAGTACAGAAACAGCATTAGTGAGGGTTACAAATGATCTTCTTATGGCCTCAGACAGTGGACTCATCTCTGTGCTTGTTCTGTTAGACCTCAGTGCTGCTTTTGATACTGTTGACCATAACATTTTATTACAGAGATTAGAGCATGCCATAGGTATTAAAGGCACTGCGCTGCGGTGGTTTGAATCATATTTATCTAATAGATTACAATTTGTTCATGTAAATGGGGAATCTTCTTCACAGACTAAGGTTAATTATGGAGTTCCACAAGGTTCTGTGCTAGGACCAATTTTATTCACTTTATACATGCTTCCCTTAGGCAGTATTATTAGATGGCATTGCTTAAATTTTCATTGTTACGCAGATGACACCCAGCTTTATCTATCCATGAAGCCAGAGGACACACACCAATTAGCTAAACTGCAGGATTGTCTTACAGACATAAGGACATGGATGACCTCTAATTTCCTGCTTTTAAACTCAGATAAAACTGAAGTTATTGTACTTGGCCCCACAAATCTTAGAAACATGGTGTCTAACCAGATCCTTACTCTGGATGGCATTACCCTGACCTCTAGTAATACTGTGAGAAATCTTGGAGTCATTTTTGATCAGGATATGTCATTCAAAGCGCATATTAAACAAATATGTAAGACTGCTTTTTTGCATTTACGCAATATCTCTAAAATTAGAAAGGTCTTGTCTCAGAGTGATGCTGAAAAAGTAATTCATGCATTTATTTCCTCTAGGCTGGACTATTGTAATTCATTATCAGGTTGTCCTAAAACTTCCCTGAAAAGCCTTCAGTTAATTCAAAATGCTGCAGCTAGAGTACTGACGGGGACTAGAAGGAGAGAGCATATCTCACCCATATTGGCCTCTCTTCATTGGCTTCCTGTTAATTCTAGAATAGAATTTAAAATTCTTCTTCTTACTTATAAGGTTTTGAATAATCAGGTCCCTTCTTATCTTAGGGACCTCATAGTACCATATCACCCCAATAGAGCGCTTCGCTCTCAGACTGCAGGCTTACTTGTAGTTCCTAGGGTTTGTAAGAGTAGAATGGGAGGCAGAGCCTTCAACTTTCAGGCTCCTCTCCTGTGGAACCAGCTCCCAATTCGGATCAGGGAGACAGACACCCTCTCTATTTTTAAGATTAGGCTTAAAACTTTCCTTTTTGCTAAAGCTTATAGTTAGGGCTGGATCAGGTGACCCTGAACCATCCCTTAGTTATGCTGCTATAGACTTAGACTGCTGGGGGGTTCCCATAATGCACTGAGTGTTTCTTTCTCTTTTTGCTCTGTATGCACCACTCTGCATTTAATCATTAGTGATTGATCTCTGCTCCCCTCCACAGCATGTCTTTTTCCTGGTTCTCTCCCTCAGCCTCAACCAGTCCCAGCAGAAGACTGCCCCTCCCTGAGCCTGGTTCTGCTGGAGGTTTCTTCCTGTTAAAAGGGAGTTTTTCCTTCCCACTGTCGCCAAGTGCTTGCTCACAGGGGGTCGTTTTGACCTTTGGGGTTTTTACGTAATTATTGTATGGCTTTGCCTTACAATATAAAGCGCCTTGGGCCAACTGTTTGTTGTGATTTGGCGCTATATAAATAAAATTGAATTGAATTGAATTGAACTGACCTTTGTTCCCTCAGGCGGCACCACATTAAAAACCAACATCACTGTGTAAAGGATCGTACCGCGTGGGCTCAGGAACACTTCAGAAAACCAATGTCATTTAACACAGTTTGTTGCTACATCTACAAGTGCAAGTTAAAACTCTACCATGCAATGTGAAAGCCATACATCAACAACATCCAGAAACACTGCCGCTTACACTGGGCCCGAACTCATTTGAAATGGACAGACGCAAAGTGGAAAAGTGTGCTGTGGTCTTATGAGTCCATTGAAAATGTGTGGCGCATTGAAGTGCAAAATACGACAACGGAGACGCTGAACTGTTGAACAACTGAAGTCGTACATCAAGCAAGAATGGGAAAGAATTCCATCTACAAAGCTTCAACAATTAGTGTCCTCAGTTCCCAAATGCTTATTGAGTGTTGTTAGAAGGAAAGGTGATGTAACACAGTGGTAAACATACCACTGTCCCAGCTTTTTTGAAACGTGTTGCATAAAAAACAATAAAGTTCATCAGTTTGAACATTAAATATCTTGTCTTTGTTGTGTATTCAATTGAATATAGGTTGAAGAGGATTTGCAAATCATTGGATTCTGTTTTTATTTACATTTCACGCAATGTCCCAAATTCATTGGAATTGGGGTTGTACATTTGTGACCCCCAACAGCTAATAAGCTAAGCCTAGATTTATAAATAAGAGCAACACCCCCACCTTGCTTCGCATCATGAAGGACTTGACTATATGTGTATGCTGGTGGGCAGGCCTCATTTAAGGGGAGGACAGCTATAGGTTTAAGCCAGGTTTCACATAACCCAATCATATCTAAGTGATGATCAATAATTAAATCATTAATCAACAATGATTTTGAGGATAGTGACCTTATGCTAATGAGACCCAGACTAAGGACCTCAGTGGGGTTGACAGTTGGACTGTTTGGGTTTAGGGGTGGTTCCAGAGTAGCATATGTCAGATGCCTGGAAGTAGGTTTAGGTTTGAGACATTCCACGCCAGTTGTAGGTAGCACAAACAAAATCTTTGATATTGCTTGACCAGCCAACGGGCCATCCTCAATTTCAACATCATCCAATGGGTATTAAGTTTGCAAAGCATATGCCTCTATGATTTTTATGGACACGTCTACGGAAGCAGGCCACAGTCTCAACTTGTAGCATTTCCTTCCCTGGCACATTCACTGCACTATCACCATAGTGGATTTTCAGCACTAATTTCCCCACTAAGCTAATGGATTCCACATCCACATTTGTCATAAGCCTTGCAGGGTCTCTAATCACCTGCTCCGTGGCCTGCTGTAAAGTCCTACCTACCTGCCACCGGCCTAGCTAAGGCAAGCTAACCACTAGCAGAAATGCTAGCCATAGTGAGAGAGAGAGAGAGAGAGCGAGAGAGAGAGAGAGAGGGAGCCAGTTTCAATGCATAAAGTCACATTTTGTTATGTGGGCCGCTGAAGAGGAGGTACTGCTGGCCCACCACCACCAGAGGGCGCCCTGCTTGGAGTGTGGGCTCCAAGCACAAGAGGGCGCCAGACCCAGAAGAAGTGACAGCTGTCACTCATCCTTAGCTCCAGCTGTCACTCATTCCTCATCATCACCATCACCATAAAGGCCAGACTGCAACTCCATCTCCTCGCCGAGAAATCAACTACCGAAGAGGTAATTTCTCTGCTGACTCAAACCGTTGAGTGATAATCTGAACTTCTTTTGCAGCCGTTATCCTGTGGTGTTCTGCCTTATCTGTGGGATTGGCGTTTGGTGTGATCAGCGACGGCTTCGCCTCACACCCCAAACCAAGATAAGTGGTTAAACAGGAGCTGCACGAGTGTGTGATTGGAGGTGGAGGTGCTCCCTCCTAACTGAGTGCAGACTGTGGATTACTGAGTGTGCGGATTCACACTCATTCATCTTGTCTTTGTTTTCTGCCAGCAGTACCAGGGTCGACAGCCGAAGACAGAGGCCACCTGGGGACTCGGGACTTGGCGGCTCCGGTGTTCTTCAGACCGTTGGTGGTGGAAGCCGTGTGGGACGCGGTTCCTCTCTCGTCGGATGTCTTCTATCTTCGAGCCTGCCCACACGTCACCTGGTGTTAATTGACTTTACAAATTTTGTGTGTTTAGTTGTGTGTTGTCACAACATTAAATTGTTACTTTTTGGCTTATTCATTGTCCGTTCTTTTGCGCCCCCTGTTGTGGGTCCGTGCTACGACACCTTCCCAGCAGGATTTCTCGGCCATTCGTCATGGATTCCGAGGGGCGTCAACCCAAGCTTGAACGGCCAATGGAAGAGCCAGGAGCGCAGGCGTCAGTGGGAGGCATGTTGAGTGAGCTGCAGCAGATCTTAACCGCCTTCACAGCTCGGCTGGATTTAGTGACCGAGCAGAATGTTCTCCTTAACCGGAGGGTGGAGGCTCTCACCGCCAGGGTGGAAGCGCGCGATCAGGGCGCTGCTGCAGCCACTCCTCTTGCTGGTCCTGGGCCCGTAACAGACGTTCCACTGGTCGTTCAACGACCCCCCCCCACCGTCCCCAGAAGCATACATAAGCCCTCCGGAACCGTACGGGGGCTGTGTTGAGACGTGCGCAGACTTCCTCATGCAGTGTTCGCTCGTCTTTTCACAGCGTCCTGTCATGTACGAGTCAGATGCCAGCCGGGTGGCTTATGTTATTAATCTGCTTCGAGGAGAGGCACGCGCCTGGGCTACGGCGCTTTGGGAGCAGAATTCACGGCTCTTAACGTCTTATGCTGGGTTTGTACGGGAGTTCAAACAAGTGTTTGACCATCCCAACAGAGGCGAGACCGCTTCGAGCGTGCTGCTGTCAATGAGACAGGGGCGTCGCAGCGCGGCCGAGTATGCAGTCGACTTCCGCATCGCAGCAGCGAGGTCCGGCTGGAATAATGTTGTGCTCCGCGCCGCCTTCATAAATGGACTGTCTCCGGTCCTGAAGGAGCACCTGCTGGCTAAGGAGGAACCGCGGGATTTTGACGGGCTTGTCGATTTGGTTATACGCTTAGACAACCGTTTAAATGAGCATCGTCGGGAGCAGGCCGGGGGGCGTGACCGGGCACGAGCCGTCCCTCCTCCTTCCGGTTCCGAAAAGGTGACGTCGTCCCCACGCTTCACTGCCAGAGAGCTCCGTGTGGCTACAGCTCCCCCTGCTGAGGAGGCTATGGACACGAGCAGGGCCAAAGTTAAGACAAACGTCAGACAAAGGAGGCTGGCCCGCGGGGAGTGTTTTGTCTGCGGCTCTTGTGAGCACATGCAGAAGGACTGCCCCAAACAGTCAAACTACAACGCCCGTCCTTAGAAACTGGGCTAAGGGTGGGCCATAACACGCACGCGGGGAAACCCCGCAAATCTGCACGAATCCCAGGAACGATCCTTTGTGGGGATCTAACCCTTCACGCCCCAGCACTGGTAGACACGGGGTCGGAAGGGAATCTGCTGGATAGCAGATGGGCAAAGGAAGTAGGGCTCCCCCTGGTGGCTCTGCCGGCACCATTGCAGGTGGGAGCACTAGATGGCACCCTGCTTCCGTTAATCACACATCAGACACAGCCTGTGACCTTGGTTGTGTCTGGAAATCACAGGGAGGAGATCGTGTTCCATGTAACACCTTCTACCTCCCGAGTGACTTTGGGATTTCCATGGATGGTGAAGCACAATCCCCGGATAGATTGGCCGTCCGGGGTTGTGACGCAGTGGAGCGAAACCTGCCACCGGGAGTGTTTAGGATCCTCGGTTCCTCCCGGCACGACGGCTAATGAGGAGGTTAAAGTCCCCCCCAATCTATCGGCGGTGCCAAAGGAGTACCACAATCTTGCTGACGTCTTCAGCAAAGATCTGGCGTTCACTCTTCCCCTGCACCGACCGTACGATTGTGCCATCGATTTGGTCCCGGGCGCTGAGTACCCGTCCAGTAGGTTGTACAACCTCTCACGTCCGGAACGCAAATCAATGGAGACCTACATCCGGGACTCTTTATCTGCCGGGCTGATCCGGAACTCCACCTACCCGATGGGTGCTGGTTTCTTTTTTGTGGGCAAAAAGGACGGCGGACTCCGTCCATGCATTGATTACAGAGGGCTGAACGAGATCACGGTTCGCAACCGATACCCGTTACCTCTGTTGGATTCAGTGTTCACGCCCCTGCATGGAGCCCAAATTTTCACAAAATTGGATCTTAGAAACGCGTACCACCTGGTTCGGATCCGGAAGGGAGACGAATGGAAGACGGCATTTAACACTCCGTTAGGTCACTTTGAGTACCTGGTCATGCCGTTCGGCCTCACTAACGCCCCCGCGACGTTCCAAGCTTTGGTAAATGACGTCTTGCGGGACTTCCTGCATCGGTTCGTCTTCGTATATCTGGACGATATACTCATCTTTTCCCCAGACCCTGAGACCCATGTTCAGCATGTACGTCAGGTCCTACAGCGGTTGTTGGAGAACCGGCTGTTTGTGAAGGGCGAGAAGTGCGAGTTCCACCGCACTTCTTTGTCCTTCTTGGGGTTCATCATCTCCTCCAACTCCGTTGCCCCTGATCCGCCCCCTGTTGTGGGTCCGTGCTACGACACCTTCCCAACACATTTTGTTCCAAAATCCAAACATTTTGAATCAGTTTTTAGAAACAAGTCAAAGCCAGTTTCACAAATTCAGCCTGTGTGAATCCAGATTCATTTTTAAATTAATTTAGAGCATTAATTTAAATAAATGAGAGACAAAGAAGAAGTGAGACAGTGAGAGAGAGAAAAACTGATGTGTGGACAGTGGACATATAAAAAGCACAGTTTAAACAGTGAAAGTAAAAAGAGGACAGTTTGATGGACAGTGGACATAGACAGTTTGATGGACAGTGGCTATCAAAAGGGGACAGTTTGGTGGACAGTGGACATGAAAAGAGGACAGTTTCATTGACAATTTAAATAAAAAGAAGACAGGTTGATGCACGGTGGACATAAAAAGGGGACAGTTTGATGGACAGTGGACATGAAAAGAGGACAGTTTGATGGACAGTGTACATAAAAAGAGGACAGTTTGATGGACAGTGGACATAAAAAGGGGACAGTTTGTTGGACAGTGTACATAAAAAGAGGACAGTTTGATGGACAGTGGACATGCAAAGAGGACAGTTTGATGGACAGTGTACATAAAAAGAGGACAGTTTGATGGACAGTGGACACGAAAAGAGGACAGTTTGATGGACAGTGGACATAAAAAGGGGACAGTTTGTTGGACAGTGTACATAAAAAGAGGACAGGGACAGTTTGATGGATAGTGGACATGCAAAGAGGACAGTTTGATGGACAATGTAAATTAAAAAGTGGACAGTTTGATGGACAGTGGACATAAAAGAGGATAGTGTGATGGACAGTGGACATAAAAAGGGGACAGTTTGATGGACAGTGGACATAAAAGACAGTTTGATGGACAGTGGACATAAAAAGAGGATAGTGTGATGGACAGTGGACATAAAACGGGGACAGTTTGATGGACAGTGGACATAAAAAGAGGACAGTTTGGTGGACAGTGGACATGAAAAGAGGACAGTTTCATTGACAATTTAAATAAAAAGAAGACAGGTTGATGCACGGTGGACATAAAAAGGGGACAGTTTGTTGGACAGTGTACATAAAAAGAGGACAGTTTGATGGACAGTGGACATGAAAAGAGGACAGTTTGATGGACAGTGGACATAAAAAGAGGACAGTTTGATGGACAGTGGACATAAAAAGGGGACAGTTTGTTGGACAGTGTACATAAAAAGAGGACAGTTTGATGGACAGTGGACATGCAAAGAGGACAGTTTGATGGACACTGTACATAAAAAGAGGACAGTTTGTTGGACAGTGTACATAAAAAGAGGACAGTTTGATGGACAGTGGACATGCAAAGAGGACAGTTTGATGGACAGTGTACATAAAAAGAGGACAGTTTGATGAACAGTGGACATGAAAAGAGGACAGTTTGATGGACAGTGGATATTGAAAGAGAACAGTTTGATGGACAATGTAAATAAAAGAGGACAGTTTGATGGACAGTGGATATAAAAGGGGACAGTTTGATGGACAGTGGACATACAAAGAGGACAGTTTGATGGACAGTGGACATAAAAGAGGATAGTGTGATGGACAGTGGACATAAAAAGGGGACAGTTTGATGGACAGTGTGTCTCTACATTTTGGTTCATGTTCCAGTGATTCTGACACAGAAAAGCTTCATGAACAATGTGTCAGTCAAACCACATCAGGTCATGTGACTCCACCTGTTCTCAGCAGTTGGCTCCTCCCATAGTTCAGGTACATCTTCAGCCAATCAGGACAAATCTGGGTGGGGTTGTGTTTCTTTGCTGACATGAAAGCTTCGTCATTGTCCCACTTGTGTTTGGTGAAGACGGCCTGTGGGTTTGAAGCAACATACGTCATTGTCTTCATGTCCAGTGACAGGAAGTCTTCTCCATCATAACCAAACTGATGACAACCATTAACGTCTCCAGTCTCATTGTCCCACTCACAGCCAGACATCCACTGGAAAATGTGGACACCAGAGAGAGACAAAGAGACGTGAGTGAAGCAGAGTGAGACCTCAGCACAGTCAGCTGATGTCTCGTCTTTTCCACAGAGACACAGTGATCCACAGACCCCAGATCACAGGATCCACATCTCCTGCTGTTCCTGTCCCACTGAAGACACTATTAAAAGTATTTAGTCAGTTCCTGATTGTGTAAGTTCTCCTACTTAGAAAGATGAGAGAGGTCTGTAATGTTCACACTTCAACTATGAGAGACAAAATGAGAAAAAAAAAAAAATCCAGGAAATCACATTGTAGGATTTTTAAATAATTTATTTGTAAATTATGGTGGAAATTAAGTATTTGGTCACTAACAAACGAGCAAGATTTCTGGCTTTCACAGACCTGTAACTTCTTCTTTAAGAAGCTCTTCTGTCCTCCACCTCGTACCTGTATTAATGGCACCTGTTGGAACTCACTATCTCTATAAAAGACACCTGTTCACAGCCTCAAACAGTCAGACTCCAAACTCAATCATGGCCAAGACCAAAGAGCTGTCGAAGGACACCAGGAAGAACATTGTAGATGTGCACCAGGCTGGGAAGAATGAATCTACAATAGTCAAGCAGGTTAGTGTGAATAAATCAACTGTGGGAGCAATTGTAAGAAAATGGAAGACATACAAGACCATTGATAATCTCCCTCGATCTGGGGCTCCATGCAAGATCTCATCCCGTGGGGTCAAAATGATCATGAGAACAGTGAGCAAAAATCCCAGAACTACACGGAGGGACCTAATGAATGACCTGCAGAGAGCTGGGACCAAAGTAACAAAGGCTACACACTACACAGAGAGGGACTCAAATCCTGCAGTGCCAGGCGTGTCCTCCTGCTTAAGCCAGTACGTGTCCAGGCCCGTCTGAAGTTTTCTGGAGAGCATATGGATGATCCAGAAGAGGACTGGGAGAATATCATATGGTCAGATGAAACCAAAATAGAACATTTTGGTAAACTTGTCATGTTTGGAGGAAGAATGCTGAATTGCATTCCAAGAACACTATATCTACTGTGAAGCATGGGGGTGGAAACATCATGCTTTGGGGCTGTTTTTCTGCAAAGCGGACAGGACGATTGATCCGTGTTAAGGGAAGCATGAATGTGGCCGTGTATCATGAGATTTTAAGACAAAACCTCCTTCCATCAGTGAGAGCATTGAAGATGCAACATGGATGCAACGAAGGAGTGGCTCTGTAAAAAGCATTTCAAGGTCCTGGAGGGGCCTAGCCAGTCTCCAGACCTCAACCCTGTTGTGTACTTGTTACACTATAAAATTTAATATGTGACCTTTATTCTGCTGCACACATACTACACTGAAGAACAGACTCGACAAATCAAATACTGATGTGCCCTCTTAGGGTCAACTAATCGATCAATGATGATCCCAGATCATTCTAACAATATACTACAAACCCCATAGAAAATTTGTTGAGGGAGTTGAAAATCCGTGTTGCCCAGCGACAGCCCCAAAACATCACTGCTCTAGAGGAGATCTGCATGGAGGAATGGACCAAAATACCAGCTACAGTGTGTGCAAACCTGGTGAAGACTCAAGAAATGGTTGACCCCTGTCATTGCCAACAAAGATTATGTTACAAAGTATTGAGTTGAATTTTTGTTATTGACCAAATACTTATTTTCCACTGTAACTTACAAATAAATTCTTTAAAAATCCTACAATGTGATTTCTTGGATTTTTTTTTCTCATTTTGTCTCTCACAGTTGAAGTGTACCTATGATAAAAATTACAGACCTCTCTCATCTTTTTAAGTAGGAGAACTTGCACAATCAGGGACTGACTAAATACTTTTTTACCCCACTGTGTAATCTCTCCACCTCGTCCTGGGTCTTCCCCGGGGTCTCCTCCCAGGTGGACGTGCCTGGAACACCTCCCTAGGGAGGCGCCCAGGGGGCATGCTGGATTTTACCATCACAAATTTTGTCATGTGATCACATGAGTGTGTGATCACAGGACTGAAACTCAGAAAGATTAAAAGCTGCTGATGAAACACAACATCCAGCAGAATATTTCAGAGAACTGTAAATCTTTGATCTTCTGAGTAATAACTGTGAAACATGTTCAGAAATGTTGTTATTTGAACCTCACGGATGAAAAACTTCAAAACTGTGTAAATAATTAGTGATCGATCTCTGCTCCCCTCCACAGCATGTCTTTTTCCTGGTTCTCTCTCTCAGCCCCAACCAGTCCCAGCAGAAGACTGCCCCTCCCTGAGCCTGGTTCTGCTGGAGGTTTCTTCCTGTTAAAAGGGAGTTTTTCCTTCCCACTGTAGCCAAGTGCTTGCTCACAGGGGGTCGTTTTGACCGTTGGGGTTTTACATAATTATTGTATGGCCTTGCCTTACAATATAAAGCGCCTTGGGGCAACTGTTTGTTGTGATTTGGCGCTATATAAAAAAATTGATTGATTGATTGATAATTTAGTCCAAAGTCTGCTGCTGAAAATAACAGTAACAAAACAAGAGGCTTCATTTGAAAAGGAATTGTTCCTCAGACATCTTCACAGAAAACAAAGGGAAAAAAAGAACAAATCATCTGATTTCTAGGAACAACATTTCACTTTCAGGCTGCATTTGTTGAAACTGTTTCTGTTTTTTTGATCTCAGCAGAAGACTCCTGCATCTGAGTGTTAAAAGGACGACTTGGAGAAAACCACTGTTAAAAAAAAAAAAAAAAGCAGAAAATGACCCGGACCTTTCCCGTTCACTTTACAGATATTTCCTTCTATTTTCCTGAATCAGAATGCAGTGCTGCGTAAAACCCAAAATACATGTAAAATAAAATAAATAAAGAAAACTGGTGAAAAAGTCCATACAGACAGTTCCTGCACATTAGTATGGATACTGGGCCCTATTTTTTTTAATTTTTACCACACAGAGAACTGTGGAGCAGACAGACCTTTGACCTCTCAGTGCTACTGTATAAAAGTACTGATTTTGAGAGTTTTACAGTTCTTGAGTATTTGGATGTGGAGGGTTTTGCTGGATGAACGGACAAAAGGACAGCAGTTTCTTTTGACAATCACAAAGTGCAATTGTGAATTACTGTATTTTACATGTGCAAGTCCTCTGTTCATATGAGCTGCATGTGGAAATAGAATTTTCTGTGCAGTCAGAGAAGAAAAGCAGAAAGTGCACCGACACACGTGGCTTCACGCTGCAGCAGCTCCGTGTTGGTTTCTTCAGGCCTTCACAGCAGCACAGTTTTGTCTGAGGAGAAAAAGAGAAACTGCAGAGTTCTGGGCACCACAGAAGATGAGCTCTGAAAGCATGTGGGCAGCAGATGTTCAAAGCCCGGTCTAAAGATAAATGTGTGCAGGAAGCTGAGGCCTCCTCCACAAGTCGCCTGCAGCCACAAGTTCTGCTGCACAGCGTCCACGTCTCCACAATAAGCTGCAAACCTCAGCTGGAGCTCAGAGTGAAGCACCAGAAGAAACAGCATCAAGCGAGCCGGCTCCGAGTCTGCACCGCTCACGGACCACGTTTGTTTGCGGTGTTTCTGAACAGTGCACTAAATCAAACTGACCACAAAACTTCTTCTGGCTGCTGAAAAGAACAAACAGAAGGCAGAACAGGACGTCCTCAGAAACAATGAGCTGAAGGAGCAGATGGATGCAAAATGAACCCAAAGTCAACCTGAAGAACGTCTCCTGTGAAGGAATCAATAAATCACCCAGAATGTGAGTTTTTCAGGAGCTGATGTCTCATGGCTGAATATGAAAAATCTAAACTGCAAGAGGGTGTTTAGGGGTGTGTTTCACACATTTGGGGTGTGTCACACATTTGGGGAATGTCACACATTTGGGGTGTGTCACACATTTGGGGTGTCTCACACATTTGGCACATGTCTCACACATTTGGGGTGTGTCACACATTTGGGGCATGTCTCACACATTTGGGGTGTGTCACACTTTTGGGGTGTCTCACACATTTGGGGGATGACTCAAACAGCCAAGGACACGTCCATGTTTCACCTGTCAAAGGACATGCCCACATTTAACCTGGTTAAAGACATACCCACATTTCACCTGGTCAAGGACACGCCCTGGTGTCACTTGGCCAAGGACATGCCCACCTTTCCACCTGGCTGAGGACATGCCCACATTTAAATGTTGTTAAGGACACGCCCACATCTCACCTGGCCGAGGATACGCCCACATTTCACCTGGCTGGAGCAGACAGTTTGCTTTTCAGAGGCATAGATGGGGACAGTTGTCTACCTGGGTGGTTGCCATCCAGGTTCCAATAATAATAAAAATAATTGTGGATGAGCAGAAACAGCTGCTGCCGTCACAGTGGGCGTGAAGTGTCATCAAACATATTGATTATTTATTGATTTGTTTTTGAGCGATGGGTGGTTTGTGAGCTGAGGATCTATCAGAAAAACCAGCAGATCTGTTTATTATGTCCACTGGCAGATCATTCATCTGAAAAAAGGGGGACATGGAATGAAATAATGAATGATGAAAGGATGAACGTGTGTCTCTGTGACTGTTTTTATTCTGAGAGCAGCTGAATTCATCATGTGCGCTGACACACTTTCTGACACCGTGGGCAGAAAAAAAGACTTAGAAAAAACTGTTTTATTTATTTGTTTGATAAAATATCTGCTTTTTGCTTCTTTTTCTGACTGATTCTAAAATGTCCTTCATTTGGAATGTTTCTGGCTGATTTTGATTGTGTTCTCTGTCGTTTTACATTCAGAAGGATTATTATTATTATTCACACATTTACTGTGAAGGCTCTCAGTTGTCCAGGTGTTGTACTTGTAGAGAAGAGAAAGTTCTTCTCTACAAGGGTCAGACAGAAGTCAGACTACCAGAGCAAGAATTTTAGATGAGGAAGCTTCTGCAATTTGAAGCGAAACGTCCTCGCGTCAAGCAACCCAGTCCAGTTGAAGATTTTCTTTTTCTTCGTCTTTTCAGACTTGGTGTTTATAACCTCGTCAGTGAACATGAATGCACATGATCATCTCACATAACTGACTCCAGCTTATCAAATCAAACCCTCAGTTGGCTTCAAAAAGCCAAATTAACCAAACTGTTGTAACCTTGATTTAGGAAGTCCTGGATCAGCCAGCTGATTGTACGTGATATCCAGAGAACAAGGTTCAGGAAATGTGAGCAAACAACGTCTTTGAAGTGATGGGAGCCAAAAGAGGAAAGAAAATTGACGTGAAGTTAAAAAAAAAAAAAATCACACAAACAAGATGAGGCCCCCCCTCCAAAAAAAACCAAAAAACAAATCCCACCACAGAAGCACCAGTGATCTTTTATAGGTTTTTCCCCCGATGCTGTGTTGCTTTTATTTTGCTGAAAAGACAAAGATGGACACAAATCCCTCCTCAAATTAAAATTGAATGACCCAATGAAGCCCCGAAACACTCAGAACCTCAGTGGGTCCTGATGGTTCGAAAGCGGTTCAGCTGGAGCGAAGCTCTGGGGCTGGCAGTGAGTCACGTGAGGGGCGCGGTGCCCAAACAGACGGAGACATGAAGCTCAGACCGAAGCTCAGACATGATGACTGTCAGACATGTCTCCGTCTGTTTGGGCACCGCGCCCCTCACGTGACTCACTGCCAGCCCATTTCTCGGATAGTCACACGACTGAAAAGCCGTCTGAATCTTCCGAATGATGGAAGAGGTGGGCATGTTGCAACATGTCCTGTGAGACTTCAACATGGAGGTGCTTTTGCTCCACCATCAGCTTCGTGCCCAAGCCATCGGCATGAATTTCGCTGCAACTCTTTTCATGGCAAAATCTTCTGTCACAGTGGAATGTGCCGAAAAAGTGCTGATGTCCACCTCTTCCGCAATTTCTCGGATAATCACATGACGGTCCCACATCACCACAATGTTCACTTTGGAAATGATCTGGTCATTTCAGCATGTTGATGGCCGAGTGGAGCGTGGCTCGCTCTCCACCGTTGTGCGGACGTTTTTAAACCGGTTGTACCGCTCCTTAATCTGTGTGATGCCCAGAGGATCGTCACCGAAAGCCGTCTGAATAATCCAAATGGTTTCCACCTGGTTGTTGCCCAGTTTCTGGCAAAATTTGATGCAGTCGCGCTCCTCCAGTCGTCCCGTCATTTCCTTGCAAAGAAAAAACGACGAGAGACTCCACCCATCCTCACACAAAGGCTGCTTACAAGCAAATGACACAACCGACAGGCGTGAAAAAAAAATCACGCATGCACACGAAGGTTCAAGGTTTGCTCATGCAAACACACGTGATTCAAATCCATCAGGTTTTTGAAAAAATAAAAAGGTCGGATACTTTTCTAACAGACCTCGTATATATGAAACCTTCAGTCTTTTTCTTCTTCCTCTTTCGGCTGCTCCCGTTAGGGGTCGCCACAGCAGATCAATCGTTTCCATCTCACCCTGTCCTCTGTATCTTCCTCTGTCACACCAACCACCTGCATGTCCTCTCTCAGCACATCCATGAACCTCATCTTTGTCCTCCCTCTTCTCCTCCTGCCTGGTGGCTCCATCCTCAGCATCATTCTCTCTATATACCCTGGGTCCCTCCTCTGCACATGTCCAAACCATCTCAATCTCGCCTCTCTGACTTTGTCTCCAAACCGTCCCACCTGAGCTGTCCCTCTGATATGTTCATTCCTAATCTTGTCCATTCTTGTCACTCCCAAAGAGAATCTCAAGATCTTCAGCTCTGCCACCTCCAGCTCTGCCTCCTGTCTTTTTGTTAGTGCCACTGTCTCTAAACCGTACAACATAGCTGGTCTCACTACTGTCTTGTAAATTTTCCCCTCAACTCTTGCTGATGTTCTTCAGTCACAAATCACTCCTGCCACCTTTCTCCACCCACTCCACCCTGCCTGTACTCTCTTCTTCACCTCTTTACCACACTCTCCATTACTTCGGACAGGTGACCCCAAATATTTAAACTCATCTACTTTCACCACTTCTACTCCTTGTAACTGCACTATTCCACTGGGCTCCCTCTCATTCACACACATGTACTCAGTCTTGCTTCTACTGACATTCATTCCCCTGCTCTCCAAAGCATATCTCCACTTCTCCAGACTAGACTCAACCTGCTTTCTACTCTCACTACAGATCACAATGTCATCTGCAAACATCATAGCCCAGGGGTGGCCAAGTTCGGTCCTCGAGAGCCACCTTCCTGACACTCTTAGTTGTCTCCCTGCTCCAACACACCTGAATCCAAAGAAAGGCTCATTAAAAGTCTGCTAACGAGTCTTTCATTGGATTCAGGTGTGTTGGAGCAGGGAGACAACTAAGAGTGTCAGGAAGGTGGCTCTCGAGGACCGAACTTGGCCACCCCTGTCATAGTCCATGGGGACTCCTGTCTGATCTCATCCGTCAACCTGTCCATCACCACTGCAAACAAGAAAGAGCTGATCCTTGGTGTAATCCCACCTCCACCTTGAATGAGTCTGTCATTCCGACTGCGCATCTCACTGCTGTCACACTATTCTTCTACATGTCCTGCACTACCCTAACATACTTCTCTGCCACTCCAGACTTCCTCATACAATACCACAACTCTTCTCTTGGCACCCTATCATAAGCTTTTTCTAAGTCCACAGACACACAATGTAACTCTTTCTGGCCTTCTCTGTACTTATTCTCAGAGCAAACATTGCATCTGTAGTGCTTTCTCGGCATGAAACCATATTGCTGCTCACAGATCTTCACCTGTTTTCTAAGCCTAGCTTCTACTACTCTTTCCCATAACTTCATGCTGTGGCTGATCAACTTTATGCCTCTGTAGTTACTGCAGCTCTGCACATCACCCTTGTTCTTGAAAATAGGAACCAGCACACTTCGTCTCCACTCCTCAGGCATCCTCTCACTTTCCAAGATTTTATTAAACAATCTGGTTAGAAACTGTACTGCCATCTCTCCTAGACATTTCCATGCCTCCACTGGAATGTCATATGGACCAACTGCTTTTCCACTCTTCATCCTCTTCATAGCAGCCCTCACTTCTTCCTTTCTTCATTCATCAGCTCCTCAAAATATTCCCTCTACCTTCTCAGCACACACTCCTCACTTGTCAGCACATTACCACCCTAATCTGCTGCACATCCTTTCCAGCTCTGTCCCTTTGTCTGGCCAATCGATACAAGTCCTTTTCTCCTTCCGTACTATTCAACTTCTTGTACAGTTCACGATATGCCTTTTTCTTCGGTTTTGCCACTTCTCTTTTTGCCTTACGCCACATCTCCTTGTACTCCTGTCTACTTTCTTCATCTCTCTGACTATCCCAAAACCTTTTCGCCAATCTCTTTCTCCTTATGCTTTCCTGGACCTCTTCATTCCACCACCAAGTCTCCTTGTCTTCCTTCCACTGTCCAGATGTCATACCCAGTACTGCCCTAGTTGTCTCCCTCACCACATCTGCAGTACTTTTCCAGTTGTCCAAAACTGCTTCCCCTCCAACCAGTGCTTCTCTCACCTGCTCGCTAAATTTCACACAACAGTCTTCCTCCTTCAGCTTCCACCACCTGATCCTTTGTTGAGCTCTCACTCTCTTCTTCTTTACCTCTAAAGTCATCCTACAAACAACCATCCTATGCTGTCTAACAACACTCTCTCCTGCCACCACCTTACAGTCTGTGATTTCTTTTAGCTTGCATCTTCTATAAAGAATGTAGTCCACCTGTGTGCACCTTCCTCACCTTCCTATTCACCACAGCCATTTCCATCCTTTTTGCAAAATCAACTACCATCTGTCCTTCCCCATTCCTGTCCTTGATACCATATCTACCCATTACTTCCTCATCACCTCTGTTCCCTTCACCAACATGCCCATTAAAGTCTGCTCCTATCACCACTCTTTCCTGCTTGGGCACACTAT
This sequence comes from Thalassophryne amazonica, assembly GCF_902500255.1. Classification (NCBI taxonomy): domain Eukaryota; kingdom Metazoa; phylum Chordata; class Actinopteri; order Batrachoidiformes; family Batrachoididae; genus Thalassophryne; species Thalassophryne amazonica. The sequence goes on along the minus strand of NC_047110.1, from coordinate 112,790,988 downwards.
CCACCACCGCATCTAAAACACTCTAGAAATCTTCTTTCTCCTTCATCTCACAGCCTACCTGTGGGTCATATGCACTGATGATATTCATCATCACCTCTTCAATTTTCAACTTCACACTCATCACCCTGTCAGACACTCGCTTAACCTCCAACACACTTTTAACATACTCTTCCTTTAAAATGACCCCAACACCATTTCTCTTCCTGTCCTCACCATGGTACAACAACTTGTACCCACCGCCGATGCTCCTGCTCTTACTTCCCTTCCACTTGGTCTCTTGCACACACAATAAGTCTACCTTTCTCCTCTCCATCATATCAGCCAGCTCTCTACCTTTACCAGTCATACTACCAACATTCATGTTACACAAATATAATAAATAATAATTAATTAATTTCTTCTTGTTCCATTTTTCTGTTGAACTGATTGGTTGTGGTTCCTGGACAGAACTGTTCAACACTTAAATTTATTGATACAACATCAGATCCCATCAGTGGCCCAGAGACGTGTCACATGATTCCATTCTCTCCTTCACCCACAGCCTGAGCAAGAACACCAGAAAACCACCTGACAGGAGGAAACCTAAAGCAGACCAGACTCACAGGGGTGACCATCTGTTCTGGGAAATGATCAATGATCTGACAAGGAAAGGATCCATCTCTAAACCTAAACAAATGGAACATCAAAAATCAAACAAATCAATCAATATGTAAAACTTTATTAGCCTGTGTTATGTGAGTTGCATGATGTTGATGTCAGTGCACCATATAAACATGTTATTACTGTTATGACAAGAGGGGGCGCTGTAGGACCAGACCTGCCAGAGAGTGGTGGAGGTGAAAAGAAGAGGTAGAAACACCAGATTTGTCAAAAAAGAAACAGGTGGGACACACACACACACACACACACACACACACACACACACACACACACACACACACACACACACACACACACACACACACACACACACACACTCTTTTGGTGATAATTGATGAACTGAGGCTAAAGAGTCTTTATCTTCCAGGTTTTCGTGACCCTCACCTCATCAATGGCCATAAACCTACACCGTGCACGTGTGTGTGTTTTGGATATTTTCTCCATCACTCACGCCTGCTTATAAGGACTGATCAAAGTCTTGGTACGTCTGTCCCATTGTCCTGTCCTAAAGTCTCTTTGCTATTTTCATTAGTCCTTAAAACCTGCCCCCCCCCCCAAAAAAAAAACAAAGCAAAAACCACCAATAAAGTGAAAGTTCTGCTTGCAGTTTTTTAAAGTAGGAAAGACGGCAGAGAAGACACTGAATGGATCCTGATCCAAATCCTGATCCTGGGAGACTTTGCGCATTCATTCCATTCAAAGAACAAAAGATGTGTCAAAAGCAGAGATTTTGATCTAAAACTTAAACTCCTGGCAGTGAGACAGATGCAGAGGTCAGAGGTCAGAGTTCTTCAGTTGAGATAAAAAGACAAAATAAGAAATTCTACCCTAAAAATACTGATTATTTGTGTGTGTGTGTGTGCGTGCGCGCGCTTGTGTCCCTGCAGGATGACATAACTGACCAAACCCACACAGAGATGACATCATCAGTAATCCGAGTGTGTCACTGTGCCGGGGTCAGAGGTCACCACCCACAGCGGCACCCTGCAGCATGGCTGAGTGGGACTGCAGATATAGACACAGAGGACACAGCCTGATCCTGACTGTACGTCTGTGCGCTGTGTTGTCTTAGTGGACAGTAGAAGCTGCACTCACAGAGTGCACACATCAGCCAATCACAGTTATACAATAAAAAATAAAACAATATATATACGGTACTTTCTGGAGTCTGAGTCACACATTACAGTATTCCACAATTGCTAAAACACATTTTGTGAAAGCGTCTCACCTCGAGTTAGATTCACAGAACCTTTGAATCCTCTTGCATAATCAAATAATCACCTCTAAACAGTTAGAACTGTGCTCAAAACCCAAAAGCGTTCAGTCATACACACAGTCAGTAAGAATAAGAACACAGTGTTCAGTGCACATAGTCCGGGAAAACAATAAGTTTATTCCTATAGCAAGTACATTGTGTCTTCAAACAGAAATCTACAGCTCAATAAGCAGTGTGGATACTGCGAGTAATACAATATAGAATGTCTGAATACAACACAGTACAACACTGTATAAACACAGTACTGCAAAAGGCCAAATGAGAGACAAAACTGAAATGAAAAGCACATTACAGTCATCCATCCACCTGGCATCCGTCCGTCTGTGGGAGATGATGGTGTAGCATCCACTTTGTTTTTTGCTTCTTCTTCTTTTTTTTTCGACACTTTTTCAATTCAATTTTAATTTATTTCATTTATATAGCACCATATCACATTAAGGTCAAACCAATTAATTAATAGGTTTCTATTAATAAAAGCACATCCGTGTGGTCTTTCCATGGAATTCAACTCAATCATTGTCTGTAAAATAAAGCTTTGTTAAGTGTTACAGAAACACAGACCTGTGCTGTAGAGTGAACATACTCCTGATTTACATACATTACAAAAAAGCATGACAGTAGTATGTAGTACTCTGTAGTATTGTACTATTGTGTAAACCAGTGTTTGCCAACCTTTTTTGGCCTGAGTACCCCCTGAGCCTTCTTGTCACACCACGAGTACCCCCTCACACATATGCGTTGATGATTCTCCAAAAGTAGAGCACAATACAGTGGTTATTACATGAAAATCATTTTATTTAATCTCCTTAACTTTAACATAAAATTCTCAGGCTTTCTCTCTCTCTTTTTAACCTTAATTCAACATAACAATAAAGATTTTTTTTTCTTGGAATATAAATAATTAACAAAAATATTATAAATACCAAATCAAAATAACCTTTCTTTTGTTATATCTAACTTAAACAAGAAACATTTCTCTCTTTTTAAAGAATACATTAACATAACTCATGTAACATTCATCACAAAACTGGAGTCTCCTTCATAAACAGTCCTCCATAAACAGGCTTTTTAATAGTTAATATCTGAAACAAAACCTTCATCAAAATACTCACTACTGTAGTATAATCTGGTCTTTAGTGAGACACTTGAGCTTGCTTGTCTTTCATTAGCTTTGCTAGATCTGGGGACAATGTGGAAACAGCTGCTAGCAGGCTGTTCTCCACATCCAGCCTGTTCCTCTTATTTGTTTTTATGTGTGTCAGAGCTGAGAAGGTCACCTCACACATATATGTTGACCCAAAAGGTAAAAGTTCAATCAGTGCATGTTTTCCCAATTCAGGATATTCCTTCTCCACATTACACCAAAACTGTGTCAGTCTTTTCTCTGTGTGCCACTTTCCGGCCCCGGTCAGAGGACACATCCAGCAGCTGCTCCTGCAGCCTTGCGGGTGTTGTGTGTTGGGGGGGTTTGGCTGGACATTTTGGTGTTCTTTTCTTTTCTTTGCTCTCCAGGTGGTATGCAAACTGATTTATTGTCTGTGGAGAAGGTGCTGGTAGAAGAGTCCTTCACCCTCATCAACGTGATATGCAGCACCTGTGGATGATGCTCACGTGCAACCTTGATTGTCTGAATAATTGTTAACAGTAATTTGGTATTTTGTTATGCAGTATATGTGAATATTGATGAGAATTGTGTAGCTCGCTTCTCACGGCCGTGGCGTGCGGACAGATGATCCTCCACCTGTTGTGAGAAGCTGCTCATTTACATAAAGCTTAAATTCAGACCTGAATGTGTTGCTGATAGTGTGTGCCTTTGAAGGATATTAGTTGCAGCTGCTGATTTACCTCACCTTTTCTATCCTTCACAGAGTCGGTTTGTCGTGTCCACCTGGGGGGTGTTTGGCGGTGAACGTGGGTCCAGAGGCGCCGGGCTTCGATCCCTTTGGGCGCTGGAGAGCGCGCCGTCCTTCACTCCGCCAGACAGACGCGTTTTATGTTTGTACACCGAGTATTGCACAAAAGGGGGAAAATAAATTGTTTTGTTATTGGAACCGCTTTCTAGTTATTTTAGCACTGGGTTCAGTCAGACGCAGGTCCGCTCCTCAACCCGCGTCGACACATAACAGTGGGAAGCTTGTTACTGCTCTCAGTTGGGGTGAATGGGTCCCTCGCCCAATCCAGGCTTTCTGACTTTTTATCAATATCCTGAAAGTATTAGTTAAAGTCTGAGTTGAGTTTGGATAGATGTTCTTCCACCAGTTTTACCACTGGAGCCCTGGTGACATCAGTAGTGGCAAGATGTGCATGAAGTAATGGGAAATGGCTCACATCACCCTCCTCACATTTCCTTTGCCACAGATTGAGCTTTTTTGTGAACCCTTCCACTTTCTCGTACATCCTCTGGACGTGTGACTCCTTACCCTGGAGTGAGAGGTTGAGCTCGTTGAGTTTGGTAAACACATCAGTGAGATATGCCAGACGTGCCACCCAATTGGCATCCTCAAACACCACAGCAAGAGGATGCAGCTGCTTCTTCAAAAATGCAAAAACTTCACTGCGAAGTTCATAAAGCCTCAGTAGCGTTTTCCCACGAGACAGCCAGTGGACATCTATGTGAAGCAGTAGCTGGTCGTATTGCGCGCCGCTCTCGTGGCAAAGAGTTTCGAACAGTCTGTGATTTAGTGGCCGGGATTGGATGAAGTTGATCATCTTCACAGCGTCATCCATAACAGCATTTAGATCAGGGCTCATTCTCTTACTAGCCAGTGCTTCGCGGTGGATAATACAATGCATCCATTTAATGTTGGGGTTTACCTTCTTCACTTGTCCAAATAGTCCCTTCACGCTCCCAGTCATTGCAGCTGCGCCATCAGTACAGATGTGGCTGCATTGTTTCCACTGTATATCGTGCTCTTTGAAAAAACTGACAATAACCTAAAACATTTTCTCCCCGCTTGTCTTTCCTGTCTTTTGCAAAACAAAATATACTCGTTTACGTCTGACACATCTTTGTAACGAAGGAATCCAGGAGCTGCGCTTCTCCACTCACATTTGTCATTTCATCCAGCTGCAAAGTGAACTGACCGGCTCGTTTTATTTTGTCCACGACTTGTCCCGCAATATCAAGAGCCATATCATCAATCTGACGGGCCACGGTGTTGTTTGACAGGGGAACTTTCTTGAATGTCTCAGCTGCTTTTTTGTCTATCATTATTTCAGCCATGCGAGTCGCTGCAGGGAGAATTAGTTCTTCAACAATTGAGTGAGGAGTTTTTGTTTGTGCCACAAGCAGCGATACGGCGTAAGACGCCTCCAGGGCTTTGCTCAACACATTAGTGGCTTTCATCATTGTATTCTGAATCTGACCCGACATAAATTCTGACAGCTTTCGTTTGTAGTACTCTTCAGTTTTCCCTACTTTTGCAGGGTGCGCTTGGTGCTCTGGTGTCGCTGCAAATGTGCTGGCTTCATTGCGCTGTTAGCCAGAATTTCACCACAGAAGAAACACTGAGGCTGCGGTACTTCTGAAGACGTTGACGTGGTGAAACCATACAAAATGTAGTTTTCATTGTACTGCCTAGGTTTAGCTTTGGCCTTTTTCTTGCATTTCTCTGCTGTCTCCTCCAAACCCCCTGGATCCAGAGAAACTGGACGTTTTAACCATTTATCCATCTGCAGGTAGCAGCCAGACTTTTTGTAGACGTTATCGGTTGCTATGCTTTTGTATTTTGTGTCACAGGTCATTGTCTTCCTGGGGAAAAGAGTTGTAGCGCAAACGTACCGTTATTGATGAGCTCGACATGACACATTGCTGAGAAGATTTATCTTTGAAATTTTATTAAATAAATAGAATATTACTAAATTCCACAGCAGACATTCTTTTGTCCACATATTACGAGTTAGCTTGGGACTACACTTTTGTGTGACACCTTAAAAAAAAAAAAAAAACTCCCCGTGCGCCGCGTACCCCCTGCAGTACCTCCGTGTACCCCTAGGGGTACGCGTACCCCCGGTTGGGAAACACTGGTGTAAACAATCAGTACTGAGGGTGTTATTTTGCGGGTCCACTTACTTGCACATACTAAAGTTGACCTTTGACCCTATCTGAGTTGCGCTCACAGGGTTCCCTGTACACTTCCTTCATGTGCACCCCCTGTTTTGTGGGAGAACACGATCAGTGGTGGAAAAGTTGACACTGTTGGTTCCTTCAAAGTTTGTATCGTCTTCAAAAAGCAACTGTTGTGTTTCACGCAGTCTGACGGCCTCATTCTGGACGACCACGTCAACAGAGAGAGCATCTTCTTGCTGGTTGAACACAGGAGTCCTTCCACCCTCATGTGGCCGTTTACAAAAAGAGAAAGGTTCTGACTGTGTTGAATGTTTGGTCTCCAAAGTAAAGGTCAAACAAGGTCAATTTCCATTGGATTCTATGACATGTGACATATGTTATCCTGTAACATGATAACTAAGAGGTGTCCTTATTAAAACCCTGTTAACTCAACCAATAATTTGCATAATTTTTTTTTTTTTTTTTACCAAAATTGGAGCAACTTTAACTTTTGACTCCTGTACAAACTGAAACTGATCTTTGTCACCATTCTTGCTGTTTTTACCCCATAACTCCAGAACATTCAGTCATAGATAGTCCAAACTATACCTTCTTGGAATTGTTATGATCAGCCAAATTATGTTGTGTAGTTATGGAAGTAAATCTGTGCCATCCATTTTCTTCCGCTTTATCCGGAGTCGGGTCGCGGGAGCAGCAGCTCAAGCAAAGCCGCCCAGACCTCCCGATCCACACACACCTCCCCCAGCTCCTCCGGGGGAACCCCAAGGCCTTCCCAAGCCAGCCGAGAGATGTAGTCCCTCCAGCGTGTCCTGGGTCTTCCCCGGGGCCTCCTCCCAGTGGGATGTGCCCGGAACACCTCTCCAGCAAGGCGTCCAGGGGGCATCCAGAAAAGATGCCCGAGCCACCTCAACTGACTCCTTTCGACGTGGAGGAGCAGCGGCTCGACTCCGAGCTCCTCCCGAGTGAAACGTTGATCTGTGCCATCAGCGTTTGAATTTGAATTTTTAAGGTCAATTTTTTTAGCATCAAAATCAGAGTTCCAAGTTAAATTTGTTTAGCATCAAAATACTCAGGCTCAAAAACTTCAACTTAAAAAAAATTCTGCCTAAAAAAAAAAAAAATTCAACCTAAAAAAAAAATTTAACCTCAAAAAATAGAAAAGCAGGGAGAAGCAATTTTTGAAGTTGAATTTTTTTAGGTTGAATTTTTTTGAGGTTGAATTTTTTAAGGCTGATTTTTTTTAGGTTGATTTTTTTTTAGGTTGATTTTTTTTTTGTTTTGTTTTTTTAGGTTTAAATTTTTGAGGCTGAATATTTTGATGCTAAACAAATTCAACCTTAGAAATTAAACTTCAAACTCTGATTTTGATGCTAAAAAAAAAAAATCAAACCCAATATAAAAAGTTATCATTAATAATATTATTTGTCTGATAGTAACTGTCTGGTGTATAAGTCACAGGAGCTTTCAAACTAGTAAACAAAAGGCCAGAAAATACAGTAATTGAATTACAAAACCATTAAATGCATTATATAATTATATTATATTATATTTTATTATATTATATTATTATATGGCTGCGACACTATGCGCACTCTGATTGGCTGACTACCGGTCGGATGTTTTCTCATATCAGACTCGTTTTCATGACAGTCCGAAATGCGTATTTTCTTTACAAACCAGAAGCTACAAATGCGATTAGAAAAAGCAAATCAGACATGAGCGTACTCCATAAATATCTAAACAGCATCTGAAAGTTGAAAGTTATCAGCTAACGACAGGTGTCGTGCAAAAGTTCTTACCCCCGTCAGAATTAGTATCCCCTGGCGCGGGAGCGCGCACTGACTCAGCGCTTCCAGACGTTATGCAGCTCTTCAAACGATCTCCAACTGCTCCCAGACAAAAATAACGGCATGTTGGTTGTTCAATACATGACATTAAAAAATAAGTTTCATAATCTTTGACGACGTTTAATGCACGCGTGTCTTCACGTCGATTACACGCACAGACACAGAAACGGTGTCCAACATAAAAAAAAAACGCTGAAGACGTTTATTTAAAAAAGAGAAAACGCTGTAAGACGTTTATTAAAAAAACAAAAACAAAACACGCTGTAAGACGTTTATGATCGCACCACCGTCAAGATAATTCAATGATTTTCACTCTTCAGTTCGTGCATTCGACATTAAAATATGAACTACTCTTGTACTTGTCTGTGACTTTTTTGTTTTAAATAAAAGATAAGCAGACAAACGTGATGTGGGTGATTGTTGTTTTGGTTTACAAGAAATGAAATTCAGCTTTTACACTGTAAAAAAAAGAAAAAAGAAAAAAAAAAAGTCCAGTTGCTTTAACAGAAAAATTATGTCAGTTGTGGTTTCCAGGGGAATTCTGTCAAAATTACAATGAACATGTAAATGGTTTGCACATACATATTTATGTAAATTTTACAGTTTAAATCTGTAATTAAAAAATATTAACGTGTAATTTTGACGGTGTTTTTCATGTTGAATTGGAATGCTGATATTACACCTTTTTTTGTAAAATTGACAAATATATTAAGTCCCTTTGGCTGCTCCCATGATTTCACTCAGGGTCACCACAGCAGATGCAAGGACGGTCTGCATGTTGATTTGGCACAAGCTGTACACCAGATGTCCTTCCTGCTGTAACGTCACATTACACAGTGAAATGTGGCAGGGGTGGGGTTCAAACCAGGAACCTTTGTTACTGAAACCAAGTGCACTAAACACTTTGCCACCACCCCTGATATCTGTCTGTATCTTATAGATTAATAAGCACAGTAGCTTTGTGGTTAGCGCATGTTCTCAGAGCAAGAAGGTTATTGCTTTGATTCCCACCTGTGGCCTTTCTGTGTGGAGTTTGCATGTTCTCCCCATGTTTATGTGGGTTTCCTCCGGTTGCTCAGATTTCCTCCAACATTTAAAGACATGCAAGTCAGGTGAATTAGAAACTTTATACATATTCAGGTCTCCCTTGCAAAAGAGATCTGGATCTCAATGGGACTAACCTGGTTAAATAAAGGTTAAATTAAAATTACACCCTACCATCAGATATTTCAACTTCATTTATACTTCAGCTCATCCACAATTACTACAGTAAATTTCAGGAAGTTTTGTCTTTATTTAGTAGAGTTGCATAGGGGATATATTTTCTGGCAGCCACCATTTGACAGCCTGACAGAATTTGTATCCCCTATCTTTATAGCTGGAATTGCAACCTACCATCAGGTGTTTTATCTTCATTTATACTTTAGCTCACCCACAATTACTACAGTAAATTTCAGGAAGTTTTGTCTTTATTTAGTGGAGTTGCATAGGGGATACATTTTCTGGCAGACACCATCTGTCAGCCTGCCAGAATTTGTATCCCCTATCTTTATAGCTGGAATTGCAACCTACCATCAGGTGTTTTATCTTCATTTATACTTTAGCTCACCCACAATTACTACAGTAAATTTCAGGAAGTTTTGTCTTTATTTAGTAGAGTTGCATAGGGGATACATTTTCTGGCAGCCACCATCTGCCAGCCTGCCAGAATGTGTATCCCCTATCTTTATAGCTGGAATTGCAACCTACCATCAGGTGTTTTATCTTCATTTATACTTTAGCTCACCCACAATTACTACAGTAAATTTCAGGAAGTTTTGTCTTTATTTAGTGGAGTTGCATAGGGGATACATTTTCTGGCAGACACCATCTGTCAGCCTGCCAGAATTTGTATCCCCTATCTTTATAGCTGGAATTGCAACCTACCATCAGGTGTTTTATCTTCATTTATACTTTAGCTCACCCACAATTACTACAGTAAATTTCAGGAAGTTTTGTCTTTATTTAGTAGAGTTGCATAGGGGATACATTTTCTGGCAGCCACCATCTGCCAGCCTGCCAGAATGTGTATCCCCTATCTTTATAGCTGGAATTGCAACCTACCATCAGGTGTTTTATCTTCATTTATACTTTAGCTCACCCACAATTACTACAGTAAATTTCAGGAAGTTTTGTCTTTATTTAGTGGAGTTGCATAGGGGATACATTTTCTGGCAGACACCATCTGCCAGCCTGCCAGAATGTGTATCCCCTATCTTTATAGCTGGAATTGCAACCTACCATCAGGTGTTTTATCTTCATTTATACTTTAGCTCACCCACAATTACTACAGTAAATTTCAGGAAGTTTTGTCTTTATTTAGTGGAGTTGCATAGGGGATACATTTTCTGGCAGACACCATCTGTCAGCCTGCCAGAATTTGTATCCCCTATCTTTATAGCTGGAATTGCAACCTACCATCAGGTGTTTTATCTTCATTTATACTTTAGCTCACCCACAATTACTACAGTAAATTTCAGGAAGTTTTGTCTTTATTTAGTGGAGTTGCATAGGGGATACATTTTCTGGCAGCCACATTTGTCAGCCTGCCAGAATTTGTATCCCCTATCATTATAGCTGGAATTGCAACCTACCATCAGGTGTTTTATCTTCATTTATACTTGAGCTCACCCACAATTACTACAGTAAATTTCAGGAAGGTTTGTCTTTATTTAGTGGAGTTGCATAGGGGATACATTTTCTGGCAGCCACCATTTGACGGCCTTCCAGAATTTGTATCCCCTATCTTTATAGCTGGAATTGCAACCTATCATCAGGTGTTTTATCTTCATTTATACTTTAGCTCACCCACAATGACTACAGTAAATTTCAGGAAATTTTGTCTTTATTGTTGGGGAAAGTGTAGTGACACGGACCCACAACAGGGGGCGCAAATGAACGGTCAATAGATGAGCCAAAAGGTAACAATTTAATGTTGTGAATGTGCACAACGATGATACAGACAATCACAGAATCTGACAGTCAGTCAATACACCAAGGTGACGTGTGGGCAGGCTCGAGGATAGAAGACGTCTGTCCTGATAAGAGCCGGAACCACATGATTTCCACCGCCACAGAACCCGGAGAATACTGGAGCCGCCAAGTCCCGAATTCCCAGGTGATCACCGTCCCCGACTGTCGGATCTGGTACTGCTGGCGAGGAGCACAAACAGTGAGATGTGGGTGTGTGCACACCCAGTAACAAAACAGTCAGAAGGTGGAAAGTCACCTCCACCTCTAATCACACACTCGTGCAGCTCTTGTTAAACCGCTTATCTGGATTGGGTGTGAAGCGTAGCCGTCGCTGTTCACACCAAACGCCAATCCAGCTGATAAGGCACACCACAGGAAAACGGCTGCAAAAGAGTTCAGACTGTTATTTGAGTTTAAGTCAGCAGAGAAATTACCAACACAGGTAGATGATATCTCAGCAGCGAGGTGGAGATGACATCCGGCTTTTATGGAGTGAAGAAATGATGGGTGACAGCTGTCATGAGTTGATGTGTGACAGCTGTCACTCCCGGTTGTGTCCGTGGCGGCAGCGCCCTCTCGTGCCTCAAGCCCGCACTTCAGGCAGGGCGCCCTCTGGTGGTGGGCCAGCAGTACCTCCTCTTCTAGCGGCCCACACAACAGGACCCCCCCCTCAACGAGCGCCTGCTGGCCCCCGACCAGGCTTGTCCGGGTGACGTCGGTAGAAGTCGGCCAGGAGGTCCGGGTCCAGGATGAAGCTCCTCTTCACCCAGGAGCGTTCTTCAGGTCCATACCCCTCCCAGTCCACCAGATACTGAAACCCCCGGCCCTTCCGACGGACGTCCAGGAGCCTGCGAACCGTCCATGCAGGCTCCCCCTCGATGATCCGGGCAGGAGGCGGCGCTGGTCCGGGAGCACAGAGGGGTGAGGTGTGGTGTGGCTTGATCCGGGAAACGTGAAAAACCAGGTGGACCCGCAGTGAAGCTGGGAGCTGGAGCTTCGCAGTGAAGCTGGGAGCTGGAGCTTCACTGCGGCCGGACTGAGGACTTTGAGGATCTTGAATGGACCAATATACCTGTCCTTGAGTTTGGGTGAGTCCACTTGGAGGGGGATGTCCTTCATTGAAAGCCACACCTCCTGCCCGGGCTGGTAAGCAGGGGCCGGGGAACACCGGCGGTCTGCATGGGCCTTAGCCCTCATCCGGGCCTTCAACAAGGCAGAACGGGCGATGCGCCACACCCAACGGCATCTTCGCAGGTGGGCCTGGACCGAGGGCACCCCGACCTCTCCCTCCACCACGGGGAACAATGGGGGCTGGTACCCCAGACACACCTCAAATGGGGAGAGGCCGGTGGCAGAGGACACCTGGTTGTTATGGGCGTACTCGATCCAGGCCAGATGGTGACTCCAGGCCGATGGGTGCGCGGATGTAACACAGTGGAGGGCGTGTTCAAGTTCTTGGTTGGCCCGCTCTGCTTGTCCATTCGTCTGAGGGTGATACCCGGACGAGAGGCTCACATTGGCCCCCAGTTCTCTGCAGAAACTCCTCCAAACCTGTGAGGAGAACTGAGGACCATGGTTCGAGACAATGTCCGTTGGTATCCCATGCAGACGTACGACGTGGTGGACCAGGAGGTCTGCTGTCTCCTGGGCCGTAGGGAGCTTCGGGAGGGCCACGAAGTGGGCTGCCTTGGAGAAACGGTCCACTATCGTGAAGATGGTCGTCATGCCCTGGGACGGCGGGAGGCCCGTGACAAAGTCCAGGCCAATGTGAGACCAGGGGCGACGAGGCACCAGAAGCGGTTGCAGAAGTCCTTGTGTCTTGGAGTGGTCTGCCTTGCCCCTGGCACAGGTGGTGCAGGCCTGGACATACTCCCGGACGTCGGCCTCCACGGATGCCCACCAGAAGCCCTGCCTGAAGCCCGCACTTCAGGCAGGGCGCCCTCTGGTGGTGGGCCAGCAGTACCTCCTCTTCTGGCGGCCCACACAACATTTATTTAGTAGAGTTGCATAGGGGATACATTTTCTGGCAGCCACCATCTGCCGGCCTGCCAGAATTTGTATCCCGTATTTTTATAGCTGGAATTGCAACCTACCATCAGGTGTTTTATCTTCATTTATACTTTAGCTCACCCACAATTACTACAGTAAATTTCAGGAAGTTTTGTCTTTATTTAGTGGAGTTGCATAGGGGATACATTTTCTTTATGGATGAGCTAAAGTATAAATGAAGATAAAACACCTGATGGTAGGGTGCAATTTTAGGTTAGTCCCATTGAGATCAAGATCTCTTTTGCAAGGGAGACCTGAACATGTATAAAGTTTCCAATTCACATCACTTGCATGTCTTTAAATGTTGGAGGAAATCGGAGCACTCGGAGGAAACACACATAAACATGGGGAGAACATGCAAACTCCACACAGAAAGGCCACAGGTGGGAATCAAAGCAATAACCTTCTTGCTCTGAGGCAACATGCGCTAACCACAAAGTTACTGTGCTTATTAATCTATAAGATACAGGCAGATATCAGGGGTGGTGGCAAAGTGTTTAGTGCACTTGGTTTCAGTAACAAAGGTTCCTGGTTTGAACACCACCCCTGCCACATTTCACTGTGTAATGTGACGTTGCAGCAGGAAGGGCATCTGGTGTACAGCTTGTGCCAAATCAACATGCAGATCCTCTTTGCATCTGCTGTGGTGACCCTGAGTGAAATCATGGGAGCAGCCAAAGGGACTTAAATATATTTGTCAATTTTACACAAAAAAAAAAGTGTAATATCAGCATGACCATGCCAATTCAACATGAAAAAGTGTTGTGTGGGCCGCCAGAAGAGGAGGTACTGCTGGCCCACCACCAGAGGGCGCCCTGCCTGACGTGCGGGCTTCAGGCACGAGAGGGCGCCGCCACCACGGACACAGCCGGGGGTGACAGCTGTCACTCATTATCTCTTGACAGCTGTCACCCATCTACACTTCATCATCTCACTCCATAAAGACCGGACGTCATCTCCACCTCGTTGCCGAGATATCATCTACCTGTGAAGGTACTTTTCTCTGCTGACTTAAATCATTGAGTAATAACCTGAACTTCTTTGCAGCCGTATTCCTGTGGCGTTTCATTATCTGTGGATTGGCGTAAAGTGTGATCAGCGACGGCTTCGCTTCACACTCCAACCAGATAAGTGATTTAACAGGAGCTGCACGAGTGTGTGATTAGAGGTGGAGGTGACTTTCCACCTTCTGACTGTTTTTGTTACTGGGTGTGCACACACCCACATCTCACTGTTTGTGCTCCTTGCCAGCAGTACCAGATCCGACAGTCGGGGACGGTGATCACCTGGAAATTCGGGACTTGGCGGCTCCAGTATTCACCGGGTTCGGCGGCGGTGGAAATCGTGTGGTTACGGCTCTTCTCGGAACAGACGTCTTCTATCCTAGAGCCTGCCCACACGTCGCCTTTGTGTATTGACTGCTATCAGATTCTGTGATTGTCTGTATAATCGTTGTGCACATTCACAACATTAAATTGTTACCTTTTGGCTCATCTATTGACCGTTCATTTGCGCCCCCTGTTGTGGGTCCGTGTCACTACACTTTCCCCAACAGGATATCTCGGCCAATGTCATGGATCCCGAGGGGCGTCAACCATCTGTTGGACAGCCAATGGAAGAGCAGGGTGCACAGGCGTCGGCTGGAGGCGTGATTGGTGAGTTGCAGCACATCCTCACCGCCTTTACCGCTCGGATGGACCTGATGACCGAGCAAAACATCATCCTTAATCACAGGATGGAGGCTCTCACCGCGCAGGTGGAAGCGCGAGCTCAGGACGCTGCTGCAGCTCCTCCTCCTGCCGACCCTGTGCCTAATACAGACATTCCACTGGTCATTCAACAACCCCCCCCCACCATCCCCTGAAGCATACATAAGCCCCCCAGAGCCGTACGGAGGTTGTGTGGAGACGTGCGCGGACTTTCTTATGCAGTGTTCGCTTGTCTTTGCACAGCGTCCCGTGATGTACGCGTCTGACGCCAGTAAGGTGGCTTACGTGATTAATTTGCTTCGAGGTAAGGCACGCGCTTGGGCTACAGCGCTTTGGGAGCAAAGTTCACGGCTTCTTGCCTCTTATACTGGGTTTGTGAGGGAGCTCAGAACTGTTTTTGATCACCCTAACAGAGGCGAAACCGCGTCTACCGTGCTGCTGTCAATGAGACAGGGGCGCCAGAGTGCAGCCGAATATGCAGTCGACTTCCGCATCATGGCTGCGAGATCCGGCTGGAATATGACTGCGCTCCGCGCCGCCTTCATAAACGGACTGTTGCCGGTCCTGAAGGAGCACCTGGTGGCTACGGAGGAACCACGGGATTTGGCTGAGCTTATCGATTTGGTTATACGATTGGACAATCGGTTAGAAGAACGCCAACGGGAGCGAGGCGAAGGGCGTGGTCAGGCACAAGCCATCCCGCTTCCTCCCGGGTCCGAAAGGGAGCCGTCTTCCCCACGCTCCACAGCCACAGCGCTCCGTGTGGCTACAGCTCCCCCTGCTGACGATGCCAGGGACACGAGCAGGGCCACATTCAGACAGAGGAGGCTGGTCCGCGGGGAGTGCTTTGTCTGCGGCTCGAGTGAGCATCAGCAGAGAGACTGCCTCAAACGGTCAAAACACAAACGCCCGCCCTTAGAGACTGGGCTGAGGGGGGGTCAAAACATTCACGTGGGTCATACACATCTTTCAACATGACTCCCAGTTACAATCCTGAGCGGGGATTTAACCCTTCAAGCCCCAGCACTGGTGGACACGGGGTCAGAAGGGAATCTGCTGGACAGCAGATGGGCAAGGGAGGTAGGGCTCCCTCTGGTGGCGCTTTCTTCGCCAGTGAAGGTGCGAGCGCTAGATGGCACTCTTCTCCATTTTATCACACACAAGACACTACCTGTAACCCTGGTAGTGTCTGGGAATCACCGGGAGGAGATTGAGTTTTTTGTGACTCCTTCTACCTCCCGTGTGATTTTGGGCTTCCCATGGATGATTAAACACAATCCCCGGATTGATTGGCCGTCTGGGGTTGTGGCTCAGTGGAGCGAAACCTGCCACCGGAATTGTTTAGGATCCTCGGTTCCTCCCGGTGTAAATGCTAATGAGGATGTTAAAGTCCCTCCCAATCTGACGGCGGTGCCGGTTGAGTACCACGATCTTGCTGACATGTTCAGCAAGGATCTGGCGCTCACCCTTCCCCCGCACCGTCCGTACGATTGTGCCATTGATTTGGTCCCGGGCGTTGAGTTCCCGTCCAGCAGGCTGTACAATCTCTCACGTCCTGAGTGCAAATCAATGGAGACCTACATCTGGGACTCATTAGCTGCCGAGCTGATCCAGAATTCCACCTCCCCGATGGGTGCAGGTTTCTTTTTTGTGGGCAAGAAAGATGGCGGACTCCGTCCATGCATTGATTACAGGGGGCTGAACGACATAACGGTTCGTATTCAATACCCTTTACCCCTGTTGGGTTCAGTGTTCGCGCCCCTGCATGGAGCCCAAATTTTCACCAAACTGGACCTTAGGAATGCGTATCACCTGGTTCGGATCCGGAAGGGAGACGAATGGAAGACGGCATTTAACACCCCATTAGGTCATGTTGAGTACCTGGTCATGCCGTTCGGCCTCACTAACGCCCCCGCGATGTTCCAAGCTTTGGTAAACGACGTCTTGCGGGACTTCCTGCACCGATTCGTCTTCGTGTATCTGGATGACATACTCATCTTTTCCCCGGACCCTGAGACTCATGTCCAGCATGTACGTCAGGTCCTGCAGCGGTTGTTGGAGAACCGGCTGTTTGTGAAGGGCGAGAAGTGTGAGTTCCACCGCACCTCTTTGTCCTTCCTGGGGTTTATCATCTCCTCCAACTCTGTCACCCCTGATCCGGCCAAGGTTGCGGCGGTGAGAGATTGGCCCCAACCAACAAGCCGTAGGAAGCTGCAACAGTTCCTCGGCTTTGCAAATTTCTACAGGAGGTTCATTAAGGGCTACAGTCAGGTAGTTAGCCCCCTGACAGCCCTGACCTCTCCAAAAGTCCCCTTCACCTGGTCGGATCGGTGCGAAGCCGCATTCAAGGAGTTGAAACGCCGGTTCTCGTCTGCACCAGTTCTGGTGCAGCCCGACCCTAGCCGCCAGTTTGTGGTTGAAGTGGATACCTCTGACTCAGGGATAGGAGCCGTGCTATCCCAGAGTGGAGACACCGATAAGGTTCTTCACCCGTGTGCCTACTTTTCTCGCAGGTTGACCCCAGCTGAACGGAACTATGACGTCGGCAATCGAGAACTCCTTGCGGTGAAAGAGGCTCTTGAGGAGTGGAGACACCTGTTGGAGGGAGCGTCTGTGCCTTTCACGGTTTTCACTGACCATCGGAACCTGGAGTATATCAGGACCGCCAAGCGGCTGAACCCCAGGCAAGCCCGCTGGTCACTGTTCTTCAGGCGTTTTGACTTCCGAATCACCTACCGCCCCGGGACCAAGAACCAGAGATCGGATGCCTTGTCCCGGGTACATGAAGATGAAGTCAAGACTGAGCTGTCGGATCCACCGGAGCCCATCATTCCGGAGTCCACTATCATGGCCACCCTCACCTGGGACATGGAGAAGACCGTCCGGGAGGCCCTAGCACGGAGCCCGGACCCCGGAACTGGGCCGAAGAACAAGCTCTACGTCCCACCAGAGGCCAGGGCTGTTGTCTTGGATTTCTGTCACGGTTCTAAGCTCTCCTGTCATCCGGGGGTGCGAAGGACCGTGGCAGTGGTCCGGCAGCGCTTCTGGTGGGCGCCCCTGGAGGCCGACGTCCGGGAATATAGCCAGGCCTGCACCACCTGTGCCAGGGGCAAGGCAGACCACCAGAAGGCACAAGGACTTCTTTAGCCACTTCCTGTGCCTCATCGCCCCTGGTCCCACATCGGTCTGGATTTTGTCACGGGCCTCCCACCGTCCCAGGGCATGACGACCATCTTCACGATAGTGGACCGATTCTCCAAGGCGGCCCAGTTCGTGGCCCTCCCGAAGCTCCCCACGGCCCAGGAGACTGCAGACCTCCTGGTCCACCACGTCGTCCATCTGCATGGGATACCTACCGACATCGTCTATGATCGTGGTCCCCAGTTTTCCTAACACGTCTGGAGGAGCTTCTGCCGGGAACTGGGGGCCACTGTGAGCCTCTCGTCCGGGTATCACCCGCAGACCAATGGACACGCAGAACGGGCCAATCAGGAATTGGAGCAAGCCCTGCTCTGTGTGACGTCCGCACACCCGACGGCCTGGAGTGAACATCTGGCCTGGATTGAGTATGCGCATAACAGCCAGGTGTCCTCTGCCACCGGCCTCTCCCCATTTGAGGTGTGTTTGGGGTATCAGCCCCCATTGTTTCCCGTGGTGGAGGGAGAGGTCCAGGTCCACCTGCGGAAGTGCCGTCGGGTGTGGCGCTCCACCCGTTCTGCCTTGTTGAAGGCCCGGACAAGGGCAAAGACCCATGCAGACCGCCGGCGGTCCCCGGCCCCTGCTTACCAGCCCGGGCAGGAGGTGTGGCTATCCACAAAGGACATCCCCCTCCAGGTGGACTCCCCGAAGCTCAAGGACAGGTACATTGGACCATACAAAATCCTTAAAATCCTCAGTCCTGCCGCAGTGAAGCTCCGCCTCCCAGCTTCACTGCGGATCCACCCGGTTTTTCATGTGTCAAGAATCAAACCTCACCACACCTCACCCCTCTGTGCTCCCGGACCGGCGCCGCCTCCTGCCCGGATCATCGACGGGAAGCCGGCTTGGACGGTGCGCCGGCTCCTGGACGTCTGTCGGATGGGCCGGGGGTTCCAGTATTTGGTGGACTGGGAGGGGTATGGACCCGAAGAACGCTCCTGGGTAAAAAGGAGCTTCATCCTGGATCCGGACCCTCCTTGCCGATTTCTACCGCCCCATTGGGGGGGGGGGGGGGGGTCCTGTTGTGTGGGCTGCCAGAAGAGGAGGTACTGCTGGCCCACCACCAGAGGGCGCCCTGCCTGAAGTGCGGGCTTCAGGCATGAGAGGGCGCCGCCGCCACGGACACAGCCGGGGGTGACAGCTGTCACTCATTATCTCTTGACAGCTGTCACCCATCTACACTTCATCATCTCACTCCATAAAGACCGGACGTCATCTCCTCCTCGTTGCCGAGATATCATCTACCTGTGAAGGTACTTTTCTCTGCTGACTTAAATCACTGAGTAATAACCTGAACTTCTTTGCAGCCTTATTCCTGTGGCGTTTCATTATCTGTGGATTGGCGTAAAGTGTGATCAGCGACGGCTTCGCTTCACACTCCAACCAGATAAGTAATTTAACAGGAGCTGCACGAGTGTGTGATTAGAGGTGGAGGTGACTTTCCACCTTCTGACTGTTTTTGTTACTGGGTGTGCACACACCCACATCTCACTGTTTGTGCTCCTCGCCAGCAGTACCAGATCCGACAGTCGGGGACGGTGATCACCTGGGAATTCGGGACTTGGCGGCTCCAGTATTCACCGGGTTCGGTGGCGGTGGAAATCATATGGTTACGGCTCTTCTCGGAACAGACGTCTTCTATCCTCAAGCCTGCCCACACGTCACCTTTGTGTATTGACTGCTATCAGATTCTGTGATTGTCTGTATAATTGTTGTGCACATTCACAAC
Organism: Thalassophryne amazonica; assembly: GCF_902500255.1. NCBI lineage: Eukaryota > Metazoa > Chordata > Actinopteri > Batrachoidiformes > Batrachoididae > Thalassophryne > Thalassophryne amazonica. Next base: position 112,771,439 of record NC_047110.1, on the reverse strand, counting down.
ATTAAATTGTTACCTTTTGGCTCATCTATTGACCGTTCATTTGCGCCCCCTGTTGTGGGTCCGTGTCACTACACTTTCCCCAACAAAAAAGACCGTCAAAATTACAGATTAATATTTTTTAATTACAGATTTAAACTGTAAAATTTACATAAATATGTATGTGCAAACCAACTCAGCCACATGGGGTGTGCAGCCAGTACATTCTGAGTGCCGGTCCCAAGCCCGGATAAATGAGGAGGGTTGCGTCAGGAAGGGCATCTGGCGTAAAGCAAGTCAACCCAACTATGCAGACTAAGAATCGAATTTCCATACTGGATTGGTCGCGGCCCGGGTTAACAACGTCCGCCACCGGTGCTGTTGCCCAACAGGGTGCCGGTGGAAATTGGGCTACTGCTGGGCAAAGACAACGAAGAAGAGGAGGAGAACGTTTCCACAAACAGGGGGAGAAGAAGAAAACTAGAAGGGTGGAAATGAGAGTAGGGACTTTGAATGTTGGTAGTATGACTGGTAAAGGGAGAGAGCTGGCTGATATGATGGAGAGGAGAAAGGTAGACATATTGTGTGTGCAAGAGACCAAGTGGAAGGGAAGTAAGAGCAGGAGCATCGGCGGTGGGTACAAGTTGTTGTAACATGGTGAGGACAGGAAGAGAAATGGTGTTGGGGTCATTTTAAAGGAAGAGTATGTTAAAAGTGTGTTGGAGGTTAAGCGAGTGTTTGACAGGGTGATGAGTGTGAAGTTGGAAATTGAAGGGGTGATGATGAATATCATCAGTGCATATGCCCCACAGGTAGGTTGTGAGATAAAGGAGAAAGAAGATTTCTGGAGTGTGTTAGATGAGGTGGTGGAGAGTGTGCCCAAGCATGAAAGAGTGGTGATAGGAGCGGACTTCAATGGGCATGTTGGTGAAGGGAACAGAGGTGATGAGGAAGTAATGGGTAGATATGGTATCAAGGATAGGAATAGGGAAGGACAGATGGTAGTTGATTTTGCAAAACGGATGGAAATGTTGGGAAAGTGTCAGTACACGGACCCACAACAGGGGGCGCAAATGAACGGACAATGAAGAAAGTCAAATAACAAAGCTTTACTGTTGTGAACACGCACAACAAACACAACAAATTACAATTTTGGTCACAAGTCGAATTCCAACGGTGTCGTGTGGGCAGGCTCGACGATAGGAGACATCTGTCCAAGTCGAACCGGAACCACCTGATTTCCTCTGCCACCGAACCCCGGGAATACTGGAGCCGCCAAGTCCCGAACTCCCAGGTGATCACTGCCTCCGCTCGTCGGATCCGGTACTGCTGGCGAGGAACAGAAACAGTCAGATTTGGGTGCGGTTGCACCCAACAACACGTGGGGGTGGAAAACACCACCTCCACCTCTACTCAGAAACAACGCTGTAATGTGGGAATCAGAGTACTTATCCAAATACGTCCCTTTTCAGTCTTCAGTCGTTTTACACACAAGCAACAATGGATTAATCCGTATGGCTGGCTGAGTTCGTTACCTCCTTGGTAGAGCGATATCTCGGCAATGAGGTGGAGATGCCGTCCTGCTGATATACCTCCCTGTTGATTGATATCAGCTGTCTCAGGTGATGGGTGACAGCTGTCACCCTGGCTGCTCCTGTGAGGCGGCAGCGCCCTCCGGTGCCTGGAGCCCGCACTCCAGGCAGGGCGCCCTCTGGTGGTGGTGGGCCACCAGTACCTCCTCTTCAGCGGCCCACACAACAGGAAATGGCTGTGGTGAATACCTACTTTAAGAAAAGGGAGGAGCACAGGGTAACATATAAGAGTGGAGGAAGGTGCACACAGGTGGACTACATTCTTTATAGGAGGTGCAAGCTAAAAGAAATCAGAGACTGTAAGGTGGTGGAATGAAGGGGTCCAGGAAAGCATAAGGAGAAAGAGGTTGGCGAAAAAGTTTTGGGATAGTCGTAGAGATGAAGAAAGTAGATGCGAGTACAAAGAGATGTGGTGTAAGGCAAAAAGAGAAGTGGCAAAAGCGAAGGAAAAGGCATATTGCGAGCTGTACAAGAAGTTGAATAGTAAGGTAGGAGAAAAGGACTTGTACCGATTGGCCAGACAAAGGGACAGAGCTGGAAAGGATGTGCAGCAGGTTAGGGTGGTAAAAGATGCACATGGTAATGTGCTGACAAGTGAGGAGTGTGTGCTGAAAAGGTGGAGGGAATATTTTGAAGAGTTGATGAATAAAGAAAATGAGCGAGAGAAAAGGCTGGATGATGTGGTGAGAGTAAATCAGGAAGTACAAGAGATTAGTAAGGAAGAAGTGAGGGCTGCTATGAAGAGGATGAAGAGTGGAAAGGCACTTTGTCCAGATGACATTCCAGTGGAGGCATGGAAATGTCTAGGAGAGATGGCAGTAGAGTTTCTAACCAGATTGTTTAATAAAATCTTGGAAAGTGAGAGGATGCCTGTGGAGTGGAGACGAAGTGTGCTGGTTCCTGTTTTCAAGAACAAGGGTGATGTGCAGAGCTGCAGTAACTACAGAGGCATAAAGTTAATCAGCTACAGCATGAAGTTATGGGAAAGAGTAGTAGACGCTACGCTTAGAAAATAGGTGAAGATATGTAAGCAGCAATATGGTTTCATGCCAAGAAAGAGCACTACAGATGCAGTGTTTGCTCTGAGAATACTGTTGGAGAAGTACAGAGAAGGACAAAAAGAGTTACATTGTGTGTTTGTGGACTTAGAAAAAGCTTATGATAGGGTGCCAAGAGAAAAGCTGTGGTATTGTATGAGGAAGTCTGGAGTGGCAGAAAAGTATGTTAGGGTAGTGTAGGACATGTACAAGAATAGTGTGACAGCGGTGAGATGTGCAGTCGGAATGACAGACTCATTCAAGGTGGAGGTGGGATTACACCAAGGATCAGCTCTGAGTCCTTTCTTGTTTGCAGTGGTGATGGACAGGTTGACGGATGAGATCAGACAGGAGTCCCCATGGACTATGATGTTTGCACATGACATTGTGATCTGTAGTGAGAGTAGAGAGCAAGTTGAGTCTAGTCTGGAGAGGTGGAGATATGCTTTGGAGAGAAGGGGAATGAAAGTCAGTAGAAGCAAGACTGAGTACATGTGTGTGAATGAGAGGGAGCCCAGTGGAATAGTGCAGTTACAAGGAGTAGAAGTGGTGAAAGTAGATGAGTTTAAATATTTGGGGTCAACTGTTCAAAGTAATGGAGAGTGTGGTCAAGAGGTGAAGAAGAGAGTGCAGACAGGGTGGAGTGGGCGGAGAAAGGTGGCAGGAGTGATTTGTGACCGAAGAATATCAGCAACAGTGAAGGGGAAAGTTTACAAGACAGTAGTGAGACCAGCTATGTTGTATGGTTTAGAGACAGTGGCACTAACAAAAAGACAGGAGGCAGAGCTGGAGGTGGCAGAGCTGAAGATCTTGAGATTCTCTTTGGGAGTGACAAGAATGGACAAGATTAGGAATGAACATATCAGAGGGACAGCTCAGGTGGGACGGTTTGGAGACAAAGTCAGAGAGGCGAGATTGAGATGATTTGGACATGTGCAGAGGAGGGACCCAGGGTATATAGGGAGAATGATGCTGAGGATGGAGCCACCAGGCAGGAGGAGAAGAGGGAGACCAAAGAGGAGGTTTATGGATGTGCTGAAGGAGGACATGCAGGTGGTTGGTGTGACAGAGGAAGATACAGAGGACAGGGTGAAATGGAAAAGACTGATCTGCTGTAGCGACCCCTAACGGGAACAGCTGAAAGACAAAGAAGAAGAAGATGTATGTGCAAACCATTTACATATTCATTGTAATTTTGACAGAATTCCCCTGGAAACCACAGCTGACAGAATTTTTTCTGTAAAAACAACTGGATTTTTTTTACAGTGTAAAAGCTGAATTTTATTTCTTGTAAACCAAAACAACCATCACCCACATCACGTTTGTCTGCTTATCTTTTATTTAAAACAGAAAAAGTCACAGACAAGTACAAGAGTGTACAGTTTATAACTGTTCATATTTTAATCTCGAATAAACGAACTGAAGAGTGAAAATCATTGAATTATCTTGACGGTGGTGCGATCATAAACGCGTTACAGCGTTTTCTTTTTTTTAATTAACGTCTTCAGCGTTAATGCGTCTGTGCGTGTAATCGACTTGAAGACACGCGTGCATTAAACGTTGTCAAAAGATTATGAAACTTATTTTTTTAATGTCATGTATTGAACAACCAACGTGCTGTGATTTTTGTCTGGGAGCAGCAGGAGACCGTTTGAAGAGCTGCACAACGTCTGGAATTGCTGCGCTGAGTCAGTGCGCGCGCCCGCCCCAGGGGATACTAATTCTGACGGGGATACGTACTTTGGCACAACACCGGTCCGTCTGTTATTCGGGATATTGTAAGTTTGCGTGTTTATATATATAATAGCCACATAATAAACAAATTCTTAACCTCACTTGCTCGGTCTGTACGGGGATATCAGACCTCACAGTCGGTTAATAATCCTTTAATATGTATACAATGCATAAAAACCCAACAACAAAAAACCTTATAGATACTAAGAAAAATCATAGTTACCTTTCTTTGTAAAACCTTAATATCAGAATATAAAAAAAATGAAATCACATCTTCAATTTTACAAATTTTTAAAACATCAAATGAACACTTTCACATGAGAGATTTCTGTACAGAATTTGTTAAAAAAAAACTTAGTTTTGTTTTTCATCAGTGACTGCAAGAAACAATTAACCCCCCCCCCCCCCCCCCCCCAACATCAAACAACAACAACAAACAAAATTTCTGTGTAGGCTCTCAGTTGTCCATTTGGTTTCCATAGTAGAGAAGCTTGAATCTTTGACTGTACTGGGTTGCTTGATGTGCGGACGTTTCGCTTCAAATCACAGAAACTTCCTCAGCTAAAATTCTTGCTCTGGTAGTCTGACTTCTGTCTTGACTCTTGTAGAGAAGAATAAACCAGAAGCCAACAAATGCTGGAGTTTTTTTTTAACCTAACCAGACCCCTCCTACCGAGAGGCCGACTGCTATAGGCTAGTGACTAAACAATAGCTCTAATTAGCACCTATTGTGCTCTAGTTAGCACTCTAGTAATGATGGGATGGAAGCCTCCCCTGATGGCTCCCTTGACGACTCCCCTGATGACGTGAATGACTCATTACCATGAACAAAAGTCTGAAACTGCTTTGACCTGAGTACCCCATTGTAAACAGGGGACAAAGTGTGTCTCAGACCCCCTCCCCGGTTAAGGCTGGGTTTCAAACATTTCACAAAGAATGCTTCCTTGACACCTCTCTCAAACCATTTCTTCTCTCTGGCTAAGATTTTAACCTCCTTGTCCTCAAACGTGTGGTTAGTGTCTTTCAGGTGGAGATGAACTGCAGACTGAGGTCCACTGGCGCCCTGTCTGCGGTGCTGCTATAGCCTCTTGTTTAAAGGTTGCTTAGTCTCACCTATGTAGTGTTCATTACAGTTTTCCTGACACCTGATATAATACACTACATTGCTCTGTTTGTAACTAGGGATCCTGTCCTTAGGGTGAACTAATTTCTGTCTCAAGGTGTTAACCGGTTTAAAGTAAACTGGGATTTTGTGCTGTCTGAAGATCCTCTGTAGTTTTTCCCCAACTCCTGCTAAATAAGGGAGAGACACTCCTCTTCTTCTTGTCTCCGTCTCCTGTCTATCTGGTCTCTTTGTTCTTTGGGACTTCTGCACTTTGTCCAGGGACCATCGTGGGTACCCACATACTGTGAGGGCTTTCCGTACAAGTTGTTGTTCTTTAGCCCTTCCCTCTGCAGGACTGCAGGATCAGGACTCTTCAACACAGAGCCCTACACGTGCCCACAACTGCAGAAAGCCCTCACAGTATGTGGGTACTCACGATGGTCCCTGGACAAAGTGCAGAAGTCCCAGAAAACAAAGAGACCAGATAGACAGGAGACGGAGAGAAGAAGAAGAGGAGTGTCTCTCCCTTATTTAGCAGGAGTAGGGGAAAAACTACAGAGGATCTTCAGACAGCACAAAATCCCAGTTTACTTTAAACCGGTTAACACCTTGAGACAGAAATTAGTTCACCCTAAGGACAGGATCCGTAGTTACAAACAGAGCAATGTAGTGTATTATATCAGATGTCAGGAAAACTGTAATGAACACTACATAGGTGAGACTAAGCAACCTTTAAACAAGAGGCTATACCAGCACCACAGAGAGGTCGCCAGTGGACCTCAGTCTGCAGTTCATCTCCACCTGAAAGACACTAACCACATGTTTGAGGACAAGGAGGTTAAAATCTTAGCCAGAGAGAAGAAATGGTTTGAGAGAGGTGTCAAGGAAGCATTCTTTGTAAAACAGTTGAAGCCCAGCCTTAACCGGGGGGCGGGTCTCAGACACGCTTTGTCCCCTGTTTACAATGGGGTACTCAGGTCAAAGCAGTTTCAGTCTTTTGCTCATGGTAATGAGTCATTCACGTCATCAGGAGAGTCATTAAGGGAGCCATCAGGGGAGGCTTCCATCCCATCATTAGGAGAGTGCTAACTAGAGCACAATAGGTGCTAATTAGAGCTATTGTTTAGTCACTAGCCTATAGCAGTCGGCCTCTCGGTAGGAGGGGTCTGGTTAGGTTAAAACTCCAGCTTTTGTTGGCTTCTGGTTTATTCTTCTCTAAAGAGTCAAGACAGAAGTCAGACTACTAGAGCAAGAATTTTAGCTGAGGAAGCTTCTGCGATTTGAAGCGAAACGTCCTCACGTCAAGCAACCCAGTCCAGTCGAAGATTCAAGCTTCTCTACTAAACAACAAACAAAACAAACAAAAAACAAAAACAAAACAAAACAAAAATCAGGAACACTTCCTTATTAAAAAATTGTAGAAAATTAAACATTTTAGGGTGGAATGCAGTTTCACCTATTTGGTGCTTTTCTGTGTAAAATTTGGGCAGAACTTCCTAATTTGATAAAAGTTCTATTTTTTACTTTGTGCAACAGGAAGGTTTTCAAATAAATAAAATATAAATCACTAAAATGAACAAAATGTAACAACAATATGAGGTCACAGTCTGATTCTCAGTTTTCACAAACCTGTTATAAATGTAATATATCCCCCCCACCTCTCTCCAGCCCGCGGTGAAGGTCAGGAGGTCACGTGACGACCTGCCGCCTGATTCTTCCTTCAGTGTGGTCCCATCTGTGAAATGAGATCGCTGAGACGTGACGCTCCCTGACAGATGTTGAAGGTCGAGGCCCGAAGGTTCCCGTGAGAAAGTGAGCCGCGCCCCTATTAGTTAGCCATGGCTGTGATAGCGATGGCTGACCAGAGGTCAGAGGTCAAACCCTCCAGGATCAGTTAGTTAGTGCTGCCAGACGACATCCTGATTGGAGGCACAGAAACGGGATAAAAGTGTGTTTTTATGTTTGTCTGTCGCTGATTTTAGTGCGTTCACTTCCTGTAAGTGTATTATTACTGATAATTCATCCATTCATCACTTATTTTCATCTTATGTTCTTTCACTTTAAAAAATGTCAAACGTGGCAAAATAAAAAAAAAGTGTTGCACAGTTTCTAAGAACCAAAGGAGGCGCTGTTTTGTCTTTAAAACATTCAAAGATATTCTTTCATTTTTCAACTTAAAGGCAGATTTCTTCCAAATTAACCCCTTTAAACTAGTTTAACTAGTACTTTGAACCCGAGCAAAGGCTAAGATGTTGTTTAAAAACATTTTTAAAATTGGGGTACAAAGCATTTTAAACCATTCTATCCAGGAACAAACTAACGGTGTGTTGTTTAGCTCCGAGCTGAGTCCACCTCAGAAATGTGAAGGAAATATGCTGAACCTGTTTCAGCAGCACAACAGAGTTCCAATGTTGAGTCAGAACTACTGCGCTGTGGAGTCCGCTAGCAATGTGCCCACTCTCTGACAGCCAAAGCTGAACAAGGTCTTAGTTGACTGTCGCCAAATGCCGCCCCCTGCTGGGCTACGTTGACCTTCTCTGGTGTTTTACTGAGATTTTTGAGAATGTGTCAGTTCATGTCATAGTGTGAACAGACCTATATGTAGAACCTGTCTTGACGAGGCACCAGTAGTAAGTCACTCAGTCACAGAGTCACGTCGAATCTGCCACTTCAGGCGCTTCATCTCACAGTGTGAACGAAACCTAAAATCACCAAAAATAACACAAAGCCACTTTAGGGAAAATTTACCCTTTGCAGACAAGCAAATCCAGATTAGAATTGATTTAATGATTGTTGAACCAAACTGGTTTAAGTAATCACAGGGTTGTGAACACGTGTGTCGGAGCCCGATGGCGCCACCATGTGCATGCGGCTGGTACTGTACCACGCACAGGGATTCTAAATTCCACGTCAGAAATGTTGCAGTCAAAGCACGGCTGAAACGAACCATTATTCTCATACTCCATTAACTTATTGATTATTGATTAGTTCAGGAAGACGCCTGCAGACGTGTTGTTTTGTCAGAACGTCTTCAGTTTATTGCCAGAAAATGTTCACATTTATGAAACTGAAATAAAAGAAGTTGGATGAAAAATAAGAATCAAAGCAAGGAACTGATTATCAAAGTAGTTATTGATTAATTTAAATGTTGATTAGTCTTCGATTAATTATTGCTGCTCAAACAGAAATTTGATTCTCTGCTGATGCTCGTATCAGAGGACTGTAATTTGTAGTAACTGCAGTACTAGATGCAGTACTGGTTATAGTCAGCGGTGCGTACGTTTCCGTGTCCTCAATAAGGTATCGAACACAAGACTTTGAACTAAGTGAAAGTGATGGAGGGACGTCAGGACGTCTTTCTGAGGACCTTCAGCTTCTGCGTCCTGAACATCCTGCCTGAAGTCTTTCAAATGAAAAACAAACATGCCGTGTTTTGTTGCTCCGCTAGCTTCAGCAGCGCTAAGACACGTGGCCTTCAGACCTTTAGCGACTCTGTGCAGCGCTGCAGGCTAACAGATGGTCCGAGGTGTCCATCTGTCCCTCGGACGACATCAGATGTCTGAAAACAACAGACCGTCCTGCACGGAGTGAGAAACTAAAGCAGGCGTATTAGTTTGTGCGTAAACAGCGAGCTCTGAGAACTTAGGAGAACTTACTTATTCATCGTATTGTCAGGAGTCACATGCTCGCTTCATGCCTCACGGCCTTGGGATTAACACCGTCACGCCACCATTGGTGGACTGTGCTGTCGCTATAGCTCGTACATGCAGCGTCAGCATTGGATTTGATTCTGTCTATTGGACATTTATGCTATTTATATTGTTTTTATTCAATATATATATTTTAACTATTTTATTAAGCTTTTATTACACTGACTATTTAACTTTGGACAAGATAACTCAAAAACTACTTGATGGATTTCCTTCAAACGTGGTGGGAATATTACTTGGACACATGCCAAGAGGTGGTTACATTTTGGAGTAGTTTGGTCAAAGGTCAAAGGTTAACGTCAAGGAAAATTTGGTCAGAAAATACTATAAAAATAGCTCAAAAACCAAGAAGCCAAGAAGGATTATCTGAAGCACATATTGATTAGCAAAATTTTAGTTATTGATTGGTATGACTGACTGGATGATGAAGTGATAAATAGTGAAAAAGTCCTTTGCAGACAGATGTATATTTATTTGTTTATTTATATTGTGGCATCTGGAGTCAATCAGACTTTCATCACGTCTTGTTTTAGCTGATGACACACAATATGTGACATTGTTAATCTTTCCATCATTATCAACCTGGACGCACAAACAACAGCGTGCGCCATCATGGACCTAAAACATGACCCCGCCCCCTTTAACAAAAGAAGACGTGACGTCTTCAGAGCAGATCAGGATCCTGCAGCTGGATACGTCACTGAAGCCTTTGGATGCATCTTCATGTCTCAGCTTCAGCTGACATCCTCGTGGAGACGTTCATGAGGACGCAGGCCTGAGGTCCATCATCAGACATGCTTCTTTAGTCCTGTCTTTCATCTGGACATGTCTCACTTCCTCTGATTTTGTCCCTCTGTCTCCTTCCTTCTAACGTTCAACACGTTCTCTCTATTTACTCCTCTGTTCAAAAGAAACATCTCTGATGCAGAAACAAGCACATAATCAATTATGCAGTGTTAATTTAACACTGCAGTGAGTGCATATGGCCCCATTCAAACAGTGTTAAATCAGCTCCTTTAGAATAATAAATCAAGTTCATTAAGACAAAGAGACTTTATTTACACAGTAATAGAGTTGATTAGGATTACATGCAATTACAGCAGTGTTAATTTAACACTGAAAATATACACCCCAGGAGAAAAATAAGAGGGTGACTTTGAACAGGGACATAAATCAGAATTTTAGGAGGTCAGGTCCTGGAGCATCACAACATCCACCACACCACAAAACTACTTTGGGTTCTGGATGGCAACCACCCAGGCAGATAACCGGTCCATCACCACCTCTTCAAGGTAACCATCTACCTGCTGCAGTCAGGTGAAATGTGGGCGTGTCCTTGGATAGATGAAATGTGGGCGTGTCCTTGGATAGATGAAATGTGGGCATGTACTTGGATAGATGAAATGTGGGCGTGTCCTTGGATAGATGAAATGTGGGCGTGTACTTGGATAGATGGAAATGTGGGAGTGTACTTGGCGAACAGAAACATGAGCATGTCCCTGGTTGGGGGAAATGTGGACATGTCCTTTGCTAGGTGAAATATGGGCATGTCCTTTGCTCGGTGGAAATGTGGGCGTGTCCTTTGCTCGGTGGAAATGTGGACATGTCCTTTGCTAGGTGGAAATATGGGCATGTCCTTTGCTAGGTGGAAATGTGGACGTGTCCTTTGCTAGGTGGAAATATGGGCATGTCCTTTGCTAGGTGGAAATATGGACGTGTCCTTTGCTAGGTGGAAATGTGGGCATGTCCTTTGCTAGGTGGAAATGTGGACGTGTCCTTTGCTAGGTGGAAATATGGGCATGTCCTTTGCTATGTGGAAATGTGGACATGTCCTTTGCTAGGTGGAAATATGGACATGTCCTTTGCTAGGTGGAAATGTGGACATGTCCTTTGCTAGGTGGAAATATGGGCATGTCCTTTGCTAGGTGGAAATGTGGACATGTCCTTTGCTAGGTGGAAATATGGGCATGTCCTTTGCTATGTGGAAATGTGGACATGTCCTTTGCTAGGTGGAAATATGGACATGTCCTTTGCTAGGTGGAAATGTGGACATGTCCTTTGCTAGGTGGAAATATGGGCATGTCCTTTGCTAGGTGGAAATGTGGACATGTCCTTTGCTAGGTGGAAATATGGACATGTCCTTTGCTAGGTGGAAATGTGGACATGTCCTTTGCTAGGTGGAAATATGGACATGTCCTTTGCTAGGTGGAAATGTGGACATGTCCTTTGCTAGGTGGAAATATGGGCATGTCCTTTGCTAGGTGGAAATGTGGACGTGTCCTTTGCTAGGTGGAAATATGGGCATGTCTTTTGCTAGGTGGAAATGTGGACATGTCCTTTGCTAGGTGGAAATGTGGACGTGTCCTTTGCTAGGTGGAAATGTGGGCGTGTCCTTTGCTAGGTGGAAATGTGGGCGTGTCCTTTGCTAGGTGGAAACGTGGGCGTGTCCCTGTCTAATGAAAATGTGGACGTGTCGTTGGGGTCTTCACCACTGAGACACGTGTTTGTATTTGAGTATCTGTGTTGGCTTCATGTTATTGACCCAAAAACAAAGTTTGACTGAAAAAAAGGCAAAAATGTAATTTACATAATTGTCCTTAATTTGGAAGGTTTCTTCTTTTTTAACAGGAAAAGAAGCGAGTGTGCAAAAAAAACAAAAAAAAAAACAAAACTAAAGATTGTTCAGAGAGTGATGGCCCCTCCCTCAATGATTATCTCTTTGGCAGCACGGTGGCTTAGTGGTTAGCACTGTTGCCTCACAGAAAGAAGGTCATGGGTTTGATTCCCACCTGTGGCATTTGCATGTTCTCCTCGTGTTTGCGTGGGTTTACTCCGGCTTCCTCCCACTTTTAAAGACATGCTGGCAGTGATGCTGGTAACGCGTTACTTAGTAACGTGTTACTCTAATCTGACCACTTTTTTTAGTAACGAGTAATCTAACGCGTTAATCTTTCCAAATCAGTAATCAGATTAAAGTTACTTCTCCAAGTCACTGTGCGTTACTATTATTTTTCATTGTGGGTCGATAGCAGCATTAAACTTGGTCTGTGGGCAGGAGGTCGGGGTTCGACTGAACTGTCCACTTTCAGTGAGCTGTGAGCTTTTCATCCACAGTTTTTTGCAGCTGCTCGACTCGTCCTCACCTCTTAAAGCGCGGTGATCAGCACACCTGCACTGAGCTTTACAAAGACATTTTTATACTTTTTCCCTCCTTTATTTAGAATTCTGAGCTGAGCCGCTCTGTATCTGCTCATTAAAAACAGCTGATCCTCCGCGACGCGTCAACAACTAACACTATTTTCCACTCAAATGCAGCTAAACTCTCTTTCTGAGGACCACATGATGTGAAAACACAATAAAACTTTCTTACCTGTAAATCTGGTCCTGTTTTCTGCATAAATAAATGTTATCCATTCTTTGTGCTCATACGCCAAAGCAGGGGCGAATCCAGATGGAATGGGGGCGTGGGGCAAGGATGTGCCCCCCTCCCCCACAACACCCCTAGATTAAAGGTCCAGTTTTGAAGCGTTTTTTTACTACAACTACTAATACTGCTTAAAATAATAATAATTTCGACAAGTAAAATGTTTAGAGAATTTAAATGTTAGAAAAATGTTAGAATTTAATAGTTACATTTATAAACAATGTAGGTTGTTACAGTGCTGTCAACAGTTAAATATGAGGTCAAGAAAGAGGGCTTTATTTTACTTTTTATAAAACAAGTATTTGTTTTCATTGAAGTCAAGAAAGGGTGACTATAAAGTGAGTTTTGGCAAAACAGGTATCATTGTCATGTTGACGTGGCAGAGGGTTGTTGTCGGCAGCTGGGAAAAGTAACTAAAAAAGTAACTAGTAATCTAACTTAGTTACTTTTACAATTGAGTAATCAGTAAAGTAACTAAGTTACTTTTTCAAGGAGTAATCAGTAATCAGTAATTGGATTACTTTTTCAAAGTAACTGTGGCAACACTGCATGCTGGTTAGGTGGACAGGAATCTTTAAACTTGTCCCGGTCTCCTTTGCAAAAGGCTAACCTGGTTAAAAAAAGTTTAAATTACAATAAATTAAAAGAGAGGTTCTGAACTCAGATCCACTTGAGAAGGTCATGGGCTCTTCCTGGCCCCGCCCCTCCTGCAGGTGTCATAGAGATCCGTTCAGCAGGAGTCTGTCCTGCTACGTGTGAAGCCGCTATGTGGCGTGTGAGTTAGGGAATAACCCTGTTGTGTCTGATGATTTGCGGACGTTCATGCTGGATTTTACAGTCGCAAATAGAGTTTTAGTGGCGACGCGTTACTACGTCATCGCTGCACTAGTTTTTGTCGCTCTCAGCTGACAGCGCCACTAGTGACACCTGCGGTCAGGGGGCGGAGTAACACATCAAATGTGAAACAGTTTTAATATTTTGCCACTGTCCACGCGATATTTTATAGTCTGAAATCTCACACGATTAACCAATCAGATTTGTGTAAAAAATGTAATTGTATTCGAATGGTGCATTAGCGGCGGTTTGAGCTGCCTGGGGGGCGGTGAGACTTGGAGTCTTCCAGGGTGACTGAAGAGGCTCTAATGCCACTTAATGGTGCGCTGAGGCCTGCTGAATCGTGGGTTTTTGCGGTGAAGGAGCATTAGTAAATTGGGGGGGAAGCATTAAGGAAGAGTTTGCAGTTAAGGGCGAGATTTAGAGCAGGTCTGCGGTCTGCGTCCATTAAGGTGGCTGTGTGGGGAGCCGTAAAGGTGGTTTGGGAGTGCGTTATAGGCCGTCGGAGGATATGAAATCTGTGTCTGACTGCAGGCGTCAATAGAACAACATCATCTGCTGCTGTCTTCTGAGCGTTAACACGCGATAAAAACGCCCAGTATTGACGTCTTAAAAGACAAAATGACCACAGATCCACCTGGTCCAGGATTGCTTTATGCCTCCATCAGCACTTTGGACAAATTAACCAATTTAATAATAATAAAAAAAGAAAGATCTTCCATCATGAAGTTCAAATGGAGCTTTGCTTTTCATTTACAAATAAGCAGGAAACTGCACACGAAAAATGGAATCCTGAGTCTATTAAATTGTAAAACCAGCTGACGGAGTCCAGTTCAGGACAGACGTCACGTCTGGACACAGAAATGATGAACTTGAACCTTCGGTTATTTCCTCAGTGAGCAGCTGACTTTGGGACAGTTCTGCTCCCTGCGTCACCTCCTGTGCCCAGAGGACACGAGCCGAGGTCCGTTTGGACCGACGTGGTCCAGAATGAATGAAAACCACAGGTCAGACTCGGACAAGAAGGTTTTTAATGTCTGGAACATAGTAAAAGTCACGTAGCTCAGATGTGGGTCAGGTAGCTGAAAGAACCTGATGTAAGTTCGCTGGATCACAACTGGACCAGGACTGAATAAGAATTTATTTTTCTTTTTTGCAGCCCAAATGTGTCTCATTAGTGACGTCCAGGTGGTTTCACCCAGCCTGTCTCAAACCAGGAGAACTAAGGTCCATGTCTTCAGGGTCCTGGTGCTTCCTGTCTTACTGTATGATTGTGAGTGTTGGACTCTAACCAGTGATTCTAAGATGAGGACTGGATGTGTTTGGTTCCAGGTCTCTGTGGAGGATCTTTGCGTCCAATGAATGGTTACTTAGTGAGACTCAGATGAGGAGGATCACTGACACTGTGAGGGGACATCAGACACCACATTTAGTCCACGTGGTGCCTTTTCTCTGGACATGAGTGTTGAGGACCAGTGGCTGGACAAGATCAAGGTCACACCCACATTTCACCTGACTGCAGCAGGTTGAGGCAAACCAGTTGTCTGCCTGGGTGGTTGCCATCCAGGCCCCTGAAGGGCTCTGTGGTGTGATGAATGTGGTGAAGGGTAGCACTACAGTGTGCTCCCAGACTCAAACCAGGATGTGCCCATCTGGATGTGGAGCTGGTTTAAAGTCAGTTGCTGTCTTTAAATTTTCATTTTGCTGCATAAAAAAACCCTTAATTAATTACAATTAATTAACTTATTTTTTTGGTTCCAATCAGTACAGACCTGCTGATCTTTGTTGTCCATTTTGTTTCACTGTTAATTAATCTGCATTAAATCGGAATTACACCGCACTCACGATAAAAAGGTGCCAAACAAAAAGGAAAACTGTGAAACAAGAAAGAAAAATGTCTGCACACTTAAATCTTTTTGTACATTTAATGGCTAAGCTTTCGGTCGACAGACCTTCCTCGGGGCTCACTCACAAATGGAACATACAACACACATATCAATTAAGACTCATTAGGTGTTCAGTAACACCTGCACTGATGAGTTGTAGTCCAGGTGTAGTGGGAGTTGTAGTTCTTCCCGTTCTTCCTGTTTTCATAATTCCTCTACCCAAGGTAGCTAGGCATTAAATCTACACCAGTACACCAATATAGAATAAAGAATTGAACTGTCAAGAGGTGGGAACATTGATAAAGTGCTATGCCAAAGGGAATTGTTTTGGATCCATACCTTGGATGCCCTACACTCTAAAGGCTTAAATGTAGACTTTGACATGAGGGCGATTCTATGGTAACGGAATTACAGTCAGAGCACATTTTTAATGGGGAGATAAAATATGGCCAGATTTTCCCGTCGTCATAATTCCGTTACCATAGAATCACCCATGAGTGTCATGTTATGATTGGAGGTATACCTTTTTGTTTAGTCTTGAAACTGCAGTTTATGAAGTTTTTGCTGATGTTTATGCAGTTTTCTTGAACTTATACTGCTTGTATGCATGTGTGCTGACATGTAAATATATTGTTTTTTTGTGGAGGGTAATTCTTTATTGGTGTATTGGTGTAGATTTAATGCCTAGCTACCTTAGGTAGAGGAATTATGAAAACAGGAAGAACGGGAAGAACTACAATTCCCACTACACTTGGACCACAACTCATCGGTGCAGGTGTTACTGAACACCTAATGAGTCTTAATTGATATGTGTGTTGTATGTTCCATTAGTGACTGAGCCCCGAGGAAGGTCTGTCGACTGAAAGCTTGGCCATTAAATGTACAAAAGGATTTAAGTGTGCAGACATTTTTCTTTCTTGTTTCACAGTTTCACTGTTAATTGAAAAAAAAAGATTTTTTTTTGCTGTTTCTTGAATGAAAAAAAAACAAAACAACTGAGGATGTTGCCTGAACCTCTGTGACATCACAATGAGCAAATTTTAAAATCCCAGCACAATCCCCATAGATAAATCCACTCTAATCTCACTGAAAATACACAAAATAAAACTTCTTAAAATATGTTTTTTAGTGAATTTATTAATGAAGTATACAAAATTTCTCAAACAATAGCTCACTATTTTAGAAGGTATCTTTTATCACAGTATTTATGAAATATGTGTTGATAAATAAAATATACTGTGCAGAAAACACTGATCTGTATAAAACACTGTGTCATATACAGATCAGTGGCAGAAGCGTGTCACAGAACTGCTCATTTATACACAGCAGTTTTCTGAAGAAAATCCTTGCAATTTTTTTTTTTTTTTAGAGTAATTTCTAAAATATGAATTTGACTAGTGATTGTGAATGTTTTAAAATTGTGCACAATAGGAGCGGGGCTGTGCAAATGTCTTTTGACTGAACTTTGAATTCATGGACATTTTTAATGATCCATTCATTTAATGTTAAAATATAAAATGAAACAGCTTTTAAAAAAATAATAAAATAGTTGCTGTTTAAAGAGTCTCTGTTTTATTTAGAAGCGTAGAAGCAGGTGTTGGTTTGCTGGACTCTTGGGACATTTAACCAGATGAAGGTCTCCTTTGCAGCTTTGAGCTCTGGTGGAGTTGTTTAAGACACTTTGGTCCCATTTTCAAGAGCAGAAATGTTTTCTCTTTGTTTGAATTTTTGTTGTCTGCGCAACAAATGTTCCTGATTGTGGGATGAAAAAAAAATCTTAAAATATAAAGAAACACTAAACAGTTAAAAAAAGAACCCCCCGCCAGAAAAAAAAAGTTATTTATAGTTGAACTTTTTGTGCTCTCAGAAGTAACAAAAAAAGCTGTAGTTTTATTTGGTAAAAATAAAAATAGACTGAACCATTTACAAATCACTCAGCTCAACTGTGCTAAAAGGCTAAGCTAATGTTAGCTGAGCATTAAATCTTCAGCAGTGCAGTTAAACATCAGGTTTTATTTTTAAATTATTCTCACCTCAGACTAAGCTGTAGACCTAAGCTCAGTTGCTCAAACTGGGTGTTTGTATATATCCAAAAGTGAGGAATTTTGGATTTAGTCGGTCTACTCCACCACCACGGCTCTGTGTCTTCCTCTGCCTCAAAATGGATACCCCACAAAGTCATCAGTCCTCCCTCGGCTTGGCTTTTCACTCCGAAAAGTAGCTGGAAAAAAGCTTCTCCCAGCAAGACAATGGGAGACTCATTCTAATGCTATTTTTAAAGCTATTTTTGTGGTTCTATACACGCAAATCCAAGCTGGCAATCGCTCAGCTTTCTCGGACTTTGGAAAAAGTCAGAGTGCGACGTAGAAATCTCCGCCCTCCCTTGCCGCTTCTAAGGTGACGCATCTGATGCCACTGATGCGTTTTAACTGCCGTGGCTGACGCCTTCAGTCTGAAAGGCGCATTAGTCTCGACATCGTACCTAACATTAGCATGGCTTAGCATAGCTAAGTGTCTCTATTGTGAGCGATGGGATTTATAATGTGTTTAAAAAAATACAAAAAAATACTTATAGTGGCTGATGACCTGAACGAAAGCAGATATTCACAGTGGATTTAATCATTCAGATGAAGGTAACGCATCATACTGACGTCTTTTACGTGTTTATTCTTCACCGATACTGTCACACACCTTCAGACTCCTTCAGACACCGTGAAAACTAAAAATAAACACAAACAGTTCAGTTACACAAGCACCGCTAATTACACAGATTCAAAATAAGCTGCTGACGCTAGATTCAGTCAATAGACGGACCCCGAAAACACTAGCTTGCCACAACAAAAATAATATCGTCTATACACATCACAAACATTCACATACAAATATGAAACAAAATTAAAGTTACATTTACCGGTTGCGCCTCTAAAACCAAACAGAGTAAACCCCTTTTAAATGCGTACATTTTATAATAACCCTTTCACATCTTTATTTATTTAACCTTTTTAAAGAACATGAATTGAAACTCCTCAAAAATAGAAAATTAATTCAAAATCAATCATATCTGTCCTCTGGACAGTTACACTCCCACCAAATTACTATGATTTATCACACTTTTGTGGAAATTAATAAATCCAGGAATTTCTTTTGAACCCCAGTGTTTTGTGTTTTGTTTTGTGCCTCTCAAGTCTAACACCTTAAATGTTATTCACAAATAAGTGATGTGAAGCAAATCACATTTTAGTTGTTTTCAACAAGCACAACTAATTTATGAATAGCATGTTCAAGTATGCTTGATGTTGTGATCTTTTGACCTTTAGGTCTCCCATTTGTACTGTGGCTTTTCGTACCAGTCCATCAGCATCTTTGCAAACATCTATCACCCTTCCAAGCCTCCACTCATTGCGGGGAACCTCGTTCTCTTTCACAATGACAACATCTCAAATCTTAACATTTCTTTTTGAGGAATGCCAGCATTGTCTGATCGTGATGTTAGTCAGGTAATCTTTTCTCCATCTACTCCAGAATTGCTTCGATAGGTACTGAAACTGGTGGTTGGCTCTCACTGCGGTATTGTATCACTTCCTGTTCCGGAGCACAGCAGTGCTTTTCTGTATCTGTTAGCTGTTTAATCTGCGCAGTTAGATTGATCTAGTTAACTAGATAACGATTTGTTTCACAGTGTAATCTTTACGTGCCTTAACTAAAGCACTCCCTCTGCTGAATCACCTCTAAATTATTTACACATTATTCACTTTGTGTGTCTTTAGGAATCAGCTAGCTTAGCGCAGCTACTAGCTCTTAGCCGGTTTAGCATGGCGGCTTCTCCTGTCTCTCCCGCACTTTTCTGCTCTGGGTGTGAAATGTTTAGTTATTCCTCGGCCTCCTTTAGCAGTAATGGTACTTGTAATAAGTGTTGCTTATTCTTAGCTTTGGAGGCCAGGCTGGGCGAATTGGAGACTCGGCTCAGCACCGTGGAAAATTCTACAGCTAGCCAGGCCCCTGTAGTCAGTGCGGACCAAGGTAGCTTAGCCGCCGTTAGTTTCCCTCTGGCAGATCCCGAGCAGCCGGGAAAGCAGGCCGACTGGGTGACTGTGAGGAGGAAGCGTAGTTCTAAACAGAAGCCCCGTGTACACCGCCAACCCGTTCACATTTCTAACCGTTTTTCCCCACTCGACGACACACCCGCCGAGGATCAAACTCTGGTTATTGGCGACTCTGTTTTGAGAAATGTGAAGTTAGCGACACCAGCAACCATAGTCAATTATCTTCCGGGGGCCAGAGCAGGCGACATCGAAGGAAATTTGAAACTGCTGGCTAAGGCTAAGTGTAAATTTGGTAAGATTGTAATTCACGTCGGCAGTAATAACACCCGGTTACGCCAATCGGAGGTCACTAAAATTAACATTGAATCGGTGTGTAACTTTGCAAAAACAATGTCGGACTCTGTAGTTATCTCTGGGCCCCTCCCCAATCGGACCGGGAGTGACATGTTTAGCCGCATGTTCTCCCTGAATTGCTGTCTGTCTGAGTGGTGTCCAAAAAATGAGGTGGGCTTCATAGATAATTGGCAAAGCTTCTGGGGAAAACCTGGTCTTGTTAGGAGAGACGGCATCCATCCCACTTTGGATGGAGCAGCTCTCATTTCTAGAAATCTGGCCAATTTTCTTAAATCCTCCAAACCGTGACTATCCAGGGTTGGGACCAGGAAGCAGAGTTGTAGTCTTACAAACCTCTCTGCAGCTTCTCTCACCCTGCCATCCCCTCATTACCCCATCCCCGTAGAGACGGTGCCTGCTCCCAGACCACCACCAACCAGTAAAAATCTATTTAAGCATAAAAATTCAAAAAGAAAAAATAATATAGCACCTTCAACTGAACCACAGACTAAAACAGTTAAATGTGGTCTATTAAACATTAGGTCTCTGTCTTCTAAGTCCCTGTTAGTAAATGATATAATAATTGATCAACATATTGATTTATTCTGCTTTACAGAAACCTGGTTACAGCAGGATGAATATGTTAGTTTAAATGAGTCAACACCCCCGAGTCACACTAACTGTCAGAATGCTCGTAGCACGGGCCGAGGCGGAGGATTAGCAGCAATCTTCCATTCCAGCTTAATTAATCAAAAACCCAGACAGAGCTTTAATTCATTTGAAAGCTTGACTCTTAGTCTTGTCCATCCAAATTGGAAGTCCCAAAAACCAGTTTTATTTGTTATTATCTATCGTCCACCTGGTCGTTACTGTGAGTTTCTCTGTGAATTTTCAGACCTTTTGTCTGACTTAGTGCTTAGCTCAGATAAGATAATTATAGTGGGCGATTTTAACATCCACATAGATGCTGAGAATGACAGCCTCAACACTGCATTTAATCTATTATTAGACTCAATTGGCTTTGCTCAAAATGTAAATGAGTCCACCCACCACTTTAATCATATCTTAGATCTTGTTCTGACTTATGGTATGGAAATTGAAGACTTAACAGTATTCCTTGAAAACTCCCTTCTGTCTGATCATTTCTTAATAACATTTACATTTACTCTGATGGACTACCCAGCAGTGGGGAATAAGTTTCATTACACTAGAAGTCTTTCAGAAAGCGCTGTAACTAGGTTTAAGGATATGATTCCTTCTTTATGTTCTCTAATGCCATATACCAACACAGTGCAGAGTAGCTACCTAAACTCTGTAAGTGAGATAGAGTATCAATCAATCAATTTTTTTATATAGCGCCAAATCACAATCTCAATCACAATCAGTATCTCGTCAGTAGTTTTACATCCTCATTGAAGACAACTTTGGATGCTGTAGCTCCTCTGAAAAAGAGAGCTTTAAATCAGAAGTGCCTGACTCCGTGGTATAACTCACAAACTCGCAGCTTAATGTTGTGAAAGTGTAGTGACACGGACCCACAACAGGGGGCGCAAATGAACGGTCAATAGATGAGCCAAAAAGTAACAATTTAATGTTGTGAAGGTGCACAACGAATATACAGACAATCTCAGAATTTGATAACAGTCAATCCACAAAGGTGCCGTGTGGGCAGGCTCGAGGATAGAAGACGTCTGTCCTGAGAAGAGCCGGAACCACACGATTTCCGCCGCCACCGAACCTGGTGAATACTGGAGCCGCCAAGTCCCGAATTCCCAGGTGATCACCGTCCCCGACTGTCGGATCTGGTACTGCTGGCGAAGAGCAAAAACAGTCAAGTGTGGGTGTGTGTACACCCCGTAACAACAACGGTGGGAATACCACCTCCACCTCTAATACACACTCGTGCAGCGTCTGTGTAACCACTTATCTGACGGGACGTAGGACGAAACAGTCGCGACCCACGCCGGTCCTCTGGTAAGACAGCTGCAACACAATCAATCAATACAGGCAGAGAAAGTTACCTCCATAGAAGTACGATATCTCGGCGATGAGGTGGAGATGACGTCTGGGTTTTATGGAGTGAGATGATGAAGAATGAGTGACAGCTGTCAGGAAATAATGAGTGACAGCTGTCACTCCCGGCTGTGTCCGTGCCGGCAGTGCCCTCTCGTGCCTGAAGCCCGCACTTCAGGCAGGGCGCTCTCTGGTGGTGGGCCAGCAGTACCTCCTCTTCTGGCGGCCCACACAACAGGACCCCCCCCTCAACGGGCGCCTCCTGGCGCCCAACCAGGCTTATCGGGGTGTCGACGGTAGAAATCGGCCAGGAGGGCCGGATCCAGGATGAAGCTCCTCTTCACCCAGGAGCGTTCTTCGGGTCCATACCCCTCCCAGTCCACCAGATATTGGAACCCCCGGCCCATTCGACGGACGTCCAGGAGCCGGCGCACTGTCCAAGCCGGCTCCCTGTCAATGATCCGGGCAGGAGGCGACGCCGGACCGGGAGCACAGAGGGGTGAGGTGTGGTGAGGCTTGATCCTGGACACATGAAAGACTGGGTGGATCTGCAGTGAAGCCGGGAGTTGGAGCTTCACTGCGGCAGGACTGAGGATTTTGAGGATTCTGTATGGTCCAATATACCTGTCCTTGAGTTTCGGGGAGTCCACCTGGAGGGGGATGTCCTTCGTGGATAGCCACACCTCCTGCCCGGGCTGGTAAGCAGGGGCCGGGGATCGCCGGCGGTCCGCATGGGTCTTCGCCCTCGTCCGGGCCTTCAACAAGGCAGAACGGGCGAAGCGCCACACCCGATGGCACTTCCGCAGGTGGGCCTGGACCGAGGGCACACCGACCTCTCCCTCTACCACGGGAAACAATGGGGGCTGATACCCCAAACACACCTCAAACGGGGAGAGGCCGGTGGCAGAGGACACCTGGCTGTCATGCGCATACTCGATCCAGGCCAGATGTTCACTCCAGGCCGTCAGGTGTGCGGACGTCACACAGCGCAGGGCTTGCTCCAATTCCTGATTGGCCCGTTCTGCCTGTCCATTGGTCTGCGGGTGATACCCGGACGAGAGGCTCACAGTGGCCCCCAGTTCCCGGCAGAAGCTCCTCCAGACGTGTGAGGAGAACTGGGGACCACGATCAGAGACGATATCGTTAGGTATCCCATGCAGACGGACGACGTGGTGGACCAGGAGGTCTGCTGTCTCCTGGGCTGTTGGGAGCTTTGGGAGGGCCACGAAGTGGGCCGCCTTGGAGAATCGGTCCACTATCATGAAGATGGTGGTGTTGCCCTGGGACGGCGGGAGGCCCGTGACGAAATCCAGGCCGATATGGGACCAGGGGCGATGAGGCACAGGAAGCGGCTGGAGAAGCCCTTGGGACCTCTTGTGGTCTGCCTTGCCCCTGGCACAGGTGGTGCAGGCCTGGATGTACTCCCGGACGTCGGCCTCCATAGACGCCCACCAGAAGCGCTGCCGGACAACTTCCACGGTCCTTCGCACCCCTGGATGACAGGAGAGCTTGGAACCGTGACAGAAGTCCAAGACTGCAGCTCTGGCCTCTGGTGGGACGTACAGACGATTCTTCGGACCGGTTCCGGGGTCCGGGCTCCGTGCCAGGGCCTCCCGGACGGTCTTCTCCACGTCCCAGGTGAGGGTGGCCACGATAGTGGATTCCGGAATGATGGGCTCCGGTGGATCCGACAGCACAGTTTTGACTTCATCTTCGTGTACTCGGGACAAGGCATCTAATCTCTGGTTCTTGGTCCCGGGGCGATAGGTGATCTGGAAGTCAAAACGTCCGAAGAACAGTGACCAGCGGGCTTGCCTGGGGTTCAGCCGCTTGCCGGTCCTGATATACTCCAGGTTCCGATGGTCAGTGAAAACCGTGAATGGCACAGACGCTCCCTCCAACAGGTGTCTCCACTCCTCAAGAGCCTCTTTCACCGCAAGGAGTTCTCGATTGCCGACGTCATAGTTCCGTTCAGCCGGGGTCAACCTGCGAGAAAAGTAGGCACACGGGTGAAGAACCTTATCGGTCTCTCCACTCTGGGATAGCATGGCTCCTATCCCTGAGTCAGAGGCGTCCACTTCAACCACGAACTGGCGGCTAGGGTCGGGCTGCACCAAAACTGGCGCAGTAGAGAACCGTCGTTTCAACTCCTTGAATGCGGCTTCGCACCGATCCGACCAGGTGAAGGGGACTTTTGGAGAGGTCAGGGCTGTCAGGGGGCTAACTACCTGACTGTAGCCCTTAATGAACCTCCTATAGAAATTAGCGAAGCCGAGGAACTGTTGCAGCTTCCTACGGCTTGTTGGTTGGGGCCAATCTCTCACCGCCGCAACCTTGGCCGGATCAGGGGTGACGGAGTTAGAGGAGATGATAAACCCCAGGAAGGACAAAGACGTGCGGTGAAACTCGCACTTCTCGCCCTTCACAAACAGTCGGTTCTCTAACAACCACTGCAGGACCTGACGTACATGCTGGACATGGGTCTCAGGATCCGGAGAAAAGATGAGAATATCGTCCAGATATACGAAGACGAATCGGTGCAGGAAGTCCCGCAAGATGTCGTTAACCAAGGCTTGGAATGTCGCGGGGGCATTGGTGAGGCCGAACGGCATGACCAGGTACTCAAAGTGACCTAACGGAGTGTTAAATGCCGTCTTCCATTCGTCTCCCTTCCGGATCCGAACCAGGTGATACGCATTTCTAAGATCCAGCTTAGTAAAGATTTTGGCTCCATGCAGGGGGGTGAACACAGAATCCAACAATGGCAACGGGTATCGGTTGCGAACCGTAATCTCATTCAGGCCCCTGTAATCAATGCATGGACGGAGTCCGCCATCTTTCTTGCCCACAAAAAAGAAACCTGCCCCCATCGGGGAGGTGGAGTTCCGGATCAGCCCGGCAGCTAATGAGTCCCGGATGTAGGTCTCCATTGATTCGCGCTCAGGTCGTGAGAGGTTGTACAGCCGGCTGGACGGAACTCAACGCCTGGAACCAAATCAATGGCACAATCGTACGGACGGTGCGGGGGAAGGGTGAGTGCCAGATCCTTGCTGAAGACGTCAGCAAGATCGTGGTACTCAACCGGCACTGCCGTCAGATTGGGAGGGACTTTGACCTTCTCCTTAGCATGCAAACCGGGAGGAACCGAGGATCCTAAACACACCCGATGGCAGGTTTTGCTCCACTGAACCACTACCCCAGATGGCCAATCAATCCGGGGATTGTGTTTCAACATCCATGGGAAGCCCAAAATCACGCGGGAGGTAGAAGGAGTTACAAAAAACTCAATCTCCTCCCGATGGTTTCCAGACACCACCAGAGTTACTGGTTGTGTCTTGTGTGTGATTAAAGGGAGGAGGGTGCCATCTAGTGCCCGCACCTGCAATGGCGAAGGAAGCGCCACCAGAGGGAGCCCTACTTCCCTTGTCCATCTGCTGTCTAGCAGATTCCCTTCTGACCCCGTGTCCACCAGTGCTGGGGCTTGAAGGGTTAAATCCCCGCTCAGGATTGTAACTGGGAGTCGTGTGGCAATCTGTGTGTGTCCCACGTGAATGTTATGAGCCCCCCTTAGCCCAGTCTTTAAGGGCGGTTGTTGTCGTTGTGGCCGTTTGGGGCAGTTTTTCTGTATGTGCGCCTTTGAGCTGCAGAGAAAACACTCCCCGCGGACCAGCCTCCTCATTCTGTCATCTGTTCTTGGTTTGGCCCTGTGCGTTTCCCTAGCAACGTGAGCAGGTGGAGCTGTTGCCCCACGGAGCACTGCGGCTGTGGAGCGTGGGGAGGGCGGCCCCTTTTCGAACCCGGAAGGGAAAGGGACGGCGTGTACCCAGCCACGTCCTTCGCCTCGCTCCCGACGGCGTTCCTCCAACCGATTGTCTAACCGTATAACGAGATCGATAAGCCCATCTAAATCCCGCGGTTCTTCCTTAGCTACCAGATGCTCCTTCAGGACCGATGACAGTCCGTTTATGAAGGCGGCGCGGAGCGCAGCGTCATTCCAACCGGACCTCGCAGCCGCGATGCGGAAGTCGACTGCATATTCGTCTGCGCACCGGCGCCCCTGTCGCATTGACAGCAGCATTGTTGAAGCGGTCTCTCCTCTGTTAGGGTGATCAAACACTGTTCTGAACTCCCCCACAAACCCAGTGTATGCTGATAACAACCGTGAGTTCTGTTCCCAGAGCGCCATAGCCCAGGCGCGTGCCATACCCCGAAGCAAGTTAATAACATAAGCCACCTTGCTGGCGTCAGACGCGTACATCACGGGTCGTTGTGCAAAGACGAGCGAACACTGCATCAGAAAGTCCGGGCACGTCTCCACACAACCCCCGTACGGCTCTGGGGGACTTATGTATGCTTCAGGGGATGGTGGGGGGGTTCGTTGAACGACCAGTGGAATGTTAATATCCGGCACCGGGTCGGCAGGAGGAGGAGCCGCAGCAGCGCTCTGATCGCGCGCTTCCACCTGTGCGGTGAGAGCCTCCATCCTGCAATTAAGGATGACGTTTTGCTCGGACATCAAATCCAGCCGAGCGGTAAAGGCGGTGAGGATTTGCTGCAACTCACCGAGCACGCCTCCTGCAGACGCCTGTGCACCCTGCTCTTCCATTGGCTGTCCAACAGATGGGTGACGCCCCTCGGGATCCATGACGCTGGCCGAGATATCCTGTTGTTAAAGTGTAGTGACACGGACCCACAACAGGGGGCACAAATGAACGGTCAATAGATGAGTCAAAAAGTAACAATTTAATGTTGTGAATGTGCACAACGAATATACAGACAATCTCAGAATTTGATAACAGTCAATCCACAAAGGTGACGTGTGGGCAGGCTCAAGGATAGAAGACGTCTGTCCTGAGAAGAGCCGGAACCACACGATTTCCGCCGCCACCGAACCTGGTGAATACTGGAGCCGCCAAGTCCCGAATTCCCAGGTGATCACCGTCCCCAACTGTCGGATCTGGTACTGCTGGCGAAGAGCAAAAAACAGTCAAGTGTGGGTGTGTGTACACCCCGTAACAACAACGTGGGAATGCCACCTCCACCTCTAATACACACTCGTGCAGCGTCTGTGTAACCACTTATCTGACGGGACGTAGGACGAAACAGTCGCGACCCACGCCGGTCCTCTGGTAAGACAGCTGCAACACAATCAATCAATACAGGCAGAGAAAGTTACCTCCATAGAAGTACGATATCTCGGCGATGAGGTGGAGATGACGTCTGGGTTTTATGGAGTGAGATGATGAAGAATGAGTGACAGCTGTCAGGAAATAATGAGTGACAGCTGTCACTCCCGGCTGTGTCCGTGGCGGCAGCGCCCTCTCGTGCCTGAAGCCCGCACTTCAGGCAGGGCGCCCTCTGGTGGTGGGCCAGCAGTACCCCCTCTTCTGGCGGCCCACACAACAGCTTAAAGCAGATAACCCGTAAGTTGGAGAGGAAATGGCGTCTCACTAATTTAGAAGATCTTCACTTAGGCTGGAAAAAGAGTCTGTTGCTCTATAAAAAAGCCCTCCATAAAGCTAGGACATCTTACTACTCATCACTAATTGAAGAAAATAAGAACAACCCCAGGTTTCTTTTCAGCACTGTAGCCAGGCTGACAAAGAGTCAGAGCTCTATTGAGCCGAGTATTCCTTTAACTTTAACTAGTAATGACTTCATGACTTTCTTTGCTAATACAATTTTAACTATTAGAGAAAAAATTACTCATAACCATCCCAAAGACGTATCGTTATCTTTGGCTGCTTTCAGTTATGCCGGTATTTGGTTAGACTCTTTCTCTCAGATTGTTCTGTCTGAGTTATTTTCATTAGTTACTTCATCCAAACCATCAACATGTCTGTTACACCCCATTCCTACCAGGCTGCTCAAGGAAGCCCTACCATTATTTAATGCTTCGATCTTAAATATGATCAATCTATCTTTATTAGTTGGCTATGTACCACAGGCTTTTAAGGTGGCAGTAATTAAACCATCCTTTTCTCTCAAAAATTCTTGAAAGGGTAGTTGTAAATCAGCTAACTGATCATCTGCAGAGGAATGGTCTATTTGAAGAGTTTCAGTCAGGTTTTAGAATTCATCATAGTACAGAAACAGCATTAGTGAAGGTTACAAATGATCTTCTTATGGCCTCAGACAGTGGACTCATCTCTGTGCTTGTTCTGTTAGACCTCAGTGCTGCTTTTGATACTGTTGACCATAAAATTTTATTACAGAGATTAGAGCATGCCATAGGTATTAAAGGCACTGCGCTGCGGTGGTTTGATTCATATTTATCTAATAGATTACAATTTGTTCATGTAAATGGGGAATCTTCTTCACAGACTAAGGTTAATTATGGAGTTCCACAAGGTTCTGTGCTAGGACCAGTTTTATTCACTTTATACATGCTTCCCTTAGGCAGTATTATTAGACGGCATTGCTTAAATTTTCATTGTTACGCAGATGATACCCAGCTTTATCCATCCATGAAGCCAGAGGACACACACCAATTAGCTAAACTGCACAATTGTCTTACAGACATAAAGACATGGATGACCTCTAATTTCCTGCTTTTAAACTCAGATAAAACTGAAGTTATTGTACTTGGCCCCACAAATCTTAGAAACATGGTGTCTAACCAGATCCTTACTCTGGATGGCATTACCCTGACCTCTAGTAATACTGTGAGAAATCTTGGAGTCATTTTGATCAGGATATGTCCTTCAATGCGCATATTAAACAAATATGTAGGACTGCTTTTTTGCATTTGCACAATATCTCTAAAATTAGAAAGGTCTTGTCTCAGAGTGATGCTGAAAAACTAATTCATGCATTTATTTCCTCTAGGCTGGACTATTGTAATTCATTATTATCAGGTTGTCCTAAAAGTTCCCTGAAAAGCCTTCAGTTAATTCAAAATGCTGCAGCTAGAGTACTAACGGGGACTAGAAGGAGAGAGCATATCTCACCCATATTGGCCTCTCTTCATTGGCTTCCTGTTAATTCTAGAATAGAATTTAAAATTCTTCTTCTTACTTATAAGGTTTTGAATAATCAGGTCCCATCTTATCTTAGGGACCTCATAGTACCATATCACCCCAATAGAGCGCTTCGCTCTCAGACTGCAGGCTTACTTGTAGTTCCTAGGGTTTGTAAGAGTAGAATGGGAGGCAGAGCCTTCAGCTTTCAGGCTCCTCTCCTGTGGAACCAGCTCCCAATTCAGATCAGTGAGACAGACACCCTCTCTACTTTTAAGATTAGGCTTAAAACTTTCCTTTTTGCTAAAGCTTATAGTTAGGGCTGGATCAGGTGACCCTGAACCATCCCTTAGTTATGCTGCTATAGACTTAGACTGCTGGGGGGTTCCCATGATGCACTGAGTGTTTCTTTCTCTTTTTGCTCTGTATGCACCACTCTGCATTTAATCATTAGTGATTGATCTCTGCTCCCCTCCACAGCATGTCTTTTCCTGGTTCTCTCCCTCAGCCCCAACCAGTCCCAGCAGAAGACTGCCCCTCCCTGAGCCTGGTTCTGCTGGAGGTTTCTTCCTGTTAAAAGGGAGTTTTTCCTTCCCACTGTAGCCAAGTGCTTGCTCACAGGGGGTCGTTTTGACCGTTGGGGTTTTTACGTAATTATTGTATGGCCTTGCCTTACAATATAAAGCGCCTTGGGGCAACTGTTTGTTGTGATTTGGCGCTATATAAATAAAATTGATTGATTGAATTGATTGATTGATTGAACCTCGCACAACCTTTTTCTAAGATATATATCCTCAGCTACAAATTTTCCTGGAGGAGGGATTGGAACAGCGCTTTTCATGGTGATCAAGTGGTTGGGCGTGAGTGTCTCCAAACCCTCGGGATTACTAATACTGTCAGTGGTGAGCGGGCGGCAATTTACAACTGACATGGCTTCAGAGAAAAACGTTCTCAGAGAGGCGTCATCTAATCTTCCAGGACTCTTAGAGAGAACCCAGGGCGCTAACTGTCCCGATCTGACCTTCCCAAACTCCTCCCATGTGACTGGCATCAAGAACATTCATAATGAAGTCAGATTGTTTCTTGACCAGGTAAACTTGTAACCTGTCTTTGTCAACTTCTTTCAAGGCATTTGTTAGCTCATTTTAGCTCCAACAAAATTTGTTCCCCGATCAGATCTAATTAGTCTCACAGCTCCACGAATGGCTATAAAACATAGCATTGCATTGATGAATGCATCTGTTAAGTCTTCCAACATTTCAGTGTGCACTGCCCTGGAAGCTAAGCAGGTAAACAAAAGACGGTACCTCTTATTCTCCTTACAACTTTTCTTGCTAACAAACGGTCCAAAACAATCCATCCCACAGAAGGAGAACGTAGGTGAGGGATCAACACGGTCAACAGGCAGATCTGCCATTTTTGTGTTTCTGTAGGCCTGCAAGCTCTCCTACATGTGACACATAGTTTGATGTAGTTGCTGCCACCAACAATCCAGTAACCACTGGCTCTTAGCTCATTAAGTGTCTGCTCTGTGCCTTGGTACTTTTGTCATGACAATGTCCTAAAATAAGGTGAGTGACCACACTGTCTCTAGGTAAGATAACTGGATGTTTCAAATCCTGAGGTAAGGACGCCCTCTTTAGTCGCCCTCCCACTCTTAGAACATCATCCTGCATTACGGGGTCAAGCTGCGACAGCTGATTACTGTGTGGCAGTTTACTATGACTTAACATCTGGATTTCCTCTTTAAATGCATCTTTTTGTGCCAGCTTCACACGTACAAGACAAGCTGTTCTCCTATCTTCGACATTCACAGGCTCTATCATTTTGGCTCCTTTTGCCAGTGCCATATGCCCGTTTGAGAACCACTCAAATCTCTCCAAAAAGTTGTCATCCTCAGCAGCTTTGGCAAGTCGTACCTGCACTTTTTTAACTTCTGGATCTCCCACCATAAGCTGCGGAGTAGTTTTCTGAGTCACAATCTCTCTTTCCGACAAAAATTGTGGACCTGTGAACCAAGTTGAACTCATCAACTCTGACACCTTTAATCCCCTGGAAGCATGATCTGCTGGGTTTTGGTTAGTGTCTACATAGTGCCACTGAGCTGGATCTGTTCTTTCTTTGATTCTTTGGACTCTATTTGCAACAAAGACATGAAATCTTGGAGCTTCATTGTTAATATAGCCCAAAACTACCTGAGAATCTGTCCAAAAGTATTCCTGATCCATTTTGAGCTCCAGCCCCTTGTTTAATAGACAACTGACTGCAGAAGAAACCGCTGCCGCGGTCAACTCTACTCTAGGTATGGTAACAACCTTGACTGGTGCAACCCTTGCTTTACCTATGACTAAAGAGCAATGCCCTTTGTCTTCCGTCATCACCCTGATGTACGAACACTGGCCACATTCATAGCTGCTCACATCTGAAAAGTGATGCAGTTCAATTCTCTGAACTTTCCCAAGATTCTCAGGAATAAAGCATCTTGGAATCTGTAGTTTGGATAGATTTTCTAGATCACTTAACCAGAACTGCCATCGTGGTTTTAATTCAGCACGGAGTTGTTTGTCCCATCCTATTCCCTTTTGACACATTTCCTGCAGGATTTTCTTCCCCAACAGCAGGAAAGGAGCTAGAAAACCTAGCGGGTCAAACACTGAGGCATCAGTGGAGAGAATTCCCCGTCGTGTTGCCGGCTTCTCATCCAGATTGACACTGAAGGAAGAGGTGTCACTATTCACATTCCATTTTACTCCCAACACAGTCTGGACTGGGAGCTCATTATGACTCAGATCCACATCATGAACCCCACTTGCATGTTCACTGTCAGGTATTGACTCCAAAACTTCTCTGTTGTTTGAGATGAACTTGTGCAAGTGTAATTTTCCTCTTTCACACACACTTTGTGTTTCTCTGACCAGTTTGATGGCTGCATCCACTGACTCTACACTGATTAGGTTATCATCAACGTAGAAATTGTTTTTGATGAAGTTTGCAGCCGCAGGAAAGTCGTTTTCATATTTGCTGGCAAGGTACTTCATCCCATAGTTTGCACAGCCAGGAGAAGAAGTGTCTCCAAAGAGATGTACCCACATATGATGCTCAAATGGCTCAGATGTTGTATCACCATTTTCCCACCACAGGAAGCGTAAGTAATCTCTATCCTCGGGGCTCACGTGAAACTTGTGGAACATTTTTTCCACATCACATATCAGTGCGACGGGATGAGTACGGAACCTGCAGAGCACTCCTGTCAGTTCCCAGTTCCCGGCAGAAGCTCCTCCAGACGTGTGAGGAGAACTGGGGACCACGATCAGAGACGATATCGTTAGGTATCCCATGCAGACGGACGACGTGGTGGACCAGGAGGTCTGCTGTCTCCTGGGCTGTTGGGAGCTTTGGGAGGGCCACGAAGTGGGCCGCCTTGGAGAATCGGTCCACTATCATGAAGATGGTGGTGTTGCCCTGGGACGGCGGGAGGCCCGTGACGAAATCCAGGCCGATATGGGACCAGGGGCGATGAGGCACAGGAAGCGGCTGGAGAAGCCCTTGGGACCTCTTGTGGTCTGCCTTGCCCCTGGCACAGGTGGTGCAGGCCTGGATGTACTCCCGGACGTCGGCCTCCATAGACGCCCACCAGAAGCGCTGCCGGACAACTTCCACGGTCCTTCGCACCCCTGGATGACAGGAGAGCTTAGAACCGTGACAGAAGTCCAAGACTGCAGCTCTGGCCTCTGGTGGGACGTACAGACGATTCTTCGGACCGGTTCCGGGGTCCGGGCTCCGTGCTCCATGCCAGGGCCTCCCGGACGGTCTTCTCCACGTCCCAGGTGAGGGTGGCCACGATAGTGGATTCCGGAATGATGGGCTCCGGTGGATCCGACAGCACAGTTTTGACTTCATCTTCGTGTACTCGGGACAAGGCATCTAATCTCTGGTTCTTGGTCCCGGGGCGATAGGTGATCTGGAAGTCAAAACGTCCGAAGAACAGTGACCAGCGGGCTTGCCTGGGGTTCAGCCGCTTGGCGGTCCTGATATACTCCAGGTTCCGATGGTCAGTGAAAACCGTGAATGGCACAGACGCTCCCTCCAACAGGTGTCTCCACTCCTCAAGAGCCTCTTTCACCGCAAGGAGTTCTCGATTGCCGACGTCATAGTTCCGTTCAGCCGGGGTCAACCTGCGAGAAAAGTAGGCACACGGGTGAAGAACCTTATCGGTCTCTCCACTCTGGGATAGCATGGCTCCTATCCCTGAGTCAGAGGCGTCCACTTCAACCACGAACTGGCGGCTAGGGTCGGGCTGCACCAAAACTGGCGCAGTAGAGAACCGTCGTTTCAACTCCTTGAATGCGGCTTCGCACCGATCCGACCAGGTGAAGGGGACTTTTGGAGAGGTCAGGGCTGTCAGGGGGCTAACTACCTGACTGTAGCCCTTAATGAACCTCCTATAGAAATTAGCGAAGCCGAGGAACTGTTGCAGCTTCCTACGGCTTGTTGGTTGGGGCCAATCTCTCACCGCCGCAACCTTGGCCGGATCAGGGGTGACGGAGTTAGAGGAGATGATAAACCCCAGGAAGGACAAAGACGTGCGGTGAAACTCGCACTTCTCGCCCTTCACAAACAGTCGGTTCTCTAACAACCACTGCAGGACCTGACGTACATGCTGGACATGGGTCTCAGGATCCGGAGAAAAGATGAGAATATCGTCCAGATATACGAAGACGAATCGGTGCAGGAAGTCCCGCAAGATGTCGTTAACCAAGGCTTGGAATGTCGCGGGGGCATTGGTGAGGCCGAACGGCATGACCAGGTACTCAAAGTGACCTAACGGAGTGTTAAATGCCGTCTTCCATTCGTCTCCCTTCCGGATCCGAACCAGGTGATACGCATTTCTAAGATCCAGCTTAGTAAAGATTTTGGCTCCATGCAGGGGGGTGAACACAGAATCCAACAATGGCAACGGGTATCGGTTGCGAACCGTAATCTCATTCAGGCCCCTGTAATCAATGCATGGACGGAGTCCGCCATCTTTCTTGCCCACAAAAAAGAAACCTGCCCCCATCGGGGAGGTGGAGTTCCGGATCAGCCCGGCAGCTAATGAGTCCCGGATGTAGGTCTCCATTGATTCGCGCTCAGGTCGTGAGAGGTTGTACAGCCGGCTGGACGGAACTCAACGCCTGGAACCAAATCAATGGCACAATCGTACGGACGGTGCGGGGGAAGGGTGAGTGATAGATCCTTGCTGAAGACGTCAGCAAGATCGTGGTACTCAACCGGCACTGCCGTCAGATTGGGAGGGACTTTGACCTCCTCCTTAGCATGCAAACCGGGAGGAACCGAGGATCCTAAACACACCCGATGGCAGGTTTTGCTCCACTGAACCACTACCCCAGATGGCCAATCAATCCGGGGATTGTGTTTCAACATCCATGGGAAGCCCAAAATCACGCGGGAGGTAGAAGGAGTTACAAAAAACTCAATCTCCTCCCGATGGTTTCCAGACACCACCAGAGTTACTGGTTGTGTCTTGTGTGTGATTAAAGGGAGGAGGGTGCCATCTAGTGCCCGCACCTGCAATGGCGAAGGAAGCGCCACCAGAGGGAGCCCTACTTCCCTTGTCCATCTGCTGTCTAGCAGATTCCCTTCTGACCCCGTGTCCACCAGTGCTGGGGCTTGAAGGGTTAAATCCCCGCTCAGGATTGTAACTGGGAGTCGTGTGGCAATCTGTGTGTGTCCCACGTGAATGTTATGAGCCCCCCTTAGCCCAGTCTTTAAGGGCGGTTGTTGTCGTTGTGGCCGTTTGGGGCAGTTTTTCTGTATGTGCGCCTTTGAGCTGCAGAGAAAACACTCCCCGCGGACCAGCCTCCTCATTCTGTCATCTGTTCTTGGTTTGGCCCTGTGCGTTTCCCTAGCAACGTGAGCAGGTGGAGCTGTTGCCCCACGGAGCACTGCGGCTGTGGAGCGTGGGGAGGGCGGCCCCTTTTCGAACCCGGAAGGGAAAGGGACGGCGTGTACCCAGCCACGTCCTTCGCCTCGCTCCCGACGGCGTTCCTCCAACCGATTGTCTAACCGTATAACGAGATCGATAAGCCCATCTAAATCCCGCGGTTCTTCCTTAGCTACCAGATGCTCCTTCAGGACCGATGACAGTCCGTTTATGAAGGCGGCGCGGAGCGCAGCGTCATTCCAACCGGACCTCGCAGCCGCGATGCGGAAGTCGACTGCATATTCGTCTGCGCACCGGCGCCCCTGTCGCATTGACAGCAGCATTGTTGAAGCGGTCTCTCCTCTGTTAGGGTGATCAAACACTGTTCTGAACTCCCCCACAAACCCAGTGTATGCTGATAACAACCGTGAGTTCTGTTCCCAGAGCGCCGTAGCCCAGGCGCGTGCCATACCCCGAAGCAAGTTAATAACATAAGCCACCTTGCTGGCGTCAGACGCGTACATCACGGGTCGTTGTGCAAAGACGAGCGAACACTGCATCAGAAAGTCCGGGCACGTCTCCACACAACCCCCGTACGGCTCTGGGGGACTTATGTATGCTTCAGGGATGGTGGGGGGGTTCGTTGAACGACCAGTGGAATGTTAATATCCGGCACCGGGTCGGCAGGAGGAGGAGCCGCAGCAGCGCTCTGATCGCGCGCTTCCACCTGTGCGGTGAGAGCCTCCATCCTGCAATTAAGGATGACGTTTTGCTCGGACATCAAATCCAGCCGAGCGGTAAAGGCGGTGAGGAT
Organism: Thalassophryne amazonica; assembly: GCF_902500255.1. Lineage (NCBI taxonomy): Eukaryota > Metazoa > Chordata > Actinopteri > Batrachoidiformes > Batrachoididae > Thalassophryne > Thalassophryne amazonica. Next base: position 112,736,056 of record NC_047110.1, on the reverse strand, counting down.
TTGCTGCAACTCACCGAGCACGCCTCCTGCAGACGCCTGTGCACCCTGCTCTTCCATTGGCTGTCCAACAGATGGGTGACGCCCCTCGGGATCCATGACGCTGGCCGAGATATCCTGTTGTTAAAGTGTAGTGACACGGACCCACAACAGGGGGCACAAATGAACGGTCAATAGATGAGTCAAAAAGTAACAATTTAATGTTGTGAATGTGCACAACGAATATACAGACAATCTCAGAATTTGATAACAGTCAATCCACAAAGGTGACGTGTGGGCAGGCTCAAGGATAGAAGACGTCTGTCCTGAGAAGAGCCGGAACCACACGATTTCCGCCGCCACCGAACCTGGTGAATACTGGAGCCGCCAAGTCCCGAATTCCCAGGTGATCACCGTCCCCAACTGTCGGATCTGGTACTGCTGGCGAAGAGCAAAAAACAGTCAAGTGTGGGTGTGTGTACACCCCGTAACAACAACGTGGGAATGCCACCTCCACCTCTAATACACACTCGTGCAGCGTCTGTGTAACCACTTATCTGACGGGACGTAGGACGAAACAGTCGCGACCCACGCCGGTCCTCTGGTAAGACAGCTGCAACACAATCAATCAATACAGGCAGAGAAAGTTACCTCCATAGAAGTACGATATCTCGGCGATGAGGTGGAGATGACGTCTGGGTTTTATGGAGTGAGATGATGAAGAATGAGTGACAGCTGTCAGGAAATAATGAGTGACAGCTGTCACTCCCGGCTGTGTCCGTGGCGGCAGCGCCCTCTCGTGCCTGAAGCCCGCACTTCAGGCAGGGCGCCCTCTGGTGGTGGGCCAGCAGTACCCCCTCTTCTGGCGGCCCACACAACAGCTTAAAGCAGATAACCCGTAAGTTGGAGAGGAAATGGCGTCTCACTAATTTAGAAGATCTTCACTTAGGCTGGAAAAAGAGTCTGTTGCTCTATAAAAAAGCCCTCCATAAAGCTAGGACATCTTACTACTCATCACTAATTGAAGAAAATAAGAACAACCCCAGGTTTCTTTTCAGCACTGTAGCCAGGCTGACAAAGAGTCAGAGCTCTATTGAGCCGAGTATTCCTTTAACTTTAACTAGTAATGACTTCATGACTTTCTTTGCTAATACAATTTTAACTATTAGAGAAAAAATTACTCATAACCATCCCAAAGACGTATCGTTATCTTTGGCTGCTTTCAGTTATGCCGGTATTTGGTTAGACTCTTTCTCTCAGATTGTTCTGTCTGAGTTATTTTCATTAGTTACTTCATCCAAACCATCAACATGTCTGTTACACCCCATTCCTACCAGGCTGCTCAAGGAAGCCCTACCATTATTTAATGCTTCGATCTTAAATATGATCAATCTATCTTTATTAGTTGGCTATGTACCACAGGCTTTTAAGGTGGCAGTAATTAAACCATCCTTTTCTCTCAAAAATTCTTGAAAGGGTAGTTGTAAATCAGCTAACTGATCATCTGCAGAGGAATGGTCTATTTGAAGAGTTTCAGTCAGGTTTTAGAATTCATCATAGTACAGAAACAGCATTAGTGAAGGTTACAAATGATCTTCTTATGGCCTCAGACAGTGGACTCATCTCTGTGCTTGTTCTGTTAGACCTCAGTGCTGCTTTTGATACTGTTGACCATAAAATTTTATTACAGAGATTAGAGCATGCCATAGGTATTAAAGGCACTGCGCTGCGGTGGTTTGATTCATATTTATCTAATAGATTACAATTTGTTCATGTAAATGGGGAATCTTCTTCACAGACTAAGGTTAATTATGGAGTTCCACAAGGTTCTGTGCTAGGACCAGTTTTATTCACTTTATACATGCTTCCCTTAGGCAGTATTATTAGACGGCATTGCTTAAATTTTCATTGTTACGCAGATGATACCCAGCTTTATCCATCCATGAAGCCAGAGGACACACACCAATTAGCTAAACTGCACAATTGTCTTACAGACATAAAGACATGGATGACCTCTAATTTCCTGCTTTTAAACTCAGATAAAACTGAAGTTATTGTACTTGGCCCCACAAATCTTAGAAACATGGTGTCTAACCAGATCCTTACTCTGGATGGCATTACCCTGACCTCTAGTAATACTGTGAGAAATCTTGGAGTCATTTTTGATCAGGATATGTCCTTCAATGCGCATATTAAACAAATATGTAGGACTGCTTTTTTGCATTTGCACAATATCTCTAAAATTAGAAAGGTCTTGTCTCAGAGTGATGCTGAAAAACTAATTCATGCATTTATTTCCTCTAGGCTGGACTATTGTAATTCATTATTATCAGGTTGTCCTAAAAGTTCCCTGAAAAGCCTTCAGTTAATTCAAAATGCTGCAGCTAGAGTACTAACGGGGACTAGAAGGAGAGAGCATATCTCACCCATATTGGCCTCTCTTCATTGGCTTCCTGTTAATTCTAGAATAGAATTTAAAATTCTTCTTCTTACTTATAAGGTTTTGAATAATCAGGTCCCATCTTATCTTAGGGACCTCATAGTACCATATCACCCCAATAGAGCGCTTCGCTCTCAGACTGCAGGCTTACTTGTAGTTCCTAGGGTTTGTAAGAGTAGAATGGGAGGCAGAGCCTTCAGCTTTCAGGCTCCTCTCCTGTGGAACCAGCTCCCAATTCAGATCAGTGAGACAGACACCCTCTCTACTTTTAAGATTAGGCTTAAAACTTTCCTTTTTGCTAAAGCTTATAGTTAGGGCTGGATCAGGTGACCCTGAACCATCCCTTAGTTATGCTGCTATAGACTTAGACTGCTGGGGGGTTCCCATGATGCACTGAGTGTTTCTTTCTCTTTTTGCTCTGTATGCACCACTCTGCATTTAATCATTAGTGATTGATCTCTGCTCCCCTCCACAGCATGTCTTTTTCCTGGTTCTCTCCCTCAGCCCCAACCAGTCCCAGCAGAAGACTGCCCCTCCCTGAGCCTGGTTCTGCTGGAGGTTTCTTCCTGTTAAAAGGGAGTTTTTCCTTCCCACTGTAGCCAAGTGCTTGCTCACAGGGGGTCGTTTTGACCGTTGGGGTTTTTACGTAATTATTGTATGGCCTTGCCTTACAATATAAAGCGCCTTGGGGCAACTGTTTGTTGTGATTTGGCGCTATATAAATAAAATTGATTGATTGAATTGATTGATTGATTGAACCTCGCACAACCTTTTTCTAAGATATATATCCTCAGCTACAAATTTTCCTGGAGGAGGGATTGGAACAGCGCTTTTCATGGTGATCAAGTGGTTGGGCGTGAGTGTCTCCAAACCCTCGGGATTACTAATACTGTCAGTGGTGAGCGGGCGGCAATTTACAACTGACATGGCTTCAGAGAAAAACGTTCTCAGAGAGGCGTCATCTAATCTTCCAGGACTCTTAGAGAGAACCCAGGGCGCTAACTGTCCCGATCTGACCTTCCCAAACTCCTCCCATGTGACTGGCATCAAGAACATTCATAATGAAGTCAGATTGTTTCTTGACCAGGTAAACTTGTAACCTGTCTTTGTCAACTTCTTTCAAGGCATTTGTTAGCTCATTTTAGCTCCAACAAAATTTGTTCCCCGATCAGATCTAATTAGTCTCACAGCTCCACGAATGGCTATAAAACATAGCATTGCATTGATGAATGCATCTGTTAAGTCTTCCAACATTTCAGTGTGCACTGCCCTGGAAGCTAAGCAGGTAAACAAAAGACGGTACCTCTTATTCTCCTTACAACTTTTCTTGCTAACAAACGGTCCAAAACAATCCATCCCACAGAAGGAGAACGTAGGTGAGGGATCAACACGGTCAACAGGCAGATCTGCCATTTTTGTGTTTCTGTAGGCCTGCAAGCTCTCCTACATGTGACACATAGTTTGATGTAGTTGCTGCCACCAACAATCCAGTAACCACTGGCTCTTAGCTCATTAAGTGTCTGCTCTGTGCCTTGGTACTTTTGTCATGACAATGTCCTAAAATAAGGTGAGTGACCACACTGTCTCTAGGTAAGATAACTGGATGTTTCAAATCCTGAGGTAAGGACGCCCTCTTTAGTCGCCCTCCCACTCTTAGAACATCATCCTGCATTACGGGGTCAAGCTGCGACAGCTGATTACTGTGTGGCAGTTTACTATGACTTAACATCTGGATTTCCTCTTTAAATGCATCTTTTTGTGCCAGCTTCACACGTACAAGACAAGCTGTTCTCCTATCTTCGACATTCACAGGCTCTATCATTTTGGCTCCTTTTGCCAGTGCCATATGCCCGTTTGAGAACCACTCAAATCTCTCCAAAAAGTTGTCATCCTCAGCAGCTTTGGCAAGTCGTACCTGCACTTTTTTAACTTCTGGATCTCCCACCATAAGCTGCGGAGTAGTTTTCTGAGTCACAATCTCTCTTTCCGACAAAAATTGTGGACCTGTGAACCAAGTTGAACTCATCAACTCTGACACCTTTAATCCCCTGGAAGCATGATCTGCTGGGTTTTGGTTAGTGTCTACATAGTGCCACTGAGCTGGATCTGTTCTTTCTTTGATTCTTTGGACTCTATTTGCAACAAAGACATGAAATCTTGGAGCTTCATTGTTAATATAGCCCAAAACTACCTGAGAATCTGTCCAAAAGTATTCCTGATCCATTTTGAGCTCCAGCCCCTTGTTTAATAGACAACTGACTGCAGAAGAAACCGCTGCCGCGGTCAACTCTACTCTAGGTATGGTAACAACCTTGACTGGTGCAACCCTTGCTTTACCTATGACTAAAGAGCAATGCCCTTTGTCTTCCGTCATCACCCTGATGTACGAACACTGGCCACATTCATAGCTGCTCACATCTGAAAAGTGATGCAGTTCAATTCTCTGAACTTTCCCAAGATTCTCAGGAATAAAGCATCTTGGAATCTGTAGTTTGGATAGATTTTCTAGATCACTTAACCAGAACTGCCATCGTGGTTTTAATTCAGCACGGAGTTGTTTGTCCCATCCTATTCCCTTTTGACACATTTCCTGCAGGATTTTCTTCCCCAACAGCAGGAAAGGAGCTAGAAAACCTAGCGGGTCAAACACTGAGGCATCAGTGGAGAGAATTCCCCGTCGTGTTGCCGGCTTCTCATCCAGATTGACACTGAAGGAAGAGGTGTCACTATTCACATTCCATTTTACTCCCAACACAGTCTGGACTGGGAGCTCATTATGACTCAGATCCACATCATGAACCCCACTTGCATGTTCACTGTCAGGTATTGACTCCAAAACTTCTCTGTTGTTTGAGATGAACTTGTGCAAGTGTAATTTTCCTCTTTCACACACACTTTGTGTTTCTCTGACCAGTTTGATGGCTGCATCCACTGACTCTACACTGATTAGGTTATCATCAACGTAGAAATTGTTTTTGATGAAGTTTGCAGCCGCAGGAAAGTCGTTTTCATATTTGCTGGCAAGGTACTTCATCCCATAGTTTGCACAGCCAGGAGAAGAAGTGTCTCCAAAGAGATGTACCCACATATGATGCTCAAATGGCTCAGATGTTGTATCACCATTTTCCCACCACAGGAAGCGTAAGTAATCTCTATCCTCGGGGCTCACGTGAAACTTGTGGAACATTTTTTCCACATCACATATCAGTGCGACGGGATGAGTACGGAACCTGCAGAGCACTCCTGTCAGTCCATTTGAGATCAGATCAGCAAGCAAATGATCATTTAAAGCTGTGCCCTCATACTTTGCCGAGCAGTCAAACACAACTCTGATTTTTTCTGGCTTCCTGCAGTGATAAACCTTAATGAGGAACATACCAGACATTTCCTGCCCTGGGTTTGTTTTCAGCTTTCTCTGCATCTCCATCTCTGAAGATTCCTTCCATAAACTGAATGTAGTCCTCTTTGAAATTTTGATTTCTGTCAAACTTTCTTTGAAGCTGCTTCAGCCTTACCAAGGCCAGCCGCTTGTTCTCTGGCAGCTGTGGACGTGCTTTAAAAGGAAGTGGCATTTCCAGGTGCCCGTCAGCATTCTGTTGTGTATTCTCATTAAGAAAGTGCATCAGCTGAACGTCATCTTGTGAAAGGATCTTTACACCAACACTGGTATCTTTGAAATCGCCTTCAAGAGCTCTGATAACGGTAGTTGGTGTCAATGCTGGAAGCTCTTTAACAGACACACAATGACAAAAACCAGTTACTTCAGTTGACCTTGTGATGCTTGATGAGCCTCCAGCAATACTCCAACCGAGGTCAATCTTGATGCCGTATGGCTCATCGTCACCTCCAGTTATGACCAGACGTGGAGCCAAGGCTTTTGGGGAGTTATAACCTATGAGAAGTCCAACGTCACACTCCATCAGCTCTGGCATCTACTGTGTTATTTGGTTTAGATGTTTCCACCATTTGGCAGTTTCAGATGTGGGAATGTGAGAAGGCTCTTGTGGGATGAAACCTCTGGTATATGCAGGTGGCAGGTTAACAAAGGTTTGTGAGGAAAACCCTCTTACTCTAAGCCAGTGATTTTCAACCTTTTTTGAGTCGCGGCACCCTTTTTATATTTACAAAATCCTGCGGCACACCACCAACCAAAATAATATTATAATGCTATTACCTCTGGTTTTGCGCAAAACCCAATTATCGCAATAGAAAATCGATACAGAAAACACCGCATTTCGAAAACCCTCAAGCATTTTGCGCTCTGATCTCAAGTAGGGCTGTCACGATTAGGAATTTCTGGAGACAATTAATTGTCAGACAAATAATTGTGATTGACGAATATATTGTCTATTTTTTTTCCTTTTTTCCCCTTCTTTATATTCTACTATTGTAGTATAATTACACAACTCTGGAAGAACGTTTGGCTTCTGTGAGTGGAGAAACTGGGAATAGTGCAACATTTTTATTTTTATCTTCATTTTACATACAGTCCCAACTTTTTCTGATTTGTGGTTGTTTCTGTTGCATTTCTGAAATTATTTCTCCGCATCAGTCACATTTTGTGCTTAAACACTGCATTAAGCCCATATTGAACAAATAAATACCTTTGGAAAATAACAGCTGTTAAAGTTCAGAGTTCTCACCTGCTTTTTGTGATCTGTGCGTCTGAACATTTTTTTTTTGTGTGGCTCAGTTCATTCATATATTCTCATTTTTTAAATATGTTTTTAAAGCTATTTGACCGTTTATTTCATCTCATGATCTCATAAATTCAGCATACGACGCGCACATGGTGTGAACAGGACGGTAACGGCAGAATCACACCTTTAGAGAAAGTTCAGAGAGAAGTAAAGGCAGCTTCACGTTTCCGTTTTGTTAACGTTCACTCGGGTTAAAATCCTCTCTCTGCTCCGCGCTCGCTGCGCACTGAACGTGTCGTGCCTGCATCACATAACATGATGCTAACGGGTGTCACATAACATGATGCTAATGGGTGTCACATAACATGATGCTAACGGGTGTCACATAACATGATGCTAACATTATCATCAAATATAGCTTGCTCACATAACATGATGCTAACGGGTGTCACATAACATGATGCTAATGGGTGTCACATAACATGATGCTAACATTATCATCAAATATAGCTTGCATCACATAACATGATGCTAACAGGCTAATGTTGACAAAAGGCTTGTTAACATCACATGATATGATGCTATGGGGCTAATGTTAGCATGAGGTGAGTGCCTCCATTCTCAATGAAAGAATTATAATATGCTGGGAAAAAAGAACATAGAGTTTCAATTTAGATTAAAAAATTAAATTTTACGTGTTGAATTTTTTTTTTTAAATCTGCAGTAGCTCTGTGTGTGTGTTTTTTTATTTTTATCACAGGGCCACTGTTGATTTTAGAGCATTAATATATTAGCAGTAAACAAAGATGGAGAGTTTGATGAGTAAATGAAATAATGGTGAAGCGGCGTTCAGGCGTGTCCATCAGAGTGAGTATGACTCAGCGATGTTGTCTTCATACTCGTCCGTCATAATGACTGTGATGCTGTTTTATCGCTGACACGCTGTGGAGCTGATCAATACCGCGGCAGCTCTGATGGACTGTGATTGACTAAACTGGCTGATCTTTCTCTCGGCTGTGAACCACCAGGTGGGTGACGATCCTGTTCTGTGACTTTGGTTCCGTTTTGGAGCTGGGTGTGGCTCCAGCAGACTGGAACAGAGGACTTGTGTTTCAGCAAAGGAAGGGGTGATGCCTGGATTCCTAAAAGGGTTAAATTGCTCTCTCTGCCAGGAAGGATACTTACTTACATGGGTCCTTTTCCACAGTTCCAGGAACTTTCTGCACTGCAACCAGAAGAGTCTGGATTCACAGCCAAGAAAACAACCGCTGACTGCATCCTGGTGTTGCATATACTCACTGGGCACACACGGGTCATGAGTCCAGCAACTTTGATGCCTTTGTCACGGAGGATCCCAGTTCAATACAAATCTGACCTTTGACCCCAGCTCAGTATAAATCTAATCTAATATAAGCCAATCCACAATTTCTCACTTCCGATCTGATCCTGATACCGATATTTTTCTGAAATTAAAAACCCTACTGAGCAGTCTCTAAACAAGTTATGCTTGTTTTTGTTGATCAAATCAGAGTAATAGGCCACTTTGTGGCCAGTAATGCATGTTTATAGTCTAAGATATAGTATCACACCACACAAGGTGAAATACTTCTAATTTTGAACTACGCCATTTCCGTTCTAGACCTCTAGCCTTATGCTTGAGGTCACGCAATAATCATTGAACCAAGGTGACTGTGTTTTGGGGGGGCGTGGCTTTAACACAGGTGGTGCAATCTTGTCGAGTATAGTTTTGAGCACTGAGATTAAACTATCCACAAGACTGTCTACTGATTGGGTATTTGCTAAACGTGACGCTAAGACCATGGAAATAGAGACTGGAATGGACGTCACATGACTAACGGCGTGCCGCACGGCGGCCATTACTAAAGGTGGAGAGAGCACCTTGAGCCTGTTAAACAGAAGCAAAATGAGGGGAAAAAAGGCAGCCAGTGCTTCACCATCAACTGCACCAACTACAAAAACAAATTCTCAAATACTAAAATGAAAGAGATCACCAACTACAAGCCCAAAGCACCTCGTTCTGTTGACGACCTGAAGCTGGCCAACGACCTGAACATCTTCTATTCACGTTTTGAAGACAAGGACTCACACCTCCCCACCCCCCACACAACTGGATATTCAAACACTCTGGACCTCCCCCCTCTCACTGCTGCCCTCCCCACTCCCCCTGTTGCCCTCTCGGTCCAAGAGGAGGACGTGAGGAGACATTTCAAAAGGCTGAATCCACGTAAGGCCCTGTGCCCAGACTGTGTCTCTCCTGCCACCCTGAGACACTGCGCTGATGAGCAGGCCCCAGTCTTCACGGGGATCTTCAACACCTCCCTGGAGTCATGCCATGTTCCAGTCTGTTTCAAGTCCTCAATCATAGTTCCAGTCCCCAAGAAACCACGCGTCACTGGACTTAATGACTACAGGCCTGTGGCTCTCACGTCTGTAGTCATGAAGACCTTCGAACGCCAGGTTTTATCCCACCTGAAGTCCATCACCGACCCCCTCCTGGACCCCCTGCAGTTTGCCTACAGAGCCAACAGGTCTGTAGATGACGCCATAAACCTGGCCCTGCACTCCATCCTGCACACCTGGACTCCCCAGGAACCTACGCTAGGATCCTCTTTGTGGACTTCAGCTCTGCATTCAACACCATCCTTCCAGCTTTGCTCCAGGACAAGCTTTCTCTGCTCCACGTGCCCAACTCCACCTGCAGGTGGATCACAGACTTCCTGACGGACCGGAGTCAGCGTGTGAGGCTGGGAAAAAATGTCTCGAACACTCGGGTTCTCAGCACAGGATCTCCACAGGGCTGTGTCCTTTCCCCTCTGCTCTTCTCCCTCTACACTAACTGCTGCACCTCCAGCCACGACTCTGTAAAGCTCATCAAGTTTGCGGACGACACCACCCTCATCGGACTCATTTCGGATGGGGATGAGTCTGCCTACAGGAGGGAGGTGGACCGGCTGGTGACCTGGTGCAGCAGCAACAACTTGGAGCTCAATGCCCAGAAAACAGTGGAGATGATTGTGGACTTCAGGAAAGCCACAGCCCCCCCGCCCTCCCTCGCCCTCACCAACAGCCCCATCACCACTGTGGACTGTCACTGCTTCCTCGGCACCACCATCACCCAGGACCTCAAGTGGGAGTCAACCATCAGCTCCCTCATCAAGAAGGCCCAGCAGAGGATATACTTCCTGCGGCAGCTGAAGAAGGCCAAGCTGCCTGTCCAGCTGATGGTGCAGTTCTACAAGGCCATCACCAAGTCCATCCTCTGCTCCTCCATCACGGTGTGGTACGCCGGGGCCACAGCCAGGGACAGACACAGACTGCAGTGCATTGTGGCCTCTGCTGAGAAGGTGATCGGCTGTAGCCTTCCATCTCTCCACCACCTGCACATCTCCAGGACTCTGGGCCGAGCAGGTCGGATCACAGCTGACCCTTCTCACCCTGCACACGGTCTATTCAAACCACTCCCCTCGGGCAGGAGGCTACGGTCCATCCGGACCAGAACCTCCCGCCATAAGAACAGTTTCTTCTCCTCTGCCGTTAGACTCATGAACACCTCATAACTCAGTCACCTTAACCTTAACTCTGTCACTTTATCATCTTATCAGGGGTCACTTTAGACAAATGTACTTTGGTTTTAAATTGCACTCCTCCCACTGCACTGTTTTTTCTGTTTCTCTGTTTTTCTGTTGCACACAGCCTTTCATATTTCATATTTCTTTTTTTTATCTTATATTTTATCTTATTTTGAAACATATGTTATATTTTATCTTAGCATTTTATCTCTTCTTAATGTTGCACCATTGTACCGAAGCAAATTCCTAGTCTGTGAATCCTGTTCACTGGCAATGACAATAAACTTCTTCTGATTCTGATTCTGAACTGTACAAGAGCCTTAATGTAATTATGTAAAACAAATGTCTATTTTAAAGTCGTTATGTCGCAATTTAATATCGATATACTGAGACTGTAACTCAACGCCATAAGTTCTTTTCATTAAGCTGCGTTCACATGCATACAGATACGGAAACAAAATTTTTTTTTAATATATATATATATATATATATATATATATATATATATATATATATATATATATATATATATATACTTGCAGTGTTGTTTAATATGATATGTACATGGTGGTCACAGGCGGCATTTAAATTTTAACAGTGTGGTTGGAGGGGATGGAGGAGGTACTTTTTACACTGACTGAGGGTCAAAAGTCATAAATTCTGAATGGCTTTATATCTACTTGTAATAAAATGTTAGTAAAAATCACAAATATGTTGTTGTCATTAAAAGACTAGCAATAATATTACAGTGGAAAAAGCAGCAAGGTAAATGAGCACAATGTCAAGGCATACTTCAGATTTATATTTTAATACATAAGGATTTTTTATCCAGGCATGTATGGGTTCATTGGAGCTTTTAATCAGCTTCAATACAACTTACAAGGCTTCATTTCTAAAAATCCACCGAGAATTATGATGACAGGAAAAAAACAAAACAAACCATCACAGTAAATAACCAGAATGGCATATTTTCCCCAAATTTCCACACTTTACGTAAAACATTTTTTTTTTTTACCCAGACATGTATGGGTTCATTAGAAAGAGCAATTAAATGGCTTTAAAACAAGCCCACATTTATTAAAATCCGTTAAGAAATAGTAACGCTAGTGCAAAAAAAGTGGTCCGTTTATTATTGTTGATCGGCACATCTCCACCCTTAGTAATGACGCCTTCCTGTCCTGAGCGACGCTAATAGATTGAGGCGCACACGTCCATTCCAGCTCTATATTTCCATGGATAAGACATCAGGTAGTCTCGCTTCGACTTAAGTCTTATTTGAGGAGTTGATGCGTCACCATAGTGATAAATAAGGTTGTTGTTCCACGAAACACGGCAGTGAAACTGTAAACTTAATAAGTGAGTGATCAGAGACCACTGATGTAAGAGGCATGATGTCAATATTCGTGACAGCAATACCATGTGCGAGAACCAAATCCAGGGTGCCAAATCTGACATTTGATCCCAGCACAGTATAAATGCGACCTTTGACCCCAGTATGGTCTAAATGTGACCTTTGAGCCCAGCCCATTATAAATCTGACATTTTACTCCAGCAAGGTATAAATCTGACCCTTGACCCCAGTGCAGAACAGCACGCTCTGCTGAGTGTCTCTGAGTCTGTAACGTTTTGCTGCTGAGTTCTGCCCGGAAACAGCCTGAAGGTGCAAAAGGAAGAGGAGGAAGATGCTGAGTGAGGAGACAAGAAGCAGAGACTGGACTGGCGGAGGGTCGAGAAATGAAAAACAAGTGGGTGCACATCAGAAACATGATCAGGATGGATGTGATGTGTACGGGAGGGAGGAAGAGGAACACAGAGATCTGGCTGATGAAGATGACGATAATTAGGAAGCACAAAACATCAAAGAAAGAGAAGAAGAAAAAAAAGCAGCGTGTTCGTTTGTATGATTTCTGTCATTTGAGATCTGGTTTGTGGTCTGGTCCATCAAAATCCTCTTAATGGCTGAAGGGGCCGATGGCTTTTGCCGCCAAGGGCACAGCAAGCTCGCTAATGTGCCCTCACACGTGCGTGCGCGTGCTGTTGTGTTTGTTGGCTTTTTGGAAAGAACAAATCACAACAGGCATAAAGTCATTATGTGCTAAATGGACTCGCCTGTTCCTGGTTCTCCGATGTCTCGGTGCACAAAGTGAAATAATCCAATCCAGTGGATATAAATATATTTATTTATGCTAAAAGTATGAAGAAAGATAAGCAGAGTTTCTGCTTTTATCTTCATGTCCTGATGATCTGTCTTCCTTTAAAGCCGTGTTGTGACACTCAGAGTCCCCCTGATGGATTTTATGGACTGAAGATAACGGTACAGAAACATGGAGATCCTCTGACGCTGTTAAAACACCAACACAGAGCTCCGCCCACGACGAGTGGCCGTGCCGACGGCTATACAAACAATAAGAAACTTTTGGTCGAGTTCAACAGATCCGTCTATGAGCCAAGCAGGTTTTTGGTACCGTGTAAAGGAACTAAACAGTCCAGTCTCAGTGTACCACGACCTCCATGTATGGTGGCCACCCAGGGTGGTAGCTGTAGCAAGGTAGGGTCCAGTGAAGGATTACACAGGGGTAAAAAAAAAAAAAAAAATGCTATTCCGTTTAAAATGCTTTTTTTTTACTCCTGTATAAATCTTCATTGACCCCTACCTGGCTACAACTGGATGGCCACCATACATTTTGTGTAGGTTATAGTAGACTGAGGCTGGACTGTGAGTGTTGTTTAGTCCCCTGATTAGGTCAAAGTTGTGTACTGGCTCATGGACTAAGTCTGTTTGAAGAAGAATTTGGGAAGCTTTTTTTTTACCTTCAAAGTTTAATTTGAAATATAAAAATTTTGTGACTGCAGTTGGAATATTGACATTCCTTTTATATTGACTGTCTCTAGGGTCAAATATTCTATTAAAGAGTATGTATAAGTATAACACATTGTTCATGGAGCATTTAAATTTTGGTGGTGGGGTGGTGGACAAGTGGTTAGTGCACTTGGTTTCAATGCAGAAGGTTCCTAGTTCAAACCCCACCCTGCTACATTTCTCCATGTAATGTGGCATCCGGTGTAAAACTTGTGCCAAATCAACATTCAGATCCACCTTGGATCTGCTGTGGAGACTCCGAGTGCAAACAAGGGAGCAGCCGAAGGGTCTTACTATGTCAATAAACCTTAAAAATACATTGGACTGACTTTAGAATAAACAAACCTGAAGCTCATTCCACACCTTTGATAAATTAACTAGATAAAGTTTGGGTCATGCTGTCACAACTATATTAAAGGGACGAGAGCTGTTGTGGTGCTTCTGCCCACCACCGTGTGACTGCATTTTTGGTTTTCATTTTAGTTTATGAAATCAAAACAGAAATAAACCTGTTATACTTTTATTTCAGCCTGTAATTTTTTAACTTTGCATCAAAGCAACTGCACAGTTGAATCCATTTTCAATCAGAAATGTTTTATTTCAAGATGCAGTAAGGAAACAAAAACTAAAGCAGTCTAAAATTAAAGCAAGAGGTGTTTGTCGCCCCCTGTCTGCACAGATTACAATCTGATTGTTCACTTTAGTGGATCCTGATGGTCACGACATCACAAATTTCTTGAACATTTTCAAAACCTTCACGATGGGTTACAGTGGGTTGCAATGCCAGGATTGCGCCAAATTACATCATATAGCATGCCGCACTTGTTTTTTAGTCACTATAGCAACCAATCACGTGTTTAAAATCAAGAGTTTTAATAATTGTTGGAAAAATATGGAAAAATATATGAACAACCTGCAAAAACCCAGTTTATCTTCAGGAATAATAGAGATGTGTCAATGTGGACCTGTGGCGCCTGCAGAGTTTAATATCCAAGGAGCCAAAATCTACATGAATGCAATGATAATGTCTCACTTTTGGTATTTCATGTTGGTCACAAGCAAATAAGACAACAATGAAACCACTGGAATCAATCCATAAACTGGCACTTAAAATTATTGATAGAAAATCATGACTATATCATCATTGCAAAATACTTGGCAAACATAAAATACTGAGTTTTGAAAACATGGTTGTATTTTCAAACTTACATCTGTTGTTCAAAATTATTAATAATATGGCTCCTCCACCGCTTTGCTACATTGACCTCTGAACAGATGACCAGAACAACAAGGTCCACATGCCAGGGTCAGTGTGGCATCCTGAAAAGAAAGACTGCACTCAGCCAATCAGCTTTTTCCTTTAAAACTATAACTGAATGGAATAAATGACCAATAGAGTTAAAATTATGTAAAGACTACACAAAGTTTATCATCCATATAAAAAAACATTTAATAACGACTCAGACATGTCGCCATTAATGAACTGATGGGGGGTGTGGGGGGTGTAGTTTATTTGTAATTATATTTACGTAGATTCAGGTGATATAGTGTTTTTTAATGGTTGATTAATATAGAATGTGTTTTAAATGTTTTTGCTATTGTGTATGTACATAGATTGTATTAATGTGTATATAGACTGTATTGTTTTATGACGTGTTTTGTATGTCACAGGGACTGCAGATGGAAATTAGCTCTGAGAGCTATAGTCTGGTACAACGCATCTTTTTTTTGATCAGTTTTAGCCCAAACGTACTTAAAATTATGATGATTATTCTCCCCTTGACCTGTAGCAGACTGTAGACCTCTAAGCGGCGCACACCGAGCAGACTCATATTTTGTGGAAACCATAGTTCGGTCAAAGACGCCTAATTTTAGCAAACGACCATTTAGCTTCAATTCTGCATGTGAACTCTGTGACACGCTGGTGGGACAGTCGGAGCTCCAAAGCACAATAAGGTCATGAAATGATCTCATTAATGTTTTTGTCTCATCTCTCCACATGTACATTTGATAAGTGTTCTCTCCTAAAGACATGGCGGGGCTCTTAACAAGCATTTGTGCCGAGTGATGAATATGTGCCGCGTGTGGAAGTGTTTTTCGATTAACCTTTGTTCAGCTTCAAAGTGCAGAAAATACAAGAACGCTGCCCGACTTCAGTTTACTTGACTTCAGACTTGACTTTGAAAAGCTTTAAAGAGGAATATTTTTTTCTCCTCCACCGGGAGTTTGTCAGGATGAATCTGTCGCCTCACAGGAACTGGAAGCTTTCTGACCAGCTAGCTTCCTGCTGGATGTAAGATGGTTAACGTGCTATCAGCGTGCCGCTAATCATCATACTCATATGTCTAATATCTGTTGGAAATGGTGTTATTATATAGTTTGGCCAACAGAAGGTGCTCTGATGGTACTGGTTACAATGCTGTCAAGTGTTGCTGGGACCCCATCATCCCATTAGCTACAGAGACAAAGCAACTAGGTGGTGTTTACTTTCAGGCGTTTTCAGTCTGAGTGGGTGTTTTACAGTGACAAGAGACAAGCCGTCACCATGTCACCAGCTAGGCTTGGCCAAAATAGGCAAGACGTCTTTTTTATGCAAATAGTGAGCAATGCAACATGGTGACTGCCAGTCCAAGTGAAGGCAGTAAGTTTTAATAAAGTTTATGTTTAAACTATTAAGCATCAAGCCTCAGTTACATTTCTTTGTCATCAGGGTTTGATAACAAAATGTTAGGAATCTGCCATTTTTATGTATATACCAGATATATCTGTGTTGTACATTTTTTTTACTCCCCAATTTTGGTTTCTCCCCCCACCAAAAAAAATATTGGTCAGACTCTATTTCCACCTGATAAAATGGCTAACTGGCTAACGTGCTAGCAGGAGATGTTTACAAATATAATCAATGGGGTTGTGGGCTCTTGCAAGTATATTTCCTTCATATAATCATTTATTCAGTTGAACTAACTTAGCACAATCAACACAATAGCTTACTAAGCTAGCTAGCTTACATTAAGTCCTTCCAGCGGTGGGTGAAGTACTCAGATCCCACTGAAAGCTCAGTTTGAAGCCGAGGTGGGACGAAGTCACCACCAAGTCATTTTCATGAAACAGCAAGTCCCAAGTCAATTCTCAAGTCACAATGACCACCAATTGTTTGCAAGTTGACTTGAGAGTGACTTAATCTTACACAGATCTGGGTGTGTTTTTATGTGTGATTTTATCGTCAAATTAATTGTCCAAATTTTTGATGAATTTTCTGAAAACAATCCCGCTGGTTTTGACAGGTGTCAATCAGCAAAACCTGAAACGTTTTCAGACCTACTGGTCTCGACTGGAAACCAGCACGATCAGTAGTTCAGATGAAATCACCCAGTACATCGAGACAAAATGTTTATGAAATATTAAGTCATCTCCTGAAAAATGGAGCAGAAATTTGACACAAAAAGGCATCTTATATATATATATATATATATATATATATATATATATATATATATATATATATATATATATATATATATATATATATATATATATATATATATATATACACACACACACACACAGTGGGGGAAAAGTATTTGAACACCCTGTGGTTTTGCAAGTTCTCCCACTTAGAAATCATGGAGGGGTCTGAAATTTTCATCTTAGGTGCATGTCCACTGTGAGAGACATAATCTAAAAAAAAAAAAAAAAAAAATCCAGAAATCACAATGTATGATTTTTTAAAAATAATTTATTTGTATGTTACTGCTGCAAATAAGTATTTGAACCCCCCAACCAGCAAGAATTCTGGCTCACACAGACCTGTTAATTTTTCTTTAAGAAGCCCTCTTATTCTGCACTCTTTACCTGCATTAATTGCACCTGTTTGAACTTGTTACCTGTATAAAAGACACCTGTTCACACACTCAATCAGTCACACTCCAACCTGTCCACCATAGCCAAGACCAAAGAGCTGTCTAAGGACACCAGGGACAAAACTGTAGAAGGCTGCACAAGGCTGGGATGGACTACAGGACAACAGGCACGCAGCTTGGTAGAAGACAACAACTGTTATGATTATTTATTAGAAAATGGAAGAAACACAAAATGACTGTCATTCTCCCTCGGTCTGGGATTCCATGCAAGATCTCACTTTGTGGGGTAAGGATGATTCTGAGAAAGCTCAAAACTACACAGGAGGACCTGGTCAATGACCTGAAGAGAGCTGGGACCACAGTCACAAAGATTACATTAGTAACACATGATGCTGTCATGGTTTAAAATCCTGCAGGGCAGCAAGGTCCCCCTGCTCAAGCCAGCACATGTCCAGGCCCGTTTGAAGTTCACCAGTGACCATCTGGATGATCCAGAGGAGGCATGGGAGAAGGTCATGTGGTCAGATGAGACCAGAATAGAGCTTTTTGGAATCAACTCCACTTACCATGTTTAGAGGATGAGAACCCCAAGAAAACCATCCCAACCGTGAAGCATGGGGGGTGGAAACATCATACTCTGGGGGTACTCTTCTGTAAAGGGGACAGGACGACTGCACCGTATTGAATTGAAATTGAGTGCAGTTTTATCACACAGCACAATGCCAATTGAATGGCATTGTGCTGTGTGATAAAACTGCACCTTTCAGAGTGGCCTTTTATTGTGGGCAGTCTAAGGCACACCTGTACACTAATCATGGTGTCTAATCAGCATCTTTATATGGCACACCTGTGAGGTGGAATGGATTATCTCAGCAAAGGAGAAGTACTCACTATCACAGATTTAGACTGGTTTGTGAACAATATTTGAGGGAAATGGTGATATTGTGTATGTGGAAACAGTTTTAGATCTTTGAGTTCATCTCATACAAAATGGGCAAAACCAAAAGTGTTGCGTTTAGATTTTTGTTGAGTGTGTGTGTATATATATATATATATATATATATATATATATATATATATATATATATATATAGAGAGAGAGAGAGAGAGAGAGAGAGAGAGAGAGAGAGAGAGAGAGAGAGAGAGATAGTGTTTAACTCATTTTCACCCGCTTATCCGGGATCGGGTTGCAGGGGCAAGAGCTCCATCAGAGGACCCCAAACTTCCCTTTCTCATACCACATTGACCATCTCTGACTGGGGGATCCAGAGGCATTCCCAGGCCAGTGTGTAGATATAATCTCTCCACTTCGTCCTGGGTCTTCCCCGGGATCTTCTCCCAGGTGGACGTGCCTGGAACACTTCCCTAGGGAGGCACCCTGGAGGCATCCTTACCAGATGCCTGAGCCACCTTAGCTGGCTCCTTTCAATGCGAAGGAGCAGCAGCTCTACTCTGAGCTCCCCACGGATGACCGAACTTCTCACATTTTCTCTAAGAGACACCAGCCACCCTCCTGGGGAAGTCCATTTCGACGTCTTGTACCCGCGATCTAGTTCTTTCGGCCACTCCTTAGGTACTGTCCCAGACCGCAATACAATGTTGAAGATACGTCTCATCCTGGACAATCGCATTCTGGTTCAATGTCCCCAACCTCCACAGGGATGCTAGAAAAGCTCCGCTGGAGGTGTGAGTTGAAGATCTGTCAGACAGTGGGCTCCTCCAGATGTTCAAGTCCGCGACCACCCTCTGATTCAGCTCACCACCAGATGGTGATCAGTTGACAGCTCTGCCACTGCCTTCACCCGAGTGTCCAAAACATGCGGCCTCAGATCAGATGATACAATCACAAAATCGATCAGCGATCTTCGGTCTAGGGTGCTCTGGTACCATGTACACTTATGAGCATCCTTATGTTCGAACATGGTGTTCATTATGGACAGTCCATGACAAGCACAGAAGTCCAACAACAAATGACCATTCTGGTTTAGAATGTGGGAGGCCGTTCCTCCCAGTCACACCTCTCCACGTGTCTCTGTCATTGACCACGTGTGCGTTGAAGTCCCCCAGCAGAACAATGGAGTCTCCCACCAGAGACCCATACAGGACTCCATTCAGGGACTCCAAGAAGGCCGAATATTCCAAACTGCTGTTCGGTGAACACACACAAACAACAGTCAGAGTTTCCCCCTGCCACCCGAAGGTGCAGGGAGGCGACCCTCTCATCTACTGGAGTAAACTCCAACAGAGCAGCGCTCAGCCGGGGAATTGTGAGTATCCCCACACCTGCCTGGCTCCTCACACCCTTGGGAACTCCAGAGAAGAATAAGGTCCAACCCCTATCAAGGAGAGTGGTTCCAGAGCCAAGGCTGTGCATGGAGGCGAGGCCCACCAGATCTAACTGGTATTGCTCCACCTCCCGCACAAGCGCCAGCTCCTTCCCCCACAGCAAGGTGACATTCCACACCCGCAGAGCCACTGTCCCCCAGGTCTGGTCAGCCAAGGCCCTCGACTTTCACTGCTGCCCATGGGACAGCGCACCAGACACCAGTGGTTCCCCCTGTGGGTGGTGAGCCCACAAGGCGGAGTTAGAAGGTCCAAGTTGCATTTTTGGGCTGTGCCCGACTGGGCTCCATGGCAAGCTCATCCACCAGGCGCTTGCTGACGGGCCCTACATCTGGGCCTGGCTCCAGATGGGGGCCCCGTCTTCCTCCGGGCTGGGTCACATTTCCTCTGCCTTGTTCTGTCATGGTGTCTTGTGAACCATTCTTAGTCTGGCCTCTCGCCTCTTGCCATGGGAGACTCTACCAGGAGCACAAAGGCTCCAGACAACACAGCTCTTAGGTTCATGGCGGCACACAAACCTCTCCACCATGATAAGGTGATGGCTCCCGGAGAGTTTCTTAGTCATATACTTTAAATAATGGAACTATTGTGTATTTTTTGATCCAAAAGCTAATTTAAGAACCTGATATTTTATTAGCTGATATAACATGGCCTCAGGAACTCTGTGCCGACGTTTAATATGTTTTATTTTAAACCTCCCTCGATGTTGCACGGCCTGAGGTGAACATTTTCAACCTCTAAATAAAAAGACAAGCACGAAGCCAGATGCACCATATTTCCATTTAAATTCTGCACAGAGTGAAAAAAAACAGTTTTTTAAAAAAATCTTTACAGGTAAAGAAAATATTACAGCACATATTTTTGGGAGTTTATCAACAGCGACCCCCCCCCCACCTCAGAGAGAGCAGCAGTTATTTTGTCAGGAAATAGAAAAAGCCTGTTTCAGAGTGATTAAAGTGTTGCAGGAAGTCAGACACGATGGTCACACATGTGAACGTGTCCCGGAGCCACACGTGAGCGTCCACCTTGGAGATCTCATTAGACTCATTTAAGAGACACTTAAGCAAACCTTTGACATCCTGGTGAAATTAAAATGCAAATTAACCCGTCGGAATATGATTGCAGAGTAGTGAGAGAAGGTGGTGATGAGCCTGAAGACAACGTGTTTGAGAGAAAACATCATCAAGGGAAGCGTCAAAGGTTTCCCTCCGCACTCATCAGACACTTCATGACTCGAAGAAGTCGAAGAAAACACTCATGTGTCCATCCCTGACTTACTGAACGAAAACTGGCGGTAAAAGTGATGATTTGTATGAACAATATAAGTTATTGTTAGCTTGTCCAAATACGTATGGACTCAAAAGCTGGAGGGACTCTGTTTTAAAATGTCTGTCATTTCTAAACAAGTTTAGCGAGATTTTTAAGGCTTGATACACTTTTTCCCCTCTTTGGTCCGGTTCGTTTGGTTTCACATTGTAATATTGCCGTTGGACTAAAAAGCTTTTTATGACATAGCTGTTGTCATGGCAATCCCTCCATGACGAGGAAAATCGCGTCTTGATTGGTTCCCAGACGGGATGACAGACGCAGAGAAAATCTACATCCAGGGTCGATCTAGTCCTTGTCAGCTCCTGAGCCTGGTCTGGTGGCTGGGAAATCCCAGACAATTGGGGTCGGAGGACCTCCTGTGGCCTTCATCCGCCTTCACAGCCGTTGGGTTACAAACCATCACCTCCTCCGCCTGATCTGCCCTTGAGGATTTCTTTTTTCAACAGATCCCCGTTAGCTGTCTTGTGTCCAGGGTTCCTGTTGGGCCTTCATGGTTCCCGTAGTAGCCACGGAACACACAAGGTTCCCGCATTTCACCCCAAAAGGTGATCCCCTAGTTGCTCCATCACCCAGGTGTCACGGCACAGATGGGGGGTTGGATTTTGACACCCTTATGGCATATTGACATCTTCATCTATTCAGTACTTTAACGTTTCCCATACTCTCCCTGTGCTTCCCAGAATGCAGCGTGGTGGCAGCAGAGTTCCGGTGTCTCACAGCGCATGTAAACAATGGCTAGTGAGGATGTGGATGGCGTTGATCCAGCGTGTTCACGAGCAATTATGATGATGACATGTTCTCCCAAGTTGAGAGGGTTATCTAGTGGAGGTGTATCACCTGTGATGGACTTCTGCTGTGCCCCGATGTCTTGTTGTCGACTTCACGAGGTTTGTTTACACTGTGCCCTGAACCGTGTTGCAGACCAAATGGTCTGCCCCTGAAAATTGGCCTGCCGTGCCTCCACTGCGCATGCGTCATTTCGGAGCTCAGCAGCGAGGCGATACTCTGAATCGAGGCGATACTCTGAATCGAGGCGATACTCTGAATCGAGGTGATACTCTGAATTAATGGCTGGATTTTTGTTGCATCAACACTGTTGTTATTATTAAGGGTCTGTTCACACGATGACTTGAATCAGGAGATGCTGGTCAATGAAACAGATTCTCAAAAATCTCTGTGAAACGGCGGATAAGGCTTGCCCTGGGGTCCAAATTTGTTGTCTTCAAACAGGTCGGCATAGGTCAGCGGACGATGAAGCTGTACTGGTGGAGCTCGATGTTTGCCGGCAGTTCACTGACTTACTGTAGGACGTAGGTCAGCTTTCGTTGTTGTAGTTCATTAGTTCATTGTTAGTGCGCTCCCCGGAGCAGTGGTGTAGCTTGGCGGAGCTGATCGTCGACTGAGTGTTTGTGATGTAGCCTATAGAAACATAACTCAAGTTCCACATGTTCACATTTCTTCATATTTCATATTTCTTCATTCCCAAGTGATCCAGAGGAGGTGGTGCATCCAGTCAAGCCTCCGACATTGGCTAGTGGAGGCTAGTGGAGGTGAATGGAGCATGGAGTATTGGCGGAGGTGACTCAACTCTTAATGAGGATAAATGATGGAAAGCAGTGCAGAGTCACCAGGTTTAAATTAGGTCAGTTAATTCAGTTATTGTCCATTTCTTTTCTTTTCTTCCTCTACTGTTTTATGGGTCACAATAACTTGCCTCAACTTGATGTAACTCCTCCAAAAGTTCGAACTATCCAAAAGTAATTGTTGTTGTTTTTACCCATAACTCTGTAACCTTTAGTCCAAACTATACTCTTTGTGATCAAACAAATCATGTTATACTTTTCAAAGTGACTGGAGCATTTTGAAATTTTCACCCCAGTATAATTTTTCATTTGGTCTTAGCTGGCTGCAGCTGCCATGCTGGGATGGCCACCATATGCTTTTGTGTAGGTCATGGTACACTGAGGCTGGAGTGTCACTGTTGTTTAGTCCACTTTAGTGGTACAGATTGTCAAAACTGGCTTCTGGCTCATGGACTGTTTTGGCTCAGAGCAAAGCAAAAAAAATCTGACAGTTCGGACCAAATAAGGGAGCTCTGAAAGTACCCTAAAAACTCTTTGAATTAACACTAAAATCAGACACTAGAAGTTGATCTTGTGTTGTACACAAAGGCAACATTACAAAAACCCATGTCTCTGTCCAAATACTTATGGACCTGACTGTAGATGTGTTCACACACAAAAGATTTTGGACCAGATGACCCCATTTTTAGGTGAGTGTGATAGTAACTTGCTTTAGGCTAAACTGACTTTAAACCATTGTGGTTGAAGAGATAAACCTGTATTAAACTTTAAAGCCTGGCTAAGGTAAGCCACAGATTAGCAGCTCTGTGAAAACAGGAAAACCAAACACAGGAGCTTTTTTGTCAGGGGGGCTTGTATGTCAGTTTTTGTAGGATTTACACTGTCGCCAAGTCTGTTTGCATTGTAGGCTGGGTGGGCGGGCCTTTAATCACTGAGGAAAACAAAACACCACCAACTTAAGTGATGGGCGGGGCTCTGAGTGACGTGGACTCAGAGACTGTGTGGAGAAAAACACTGTCTGGACGTCATAAAGTTTATGAAAGTCACACGTTACAACTTTCAGTTCATATGGAGCAAAGTTCAAGAACAGAATGTTAAAGGTTTAAATAACATCAAGTCACAGGAGCTGAAACAGGCGGATGTTTAACCTTTTCCGCTGTTTTCACGCC
Source organism: Thalassophryne amazonica (assembly GCF_902500255.1). NCBI lineage: Eukaryota > Metazoa > Chordata > Actinopteri > Batrachoidiformes > Batrachoididae > Thalassophryne > Thalassophryne amazonica. The sequence continues at coordinate 112,712,266 of NC_047110.1, read as the reverse complement.
TGGAAGGTCAGAGTAAGTTTTGTTTGTTTGTTTCAGTTTGCATTGGTTTGAAGTTGTTCGGCCAGTAAAGATGTTTAAGTTGACATGCAAACATCGTCGTCACCAACGTCGGCTCCCGCTCAGCGGACTGAAAGTGTCTGACGTCACTGTTCTCTTGATTCTATTCTTCTGAATCAGATAAATAAGTCAATATGCAGATTAATTACATCCCTATATTTACTATTATTTTCTCGTATTATTACTACTATTATTATTGTTATTATTATTGTAATACCCTTATTGTGTTTTCTTTGGTGCACATACTCTGATGTGTGTTTTGAATTGTACTAAACTCAGGTCAGATTAAAGAGTACATTTGGGAGTCGCCCCTAAAACCAGCACTAATTTGCCTGTTAAGTGGAGCTCAAAGTGCTGGATGAAGTTCTTTGTGTGTTTTTTGTTTTCGGGGCGTGTCGGTGTGATGACTCTGACCGTCCCAAACGGATCGAACATCAACTCCTCCGAGCTGCTGCTGGCGGTTTTTGATGTGTTTTGGTTTTGGGCCTCGCCCCGCTGAGTTCAGTCCTTTAGTGGTCCGGTCCATCGGTGCACAACCACAGACGTCCCCGAGGACCCACAAAGACAAAAACGTTTGACAGCCTCCAAAAGGAAATGGACTGAAAGCTTTAAAGCACCAAAAAGACAAACAAACCCCAAAATGATTTTTTATTATTAATGAATAATATCAATTTATAATATATTTCATTCTGTGGCGTTTTCTTTATCTTTATATTTTATAGATGGGCCATTTTAAAAGTAACACATTTATAATAACTTAAAGTACCTCAAAGACTTTCACTCAGTTTTAAGTCAGATGTGACTGTATGAATGAGTGAATGTACAAATGTTTGAATCTACATAAAACTGAAGGTACACTCCCTTCTTTTTAGTTTAACAGAGGAATACTCGGAGTAAACGTATATGAAGTTGTTTTTGTGCGTGGTTACAGCGGTTGATGATGTGAACCATTGCAGCGTTTTCTGCTGCTGCGTAAGACATGTTTTTATTGGTCGACATATTTAGATTTCAGCCAATCAGCTTAATTGTCACAATTGTGTGCTGCGACATTATCTCATTATCTCTAATGGGTGCACTTGGATGGCGTCATGTCAAGTCTGAGCGTACGCACTGGTGCCGCGCTTAATTAGCATCCAACACACCACAGAACCATCTTGCGCAAGACGGTCGCCAAGATGACACAGCAAGAGATTCTGCAGAAACTGAAATAAATCAACCTACAAAGTGTGCCTCTGAGTTCATCCTCCCATTGCAGATTTCTGTCCTGATTTTAAAGTTGAGGACATTGGGCATGAGTTTTTCAAAAAATAGTATCAAGAATATTTATCTAATTGCAGTTCTTCCTGTTGGTGACTATTTTATATCTGATGACTGGTGCTGAATGGACCCAATTATGTACCATTACACTATTTTTATTTATTTATTTTGTGGCGCAAAAGTCTGAGAACGGTTGCTCCTGAATACTGCAGATTTTGCCCGCTTGTCCACTTTCGCCTTTGTTTTTTTTTGTTTTTTTTACACCAGAGTATGTTTAATCTGCACCAATTAAAGTTGAATATTCACTGTTTTTTGGATCATGTTCTGTCCCAACATCAGAATTTTTTACAATGTTTCAAACTTTCCCAGTTGCTCACAATGTTCTACAGCACTACATTTATGACAGACTACACCCAAATTCAGGCCTCGACTATCTGTGATGTTAGAAAAAAGAGATATCTTTTTTCCCCCTAAGATCACAGATAATTGAGTATCAAAAGTCAGCAATGGGAGGGTGCAATTATCCATTCTCTGAAAACGCTACCTCGTATCAGTCTCTGTAATTATGGCAGAACTCAAATTCACACATGCGCAAAATCGCGGCCAGTCCAGCCTACAGGCAGTATAGACAATTGCTAAGGGGGCCGACCATCTGGGGGGAAAAAATAAAGTCAACTTTCACTATTCTTATGCTAAAACTAGTTAATACTGTTTACAGTGTCTTTTAATATAACATAAATATAAGCCCATATTGATTTATCTAAAGCCTATTAAGTAACAGTGATGATAATAGTGTGGCAAACGGCATAGAAGAACAAAGACTGAACCAGAGCTTTTGTCTTTTCTGCACTCTGCCACAAGGAGGTGCTATTATTTTTACACACAAAAACAGAAACAATGGCAGAAGTCATCAAACACACTACTCTTTACACTTATGGTAATAACAACATGATACTCAACCAAACTGACTAAACCAATTGAACTGCAAAATGTACAAAGCGTGGTGGCGGTTTGCCACCACACTAGGTTTGTTGATCTCAGGCTCCGCCCACTTTCACTCAGAATGTTACTTTTTTCTGGGTTTGATTGAACTTTCTCAGCAAGTTTCAAAATCGGTACATCAGTTTTTAGTTATCGCTCGTGACAAATAAAACAAATACAACAAACAAAACATTAGAGAAAACAAAATGCACTCTGCAGAGGTTAAAAAAAATAGATAACAGTGTAAACATGACCGTCTTCATAAAATAAAAACATAAAAAAGAACTTTCCTAATTAAATAATTAAACTAGCAGGTAAATAACCACAGGATGGATTCCTGTCAGATGAACCAGTAAGATGCAGAAACAGAGTGCAACATGTTTTTTTTATGTCTCATTGAGGATAAAGACAGCAACAAATGGACATTACGCGGACCACGCTGTTGCCTGGTTACATTAGTGAACCAGTCTGCGGCTCCAAACTCACAAACCCCACCGCAGTGTTTCATGATGTCCGTCATGAATAAAAGATGCTGCTCCATCAGCGTCGACCGCGATCACCGCGTCTCTAACAAAAAACACTGTGTGCCACGCACACACACACACACACACACACACACACACACACACACACACACACACACACACACACACACACACACACACACACACACACACACACACACTCAGTCCTCCTGCAAGCTTTGTGACCGTTTAGGGCTTCAGGTCCGCTGCAGCGGGAACTCAGCCGGCACAGGCACGTGCACGGTGGCGGTGTAATTTGGCTGCAGCTGGAGCAGCACCCAGTGAGCAGGAATTTGATTCCAGCAGAAATATTTGCTTGACTTATTTGTTCAGATGTTTCATAATCAATTCGGCTTCGTGACCTTCACCCTCAGATTTGCATCAGTTAAAAACGGTGTTGACCCCCCTGTAATAAAAATGAAAGTTTGCCAAAGACAAAAAGTCAAGAAACCACATTAAATATGAAAAGATTGCACTGTTTGTGCGAATTTGTGCATGTGTGTGTTAAACCCATGACTTCCAGGCCTGAAGCAGATGAAGCAGATGTGTCGCAGTACCTCACTACAGTCAAAGCCACTTGCAATCCAACTTTACTGCTGGTACTAAAAATGAAAGTTGGCCAAAGAAAAAGTTACAGGGCAACATTAGACAAGACGAGATGGCACTGTGTCTCATTTAAGTGTCGTTTGGTGTCAAAGTCGTGACTTCCAGATCTGCAAACAGCTTCATACCAATACTTCATTGAAGACATGCTCGGAAAGCTCCAGCTGGAACATATTTAAGGGCCCTTTCACACATAACACAATTGAAGCCGACTAGTGCACACACGAAGGAGGGATTGCATGCTATTCATGAAAAATCTGAGCTGCCTCTAACGCCTTGTACACCTGTCGCTACAATTATTCACGCACACAAGCAGCAGAAAGACAGAGAGTGCCCTGTGAGAGCCCATTCAATCCCTCTCTCGGCAGGTGTTGGCCAAATTCAAGGTGACACACACGAACATCTAATACTGCTCGCGGAGCACTTAGGAAATGTGTGGCCAGTGAGCAGGCAATCACCTTTGAGCTGGATCTGAAATTTGTCTAAGTGCCCCACGACTGTGGCGTTGCCAAGTACACATGTGGCATGCCAGAGTGTCGGCTCCCCCCCACAACACATGACAGACAGATTGACACCTTGGTCTGTGCGCTGAACGGACAGAGGGCATGGCTGGCTGCCACCAACAGCAGCTGCAGAGATCTCTGGTCCTGGACGTCACAGCTGCAGAACATGTACCGTGTTTGATGAACAGGACCTTACAACTGTCCAACGTGACGCGTGTGTGTCTGCTTGCTGTCCTCACGTGGAAATACATAAAAACATATATTGCTTTTGCGACGGGCTGGAGAGCGAGCACAGCGCGCACATTGACAGGCTGTCCCAGCTGAAACGGACCGTCAGTTCATGTGGACATGCAGCAGGCAATCTGAATATCATGTCTGTCTGACAAGACGCGTGTTGGGCCGGACACACGCGCAGGCCCGGCAAGACACGTGCGTCCTGTGAGTGGCACGCCGCAGGACAAGCCAACAGTGTGACAAATACACCACGTTCAGTCACGTATCAGCAGAAATACACCGTAACAAATGCCGCTTAGTTAGTTATCACAGTGCTTTTTTCTGTTTAAAAAAAATGCATTTATCTCCTTGCTGATTTTAGGCATTTTACGCTCCTCTGTGCTACAGTGATTGTAGCGCAGTGGTAAAGCTTCTGTCTGGTAATCAGAGCTTTTGTAAATTGCAGGTTCGAATTCCTTGAGTGGCATTTATTTTATTTATTTAACCAGGGTTATTTACCGCAGGGTTCTATATTGCGTCCCCTTTTATTTATTATTTATATCAACCCAGTGATACCCACTAATTATACAGATGGTTTTTATTTTATTTTTCTCCACATCAGCGGTGTGATGTGGTGCACCTTGTCCCAGCTGCTCGCACTGTGTTCGTACACACACACACACACAATGTTTCATGGGTTCCCATTTTGTGTTTGGTTCACTGATTTTCTTCCGGTTTCTGCGTCTTTTGTGTTATGTGTGAAGTGCCCTAAGCTTCATTGTCTTTACAAACAACACATCAATAAGTTGTTAAGAAGTTGTTTTTAGGTTTTTTGTTTTGCACTACCTCTGACAACCAATTTTTTTTTTTTTTTGCACTACCTGCATATAAAATATATGTCAAAATATGCCATACAGGCATGTTACTGTGTTTGTTATGTGCTGACGTGGGTCAGAGAACCGAACCAGCATCTGACAATGGCCCAGCGCTAAATAACCAGAAAGCGGTTCCAAGAAACAAATTTATTCCCCCTCATGTGCAATAATTCGTGTACAACATAAATAGTCAGCTGTCTTGGCAAGGTGAAGGACGGCGCGCTCTCCAGCGTCCAAATGGATCAAAGCCCGGCACTTCTGGACTCAGATTCACCGCCGAACACCCCCTAGGTGGATACGACAAACTGACTCTGTGAAGGACGGAAAAGGTGAGGTAAGTCAACAGAGCTACAACAAATATCCTTCAGAGGCACACAAGCCTTATGTAAATGAGCAGCTTCTCACAACAGGTGGAGGATCATCAATCCGTACGCCACGGCAGTGAGAAGCAAACTGCACAATTCTCATCAATGTTCAAATATACTGCGTAACAAAACGCCAAATTACTATTAACGATTATTCAGACGATAATCACCTCTGATGTGTGCTGACAGCATGTGTCCCTCACCCGTCCTCCTTCACAGGCACGATGTGTCAAACCCTGGCGCGGTCCTCAGCGTCTCACAACCGAACGTCACAAGGTCGGGTTCCCGGCAATTCTGCTCAAATCACTCATGGCTTAAATGCAGAACACCATCTCATTATCTGCTTCAGCTGAAAGTCTTTAAGTCTGCACGTGAGCATCATCCACAGGTGCTGCAAGTTGTTAGGCCTGCACGTGAACATCTTCCACAGGTGCAGCAAGTAGTTCTGATGAGGGTGAAGGACTCTTCTGCCAGCACCTTCTCCACAGAAAAAAACAGTTTGCATACCACCTGGAGAGCAAAGAAAAGAAAACAGCACCCAAATGTCCAGCCAAACCCCCCAACACACAACAGTGTTTGTGTTTTGGTCCACATCAGACAACTTTAAAATAGTGTTGTTATTGATGTTATTGTTTCTATCTTCTTTTTAAAAAAGGCCTCTTAATTTTTTCCCTGCCATAATATTGAACTTGGTATGGAGTATTTTCCTGTTTTTCGGTATCGAATTTGAAATTGTAGTATTGTGACAACCTTAGTGAGGATGGGAATTTATCAATATCCATGTGGATTGGAGAAGATTCAGTTAATTTAATTTACACAGAAATCAAATCAAATTGAAATTTAAGAGCCAAAATAAATTCTGACGTGTGCACCCAGTTGTTGTTTTTTACAGTCATTTATTGAGTGGATTAATTTTATTGAGGCTCCAATGGGAGAGATTTAAAAATCATATACATTGTGAAATCATAAAATCATAACATATTCACATAAATCAAATACAAACAACATAGAAGAGAGAAAAATAAGACATTGACTAAAATTGTAACTGTAACATATTAAGAACAGTAAGATCACAAGTATTAAAACTGAGTAAAAGTTGAAGTCTGTCAGTCTATCATGGAACAGGAAACAATTTTATGTTTACAATTATCGGCATACCTATCATCTAATACCTATTTAACTAGAGATATTCCGTGTTTGTGGCATGTTTGGCCAGCACTGGTGATGAGGTTACTCTGACTAGAATAATCACACAAATGTAAATTCAACAGCTAAGTATAAAACCTACGTAGCTGCCTGTGAACCAGCTCTAAAAATATTCCTCAACAGTTCCATATAACCAAAATACAGAGTAGTTTCAATGTTCTTCACTCTTAAAACATCAAGTACACATGTATTATGACAGTATTCATGTATTCCCAGACATGATTTCAACAACTGTGATTGTATCTTTTCTCAAGACTTTAACGACTGTTCAGACACATGTACACAGTGGAAACCATCAATCAGCACGGCCTAATTACCGCATTCCAGACATAAACGACCGCGTCTGGACTGCAGCCTGTCTCGCAAAGTCCGACACCTCGTAGGTCAAAAAGTGCACCTCGACATGCCTGCACCCGGTGATCACCATGACTACCTGACTTAGATGCTGATGAAGTTACTCTAAGGTATTTGACAACATTGGTTTCAACCAAGGAAACATCATTAATGTACCATATGGGCTGCCCTGCTCCGGACCCCTAACCACAACACTATTAGATATAAGGTCACTAAGTCACGGTAAAACAAGTTAAACCTGGGTGAGGATAGTCCTCCTTGTCTAGTACCCTTATGAACATTGATAGGTGGTGTAATAATTTATGATGTTTGCTGCCAATCATTCCACCCTGACAAAAGACCAGTTCAAAGACATCATTAAAAAACCAAAATTACCATGACGAGTGTATGTAAACGTCAGACCAAAACTTTACATTTGATGATTCAAACTTGGATTTCAGAGTTTAGTTTTATTTTTTAAGAATTCGAGGTAAGAAGTTTAAGTGAAGATTGTGTAAAAGTCAGAATCAAAAATGAGACCACACCCCCTCAGTAATGTGTAAAAACAACATCAAAGTAGACACAATCACTGATCTGATCATCTTTTTGTGACATCACAAAGTGAGATGGGGGATCCTGTGTGTGTGTGTGCACCGTCTGACCAAAGGATCCTTCAGAATTCTGATGTAACAGAATTGGCCAAATTGTCTCACATAAGGCAGCTCTGTGTGAAATATTCTGTTCATAGATGTGTGTTTTGCTCTACTTGGACTTCATTTAGTTATTGGAGTAATTTTAGCCACGCCCACAGATGTAATACATGCACAGTGAAAGGTCATTTTCTTTCAGTTGCTGTCTTTATTTGATTATTTAAAGTTATTATACTTTTATCCTCCTGGTCCCAGGATTCTGCTGGCGGCTCCGCCCTCCTCCCACTTGCCACCTCAGCACCTGTCAATCATCTTGATGGGCCACGTGGCGAGAGCCGTGAGAGTGCCGTCGATCTTCAGCCGCGCTTGCTGTCAGTCTGCTAAATCTGTTTTGTTTTCGTTCTTAAATTTTTTAACAGCGTACAGTCAGTCTCTGCTGTCTTTATTTCCCCCTTTTCCGCTCTTTCCTCTGTTGCCATAGTAACCGTAGCATCATGAAGCTGCCTGGAGATTGTTTGTTCAAGCATCCAGCTCTGTCTGCCAAAAACTTGTGAACTCCATCAGGACGTCTTCATTCTTTCCCATGAGAGAGTGTAGGGTTGGGGTCATATATATTTGGACACTGATGAGTGTTGATTTCTTTATGCATGTAAATATCATTTCTGTCAAAGTGAAATAATTGTAAATATTCATTAGTCCTCCCACAGACCAGAAATATTCCGATTAGGCAAACTGGTGTTGGTGAAGTAGGTACAGATGTGACTGACTGATCATCTGTCCAAGAAATATGACATCTTATGCAGCAGCAGTGCATGCTGGGAAATGTATGCTGACCTAGTCATACCACTGGACTGAACATCTCTTGGCACTTGAGATGGAGGACAATCATCTTCCAGCATCAGTGGCTGTTTGGTGTTTTGGATGTGACTGGTGAGTCCAAACCCATTCATAGTCTGAAGAGTTCAGTCCGGGTGTGATGGAACCTTTGGGCAGAAGGACTCGTCCATTTTTCTTCCTGGTTTCTTCAAAGAGCAGGTAGCTGAGTGGATCAGGAGTTGGCTGCCGATATGTAGACCTGGGTGTGAATCCTGCTCACGTACAGGTAGCTGAGTGGTGGAACAAACTGTGTATCCTTGGACAATACGCATTGTCTATGCTGTCTGCCACCCAGCTGTAAATGGTGCTGCCCAACGGGACGTAACCTGCGTTGTACTGGCGTCCCATCCAGGGTGTGTAATAGACTCTCATCCACTTGATGCTATGGAATCCAGAGACAAGCACTGGCACCAGTAGTTCTCAGGTGCTATATGGGACTTACTTCTTTTTCTTCTTTGTTCAAAGTGATCCTGAAAACAAATCTTTATTCATGTGGACTGTCTTTGTGTTGAAATGGGTTTACCAAAGTCTGTGAGTTAAAAAAGGATTTATATCAATGTCCAAAATTAAAGTATGTCCAGTGCAGTGCAGCAGGGACACCCACTGGGAGCTGCATGGTAGGGAACTTGTACACTGCAAAAGAACATTTTTCATAAAATAGAATCACTAAAGCCCCGGTCACAACCCACCATGCGTTTTTTTATGTCGTACGTTTTCTGCAGATGCCACGGCCACTACGTTTTTGTGAAAACGTACGGAGGCGGTAGCAAGAGGAGGGAGGGAGTACGTTCAACGCACGTCTCTAGGAGTGTAATGATAAAGAGAAATGACAGTAATGCAGTGTGTGTGTGTGTGTGTGTGTGTGTGTGTGTGTGTGTTGGGGGGGGGTGTCGCTTTTCTTTTTTTATGAGCTGGACCGGAGCGGCAGGTGTTTTTCGGCGTCGGCGATGCATGAGCATGTCCAGCCTGCAGCGGTCAGTTGTACGAGTGTTTACTTGCCTCGAAAAGTTACAGCTAGTTAACAGACTGAAGCTGTGGATTGTGTGTTGCTGACGTTTGGAAATAAAGTCCAAGTTCAAGTGAGAAGCTGCGTTGTGCATGCAAGTCTGTCGGCCTCCAAATCCGTACTGCCTATGTACGGATTTGGTTAATTCAATAGTAATTGAATGAAAATGTGCTGCTTTGAATCCGTACTGAGGCAGTATTTACAACGTGCGTCATCTGTACTGCTGGTGAATCTGCAGCCTGACCACAGCGAAAGTTCTGCATGCACTAAAACATCTACGGCGTGTCTGCGTGTGTCTGCGTGCTCCTAAATTCGTACTGAGGCAGTACTTACGAAGTACGGATCTCCAAATTTAGCCCACGTTTTTGCAAATAGACTGCACGCACGTGCAAGTATGGCGGGTTATGACCACGGCTTTACCAGTGTCACTCGGATGTCTTTTCAAATAAATCCTTACTGCATGACTAAAATCCCTCAGCCATGGAAAGTCTGTTATCTACTTCGCTAAAATACATCATTGCTATGCACTGATCCTGAATAAAATCCCTCCACATGGGTTTTTCTGTTATGATTGCTGTCTGTGTCTGTCCTGGGTTTAGGTTCCTAGGTTTGGTTCTTTGTGTTGCCACTTCTTTCTTCTGCATTTTCTGTTTTATTTTTGTGGTAAATGGACTGCATTTATATCGCGCTTTTCCATCTGCATCAGACACTCAAAGTGCTTTACAATTATGCCTCACATTCACCCTGATCTCAGGGTAGTGCCATGCAAGATGCTCACTACACACTGGGAGTAACTTGGAGATTAAGGACCTTGCCCAAGGGCCCTTAGTGATTTTCCTGTCAGGCTGGGATTTGAATTGAGGATCCTCTGGTCTCAAGCCCAATGCCTCACCACTAGACCATCACCTCCCCATGGTCATGGTTTCCTTGTGTATTTTCTTAGTGTTCTTTCTGTGTCTCTTCCCATTTGTGTGGTCACCGCCCTGTGTATTTATACCCCTGTGTTCCTCTAGTGCATCGCCTGAATGCTGTGCTTCTTCTAGCTGTTGTTTCTAGTGCATCTATGTGATAGAGTTTTTGTTGTTGAACCTGGTTTTTTGTAGAGTACTCTTGAGACTGTGTGCTGTTTAGTGGACACCGTTTCCTGTTTTCTGGGTTGCTGGCCTTGTTTTCTGACCGCTAGCTCTGTTTTTGGACCATCCACCTGTCTGTCTCTTCTTGGCTAATGTCACCCTCATTCTCTGACTGCTCTCCTGTGTTCCAACCTCTGATCCATCCTTGGCTGTGGTAAATAAAACTTTTTCTTACACCAACCCATCTTAGCCCTCTGTTGAGGTCCTCAACCATCCACCAGACATCATTTTCCACTATGATTACGGCTATTGTCTTTGTGTGAAAGAAGAAAAAAAAAAACTGTTTTCAAGTTGGTGGGAAGGTTCTTTATGATGTTCTGAGCGTTTATCGGTGTTATTCATTGAGAATCACAGACTGACACACTTCAGCCACATGCAGGAAGAGACACTGGCTGATGTTGCAGGACCATGTGATGTTCTTTCGCTTTTCAGATTGGCTACAAGTGACAGATTGTCTCAAGGAAAGATCAAATCAAATCAAATCAATTTTATTTATATAGCGCCAAATCACAACAAACAGTCGCTCCAAGGCGCTTTATATTGTAAGGCAAAAGCCATACAATAATTACAGAAAAACCCCAACGGTCAAAACGACCCCCTGTGAGCAAGCATTTGGCGACAGTGGGAAGGAAAAACTCCCTTTTAACAGGAAGAAACCTCCAGCAGAACCAGGCTCAGGGAGGGGCAGTCTTCTGCTGGGACTGGTTGGGGCTGAGGGAGAGAACCAGGAAAAAGACATGCTGTGGAGGGGAGCAGAGATCAATCACTAATGATTAAATGCAGAGTGGTGCATACAGAGCAAAAAGAGAAAGAAACACTCAGTGCATCATGGGAACCCCCCAGCAGTCTAAGTCTATAGCAGCAAAACTAAGGGATGGTTCAGGGTCACCTGATCCAGCCCTAACTATAAGCTTTAGCAAAAAGGAAAGTTTTAAGCCTAATCTTAAAAGTAGAGACGGTGGAAAGATGGAAACTACAGCTAAGAAAGAAGGAGTTGTAGGAACTGGTCGAGTGAAGTCTCTCTGGTAGTCCACTGCTGATGTATTAATAGGTGGGTTCAAATCCCCACCTGACTGGAAAATCACTAAGGGCCCTTGGGCAAGGCCTTAAATCCCCTATTGCTCCTGGTGTGTAGTGAGTGCCTTGTATGGCAGCACCCTGACATTGGGGTGAATGTGAGGCATAATTGTAAAGCGCTTTGAGCGTCTGATGCAGATGGAAGAGCGCTATATAAATGCAGTCCATTTACCATTTACCATTTAATAGAAATACGAAGAAAAGTTGATCTGGACACCAGAGGGTCACCCTTGACCTCAGTCCCATAGGTGACCTGACTGGGATCGTATCCCCCGATGTATTTTGCAGTAACCACAAACGTAAGGCAAACTGATAAAGACAGTGATCGAAAACGTCATTTTTTTGCAAAACCTTTGCTGTGACTGATGCATTATTTAGATTTTTTGGGGGGTGGGAATACAAAATATAGGTACTCATCTAAAAAAAAAAAAAAAAATAAAAAAAAAAAAATATATATATATATAATCCATAAACACACATATTGTTTCACTGTTTGGGATGCAAAGAGTCAAAGTATCTTCAAAGTCAGGATTCATCTTCAAACCCAAAAATAAACCTAAAAATCAAAGGAATGAAAGAACAAACAAGTTAAAATCAGAGAGAGAGAGAGAGAGAGAGAGAGAGAGAGAGAGAGAGAGAGAGAGAGAGAGAGGTGCAAGTTCTGTTCATCCATCATGAAACCACAACCCGTTCACATGCAGTACATTAACTCACCATTAGGAACCTGCTGCACATCCATCATGCATTATGGTCATATAGGTGCATTAAGAAGCCGTGTGATATCATCTGGGTGGGCAGGACCAAATACTTTACCCCCCCTCCCCCCCACCACCACCAAACCCCCACCCCTCTGTAGAGTAAATTCTGTGCAGCGTTCACAGAAAGGATTCAAAGGGTTCAGATGAGACAGATCTCATTCAAACATGCTGATGATAACCCTTACCAAAAAGTAGTATATGCAAGTATGTTTGAAGTATACTTCTAGTTTACTTTTTATATACTTATCAGTACTATTTTTTGGTAAGGGAAAAATCGTTTAATTAACGGTGCTTTGAAGTCTGTTAAATTTAAAGCTTCATTTTAAATTTGGGTTTATTTATATCCTCCAGTGCCAACTGAAGCACCTGTTTTCAGCTTTGCTTTTGTTTCATTTTGTTGGTGGTTCACTGTGACTTCGTTCAGTTGATTCTTCTCAAAATTGTCGGTTTGTCGATGCAGGAAGTCGAGTCAACGGACTCGTTTTGGTTCAGTGCACTGCTAGAAACACAGAAGCTTCAGACCTGTTTTCTTTGAGATTCATTGGATCATAAATGATGATACACGCAACAAATTCTAGTGTTTGACCCAAAGCCACTGAGCTCCTGATTCTTCCTTAAAATCAATGGACACGACAGGTTTTGGCTCAAGTGTCCACAGCAGACGAGAACTCTTCCTTCTGCCTTCCAACAAACCTTCTCCTGACTTGGCGCCATGGTCTGGTCTAACCCTGGTCAGCTGGGCTACAGGACTTTCAGCTTTGGGCTTTCTGGGTTGTCTGGGTAATTCACATGGTAATGGAAACAGGATAACAGCAAAATCTGGCCCTATTTTAGCTCACAACTACAAATTTGCTAAAATTACAACTCCAACTTGTGATTGGTAGAACTGTCCATCTGTCAAGGACTGGGTGGCTCCAGAAACCATGTGGTCTTCTCCTTTTGTTCTGGGTGTTCTTTGTCACATATGTTTCATTAATAGGGAATATTTGCACCCAATTCAATCTTTTGAGAAAGCACACTGGGTTCATAAGATACTTTTTTTTTATTTGTCCACTGGAGGAGCGTCCTGAAGATTCCAAATGAAACCTGATCACAAAGTCACATTGTCATGATGCATAAACATCAGAAGTACGATGATGTTATCTAGAAGATTGGAGACGATTAAGAACATTCATTCATTCATTTTCTGCCACTTTTCCAGGTCTGGTTGTGGAGACAGGAGACCAAGCAGCTCATTAGACCAAGCAGTGTCCTTGGTCACGTTCTCCGATGTGTCTTCCTTGGGGCCTCCCCCCAGTTGGATGTACCTGGAAGACCTCCCTCAGGAGGTCACCAGGGAGCATCCAACCCAAAAATCCAAACCATCCCAGCAGGCTCCTGTGAAGAAGCAGCAGCTCTACTCTGAGTACCTCCGGGACATCTGAGCTTCTCACCCTGCTGCAGAGTCCAAGTTCAAACACTCGATGGGGGACTTCTGCTGCTTGTATCCACGAGCTTGTTCTTTTGATCATGACCCAAAGTTCATGATGACTGTAGGTCAGGACATTTTTCTTCTTCTTCTTTGTCTTTCGGCTTTTCCCATTAGGCGGCGCCACAGTAGATCAATCGTTTCCATCTCACCCTGTCCTCTGTGTCTTCCTCTGTCACGCCAACCACCTGCATGTCCTCCCTCAGCACATCCATAAACCTTCTCTTTGGTCTCCCTCTTCTCCTCCTGCCTGGTGGCTTCATCCTCAGCATCCTTCTCCCTATATACCCTGGGTCCATCCTCTGCACATGTCCAGACCATCTCAATCTCGCCTCTCTGACTTTGTCTCCAAACCGTCCCACCTGAGCTGTCCCTCTGATATGTTCATTCCTAATCTTGTCCATTCTTGTCACTCCCAAAGAGAATCACATCTTCAGCTCTGTCACCTGTCTTTTTGTTAGTGCCACCGTCTCTAAACCGTACAACATAGCTGGTCTCACTACTGTTTTGTAAACTTTCCCCTTCACTCTTGCTGATATTCTTCAGTCACAAATCACTCCTGCGACCTTTCTCCACCCACTCCACCCTGCCTGCACTCTCTTCTTCACCTCTCTACCACACTCTCCATTACTTTGGACAGTTGACCCCAAATATTTAAACTCATCTACTTTCACCACTTCTACTCCTTGTAACTGCACTATTCCACTGGGCTCCCTCTCATTCACACACATGGACTCAGTCTTGCTTCTACTGACTTTCATTCCCCTTCTCTCCAGAGCTTATCTCCACCTCTCCAGACTAGACTCAACTTGCTCTCTACTCTCACTACAGATCACAATGTCATCTGCAAACATCATAGTCCATGGGGACTCCTGTCTGATCTCATCCGTCAACCTGTCAATCACCACTGCAAACGAGAAAGGACTCAGAGCTGATCCTTGGTGTAATGAGTAATGAGTCTGTCATTCCAACTGCACATCTCACCGCTGTCACACTATTCTTGTACATGTCCTGCACTACCCTAACATATTTCTCTGCCACTCCAGACTTCCTCATACAATACCACAACTCTTCTCTTGGCATCCTATCATAGGCTTTTTCTGTGTCCACAAAAACACAATGTAATTCTTTCTGGCCTTCTCTGTACTTCTCCAACAGTATTCTCAGAGCAAACATTGCATCTGTAGTGCTCTTTCTCTGCATGAAACCATATGGCTGCTCACAGATCTTCACCTGTTTTCTAAGCCTAGCTTCTACTACTTTTTCCCATAACTTCATGCTGTGGCTGATCAACTTTATGCCTCTGTAGTTACTGCAGCTCTGCACATCACCCTTGTTCTTGAAAACAGGAACCAGCACACTTTGTCTCCACTCATCAGGCATCCTTTCACTATCCAAGATTTTATTAAACAATCTGGTAAGAAACTCCACTGCCATCCCTCCTAGACATTTCCATGCCTCCACTGGAATGTCATCTGGACCAACTGCCTTTCCACTCTTCATCCTCTTCATAGCGGCCCTCATTTCTTCCTTACAGGTCTTGTACTTCCTGACTTACTCTCACCACATGATCCAGCCTTTTCTCTCGCTCATTTTCTTCATTCATCAGCTCTTCAAAATATTCCCTCCACCTTCTCAGCACACACTCCTCACTTGTCAGCACATTACCATGTGCATCTTTTACCACACTAACCTGCTGCACATCCTTTCCAGCTCTGTCCCTTTGTCTGGCCAATCAGTACAAGTCCTTTTTTCTTTCCTTACTATTTAACTTCTTGTACAGCTTGCAATATGCCTTTTCCTTCGCTTTTGCCACTTCTCTTTTTGCCTTACGCCACATCTCCTTGTAGTCCTGTCTACTTTCTTCATCTCTCTGACTATCCCAAAACTTTTTCACCAACCTCTTTCTCCTTATGCTTTCCTGGACCTCTTCATTCCACCACAAAGTCTCCTTGTCTTTGACACTCTCTCCTGCCACCACCTTACAGTCTCTGATTTCTTTTAGCTTGCATCTCCTATAAAGAATGTAGTCCACCTGTGTGCACCTTCCTCCACTCTTATATGTTACCCTGTGCTCCTCCCTTTTCTTAAAGTAGGTATTCACCACAGCCATTTCCATCCTTTTTGCAAAATCAACTACCATCTGTCCTTCCCCATTCCTATCCTTGATACCATATCTACCCATTACTTCCTCATCACCTCTGTTTCCTTCACCAACATGTCCATTGAAGTCCGCTCCTATCACCACTCTTTCATGCTTGGGTTCACTCTCCACCACCTCATCTAACTCACTCCAAAAACTTCTTTCTTCATCATCTCATAACCTACCTGTGGGGCATATGCACTGATGATATTCATCATCAACCCTTCAATTTACAACTTCACACTCATCACCCTGTCAAACACTCACTTGACCTCCAACACACTTTTAACATACTCTTCCTTTAAAATGACCTCAACACCATTTCTCTTCCTGTCCTCACCATGGTACAACAACTTGAACCCACCGCCGATGCTCCTGTTCTTACTTCTCTTCCACTTGGTCTCTTGCACACACAATATGTCTACCTTTCTCCTCTCCATCATATCAGCCAGCTCTCTCCCTTTACCAGTCATACTACCAACATTCAAAGTCCCCACTCTCAATTTCCATCCTTCTAGTTTTCTTCTTCTCCCATTGTTCGTGGAAATGTTCTCCTCCTCTTCTTCTTCGTCATATTTGCCCAGCAGTAGCCGAATTTCCACCGGCACCCTGTTGGGCAACAGCACAGGTGGCGGACGTTGTTAACCTGGGCCTCGACCTATCCGGTATGGAAATTCGATTCTTAGTCTGCATAGTTTGGTTGGCTTGTTTTATGCCGGATGCCCTTCCTGACCCAACCCTCCTCATTTATCTGGGCTTGGGACCGGCACTCAGAATGTACTGGTTGCACACCCCATGTGGCTGAGTTAGGTCAGGACATTTTTCTGCTGATCCTAAAAAAATCAGACCAGTTTTAAAACTAATCTTTCCTTCAGAACATCGTGTGTATCTGAAAATGTGACATCTGAATCCCTATCAGGTCAGGATTGGATTTGCTTCTCTGGAATACTTTTATACTTCTGCTCTCATTAGTTTTCACTTGACTATCCTGCAACAGGGCAGCACGGTGGCTTAGTGGTTACTACTGTTGCCTCACAGCAAGAAGGTCATGGGATCGATTCCCACCTGTGGCCTTTCTGTGTGGAGTTTGCATGTTCTTTCCTCCAGGTGCTCCGGCTTCCACCCACATCCAAAGACATGAAGGTTAGGTGGACTGAAAACTTTAAATTGTCCGTAGGTGGGTGTTTGTTTGTCGATATGTGTCCCTGTGACAGACTGGCGTAATGTCCAGGGTGAACCCGCCTCACGCCCTGTGACTTCTGGGATCGGCCCCAGCCCCCTGTGACCCTCATTGAATGAGTGAGTGAGTGAGTGAGTGAGTGAGTGAGTGAGTGAGTGTCCTGCAGCACACAGCGCTGCAGCGAGGATCAGATGAGCAACTTTTAATGTGAACATGTACAAAAATTTTAACTGAGACTAGGTGGTACTAACCTGTGGGCTTGAACATGGTGGACAGCCAGGGAAAGGACGGCATCAACAAGGTGTCCTATTTAGGATAGAATTTCCTGTAAAACAGCACAATCCATTGTGTGGAAATCTGGCCTTTGACCCTAATGACATTGATCTTCAATTTCAATTTCAATTTATTTTCATTTATATAGCGCCAAATCACAACAAAGTTGCCTCATGGCGCTTTGGCAGACCTAACCAGTACAGTCCCAGAATCCAGCTCTGTGGAGTAAGTTAGGTCCAAATCGGGTTGAAAATCGTATTCCTTATAAAATCAAATCATATTCCTTAAAATCATATTCCTTAACCCATAATATTCCTTGACCCAAATTTCGTGGGACTCATAAAGGACTATTTATCTTACCTTATCTTATGTTATGTTATGTTATCTTATCTTATCCTACCTTACCTTACCTTGCCTTACCTTACCTTATCTTATCTTGTCTTATCTTACCTTATCTTATCTTATTTTATCTTATCTTACCTTACCTTACCTTACCTTATCTTATCTTGTCTTATCTTACCTTATCTTATCTTATCTTATCTTATCCTACCTTACCTTACCTTACCTTATCTTATCTTGTCTTACCTTATCTTATCTTATCTTATCCTACCTTACCTTATCTTATCTTATCTTATCTTATCCTACCTTACCTTACCTTATCTTATCTTGTCTTATCTTACCTTATCTTATCTTATCTTATCTTATCCTACCTTACCTTACCTTATCTTATCTTATCTTATCTTATCCTACCTTACCTTACCTTATCTTATCTTACCTTACCTTGCCTTACCTTACCTTATCTTATCTTACCTTACCTTGCCTTACCTTATCTTATCTTGTCTTATCTTACCTTATCTTATCTTATTTTATCTTATCTTACCTTACCTTACCTTACCTTATCTTATCTTGTCTTATCTTATCTTATCTTATCTTATCCTACCTTACCTTACCTTATCTTATCTTGTCTTACCTTATCTTATCTTATCTTATCCTACCTTACCTTATCTTATCTTATCTTATCTTATCCTACCTTACCTTACCTTATCTTATCTTGTCTTATCTTACCTTATCTTATCTTATCTTATCTTATCTTATCCTACCTTACCTTACCTTATCTTATCTTATCTTATCCTACCTTACCTTACCTTATCTTATCTTACCTTACCTTGCCTTACCTTACCTTATCTTATCTTACCTTACCTTGCCTTACCTTATCTTGTCTTATCTTATCTTACCTTACCTTATCTTATCTTGTCTTATCTTATCCTACCTTACCTTACCTTATCTTATCTTACCTTACCTTGCCTTACCTTACCTTATCTTGTCTTATCTTACCTTATCTTATCTTATCCTACCTTACCTTACCTTATCTTATCTTGTCTTATCTTACCTTATCTTATCTTATCTTATCTTATCCTACCTTACCTTGCCTTAACTTACCTTATCTTATCTTATCTTATCTTACCTTATCTTATCCTACCTTACCTTACCTTATCTTATCTTATCTTGTCTTATCTTACCTTATCTTATCTTATCCTACCTTACCTTACCTTGCCTTACCTTACCTTATCTTATCTTGTCTTATCTTATCTTATCTTAACTTATCTTATCTCATCTTGCCTCGCTGGAAATCTGACAAAGGATGAGAGGAAAAACAAACAGAAAAACAAACACTTCTCAAAATATCGTGTGAGTTTGAATCACCGTGATGCTTATGACACCTGTGTTATGTCACTGAAACACTGGAGTCCACTTGACTTTTCTCAGCTGTAAACCCGTCTGAGCTCTTTGTGGTCGGGATGAGATGAAATTGGTAACTTTGACATTCCGGAGGCACTGCCTGATTTTCATGTTGGTGACTTCCTGTTTATATACATGTTCTTCTCCACAAACACAGCTTCCAGTTCCAAGGTGTCCCCAGGTCACATGGGATATGGAATCTCTTGTCAGATTTCTGGGTATATCTCAGGCCCCTCCCCCCATTGGATGTTTGTCCAATTCCAGTAAGTCATCATGGACAACTTGGACCAGTATCTCCACTGCTGAGTGGACAGACAGTGGAGCTCTTACTACAACAGACTAATTCAGGCTCTCAGGATTCCTGCAGGAACTCAAGGGTTCCTAGGGGAACTCTTTCCTGCCCTATACAGTAAAGGTTTTCAGTATCTTGACTCCAATAGGATCCACTCAAGACAATCAAACTGTATCAAACATTACTGGTCAAAGGTTTTGCTCATCTGAATAGTTTGCTTCCACTCTTTCATTCATTCATTAATTCTCTGCTACTTGTCCAGGTCCAGGTCATGGTGGCAGTAGGAGAAGCACCTCATTCCATACTTCCCTATCCTCAGTTAAGTCCTCAAATTTTTCCTGGCAGATCCCAAAGCATTCCCAAGTAGTCTGGGAAATAAGCTCGCCAATATGTCCTGGGTCTTCACCAGGGTGTCCTCCACATACCTGGAAGACCTCCCTAGGGAGACAACTGGGGGACATCCTCACCAGATGGCCAAACCACCTCAGTTGGCTTCTTTCAGTGCAGAGATGCAGTGGCTCTACTCAGTGTCCCTCCCGGATAGTCGATCTTCTCACTCTGTCCCGGAGTGTAAGTCCAGATACCCAATGGAGAAATCTCATTTCAGCCACTTGTGATTTTGTTCTTTCAGTCATTACCCAAAGTTGATGATCGTAGGTGAGGACAGGAGCGTAAACTGAGTGTTAAATCAACACTTTCGCTTTCTGGTTCAGCTCTTTCTTCACCACGATGGTTCGGTACAGCATCCATAAAATATCTGATGTGTTTTTGTGCATTTTATTTTATATTTAGTATTAATGTGCCACTGTAACATAATTATTTCCCACTTTGCGATTAACAAAGTACGTCTATGAATCTAAAGTGAGGCATCCAGGAAGGATTCTTATCAGATGTTTGAACCTCCACCTTGCTGTGGCAGAGGGTTTATGAGTCCTGTGAAGCTGGTAGCTATGCTCCTCAGGGAGCCACTGGAAGGACTTTCTGAGGCAAACCGGTTTCAGTCGACAAGCCGGACTAACGACCGGTTAGGGATTTGCAGTCACCTGACCTGGAGCTGGGAGACCGGAGCCACTTCATGGCCTCAGGCCTGGAAGGAGAGCATGTGAGAGAACTGCGAGGAGCAGGATGGGAGCCTGAGAGTGCTGAGGTCCAGTCCACAACCAGAACTCAGTCCATCTAACTCACAGTAGCTGTGAGCATGAAGACGCTGAGGGTGGCAGGTTGTCTTCCTGAGGATTCATCTTACTGTTGAGCAGAACCAGCAGCGTCCTCAGTCAATTCAGAATGTTCAAAAACCTCAAACCTCAATCTTTAACAAAAGAAACGTGAGCTTTGGTTTTCGCAGAGGAAAACGTACAGATGAGGACAAATTTGTCAGCCCCCCCCATGAAATTTAACATTTTCTACAGAATTTTCCAAGTGCTTTTTAACAGATGACATTTCTAAACATCCTATTTTTGTTTTGGACACTTACATTATTTTAGTCTTCACACAGAAACAACATTATTTCACAAAAAACAAAAACTACCAGGGTCAAACCCCCCCAAACTGGGGTACGAGGCGTGTCTGATCACAGAGCAGGTTGATGATCTGGATGTGACAGCTGTCAGTCAAATGTGTCAGGTTTATTTTTTTTAATCATAATGTGTGATGAACAGTGTTAATTTTGACAGAACATTTTAATTGAATTTCAGTCATAATTTAGTAACTAATTAAATCTGCAAGAGATTCAGCCGACTGACATCTTGATCAACTAAATCAAAACTATAACTGCTAAATTCTAACTAAAACTAAACCAAAAATATTCTGAAAAAAAAAATTACACCAAGCTGAATAAAGACTGTTCTGACATGACTCTGCAATTTAATTTACCAAGTCATGTGAATTTTTATATTTCTGACCATTTTTATATTTCTATTTTTTTTCTGTACAGTTTTTATATTTCTTTTTATGTATGATGTATGTTTTCTATGTACTCTTGTACACTTTGTAATCAAGAAGCATGTTAAGCAGGTCAATACATACGAGGGCTGTCAATAAAGTAACGGTCCTTTTTATTTTTTTTCAAAAACTATATGGATTTCATTCATATGTTTTTACGTCAGACATGCTTGAACCCTCGTGCGCATGCGTGAGTTTTTCCACGCCTGTCGGTGACGTCATTCGCCTGTGAGCACTCCTTGTGGGAGGAGTCGTCCAGCCCCTCGTCGGAATTCCTTTGTCTGAGAAGTTGCTGAGAGACTGGCGCTTTGTTTGATCAAAATTTTTTCTAAACCTGTGAGACACATCGAAGTGGACACGGTTCGAAAACTTAAGCTGGTTTTCAGTGAAAACTTTAACGGCTGATGAGAGATTTTGAGGTGACACTGTCGCTTTAAGGACTTCCCACGGAGCGAGACGTCGCTCAGCGCTCTCAGGCGCCGTCGTCAGCCTGTTTCAGAAGAAGTCGGTTTCAGCATTTTATCCGGATATTCCACTGTTAAAGGAGATTTTTTTAATGAAAGACGTGCGGGCGGATTGCAGCGTCGGCTCGCAGCCGCCGCGACGCTCCACCACAGGAAAAACACCTCCGTTGGAAGCCTTAAGGACAAGTTGGAACATGTCCAGCTGTTAAACAATTTCTCATATATTCACTCCACTGAAAGCCATCGAAAGCCGTCTGGATTTTACAAATGGTTATCAACACGGAGGTGTTTTTCCTGTGCCGCCGCACCGCACCGGCTGCGTCCTGACGCGCGGACCCGTCTGCACATCTTTCATTAAAAAAATCTCCTTTAACAGTGGAATATCCGGATAAAATGCTGAAACCGACTTCTTCTGAAACCTCTCTGTTCTCTCACGACGTCCTGGATCAATAGAGCCTGAAATGTGGAGGTTTTCAGCTTGAACAGGCTGACGACGGCGCCTGAGAGCGCTGAGCGACGTCTCGCACCGTGGGAAGTCCTTAAAGCGACAGAATCACCTCAAAATCTCTCATCAGCCGTTAAAATTTTCACCGAAAACCAGCTTAATTTTTCGAACCGTGTCCACTTCGATGTGTCTCACAGGTTTAGAAAAATTTTGGATCAAAGCGCCAGTCTCTCAGCAACTTCTCAGACAAAGGAATTCCGACGAGGGGCTGGACGACTCCTCCCACAAGGAGTGCTCACAGGCGAATGACGTCACCGACAGGCGTGGAAAAACTCACGCATGCGCACGAGGGTTCAAGCATGTCTGACGTAATAACATATGAATGAAATCCATATAGTTTTTGAAAAGAATAAAAAGGACCTATACTTTATTGACAGCCCTCATATATGGAATCATTTACCAAAAATATTTTTGATATTATAATAATAATTTTCAATTATTTTTAACTTTCTAATTTATTTTTTGTATTTCTTGCAGTTTTCTATATTTCTATTCATGGATGATGTGTGCTTTTGTGTACTATTGCATACTGTTTTTATGTCACAATAAATGAGTTATGAATTATAGGTGTGCGCGCGTGTCAGTTCCCAAAGCAGCCGGTAGGTGGAGCTAAAGCTCAGAGGAGGACCAGCTTTCTCTCTCTCTCTCTCTCTCTCTCTCTCTCTCTCTCTCTCTCTCTCTCTCGGGATGGAGAGATGACATAAAGCGATGCAGAGGAGGTGGAGAGAATGAGAAGAGGACTGCACGCGCACAGTGACTCCTGGAATATTTTCTGGATTTATTCTTTGCTCCTTAAAAAACAACAACGACAAAAAACACATAACAGGCTTTATTCTGGCGTGACACGCACGCGCGCGCGGACATGCGGGGGGATCGTCTTCCTTCGGGTTTTTCAACCTTTGGACTCCATCAACAGGATTAAACTCCGAACGCAGCTTTACGCACGCGGGCTGCGGGAGCGCGCGGAGCGCACGGCGGGATCTGCGTTTGATTCTTGTTTTTTTTTTTTTTTTTTTTAATAAGCGTCCGTTCGGTGCTCGTGCTCGTGTTCCAGTAAAGTTGCTCAGAATTCCGGGGACTTGAGTCGTGACGGCGGCATGGATGGATCCGGTGCGTTTTTTGGCGCAGTCGGCGCGCGCCGTCCCGCCGGTTTGCGGTGCGGCTGGAGGCTCTTCTTGCTTCTCAGCATCTTCTTCCACAACTACCTGAGCTCCATGCTGGACTGCCCGCCCACCTGCTCCTGCTCCACCACCGACATCTACTGCAATAAGTCCGACAACGAGAAATGGTTCCCGCTGCTGTCCTTCCATGGACTCGCCGGGAACGGCACCGGGAGCATCGAGGACCTGTTCCAGAACATCAGCTCCATGTAAGTGCTGCTGAAAACGCAGCTCCACTCTGGGCCTCACTCAGTGTTCGGAAAACTCAATCCGGTTTTGCACAGTCCTGGTCTGGTTTGTAGTCTGGGAGGCCAAAGAACCCTGGAATTTTACGGGATCAGCGACGTTATTGCGTGTTTGTCGCCATGACAACGCTAATCCTTTTATTTAAAGTTATAAAATAAATGGATTGACTGTTCTGTGACGTATGACTGACAGGTGTCACCCACATCAAAGGATTAGTTTTTGATAAAATGATGGAAATATTGGAAACAAATTGCGTAATCTGGATGGTTGGTGCATAAAGCGAACTCACCTCTTTATGTTCAACAGGAACGAAACGCTGAAGTGTGAATGATATTAACAAAGAAAGTGAACCCCCCCCCGAAAAAAACCCCCCTTCAGAATCTGGATCCAGAAATGGAATGTGGCCTTCTTCTTTCTAAAAAGGAAAACTGGAAGAAAACAGTCAAAATCGTGAACAGTACCTCGAGTTCCAGCTTTCAAGACAAGTCTCAGACCTGGTGCCTCTGAACATTATTGTCTCGATTAAGTTGTTTGGCCCATAAAATGTCAAAGAAACTGTGAAAAGTGCTAGTCAGTGTTTTCCAGAGCCTAGGATGATGTCCTCAAATGTCTCATGTCCACAACCCAAAAATATTCAGTTTATTGTACAAAGAGGAGTAAAAAAATATAGTAATGAAACCAGAAATTTTCACATTTAGGAAGCTGAAATCAGAGAATTTGGAGTGAAAAAAAATATTTAGATTGATTTGTCATGTGGCAACCCCTCAGTGGTGAAGAAGAGTGTCTTTTGGTCAGTTCCTGGACTGGGTGGTGGAATTCTACGTTCAGAGTAGAGACGCCTGTGTGTGGGTTTGTTAGATGTGGGAATGTTGTCGTACACTGACAAACGCAAGGTCCTTGACAGAACCTTATGGCTGGGAAATCTGAGACGATCGGGGTCTGAGGACCTGCTGCAGCCTTCGTCCTCCTTCACAGCTGGTGAGGACTTGTTGTTTCACCAGAGCTCTGTTAGGTGTCTCGTGTTCAGGGTTCTTGTTGAGGCTTCATGGTTACTGTAGCAGCCACGAGGCACACAAGGACCCCACTGTATTTCACCGAAGGGTTGGATTTTAACACCCAAAAATTGGTTAATTGATTTTGAAAATAACTTGAGTAAATTAATTAAAGTAATTAAATTAATTGTTCATTACAGCTCTAATGCACAACAGCACAAAGCTGCCTTGGGTCCTGGATAGTACCTGCTCAGGCAGACATCCGGTTGGTCCATGAAGACCTGCTGATCCTCATGTTTAATAAACAAAATCCAGAATCCGCATTTGGATCCAACAAAAAATGTCTCTTCCTGCTGTTAAAATTGAAGATCTTTTGCATAATCCTGAGTCTTACGATCATCTTGGTGAAGATAATGTATACGAGGTCTGTCCATAAAGTATAGGTCCTTTTTATTTTTTTCAAAAACTATATGGATTTCATTCATATGTTTTTACGTCAGACATGCTTGAACCCTTGTGCGCATGCGTGAGTTTTTCCACGCCTGTCGGTGACGTCATTCGCCTGTGAGTACTCCTTGTGGGAGGAGTCGTCCAGCCCCTCGTCGGAATTCCTTTGTCTGAGAAGTTGCTGAGAGACTGGCGCGTTGTTTGATCAAAATTTTTTTCTAAACCTGTGAGACACATCGAAGTGGACACGGTTCGAAAAATTAAGCTGGTTTTCAGTGAAAATTTTAACGGCTGATGAGAGATTTTGAGGTGATTCTGTCGCTTTAAGGACTTCCCACGGTGCGAGACGTCGCTCAGCGCTCTCAGCCGCCGTCGTCAGCCTGTTCAAGCTGAAAACCTCCACATTTCAGGCTCTATTGATCCAGGACGTCGTGAGAGAACAGAGAAGTTTCAGAAGAAGTCGGTTTCAGCATTTTATCCGGATATTCCACTGTTAAAGGAGATTTTTTAATGAAAGACGTGTGGACGGGTCCGCGCGTCGGGA
This sequence comes from Thalassophryne amazonica, assembly GCF_902500255.1. Taxonomy (NCBI): domain Eukaryota; kingdom Metazoa; phylum Chordata; class Actinopteri; order Batrachoidiformes; family Batrachoididae; genus Thalassophryne; species Thalassophryne amazonica. The sequence continues at coordinate 112,686,454 of NC_047110.1, read as the reverse complement.
TGCAGCCGACGCGGCGCGGCGGCACAGGAAAAACACCTCCGTGTTGATAACCATTTGTAAAATCCAGGCGGCTTTTGATGGCTTTCAGTGGAGTGAGTATATGAGAAATTGTTTAACAGGAGGACATGTTCCAACTTGTCCTTAAGGCTTTCAACAGAGGTGTTTTTCCTGTGGCGGAGCGTCGCGGCGGCTGCGTCCCGACACGCGGTCCCGTCCGCACGTCTTTCATTAAAAAAATCTCCTTTAACAGTGGAATATCCGGATAAAATGCTGAAACCGACTTCTTCTGAAACTTCTCTGTTCTCTCACGACGTCCTGGATCAATAGAGCCTGAAATGTGGAGGTTTTCAGCTTGAAACAGGCTGACGACGGCGGCTGAGAGCGCTGAGCGACGTCTCGCACCGTGGGAAGTCCTTAAAGCGACAGTATCACCTCAAAATCTCTCATCAGCCGTTAAAATTTTCACTGAAAACCAGCTTAATTTTTCGAACCGTGTCCACTTCGATGTGTCTCACAGGTTTAGAAAAAATTTTGATCAAACAACGCGCCAGTCTCTCAGCAACTTCTCAGACAAAGGAATTCCAACGAGGGGCTGGACGACTCCTCCCACAAGGAGTGCTCACAGGCGAATGACGTCACCGACAGGCGTGGAAAAACTCACGCATGCGCACGAGGGTTCAAGCATGTCTGACGTAAAAACATATGAATGAAATCCATATAGTTTTTGAAAAAAATAAAAAGGACCGTTACTTTATTGACAGCCCTCGTATACAAATGACTTCAACTACACATATAATAATAAAATCAAATTCACCCTACCAAGGAATCATTACACATTATATAAATACCAAGTTTACCAAAAAAAAAAAAAACAAAACAAAAAAAAACTTAGCAAAAAAAATTTTACCAAAAAAACATATTTGTTGTGAAAGTGTAGTGACACGGACCCACAACAGGGGGCGCAAATGAACGGACAATAGAAGAAGTCAAATATGAACACTTTACTGTTGTGAATGCCACAACTACACACAGCAGATTATAGAATGAATACAGAGTCAATCAATCAAGGTGTCGTGTGGGCAGGCTTGACGATAGGAGACGTCCGTCTGGAGAAGAACTGGAACCACACGATTTCCTCCGCCACCGAACCAGGAGAATACTGGAGCCGCCAAGTTCCGAATTCCCCAGGTGGCCACCGTCTCCGCGTGTCGGATCTGGTACTGCTGGCGAAGAGCAAAAACAGTCAGGTGTGGGTGTGTGTACACCCCGTAACAAGTATGGTGGTTATTCCACCTCCACCTCTAATCACACGCTCGTGCAGCTACTGTCAATTACTTAACTGGCGGGATGCAAGGCGGAGCAGTCGCGGCATACGCCGGTTCTTCAGGAAAACAGCTGCAACAACGTATTCACTGAAACAACGTTAGTAATACTCAGGCTGAGAATGTAACCTCCGTGGTAGAACGATATCTCGGCAACGTGGTGGAGGTGTCGTCCTGCTTTTATTAGGGGTGAGGAGCAGATGATTGGTGACAGCTGTCATAGCCGATGAGTGACAGCTGTCACCCTGGCTGCTCTTGTGGGGCAGCAGCGCCCTCTCGTGCCTGAAGCCCGCACTTCAGGCAGGGCACCCTCTGGTGGTGGGCCAGCAGTACCTCCTCTTCTGGCGGCCCACACAACAATATTACAAAACAGGGAACATAAAAAATATCTAAAGTCTATCAACAAAATCACCCGCGAGAAGTTTGTGTCCCTGAGGGCGACATCCCTTGCAGAAGAATGGGGTGTTTTTCTGCACTATTCTGGGCACTGTTTCACATTGTCAGTGAAACCAGTCATCGCACAGGTCACATTGCACCATGAAGTGTTTTGGGTCATATGGCATGCGGCAATGACAGAAGATGTCAAAATATTCATGGTGTGTGAAGGACTGGTGGGTACGGGGCTTCGGGGCATCAGGGAAGGGGAGCAGGACATCTTGTCTAAAACAGTCAGCGAGATGTTGGCGCATCATATGCTGGTCCCAGTCACAGTCTTGTGGCGCAAGGCCGTGGCAAAGAGCAGTGGCACATGCAATCACGAAGAGACTGCAGTCATCCGAGCCAGTCTGTCTCTTTATGTCTGCCCACCGAATACACACGTGCGGCTCTCTTGCGTGAATCATGCATGCAGTTTGCCTCAAAACCTTATCCCTGGAATCAAGGGGGAGAGAACTGTTCAAAGAGTCGTAAATCACGATCACATTGTGATCAGCTTGGCCAAGATTGCTCAGGGTGACCCAGTGATTTACAGATATGTTGAGAACCTGGACGAAGTCTCTGTTCAGCTTGCCGACATTCTGGCTTGCAGCTGGCTCAAAAACACAGACTGCTTGAAATCCACTGATTGCGGGGAAACTTTTGGCTAACATTGCCTGGGCGTGGTCTATCTGCTCATCATCGAGCCAGCTGTCTGTTTGAAGTCTGGAGCAAAGGGCTTCCACATTCTTGATCTTGCTTGCACATTTCGTGATGGGAACGGGGCCTACTTTGCGGGATTTGGGGGCGGTCACACTTGTTATGAAGATGTCAGCTTTTCTTTTGGCTGCTCGCTTTGGGAGATATGGCGGCGAAGATGGGGGCACTGACTGCAATGATGACTTGGCAGGCGGGGGCACTGGAGACTCAGGGGCTGGTGGTGGAGTCACGACAGATGCTGGAGACTTGGGGGCTGGTCAGACTGGGGGGGAATTTTCTGGAGAGTTGTCTGGATGAAGGTCGCTGACTTTATGGGGTCTTAGCTGGTCATAGGGCACCTTCACTTTAAGGACCTCTCCTCTCTGGCAGCACTTGAGCTGGATTCTCTGGTTTGAATCGATCTCCAGGATGCTGTAAAAAATGAATGTGAACTTAAACATAACATTTTCCAATCTGAACTAAATAATCGATTTTGTTAAGAAATACAAAATAGAAGAAATCCAATAATAAAAATAGTGAAAATGTTACTGTTCAATTAGGCACGAGTGATGAAATTTGCCAAATGAAATAGACTAAAAACACAGTAAATGAACTGGTATTAAAATAATCCAGACACATAATAATTGCATTTTGCAATGTGACCTAAACATTTATTTTCAGGAATACAAAATAGAAGAAATCCAACAATAAAAATCATGAACAAGTTACTGTTAAATTAGAGTAAAAACAGAAGTAAATAGTAAAAATAGTAAACATTTCACTGTATCCTCTTTTTCCATATAAGTTTCAACAACATACCTGTAGGGACCAGTCCACAAAGGTTCAGTCTTTCCCCCCTTGCGGCTCAGGTTCTTCATTACACGACGAAGGACGGTGTCTCCAACGCTGAACGTGAAAGATTTTACACCTTTGGATTTTCGTCGGGCAAAGTGCTCTTTCTGCTTCTCCTGGGCTCTGTCAACATTCTTAAGCACCTGTATCAAATACACACACACACACACACACACACACACACACACACACACACACACACACACACACACACACACACACACACACACACACACACACACACACATATCTTCTTGTTCTATATGTCATCTTGTTCATGGTGCTTAATACCATGTTTGCATGATTTACACAAAACACTCACTAATTTTACTATATATATATATATATATATATATATATATATATATATATATATATATATATATATATATATATATATATATATATATATATATACAACCCCTGGCAAAAATTATGGAATCACCGGCCTCGGAGGATGTTCATTCAGTTGTTTAATTTTGTAGAAAAAAAGCAGATCACAGACATGACACAAAACTAAAGTTATTTCAAATGGCAACTTTCTGGCTTTAAGAAACACTATAAGAAATCAAGAAAACAAATTGTGGCAGTCAGTTACTTTTTTAGACCAAGCAGAGGGAAAAAAAATATGGACTCACTCAATTCTGAGGAATAAATTATGGAATCACCCTGTAAATTTTCATCCCCAAAACTAACACCTGCATCAAATCAGATCTGCTCGTTAGTCTGCATCTAAAAAGGAGTGATCACACCTTGGAGAGCTGTTGCACCAAGTGGACTGACATGAATCATGGCTCCAACACGAGAGATGTCAATTGAAACAAAGGAGAGGATTATCAAACTCTTAAAAGAGAGTAAATCATCACGCAATGTTGCAAAAGATGTTGGTTGTTCACAGTCAGCTGTGTCTAAACTCTGGACCAAATACAAACAACATGGGAAGGTTGTTAAAGGCAAACATACTGGTAGACCAAGGAAGACATCAAAGCGTCAAGACAGAAAACTTAAAGCAACATGTCTCAAAAATTGAAAATGTACAACAAAACAAATGAGGAACAAATGGGAGGAAACTGGAGTCAACGTCTGTGACCGAACTGTAAGAAAACGCCTAAAGGAAATGGGATTTACATACAGAAAAGCTAAACGAAAGCCATCATTAACACCTAAACAGAAAAAACAAGGTTACAGTGGGCTAAAGAAAAGCAATCATGGACTGTGGATGACTGGATGAAAGTCATATTCAGTGATGAATCTCGAATCTGCATTGGGCAAGGTGATGATGCTGGAACTTTTGTTTGGTGCAGTTCCAGTGAGATTTATAAAGATGACTGCCTGAAGAGAACATGTAAATTTCCACAGTCATTGATGATATGGGGCTGCATGTCAGGTAAAGGCACTGGGGAGATGGCTGTCATTACATCATCAATAAATGCACAAGTTTACGTTGATATTTTGGACACTTTTCTTATCCCATCAATTGAAAGGATGTTTGGGGATGATGAAATCATTTTTCAAGATGATAATGCATCTTGCCATAGAGCAAAAACTGTGAAAACATTCCTTGCAAAAAGACACATAGGGTCAATGTCATGGCCTGCAAATAGTCCGGATCTTAATCCAATTGAAAATCTTTGGTGGAAGTTGAAGAAAATGGTCCATGACAAGGCTCCAACCTGCAAAGCTGATCTGGCAACAGCAATCAGAGAAAGTTGGAGCCAGATTGATGAAGTAAAGTAAGTAAGTAAGTAAAATCAAGTAAACCAAATGTAAAGATTGATAAAACTTTGTCCATGGTGAAATCAATTTCTTTCTTAGCTTTCTTACCTGCTCTTTTGTGGAAGACATGATGCTGCTCTTCTCGGCCACCATTTTCTCTATCTCCATGTCATCGACCACTGGCAGCTCAACAGATGGATCATCAGTGCCGAGCTGACAAAAAAAGCAGTTTGTTATCGAGAATGAGAAACACAAAAAAGCATTATTGAATAACTGTAGGGCATAATCTTTCCAAAAATCATTATTTAGTCTTGGTCATTTAACATGTCTGAAAAATGCTTTGACTAGCTGCCTTGTGATAATTTATTCATTGCTGATTTCTCAATGCATCATAGGATATTTTATTACCTCCATAGGGGGGCGAAGGTGGCGACCAAACATCAAAAAGAACGGGGTGTACTTGGTAGAGCCTTCCCTCTGGGTGCAAATTGAGTACGCGACTTCTTCCAGGTACGCGTCCCAGTCGGACTGGTGGTCATTCACCAGCTTGCCAAGTCGGACCTTCAGTGTTTGATCCATCCGCTCATCCAAGCCATTTGTCTGTGGGTGATACGCACTGGTTACAGATCGCTTGATGTTGAAGACTTTGCAGACCTCGTTGTTTATCTGGGATATGAACTCACGACCCTGGTCAGACAGTTATCTCTGTGGAGCACCCCATCTAAAATGACACAAATAAGCAAAAATTGCATTAATACAAAGAAAAATTAAATACACATCTCTTCATTTTATAATAATCCTGGACAAGCAAACTTGTATGCATAATATTGATTACCTTTGAGATAATTATGCATAAACACAATTCTAGATTTTATAGTAATTCTGGACTAAGCAAATTTTATAAATAAAATATTGATTACCTGTAAATAAATGTCTCAAGATAATATTCCATGAACACAAGACTGCTAGAGTGACCGATTTCTAGTAGAGCTAAATATTTGCTGCTTTGACCATTATATTCTCAAACGAGTTTCCATGCACCAGTGGTGAGCACAGATAACCAAAAAATTATCTTTGATAACAGATAATCAGATAACTGAAAAGTTATCTTTGATAAAGATAAACCGATAAACCACCCAAAAATTTATCGGAAGTTACAGATAACCGATAAATTCCAGTATTGTTTCTAGTATATTTGCAATTACTAATAAACTGAATGAGTTTTAACACCACGATCGCTTCTGGAAACATCAAAGCAACAGCAGACCCAAATAATGAGCACGCACTTCTATGTTTGAACATCCCGCCTCCTGCTGGAAGCTCTTATTTACAGCTTACAGTGCAGAGGCAAGCTGAGAACAGTCACCAAGACCAACTCTCTACCAATCACAAGGCTCCGGTCAGGCCGAGGTCTTGGAAAATAGTCATACTGACTTATGGTTTGGTGTATAAATAAAATGAATACTGATAGAATAACTCCATTAATGTCAATTCTGTCATTTGTACAAAGTTAAAATATAACATATAAAATATAACATATAAAATATAACATATGTGATCAATTGTGATGGACAACTGAATTTAAAGACAGTTACTTTGTGATTAACAGCTTCATCTGACAACCAGAACGTTCTGTGTTTGAGCACATTTCCAAATGGTGTTTGTTTAAAACATGAGCGCTAAAGAATTAATAAATGATTTTCTCCTCTGAGAACATTAATGTTAAGAACTAAAGTCTGAATTTTGGAATTACAATTCTGATAACATTTTTTTTTAACTGCACTTTTGTTGTTTTCAGTGCTATAATTCATGCATTCATTCTCTGCCTGCTGCGTATTTGGGTCTATGTTGCAGTGACAGTAGATCAAGTAGCTCGACCCACACTTCCCTATCCTCAGCCAAGTCCTGTAAGTCTTCCTGGGGAATACTGAGATATTCCCAAACCATCTGGGAAATATAATCCCTCCAGTGTGTCCTGGGTTTCCCCTGGGGTCTCCTCCCAGTTGGATGTGCCTGGAAGACCTCCCTATGGCGACCAGGGGGCGTCTTCACCAGTGCCTGAACCATCTCAGCTGGCTCCTTTTGATGTGAAGAAGTAGCGACTCTGCTCATATTCCCTCCCGGATTGTGCAATTCTTTTGGTCACTGCTAAAGTTCATAAGTGCAGGTGAAAACAGAAGCAAATTGAAATTGAAAGTCTCACCTTCTGGCTTCCTTCTTCATCATGACTTTCTTTGCTAATAAAATTTTAACTATTAGAGAAAAAATTACTCATAACCATCCCAAAGACATATCGTTATCTTTGGCTGCTTTCAGTGATGCCGGTATTTGGTTAGACTCTTTCTCTCCGATTGTTCTGTCTGAGTTATTTTCATTAGTTACTTCATCCAAACCATCAACATGTCTATTAGACCCCATTCCTACCAGGCTGCTCAAGGAAGCCCTACCATTATTTAATGCTTCGATCTTAAATATGATCAATCTATCTTTGTTAGTTGGCTATGTACCACAGGCTTTTAAGGTGGCAGTAATTAAACCATTACTTAAAAAGCCATCACTTGACCCAGCTATCTTAGCTAATTATAGGCCAATCTCCAACCTTCCTTTTCTCTCAAAAATTCTTGAAAGGGTAGTTGTAAAACAGCTAACTGATCATCTGCAGCGGAATGGTCTATTTGAAGAGTTTCAGTCAGGTTTTAGAATTCATCATAGTACAGAAACAGCATTAGTGAAGGTTACAAATGATCTTCTTATGGCCTCGGACAGTGGACTCATCTCTGTGCTTGTTCTGTTAGACCTCAGTGCTGCTTTTGATACTGTTGACCATAAAATTTTATTACAGAGATTAGAGCATGCCATAGGTATTAAAGGCACTGCGCTGCGGTGGTTTGAATCATATTTATCTAATAGATTACAGTTTGTTCATGTAAATGGGGAATCTTCTTCACAGACTAAGGTTAATTATGGAGTTCCACAAGGTTCTGGGCTAGGACCAATTTTATTCACTTTATACATGCTTCCCTTAGGCAGTATTATTAGACGGCATTGCTTAAATTTTCATTGTTACGCAGATGATACCCAGCTTTATCTATCCATGAAGCCAGAGGACACACACCAATTAGCTAAACTGCAGGATTGTCTTTCAGACATAAAGACATGGATGACCTCTAATTTCCTGCTTTTAAATTCAGATAAAACTGAAGTTATTGTACTTGGCCCCACAAATCTTAGAAACATGGTGTCTAACCAGATCCTTACTCTGGATGGCATTGCCCTGGCCTCTAGTAATACTGTGAGAAATCTTGGAGTCATTTTTGATCAGGATATGTCATTCAATGCACATATTAAACAAATATGTAGGACTGCTTTTTTGCATTTGCGCAATATCTCTAAAATTAGAAAGGTCTTGTCTCAGAGTGATGCTGAAAAACTAATTCGTGCATTTATTTCCTCTAGGCTGGACTATTGTATTTCATTATTATCAGGTTGTCCTAAAAGTTCCTTGAAAAGCCTTCAGTTAATTCAAAATGCTGCAGCTAGAGTACTGACGGGGACTAGAAGGAGAGAGCATATCTCACCCATAATGGCCTCTCTTCAATGGCTTCCTGTTAATTCTAGAACAGAATTTAAAATTCTTCTTCTTACTTATAAGGTTTTGAATAATCAGGTCCCATCTTATCTTAGGGACCTCATAGTACCATATCACCCCAATAGAGTGCTTCGCTCTCAGACTGCAGGCTTACTTGTAGTTCCTAGGGTTTGTAAGAGTAGAATGGGAGGCAGAGCCTTCAGCTTTCAGGCTCCTCTCCTGTGGAACCAGCTCCCAATTCAGATCAGGGAGACAGACACCCTCTCTACTTTTAAGATTAGGCTTAAAACTTTCCTTTTTGCTAAAGCTTATAGTTAGGGCTGGATCAGGTGACCCTGAACCATCCCTTAGTTATGCTGCTATAGACTTAGACTGCTGGAGGGTTCCCATGATGCACTGAGTGTTTCTTTCTCTTTTTGCTCTGTATGCACCACTCTGCATTTAATCATTAGTGATCGATCTCTGCTCCCCTCCACAGCATGTCTTTTTCCTGGTTCTCTCCCTCAGCCCCAACCAGTCCCAGCAGAAGACTGCCCCTCCCTGAGCCTGGTTCTGCTGGAGGTTTCTTCCTGTTAAAAGGGAGTTTTTCCTTCCCACTGTCGCCAAGTTCTTGCTCACAGGGGGTCGTTTGACCGTTGGGGTTTTTCTGTAATTATTGTATGGCTTTGCCTTACAATATAAAGCACCTTGGGGCAACTGTTTGTTGTGATTTGGCGCTATATAAATAAAATTGATTTGATTTGATTTGATCATGATGGTCCACTGCAGCACCTGCAGGACCTTAGACGTTGTCCCAATCCGTCTATCGATCTCCCTACACAGTACACACAGCAGTATTATTGTTTTTTTTTTATTTTTAAAATAATTCTATAATTACTTTCAGCATTGTGCGTTTGAGTTTTGCACCAGAAAATCAGATGGATTTGTGTTTTTCTGATGTCAAAAATATCCATTCAATTTCAAGCAGCTTGACCCAGACCGAAGGACAGCAGGTCAAACACGACGACATGTCACCCTGTGATTTTAAAAGCTTCTGTCATCTTGGTCAGGTTGCCCTTAAGCAAACCTTTTTTTGGCATGCTGAATTTTTCCACCGTCTAAGTCAGTCCATGAATAAAACAGCTGGTAGAGTGGAATGAAAGATCCTACTGTCCTTTATAAGTAGAATGAGCACCTGGGAGGCGGTTTGGAGGCTCGGGTCTTGAGTGGAAGTGCAGCAGAAAAAGCATTTCCTGATATTTTTCCTTTAAGTATCATGGTGTCTTTCTCCCGTCTGCCTGAATAACTAGGTTTTTTTTTTTATCCAGTGACGGCAGAGAACAGCACGGTCTGAGAGCCTAATATGCTCAGATAGCTCTGAAGAGCTGCTTCACGGGATGATAAGACCAGTCATGACTCACTCAGTCATAGTCCCAAATTTAAGTCTAAATGTCAGTTTCCTTGGGCTGAAGCGACCGTCCAGTCATTCAAATATCTGTAAAAGCCTGATATTCCCTGGATGTGAATTGAATACAAACCATTATAGACCCAAATCGCCATAGACCCAAATCCCATTTTCTTTGGAAGGCTGGTCTGAAAACCACAGAAGGCACAAATCCGCCTTCCTTGGATGGGAATGGCACTGAAAGCTCTGGAAAAACTAAACGTATCACAGGGTTTGATGGGATTTATTTTTTCTTTGTGTTAGACGAAGAGGAAAATCTTATGTGTTAAGACTGATCCACAAACAAACCAGAGGAGTCGGCAGTGGATGAGGTCTCACATGGAATGTATGCTTGTACTCGTGTCGTATATTAACGATGCGTCCGTGTCATTGGTGTGTGACCCATTAGTTACTTAAAGACCTAAGTTCTGTGTAGGCCCCAGGGCCTTTATCATTGTGGCAATCCCTCAGTAGTGAGGAAGAATGTCACATGTTCAGTTCCTGGAAGTGGAGAAAATCTAAATCCAGGGTTGATGTAGAGATGCCTTTGTGTGGGTTTGTTTAACCCTCTGGGGTCCGAGGGCATTTTTTGGACAGTTTACTCGCCTGGCATAAATGTTTTATTATTGCTGTTAGCAGCTCTCCCTGCATCCCACAATCAAGTTTTATGTCTCTTTTCAGGATAACCTGTGCTTTCAGAATATATATGTTTTTGTTGTGTTTTATAAGTGTAATAAAAGTTTATAATTAAAAATAGGCAAGGAAAAAATAAAGCAAAAAATAATTTTCCGCACACATTTATTCAAAACACACAGCAAACTATAATAATAATAATAATAATAATACATTTTATTTATATTGCACTTTACATTTGTAAACAAATCTCAAAGTGCCACAAAGGTTAAACAAAAAGCATAAAACAACAATCAACAACAATAAAAATAAAACAAGATCAATTAAAAATCAGTTAAAATTAGCAACTATAATTCATAAGCTTTCTGAAATAAAAACATTTTAAGATTTGATTTAAAAGAGTCCACTGACTGTGGCGCCCTCAGGTGGATGGGCAGGGCATTCCACAGGCGTGGTGCTGCTGCCTGAAAGGCGCTGTCCCCCATTGTGTGGAGCTTAGTTTTGGGGACCTGGAGGAGGTGACTGTTGTTTGAGCGGAGGCGTCTCATGGGCTCATGGGGGGACAGCAGTTCTTTGAGGTACACTGGTGCACTGCCGTAGACACACTGATAGGTCAGGAAGCAGATCTTATATTCCACCCTGAACCTAACAGGAAGCCAGTGGAGTTTGTTGAGGATGGGAGTAATGTGTTGAGTTTTTGGCACCCCCATCAAGATCCTGGCAGCACAGTTTTGAATGGACTGGAGATGTTGTAAATTTCTGCCAGAGATCCCGATGAGGAGTGCATTACAATAGTCCAGCCTGGAGGAGACAAAGGCGTGGACCAGCCTCTCAGCATCAGACAACGACAAGGAGGGGCGGAGTTTGGAAATGTTCCTAAGATGAAAGAATCCTGTCTTACAGATATGCTGGATATGGATGTCAAATGAAAGGTTGGGGTCAAAACGGATTCCCAAGTTTGTAACAGATGTTGATAATGGAATGTTGTGGCCAGAAAATGAAAATACTTTGAGGGGGGATGATTTCAGTTGATGTGGAGTGCCAATGAGAATGGCTTCAGTTTTTGTGCTGTTTAGCTGGAGAAAATTGTCATTCATCCACGCCCTTGTCTCCTCCAGGCAGGCAGTGAGAGTGTGAATGGAAAATGAGGAAGTGTGGTCTAATCTGACATACGAGGTCTGTCCATAAAGTAACGGTCCTTTTTATTTTTTAAAAAAACTATATGGATTTCATTCATATGTTTTCACGTCAGACATGCTTGAACCCTCGTGCGCATGCGTGAGTTTTTCCACGCCTGTCGGTGACGTCATTCGCCTGTGAGCACGCCTTGGGAAGGAGTGGTCCCGCCCCCTCGTCGGATTTTCATTGTCTGGAAATGGCGGAATGAAAAGGACTTTTTTTCCATCAGAATTTTTTCAGAAGCTGTTAGAGACTGGCACCTGGAAACCATTCGAAAAATTTATCTGGCTTTCGGTGAAAATTTTATGGGCTTCACAGAGAATAAGGACTGTTACTACAGCTTTAAGGACCCTTTTAAGGATGGTCGGTGCGCCGCGCTCCGAGCTGCGACGTCGCGGCACAAACCACTGGATCATTTCTAAGCTGATGGCTCTGTGGATATGAGACCATCGTGTGCTCTTTCTCTGGTTATCACAAGAGCTGGACATCAGCCATTTTCCGGCAGATTTCACTTTTAAGAAGAGATTTTGTCATGGAAAGCCGCGTGGAGGCTTCGCGCATCACGACCGATTCGCTGATGAAGACAGACAAAGGAACACCTCCGTTTCGGAGTGTTAGAAGACAAGTTGGGACATGTCCAGCTCTCCACAAGTTCTCTTATACTCACTTGACTGGTAAGCACTGAAAGCCAAGATAGGCATGTCTCAACTTGTCCTCTAACACTCCGAAATGGAGGTGTTCCTTTGTCTGTCTTCATCAGCGAATTGGTCGTGATGTGCGAAGCCTCCACGCGGCTTTCCATGACAAAATCTCTTGTTAAAAGTGAAATCTGCCGGAAAATAAAAAAATAAAAAGGACCGTTACTTTATGGACACACCACGTAGAGCTGAGTATCATCAGCATAGCAATGGAAGGATATTCCATGCCTGCTGATGATGTGGCCCAAGGGGAGCATATAGATTGAAAATAAGGTCGGTCCAAGGACCGACCCCTGGGGGACCCCACAGGTTGCAATGTGGGGCCTCGACCTGGCTTCCCCAAGGGCCACATACTCAGCTCTATCAGTCAGGTAGGACCGAAACCACTGGAGTGCTGTATCTGAAAGACCAATGAAATGCTGGAGTCGGTGAAGAAGGATGGTAATAAAGATTGGACACTCACATTGCGCACGTCATCACACAGCTTCTATGAGGAGTACAAAGATGGCTGATGGCTGGCTCGAAAGTCTGCAGAGTTAACTTTTCAGCAAAAAAGTCCGTTTCTATCTCATATCATTCAAAAGTTATTTATAATTTAGTAAAGCTTGGTCTTAGCCGTCGTATACGACGGTGTCGGCCCCAGAGGGTTAATGTGGGAATGTCTTTCTTTGCACACCGACAAACACACGGTCCTTGACAGATCCTTAGCCTAGACCAAGGGTGGGCAATCATGTGCCATGAAGGGCCAAGACACTGCAGGTTTTCCTTGCTACCAATCATCTCAGCAGGTGATTTCATTAATGATCAGGTGTTTATGTTCAGTTGAGAAGTTCATTAGCAAACCTACCTGCTGAGGTAATTGGTAGCAAGGACAACCTGCACTGTCTTGGCCTTCGTTGCCCACCCCTGGCCTACTGCGATGGTTGGGAATTCCCAGGACATTAGGGTCTGAGGACCTGCTGCAGCCTTTATCCTCCTTCACAGCCATTGGGTTACAAGCCATCACTTTCCCCGCCTGATCAGCCGTGGAGGACTTATTGTTTCACCAGAGCCTCATTAGCTGTCTTGTGTTCAGGGTTCTTGTTGGACCTTCCTGGTCCCACAAGGTCCCCACCATATTTCACACCAACAGGCAGTCCCATACTACAACTGTAGATCCATTACCCAGGTGTCACGATGTTGGACGAAGGGTTGCATTTTCACAACTTGAGGCATATATAACACAAAGTGGATGAGAGTCTTATGGACGAGACCCCAGTCCATCACAGGTTATTTGTCCAATCAAAACCTGCATCTATTTCCAGCTGGGTGGATTTGGACGACGCAGATGAAGTGTCTTGTCCAAGTATACAGACAGGTAGCCTGACAGGGAATCGAACCCAGGTCTGCATATTGGTAACCCAACTCCTTATCCCGTTGATCCATCTGCTGTGTGATTAATTGGCTAATTTACCTTTAAAACAAAGTGTCTGATGTTACGCTCCATCACTGGCTGCAGATGTCTGAGGTGTGAAAAAACATCAACCAAAGAGTGATTTGGCTCCGCTTGTTACACCGGAGCCATTTTCAGACGTTTAAAAGTCGAAAAATTAGCTTGTAAATCAAACACAAAAAGCAAAGTTTGACCAGTATCCTGGGGGCTCCACCCTTAGATTGTCAGCTGCTGTTGTAAGATGTCACCTGAATCAATTCAATCAATCAATTTTTTTTTTTATATAGCGCCAAATCACAACAAACAGTTGCCCCAAGGAGCTTTATATTGTAAGGCAAGGCCATACAATAATTATGTAAAACCCCAACGGTCAAAACGACCCCCCGTGAGCAAGCACTTGGCTACAGTGGGAAGGAAAAACTCCCTTTTAACAGGAAGAAACCTCCAGCAGAACCAGGCTCAGGGAGGGGCAGTCTTCTGCTTGGACTGGTTGGGGCTGAGGGAGAGAACCAGGAAAAAGACATGCTGTGGAGGGGAGCAGAGATCGATCACTAATGATTAAATGCAGAGTGGTGCATACAGAGCAAAAGAGAAAGAAACACTCAGTGCATCATGGGAACCCCCCAGCAGTCTACGTCTATAGCAGCATAACTAAGGGATGGTTCAGGGTCACTTGATCCAGCCCTAACTATAAGCTTTAGCAAAAAGGAAAGTTTTAAGCCTAATCTTAAAAGTAGAGAGGGTGTCTGTCTCCCTGATCTGAATTGGGAGCTGGTTCCACAGGAGAGGAGCCTGAAAGCTGAAGGCTCTGCCTCCCATTCTACTCTTACAAACCCTAGGAACTACAAGTAAGCCTGCAGTCTGAGAGCGAAGCGCTCTATTGGGGTGATATGGTACTATGAGGTCCCTAAGATAAGATGGGACCTGATTATTCAAAACCTTATAAGTAAGAAGAAGAATTTTAAATTCTATTCTAGAGTTAACAGGAAGCCAATGAAGAGAGGCCAATATGGGTGAGATATGCTCTCTCCTTCTAGTCCCCGTCAGTACTCTAGCTGCAGCATTTTGAATTAACTGAAGGCTTTTTAGGGAACTTTTAGGACAACCTGATAATAATGAATTACAATAGTCCAGCCTAGAGGAAATAAATGCATGAATTAGTTTTTCAGCATCACTCTGAGACAAGACCTTTCTAATTTTAGAGATATTGCGTAAATGCAAAAAAGCAGTCCTACATATTTGTTTAATATGCGCTTTGAATGACATATCCTGATCAAAAATGACTCCAAGATTTCTCACAGTATTACTAGAGGTCAGGGTAATGCCATCCAGAGTAAGGATCTGGTTAGACACCATGTTTCTAAGATTTGTGGGGCCAAGTACAATAACTTCAGTTTTATCTGAGTTTAAAAGCAGGAAATTAGAGGTCATCCATGTCTTTATGTCTGTAAGACAATCCTGCAGTTTAGCTAATTGGTGTGTGTCCTCTGGCTTCATGGATAGATAAAGCTGGGTATCATCTGCGTAACAATGAAAATTTAAACAATACCGTCTAATAATACTGCCTAAGGGAAGCATGTATAAAGTGAATAAAATTGGTCCTAGCACAGAACCTTGTGGAACTCCATAATTAACCTTAGTCTGTGAAGAAGATTCCCCATTTACATGAACAAATTGTAATCTATTAGACAAATATGATTCAAACCACCGCAGCGCAGTGCCTTTAATACCTATGGTATGCTCTAATCTCTGTAATAAAATTTTATGGTCAACAGTATCAAAAGCAGCACTGAGGTCTAACAGAACAAGCACAGAGATGAGTCCACTGTCCGAGGCCATAAGAAGATCATTTGTAGCCTTCACTAATGCTGTTTCTGTACTATGATGAATTCTAAAACCTGACTGAAACTCTTCAAATAGACCTGAAGTCATTTCTTTAGTGAACACTGTGCAGGGTCGAATATTAACACTTGCCCAGGGGACTTCCGGTGAGGCAGCGCCATGTAAAGACGTGTTATGTTGAGCTCCATACAGGGACATTCTCTTTTAACGTCACTTGGCTTTAAAAATTTCAACAACAACGTTTTGAGCGGAAATCTGAAGCTGTGGTGTATCTGATATATGTTCGTGATGCCTAAAAAAACACCAAACAAGCCTGAACAACAAGTTGTGGAGGACGAGCCTCGAGTTGAAGCTAATGCTAACACTAGCATACGTGTCCTAGCCTGCTCGGACCAGGGCACAACGAGCACCAGCGACCATCAAATTCTTAATGCTATTGTCGTACTGCAACAAGAACTGTTCAAGAAAATAGATGAGAAAGCAACTGAAACCCAGGTAGAGCTGTGTAATGTCGTTAAGAAAATCAACATGAGGCTGGATAGCATCGAGAGTCGGACTACTGATCTGGAAATAGGAGTGAGTGCGCAGACCGACATTATCATGAGCTTGGAATCTGATGTACTAAGAATGAAGAAGGATCTTGCTATACTTAAGGCCAAATGTGAAGATTTGGAAGCCCGTTCTCGCCGCTCGAACCTCCGCGTGACCGGGGTCAGAGAGGGCCGGGAACACGGCAAACATCCGTCTGAATACATAGCCGCCATGCTCAAACAGTCACTGGGTCTGGATAAGCTGCCGTGTCTGGACAGAGCACACAGGACCACCCGGGCGAGACCAACTAACGATGACTCCCCTCCGCGTGCTTTCGTGATCAATGCCACTATTTCACTGAGAAAGAAATGCTTCTGAAGAAGGCCACGGAGGCTGGAGTGATAACGACCGCGGATGGAGATCGCATTTGGGTCCTGCCCGACTTCACTCAGGCCGTGAGTAAACAGCGCGCAGCATTCACAGAAGTGAGGAATCTGCTTCGCGGCTGTGTGGGAGTCCGCTACGGCTTAATGTACCCTGCCATACTAAGGATCACTACGTCGGATGGCCGTGAAAGCAGATTCAAAGACCCCAAGACAGCAAAGGAATTTGTCCTGAAAGAATGCAAGACTGCTTGACTGGGACAAAAGGTGAATTTCCAACTACTTTGGCTTTGTTTTAATGCACCTTAGTTTCCTATTATCCATGGCCAGGTGAAATTGACTTCTGAAGTAATATTTAATGTTGTTGGTTGGGCTCTACATGTATGTATAGCAATATATATTTTTATTTAGTGCCCGGTTCCATTAGAGTAGTTATATTTTTATTAGCATTTCACCTTCCTGGTCAAGAAGGATGTCTACCTTTTTATTAACATTATTGTTGTTGTCAAAGTTACATTAAAATTACATTATACATTAATGATTAAAGTAATAGTAATTTAATAATGTAATTATTAATAATATGGCTATAATATGGCTAATGAGGCTACAATCTGTCCCTGTATGGGGTGACATGGTAAGCATTTTGTTACTTGTTATGGAGTGTGATTTAGAGTTTATACACGGGAAGTATTTCGGTCCATCTCTAGGACTAGACCTGATTCGGTTTTTTTTTTTGTTTTTGGGGTGTTGTTTGTTTTGTATGTTTTGGAAGACAGGTGCTCTTTTTTTTTTTATTGCAGATGCTACTTTTCTTTACACTTTCTTATTTACCCATCGTCAATGCCCTTACATTGAACTGTCACAATGTTGTCTGGTAAAAGTGTAACTCCTACCACTGTGGTCAGCTGGAATGTTCGTGGACTGAATCACCCAATCAAACGCAACAAAATATTTTCACATTTGAGTAAATTACACAGTTGCATTGTTTACTTGCAGGAGACAAATTTGTTGAACAAGGATAATTCTAGACTTCTTAGAGGAGGGTTCACTCAGTGTTTTCACTCAAATTTTAACAGTAAGAGCAGAGGAGTAGCTATTTTGCTCCACAGAGATGTACAGTATATGGAGACCAAAACCATAACAGATAAAAACGGACGCTATGTTATTATGCAAGGAAAATTATTTAATAGACCTGTTATTCTGGCAAATGTCTACGCCCCAAATTGGGATAATGCAAATTTTTTTACAAGCTTATTCTCCCTCCTACCAGATCTTGATTCACATGACCTAATACTAGCTGGGGACCTGAATTGTGCCTTACACTCCAGCCCTAAAGCTATCACACCAAACAAATCAGCCCAATGTATTAATGAGTTCTTAGATGCTTATGGAATAATAGACCCGTGGAGATTCAAGCACCCAACATCTAAACAATTCTCCTTCTCCCCAGTGCACCAAAGCTATTCTAGAATTGATTATTTTCTTGTTGACCAAAAATTACTACCCTTGATTTCTAACATAGAATATGGCAGCATTGTGATTTCTGATCATGCAGCTGTGATTTTGAAAATTAATTTTCCAGATAATGTGACCTCATCCTTTCCATGGAGACTTAATTCCAGATTGTTGTCAAACCAGAGGTTTGTTGAATACTCTGGTAAACCCTAAAAGCTTATCTAAGGGGACAAATAATCTCTTTTGTTGCAGGGGAGAATAAAAAAAGAAATAAACGAGCCTCAGAATTAATTGATTGCATTAAAGAAATCGATCAACTACACTCGATATTACCTTCTGATGATCTTTATAAAAAGAGAACTCTACTCCAGAGTGAACTTGATGAGGTCACCAACGTTAAAGCTATTGAGCTTCATCTCAGGTCCCGTGCAACATACTATGAACATGGAGACCGAGCCAGCAAGCTTCTGTCACACCAATTAAAACAATCAACAACAGCTGGCTTTATAACTGCAATTAAAGATGAACATGGACATGTACATACTGACCAGAAAAAAATTAATTTAAAATTTAAATCATACTATGAAAAACTATACACCTCTGAAACCAATGATACAACACTGATAGAGAATTTTTTCAATGAACTATCATTGCCCACTGTAGAAGATACAGACAGACATAGGCTAGAGTCAGACATATCACTATTAGACATAAGCAATGCCATCAAAAAGATGAGGTCTCAAAAAAGTCCTGGCCCAGACGGTTATCCAATAGAATTTTTTAAAACATTTGCCCTCAAATTAGTTCCTCTGATGTTAAAAGTTTTCAGAGAAATATTGGTCAAACAAGCTCTTCCCACAACAATGACACAAGCTTCAATTTCCCTATTATTGAAAAAATCTAAAGATCCACTGCTTTGCGAATCATACCATCCCTGTTATGGATAAGACGCAGATTGAGGAGCAGTCCAGTATCTGACTGAACCCAGCATGAAATAATCAGAAGCAGTTCCAAAAAGAAAACACATTTATTTTTCTCCCTTTGTGCTATACATGAAATACCAAATAATTAAGGTTCTGGTGAGGAGAAAAGGCGGCGTGCTCTCTCAGCGTGTCAACAGTCGGAGTCCGAACGTTCAGGACTCAGGAGTTCCGCCAACACCCCCCCCCCCCCCCCCCCCCCAGGTGACTTTCCCAGACTGTACTCTGCAAAGGAGGAACAGAGATGAGATTAATCAACACTTATTACTACGAAATATTGTTTAGAGGCAAACTTATCAGCTACACGTTTAGGTCTGGTTTCAAACTTAGTTCAAAGAGGCTGCTGCTCACAGCTAGTGGAGGATCATTAATCCGCACGCCACTGCCGTGAGGAGCACGCCAAACAATTTCCACCAATAATTACTTATAGCTGCGTATAAACGCCAATTTACATTCACAGATAAACTTTTCAGAATATTCACCTCTGTCATGTGCTGACAACGTTTGCCTCTCACCCTCGTCCTCCTTCACAGGCGCAATGTCAGACTCTGAAACGGCCCTCAGCGTCCCCACACGGTCGTCACAAGGTCGTATTCTCCGGCAATCTTATCCAACTCACTGCTGGTTTAAATGTAGTTCTTCATCACTACATTGGTACCAGCTGGAAGTCCTCAGATCTGCACGTGAACATCACAGGTGTCGTGGATTGTCCTGATAGAGAGCCGCACGAGAATGCTACAGGTGCAGCCAATCATCGTAACAGAGGAGAGAGACTCTTCTGCAGCACATTTTCCTCAGAGAACAGTCCCAAATCACCTGGGAAGGAAAATAAACACAAAACAACCCAACCTTGTCCAGCCAACCCCCCCCCCCCCCCCCAACACACAACAGTCCCATTAGTCTTCTCAACTGTGACTATAAAATATTAGCAAAGGTGTTGGCAGGAAGACTTGAGACTGTTCTTCCAAAATTGGTACACCCAGATCAAACTGGGTTTGTGGTGGGAAGGCAAATATCAAGTAATCTCCGACAGGTATTCAATGTTATCTATCAACGCAATGAAGCAGTTCCAGAAATAGTGATCTCCCTAGATGCGCAAAAAGCGTTTGATAGGGTTGAATACAATTTTTTATTTACTACACTAAAAAAGATGGGATTTGGTCCTAATTTTTGTTCTTGGATCAATATGTTATATTCGACACCTCAGGCATCTATCAGAACAAACAAAATTGTGTCTGACTTCTTTCCCCTCATTCGTGGGACAAGACAGGGTTGCCCATTGAGCCCAATCTTGTTCGATATTTCTATTGAACCTCTGGCAATTATGATTAGGGAGTCTGTGCAGTTAGCTGGGTTTCAGAGAGGAGGACAAATTCATAAATTAGCCCTATATGCTGATGATCTCCTCTTTTTGTCTGACCCACACGCTGCTATTCCTGTTGCTCTTGAACTCATAAACAGATTTGGGCAAGTATCGGGGTATAAATTAAACATGACTAAAAGTATACTCTTCCCAATAAATAAAAAAGCTCAACAATTAAATTTCCAGGGCTTCCCCTTTACAATTAACAAGGAGGCCTTTAATTACCTAGGTGTGTCTGTTACCTACAATTATCATTTATTATATGAAACAAATTTCACAAAAGCTCTGGAAAAAGCTAGGCAAGATGTTGTGAAAGTGTAGTGACACGGACCCACAACAGGGGGCGCAAATGAACGGTCAATGGATGAGCCAAAAAGTAACAATTTAATGTTGTGAAATGTGCACAACGAAATACAGACAATCTCAGAATATAATTACAGTCAAATTACAAAGGTGACGTGTGGGCAGGCTCGAGGATAGAAGACGTCTGTCCTGAGATGAGCCGGAACCACATGATTTCCGCCGCCACTGAACCTGGTGAATACTGGAGCCGCCAAGTCCCGAATTCCCAGGTGATCACCGTCCCCGACTGTCGGATCTGGTACTGCTGGCGAGAACAAAGACAGTCAAGTGTGGGTGTGTGTACACCCTGTAACAACAGCGGTGGGAATGCCACCTCCACCTCTCACTCAGAAACTTGCAGAGTACCGCAGTGATTCCTCAGGGGAAAAGAGTGCCTTCCAGCGCTCTCTCAGCTTCCACCGACAGAGGTACCGGTACTCCTGCAAACACTCACAATATACAAATTATATTGTAACACAAACGGCTGAGGATATTACCTCCAAAGAAGTACGATATCTCGGCGATGAGGTGGAGATGACATCTGGGTTTTATGGAGTGAGATGATGAAGAATGAGTGACAGCTGTCAGGAAGTAATGAGTAACAGCTGTCACTCCCGGCTGTGTCCGTGGCGGCAGCGCCCTCTCGTGCCTGAAGCCTGCACTTCAGGCAGGGCGCCCTCTGGTGGTGGGCCAGCAGTACCTCCTCTTCTGGCGGCCTACACAACAGGACCCCTCCCTCAACGGGCGCCTCCTGGCGCCCGACCAGGTTTATTGGGGTGTCGGCGGTAGAAATCGGCCAGGAGGGCCGGATCCAGGATGAAGCTCCTCTTCACCCAGGAGCGTTCTTCGGGTCCATACCCCTCCCAGTCCACCAGATATTGGAACCCCCGGCCCATTCGACGGACGTCCAGGAGCCGGCGCACTGTCCAAGCCGGCTCCCCGTCAATGATCCGGGCAGGAGGCGGCACCGGACCAGGAGCACAGAGGGGTGAGGTGTGGTACGGTTTGAGTTTGGAGACGTGGAACACCGGGTGGATCTGCAGTGAAGCTGGGAGCTGGAACTTCACTGCGGCAGGGCTGAGGACCTTGAGGATGCGAAATGGGCCGATGAACCTGTCCATTAGTTTAGGTGACTGTACTTGCAGGGGGATGTCCTTTGTCGACAACCACACCTCCTGCCCGGGCTGGTATGCAGGAGCCGGGGACCGCCGGCGGTCTGCATGGGTCTTGGCACTCGTCCGGGCTTTCAACAAGGCAGAACGGGCGGTGCGCCACACCCGACGGCACCTCCGAAGGTGGGCCCGGACCGAGGGCACACCGACCTCTCCCTCCACCACGGGAAATAATGGGGGCTGGTACCCCAAACACACCTCAAATGGGGAGAGGCCGGTGGCAGAAGACACCTGGCTGTTATGCGCATACTCGATCGAGGCCAGATGGTTACTCCAGGCCGTCGGGTGCCCGGATGTTACACAGCGGAAGGTCTGTTCCAGCTCCTGGTTGGCCCGCTCTGCCTGTCCGTCTGTGGATGGTACCCGGACGAGAGGCTCACGGTGGCCCCCAGTTCCCTGCAGAAGCTCCTCCAGACGTGTGAGGAGAACTGGGGACCACGATCAGAGACAATGTCGGTGGGTATCCCATGCAGACGGACGACGTGGTGGACCAGGAGGTCTGCTGTCTCCTGGGCTGTTGGGAGCTTCGGGAGGGCCACGAAGTGGGCCGCCTTGGAGAATCGGTCCACTATCGTGAAGATGGTGATGTTGCCCTGGGACGGCGGGAGGCCCGTGATGAAATCCAGGCCAATGTGGGACCAGGGGCGATGAGGCACAGGTAACGGCTGGAGAAGTCCTTGGGACCTTTTATGGTCTGCCTTGCCCCTGGCACAGGTGGTGCAGGCCTGGATGTACTCCCGGACGTCGGCCTCCATAGACGCCCACCAGAAGCGCTGCCGGACAACTGCCACGGTCCTTCGCACCCCTGGATGACAGGAGAGCTTGGAACCGTGACAGAAGTCCAAGACTGCAGCTCTAGCCTCTGGTGCGATGTACAAATGGTTCTTCGGACCTGTTCCTGGGTCCGGGCTCCGTGCCAGGGCCTCCTGGACGATCTTCTCCACGTCCCAGGTGAGGGTGGCCACGATAGTGGACTCCGGCAGGATGGGCTCCGGTGGATCCGACAGTGCAGTTTTGACCTCCTCTTCGTGTACCCGGGACAAGGCATCCGACCTCTGGTTCTTGGTCCCGGGGCGATAGGTGATCCGGAAGTCAAAACGCCCAAAGAACAGTGACCAGCGGGCTTGCCTGGGGTTCAGCCGCTTGGCGGTCCTGATATACTCCAGGTTCCGATGGTCAGTGAAAACCGTGAACGGCACAGACGCTCCCTCCAACAGGTGTCTCCACTCCTCAAGAGCCTCTTTCACCGCAAGGAGTTCTTGATTGCCGACGTCATAGTTCCGTTCAGCCGGGGTCAACCTGCGTGAAAAGTAGGCACACGGGTGAAGAACCTTATCGGTCTCTCCGCTCTGGGACAGCACGGCTCCTATCCCTGAGTCAGAGGCGTCCACTTCAACCACGAACTGGCGGCTAGGGTCGGGCTGCACCAAAACTGGCGCAGTAGAGAACCGTCGTTTCAACTCCTTGAATGCGGCTTTGCACCGATCCGACCAGGTGAAGGGGACTTTTGGAGAGGTCAGGGCTGTCAGGGGGCTAACTACCTGACTGTAGCCCTTAATGAACCTCCTATAGAAATTAGCGAAGCCGAGGAACTGTTGCAGCTTCCTACGGCTTGTTGGTTGGGGCCAATCTCTCACCGCCGCAACCTTGTCCGGATCAGGGGCGACGGAGTTAGAGGAGATGATAAACCCCAGGAAGGACAAAGACGTGCGGTGAAACTCGCACTTCTCGCCCTTCACAAACAGTCGGTTCTCTAACAACCGCTGCAGGACCTGACGTACATGCTGGACATGGGTCTCAGGATCCGGAGAAAAGATGAGAATATCGTCCAGATATACGAAGACGAATCAGTGCAGGAAGTCCCGCAAGACGTCGTTAACCAAGGCTTGGAACGTCGCGGGGGCGTTGGTGAGGCCGAACGGCATGACCAGGTACTCAAAGTGACCTAACGGGGTGTTAAATGCCGTCTTCCATTCGTCTCCCTTCCGGATCCGAACCAGGTGATACGCATTTCTAAGATCCAGCTTAGTAAAGATTTTAGCTCCATGCAGGGGGGTGAACACGGAATCCAACAATGGCAACGGGTATCGATTGCGAACCGTAATCTCATTCAGCCCCCTGTAATCAATGCATGGACGGAGTCCGCCATCTTTCTTGCCCACAAAAAAGAAACCTGCCCCCATCGGGGAGGTGGAGTTCCGGATCAGCCCGGCAGCTAATGAGTCCCGGATGTAGGTCTCCATTGATTCGCGCTCAGGTCGTGAGAGGTTGTACAGCCTACTGGACGGGAACTCAACGCCTGGAACCAAATCAATGGCACAATCGTACGGACGGTGCGGGGGAAGGGTGAGTGCCAGATCCTTGCTGAAGACGTCAGCAAGATCATGGTACTCAACCGGCACTGCCGTCAGATTGGGCGGGACTTTGACCTCCTCCTTAGCCTGTAAACTGTGAGGAACCGAGGATCCTAAACACATCCGATGGCAGGTTTCGCTCCACTGAACCACCTCCCCAGACGGCCAATCAATCCGGGGATTGTGCTTCAACATCCATGGGAAGCCCAAAATCACGCGGGAGGTAGAAGGAGTTACAAAAAACTCAATCTCCTCCCGATGGTTTCCAGACACCACCAGAGTTACTGGTTGTGTCTTGTGTGTGATTAAAGGGAGGAGGGTGCCATCTAGTGCCCGAACCTGCAATGGCGAAGGAAGCGCCACCAGAGGGAGCCCTACCTCCCTTGCCCATCTGCCGTCTTGCAAATTTTCTTCTGACCCCGTGTCCACCAGTGCTGGGGCTTGAAGGGTTAAATCCCCTTAGCCCAGTCTCTGAGGGCGGTTGTTGTTGTGACCGTTTGGGGCAGTTTTTCTGTGTGTGCTCTTTTGAGCTGCAGAGAAAACACTCCCCGCGGATCAGCCTCCTCATTTTGGCCCTGTGCGTTTCCCTAACAACGTCAGCAGGGGGAGCTGTTGCCCCACAGAGCGCTGTGGCTGTGGAGCGTGGGGAGGGCGGCCCCTTTTCGAAACCAGAAGGGAGAGGGGCGGCGCGTGCCCGGCCACGTCCTTCGCCTCGCACCCGACGGCGTTCCTCCAACCGATTGTCTAGCCGTATAACGAGATCGATAAGCCCATCTAAATCCCGCGGTTCCTCCTTAGCTACCAGATGCCCCTTCAGGACTAACGACAGTCCGTTTATGAAGGCGGCGTGGAGCGCAACGTCATTCCAGCCGGACCTCGCAGCCGCGATGCGGAAGTCGACTGCATATTCGGCTGCACACCGGCGCCCCTGTCGCATTGACAGCAGCATTGTGGAAGCGGTCTCTCCTCTGTTAGGGTGATCAAACACTGTTCTGAACTCCCCCACAAACCCAGTGTATGCTGATAACAACCGTGAGTTCTGTTCCCAGAGCGCCGTAGCCCAGGCGCGTGCCTTACCCCGAAGCAGAGCAATCACATAAGCTATTTTACTAGCATCTGACACGTACATGACGGGACGTTGTGCGAAGACGAGCGAACACTGCATAAGAAAGTCCGCGCACGTCTCCACACAACCTCCGTACAGCTCAGGAGGGCTTATGTATGCTTCAGGGGATGGTGGGAGGGGTTGTTGAACCACCACTGGAACGTTCATATCCTGCACAGGGTCGGCAGGAGGAGGAGCTGCAGCAGCGCCCTGAGCGCTCGCCGCCATCTGCATGCAGAGAGCCTCCACCCTGCGGTTCAGGAGGATGTTTTGCTCGGTCATTTGATCCAACCGAGCCGTAAAGGCGGTGAGAATGTGCTGCAGCTCACCAATTACGCCTCCTGCAGACGCCTGCGCTCCCTGTTCTCCCATTGGTTGTTCAACAGCCGGGTGACGCCCCTCAGAGTCCGTAACGCTGGCCGAGATATCCTGTTGTGAAAGTGTAGTGACACGGACCCACAACAGGGGGCGCAAATGAACGGTCAATAGATGAGCCAAAAAGTAACAATTTAATGTTGTGAAATGTGCACAACGAAATACAGACAATCTCAGAATATAATTACAGTCAAATTACAAAGGTGACGTGTGGGCAGGCTCGAGGATAGAAGACGTCTGTCCTGAGATGAGCCGGAACCACACGATTTCCGCTGCCACTGAACCTGGTGAATACTGGAGCCGCCAAGTCCCAAATTCCCAGGTGATCACCGTCCCCGACTGTCGGATCTGGTACTGCTGGCGAGAACAAAGACAGTCAAGTGTGGGTGTGTGTACACCCTGTAACAACAGCGGTGGGAATGCCACCTCCACCTCTCACTCAGAAACTTGCAGAGTACCGCAGTGATTCCTCAGGGGAAAAGAGTGCCTTCCAGCGCTCTCTCAGCTTCCACCGACAGAGGTACCGGTACTCCTGCAAACACTCACAATATTCAAATTATATTGTAACACAAACAGCTGAGGATATTACCTCCAAAGAAGTACGATATCTCGGCGATGAGGTGGAGATGACGTCTGGGTTTTATGGAGTGAGATGATGAAGAATGAGTGACAGCTGTCAGGAAGTAATGAGTAACAGCTGTCACTCCCGGCTGTGTCCGTGGCGGCAGCGCCCTCTCGTGCCTGAAGCCCGCACTTCAGGCAGGGCGCCCTCTGGTGGTGGGCCAGCAGTACTTCCTCTTCTGGCGGCTCACACAACACAAGACATGGATAAGTGGTCAAAACTTCCCCTATCACTGGCAGGAAGAATCAATTCTGTTAAAATGATAGTCATGCCTAGACTTCTATATTTATTTCAAACGATACCAGTATTCATTCCTAAAGCCTTCTTTAAAGAACTAAATAAGCATGTGTCCATGTTCATCTGGAATAAAAACATTCCCCGAATCAGAAAGGAATTTCTAGAAAGACTGAAGGAGGATGGTGGGCTATCTCTACCTAATTTTCTATATTACTATTGGGCAACTAATATCCACAGACTTCTGTTTTGGGCCGCAGATGGATTGGGTGCTGAATCTCCATCATGGGTGCACCTAGAGCAACACTCTTGTAACCCGGTCTCACTCTCATCCCTCTTATGTAGTCCACTTCCATTGAGTAAGCGCATGCTGACTAACAGTGTTATTGTCCAGGGTACTTTAAAAATACGAGGTCTGTCCATAAAGTATAGGTCCTTTTTATTTTTTTCAAAAACTATATGGATTTCATTCATATGTTTTTACGTCAGACATGCTTGAACCCTCGTGCGCATGCATGAGTTTTTCCACGCCTGTCGGTGACGTCATTCGCCTGTGAGCACTCCTTGTGGGAGGAGTCGTCCAGCCCCTCGTCGGAATTCCTTTGTCTGAGAAGTTGCTGAGAGACTGGCGCTTTGTTTGATCAAAATTTTTTCGAAACCTGTGAGACACATCGAAGTGGACACGGTTCAAAAAATTAAGCTGGTTTTCGGTAAAAATTTTAACAGCTGATGAGAGATTTTGAGGTGATACTGTCGCTTTAAGGACTTCCCACGGTGCAAGACATCGCGCAACGCTCTCAGGCGCTGTCGTCAGCCTGTTTCAAGCTGAAAACCTCCACATTTCAGGCTCTATTGATCCAGGACGTCGTGAGAGAACAGAGAAGTTTCAGAAGAAGTCGGTTTCAGCATTTTATCTGGATATTCCACTGTTAAAGGAGATTTTTTAATGAAAGACGTGCGGGCGGATTGCAGCGTCGGCTCGCAGCCGCCGCGATGCTCTGCCACAGGAAAAACACCTCCGTTGGAAGCCTTAAGGACAAGTTGGAACATGTCCAGCTGTTAAACAATTTCTCATATACTCACTCCACTGAAAGCCATCAAAACCCGCCTGGATTTTACAAATGGTTATCAACACGGAGGTGTTCTTCCTGTGCCGCCGCACCGCGCCGGCTGCGTCCCGACACGCGGACCCGTCCGCACGTCTTTCATTAAAAAAATCTCCTTTAACAGTGGAATATCCGGATAAAATGCTGAAACCGACTTCTTCTGAAACTTCTCTGTTCTCTAACGACGTCCTGGATCAATAGAGCCTGAAATGTGGAGGTTTTAAGCTTGAAACAGGCTGACGACGGCGCCTGAGAGTGTTGCGTGACGTCTCGCACCGTGGGAAGTCCTTAAAGTGACAGTATCACCTCAAAATCTCTCATCAGCTGTTAAAATTTTTACTGAAAACCAGCTTAATTTTTCGAACCGTGTCCACTTCGATGTGTCTCACAGGTTTAGAAAAAAGTTTGATCAAACAAAGCGCCAGTCTCTCAGCAACTTCTCAGACAAAGGAATTCCGACGAGGGGCTGGACGACTCCTCCCACAAGGAGTGCTCACAGGTGAATGACGTCACCGACAGGCGTGGAAAAACTCACGCATGCGCACGAGGGTTCAAGCATGTCGGACGTAAAAACATATGAATGAAATCCATATAGTTTTTGAAAAATTCTAAAATATGAAGGCAAAAGTAAAATTAACCATTTAAAAAACAAATGGTGATCCCACATTTATCTGTTCTGTTAATCCTCAGATTGTTTTTTTTCACTGACTCTGTGGTTTCCATCCACCAATGTTCTCTGTACGTGTTTCTTTACCATGGGGCTTCCTTTTGGTGGGTAACATCATTGGTGACTGGTTTACACATTACAAGGTCCTTGTGTTTCTAACTCACAAATAAACGTCTTAATGCCAAGAAGCATCAAGAGGAATGTTGCAGACAAGACAGTAAGAGCTAAAATTTAACACAACAGATAAATGCTTTCATAACTTGATCTCACCCCATAGTGAAGCAATATTGACATTTGCAAATTGTCTTACTCCTTGCTTACACTTGTTTAATCATGATTTATGAAGTATTTACAAGCTAATTAGTTGTAGCAGTAGGTGTGTACATGTTTCTAAGTATTCAGTTTCTTCCCTCTTGGGAACATGCGACTTTGTATCAGGTGGACCTCAGCTTTCGAGGAAGTGACCGACGCGCTGCGATTTTAAGACCTTCCATGTTGGCGCATGTAGTACCTGACATGCAGGATCTGACGCTGGAACTAAAATCAGCTCCCGCGCACACATTGCATAACTCGTTTCAACAGAGTTGCACGTCATTGCCAGTCCATCTGGCGTTGCCCTCATCCACCTCCGCGGCCGTTGAGAATCTGTATAATGGTTCGTCCTCCACCTGCTTTGTCGTTGGGGACTTAGAACAGCCGTAACCCTGACAGGGTGGCTGAGGGGTTGCTGGTGGTTGCCACACTAAACTCTGGTGGATGTGGTCACCCATTATCTGGTGGCAGGCTGAGGCCACCCCAGTGCCCATAAAGGAATTAATAAACTAGTTGTACATAATTTACAAATCCTTTACAAGTTTCCTCTTACAGTAAAGTGGTCTCTCAAATTCTACCCTACCAAAGGGTTCCAGAAACAGACGGTTGTAGTTCTCCGTCACTTGTAAAAGCGTCGTACACTTACTGTAATCTGCACGGCGCCACCACTGGCTGACCTGTGCCGGCGTGTGACCTCACATTAAACTTTGCTGTTGGTTCGCTCTCCTTCGGAGGAGTGAGAGCACAAAACCATGTTGACGGGAGGTCAGATGAAACATCAACATTTTTACGCAGGATTTCTTTCACTGCCTTGTCGATTTGAGTCTGTGTGTTTGTTTGCTCTGAGGGATTTTCTTTCAGCATTTCAGCCAGCATTCTGACTGTATTCCATCAGATCCTTGTTATGGAAAAGAGTTTGACTGGCTGCCGCCGCCTCGCCTCGCCTCGCGTTCATGTCTTCTGCCGCAGTTTACATTTCAGCAGCAGCAGTTGAACTCGGAGCGCTTTGGATGTGTCACTGCTTTTCTTAAAAAGAAGAAATCTCTGCTGCATCTCACTTTTAGCCTCACTGAGATCATCTTTCTCTGTCTGAGAGAATTCGGCTTTGTTGCTCCTCTCAGTGAAATTAAGCCGATCTTCACGCCGGCGCACGGACTGGGAAATCCACAACACTCAGACAGCATCCCCAACAGTGTCATGTGGCCCACGCTAATACTCACAACACGTTTAATAGTGAACTTTGCCATGCATTCATTTTACTAGTTTAAGCCCAGCTTGCTCCAAAACGTCATACGTTAGCTAAGTGAGGAGTAGCACTGCTAGCATTAGCTTGACAGACTAATCAAATTCACACCTGTTATTAATTCACTGGCATGTTAGCTAAGCACCGCTAGCTTGACAGACGAATCAGTTTCACAGCTAAAACTGATTTTGTGAATTGATAGATTAAGACTGAGTAGCATTAACAAATTCACAAATATTATTGATTCACTGGCATGTTAGCTAAGTGCTTTTAGATTGACAGATGAATCAAATTAACAGCTCACATTGATTCAATTTAGTTAAATAGCCTACTGGCTAACATTAGCTTGACATAATCATTCACAGCTAACATTAATTCACTGACATAATAGTTTAATCATCTACTGGCTAACATTAGCTTGACATAATCATTCACAGCTAACATTAATTCACTGACATAATAGTTTAATCATCTACTGGCTAGCATTAGCTTGACAGATTGATTCAATGACAAAGCAGTTAAATATTCTACCAGCTAGCATTACCTTGACTAATCAGATTCACACCTATTATTAATTCATTGACATGTAACAATAAGAATTCGCCCTATTGACATTTCAAATCCTGCAAAACCTCAGAGAGGTCGCCGCGCTGCGAGATCTCAGTAACATTGAGAACTGCATTCGCCCTATTGACGTATCCCATAATCCCTTGTGTGCCAGAGAGTCGCTGCAGTCAACAACATATAGAGAATCAACATGATGACAGTTGTAAATTAATATTATACTACAAAAAAAATTATTTTTTTATGCTTTTCGTCACGTTAATAAAAGACTGCTGCACGATACCCTGAAAACTTGCTAAAGCAATTATAACAAATAATCTGTGTCTGTTACTTTTATTCTGTGTGGAATTTAATAAAACCGAATTTCAGACATATTATATATATTAGTCTGGAACAAAGAGGACAAACAGTGTTGTAAAGAACAATAATCAAGATGTTAAAGAGCAGAGAGACAGCCTGTGATTCTCGCATGTTTACATAAAATAAACACAATAACGTCTAAAAACCCAGAGAATATCTTCACGAGAGTTTTAGGCACAATATAAACATATGAAGTAGTTTTATGTTGTGATGTTAATGGTGTTGTCTGTGTGCAGCGGTTAAACTGCAGCGTGATCAGAGCGTCTCAATGCAGTTCTCAATGTTACTGAGAGCTCACAGCACGGTGACCTCTCCAAGGTTTTGCGGGATTTGAAACATCAATAGGGGGAATTGAGACGGTTGCACACGGACAACACCATTAATATCGCAACATAAAACTATTTTTATATTGTGCATAAAACTTTCGTGAATATATTCTCTGGGTTTTTAGACATTGTTATTGCGTTTATTTTATGTAAACATGCGAGAATCACAGTCTGTCTCTCTGTTACTTTCAATGAGAGCTGCTGTGAGCTACAGTCGCTTCCTGTTCATGTCATTCTGGCGAAAGTGAAGTTTGCTCTTTAACATCTTGATTATTGTTCTTTACAACACTGTTTGTCCTCTTTGTTCCAGACTAATATATATAAAATATGTCTGAAATTCGGTTTGCGTTTATTAAATTCCACGCAGATTAAACGTAGCAGAAATGAATTATTTATTAGAATTGTGTTAGCAAGTTTTCAGGGTATCATGCAGCAGTCTCTTATTAATGTGACAAAAAGTATAAAAAAATTACATTTTTGTAGTATAATGTTCATTTACAATTGTAATCATGTGGATTCTCTGTGTTGTTTGACTGCAGCGACCATGGAAATATAGAGCTGGAATGGACGTGTGCGCCTCAATCTATTAGTGTCGCTCAGGACAGGAAGGCGCCATTACTAAGGGTGGAGATGTGCCGATCAACAATAATAAACGGACCGCTTTTTTTTGCACTAGCGTCGCTATTTCTTAACGGATTTTAATAAATGTAGGCTTGTTTTAAAGCCCTTTGAAAGCTCTTTCCAATGAACCTATGCATGTGTG
This sequence comes from Thalassophryne amazonica, assembly GCF_902500255.1. Lineage (NCBI taxonomy): Eukaryota > Metazoa > Chordata > Actinopteri > Batrachoidiformes > Batrachoididae > Thalassophryne > Thalassophryne amazonica. The sequence goes on along the minus strand of NC_047110.1, from coordinate 112,654,398 downwards.
GGTGAAAAAAAAAACTTTAATTAAAATGCAGAAATTTGGGGAAATTATGACAAACTGCTGCTTTTCTCTCTCTCTATTGTCGCTATTTGTTAACAGATTTTAATAAAAGTAGGCTTGTTTTAAAGCCCTTTAATTGCTCTTTCTAATGAACCCATACATGTCTGGGTAGAAAAAAAAAATGTTTTATGTAAAGTGTGGAAATTTGGGGAAAATATGCCATTCTGGTTTTTTTCCTGTCATCATAATTCTCGGTGGATTTTTATAAATGAAGCCTTGTAAGTTGTATTCAAGCTGATTAAAAGTGCTAATGAACCCATACATGCCTGGATAAAAAATCCTTATGTATTAAAATATAAATCTGAAGTATGCCTTGACATTGTGCTCATTTACCTTGCTGCTTTTTCCACTGTAATATTATTGCAAGTCTTTTAATGACAACAACGTATATGATTTTTACTAACATTTTATTACAAGTAGATATAAAGCCATTCAGAATTTATGACTTTTGACCCTCAGTCAGGGTAAAAAGTACCTCCTCCATCCCCTCCAACCACACTGTTAAAATTTAAATGCCGTCTGTGACCACCATGTACATATCATATTAAACAACTGCAAGTATACGAGGTCTGTTAGAAAAGTATCGGACCTTTTTATTTTTTTCAAAAACCATATGGATTTGAATCACGTGTGATTGCATCAGCCAAGCTTGAACCTTCGTGCGCATGCGTGAATTTTTTCACGCCTGTCGGTTGCGTCATTCACCTGTGAGCAGGCTTTGTGTGAGCAGTGGTCCACCCCTCTTGTCGGATTTTTATTGCGAATAAATGTCTGAACGATTTGGAGCTTTGCTGCATCAATTTTTTCCAGAAACTGTGAGAGACCTCCAGGTGGTAACCATTCGGAAAATTCAAATGGCTTTGAGGGATGATTTTATGGGGATCACACAGATTAAGGAGTGTTACAGCCGGTTTAAAGACCGCCCACAGCTGCTGAGAGCGCGCTGCGTTCCGAGCGCCGATCGACAGGATGAATCAACCAGATCATTTCCAACGTGAAGGCTTTGTTGATCCGGGACGTCGTCTGACTTACACAAAAATGGCAGGAGACGTGGACATCAGTACTTTTTCGGCACATTCCACTGTTACAGGAGTTTTTTTCATGGAAAGAAAAGCGGACGGATGCGTCACCGTGCCGCTCATGGCCCAGCACAAAACCTCCGTGTTGGTCGGACGGCTTTCAGATGACTTTCAGACGGCTGTCGGTGGGTTTTCAGTCGTGTGACTAACCAAGAAATTGTGGATGAGCCTGGACATGCCAGAACATGTCCTGTGAGCCTTCACCACGGCATTACTTTGCGCCATGCGGCTCCGCCGTGACGCGCAAAAAGGCACTGGCTGCCTTTTTTCCCCTCATTTCGCTTCTGTTTAACAGGCTCAAGGTGCTCTCTCCACCAGTAATGGCCGCCGTGTGGCACGTGACGTCCATTCCAGTCTCTATGGCAGCGACTCTGTTGTGCGCAAGGCATTATGGGATACGTTAATAGGGCGAATAAGAAAGAACTTAATTTATCCTGAAGGACGTTATTTTGCCAGAGTGCTGAAACAGTATACAAATCAAATCAAATCAAATCAGTTTTATTTATATAGCGCCAAATCACAACAAACAGTTGCCCCAAGGCACTTTATATTGTAAGGCAAAAGCCATACAATAATTACAGAAAAACCCCAACGGTCAAAACGACCCCCTGTGAGCAAGCACTTGGCGATAGTGGGAAGGAAAAACTCCCTTTTTAACAGGAAGAAACCTCCAGCAGAACCAGGCTCAGGGAGGGGCAGTCTTCTGCTGGGACTGGTTGGGGCTGAGGGGAGAGAATCAGGAAAAAGACATGCTGTGGAGGGGAGCAGAGATCGATCACTAATGATTAAATGCAGAGTGGTGCATACAGAGCAAAAAGAGGTGAATAAAAAGAAACACTGGGTGCATCATGGGAACCCCCCAGCAGTCTAAGTCTATAGCAGCATAACTAAGGGATGGTTCAGGGTCACCTGATCCAGCCCTAACTATAAGCTTTTTCAAAAAGGAAAGTTTTAAGCTTAATCTTAAAAGTAGAGAGGGTGTCTGTCTCCCTAATCCGAATTGGGAGCTGGTTCCACAGGAGAGGAGCCTGAAAGCTGAAGGCTCTGCCTCCCATTCTACTCTTACAAACCCTAGGAACTACAAGTAAGCCTGCAGTCTGACAGCGAAGCGCTCTATTGGGGTGATATGGTACGATGAGGTCCCTAAGATAAGAAGGGACCTGATTATTCAAAACCTTATAAGTAAGAAGAAGAATTTTAAATTCTATTCTAGAATTAACAGGAAGCCAATGAAGAGAGGCCAATATGGGTGAGATATGCTCTCTCCTTCTAGTCCCCGTCAGTACTCTAGCTGCAGCATTTTGAATTAACTGAAGTTTTTCAGGGAACTTTTAGGACAACCTGATAATAATGAATTACAGTAGTCCAGCCTAGAAAAAGTAAATGCATGAATTAGCTTTTCAGCATCACTCTGAGACAAGACCTTTCTAATTTTAGAGATATTGCGCAAATGCAAAAAAGCAGTCCTACATATGTGCTTAATATGCGCATTGAAGGACATATCCTGATCAAAAATGACTCCAAGATTTCTCACAGTATTACTAGAGGTCAGGGTAATGCCATCCAGAGTAAGGATCTGGTTAGACACCATGTTTCTAAGATTTGTGGGACCAAGTACAATAACTTCAGTTTTATCTGAATTTAAAAGCAGGAAATCCATGTCTTTAAGACATTCCTGCAGTTTAACTAATTGGTGTGTGTCCTCTGGCTTCATAGATAGGTAAAGCTGGGTATCATCTGCGTAACAATGAAAATTTAAGCAATGCTTTCTAATAACACTGCCTAAAGGAAGCATGTATAAAGTGAATAAAATTGGTCCTAGCACAGAACCTTGTGGAACTCCATAATTAACCTTAGTCTGTAAAGAAGATTCCCCATTTACATGAACAAATTGTAATCTATTAGATAAATATGATTCAAACCACTGCAGCACAGTGCCCTTAATACCTATGGCATGCTCTAATCTCTGTAATAAAATTTTATGGTTAACAGTATCAAAAGCTGCACTGAGGTCTAACGGAACAAGCACAGAGATGAGTCCACTGTCTGAGGCCATAAGAAGATCATTTGTAACCTTCACTAATGCTGTTTCTGTACTATGATGAATTCTAAAACCTGACTGAAACTCTTCAAATAGACCATTCCTCTGCAGATGATCAGTTAGCTGTTTTACAACTACCCTTTCAAGAATTTTTGAGAGAAAAGGAAGGTTGGAGATTGGCCTATAATTAGCTAAGATAGCTATACATTACCTTTTAAAAAAACAATCATCTGCTGGCTAGCATTAGCTTGACAGACTAATCAAATTCATGTTAGCTATGTGACATTAGGCTGACATACTAATAAAATTCACAGCTAACAATAATTCAGTGACATAGCAGTTAAATTGTCTACTTGCTAGCATTAGCTTTACAGACTAATGACATTCACACCTGTTATTAATTCACTGACATGTTAGCTTAGCACCATTAGCTTGACAGATGAAACAATTTCACAGCTAAAATTGAATTTGTGAATTAATAGATTAAGATTGAGTAGCATTAGCTTGACAAACTAATCATATTTACAATAAATAAGTTGAAGCGTAGTAAAATCTTGGTGTTTTCTGCCACCACAACACAAAGACGCTTGTTCATTCAATAATAAGATTTTAAGAACTTGAATGAAACCTAATTTTCATATAAATTTCTGAACACTGAAAAATAAGATCATATATTTAAATGAAAAGTTGTCACATGTTTTATTTATTTGTGTTCATTTAAAATTGTCAGCTCTTTAAGACCCATTCTGACTTTCCCAGACGCACATCTCGGAACCTTGCTGTCCTGGTCCTTGTTGCGTGATGAACTGTGATATTCAGTCATTGTGTCATGGTCTTGTTTTAATTATGGCAAAAAAAACAAACAAAAAAAAAATCATGATTCACAAGGGGACTTTGACATACTTTACTGCCTGTACCGTTGTTGTATATGCTGTGACATCACCATGATGTTTTCCAGAAGCGCCAAGTTACACTGCAGGTGTTGCTGCGGTTGTTTTTGGACTCGCGTCACATGACACAGGTTCAGCGTGTTACATCACAAGGCCATAAGCTAGATGATGTTTGTGTGCAGGCGTGATGTCCACACGTCGCTCTGTCTGGGTTACAGTCCCTGAGATTCCAGGATGCGTATCCATGACAACAAGGCTTTTGTGTGTGTGCCTAAGACTTTTGCACAGGACAGTAGTTCTCCACGGTGAGGTCAGGCGAGATCTGCGTCGGTGTGACTGTGCTCCGCTGATGCTTGAGACACAAATCGACCTGAGGTTAAACTAATGTAATGTTTCCTAGCGAGTGAAGATCCACGGGTCAGTTAACCGCCGCTGATGTAAGGTCTGTGACACGCCCCTTTACGTGAAGGTGTGTGTGTGTGTGTGTAACTGGATGCTGCAGTCTATCACGTCAGTGCAGTTTGCCTTTATGACTCACTCAGAGGACGCTGGCAGTTGTTCGATTTTCTTTGAAGGCGTTTAAAGATGCTGTAAAACTGGAATGCTGCTTCTTCCTGCAGCAATGAGCTGCTTTTTTATCCGTCTTCATCATTGGTGATACGGTGTGAAGCCTTTCAGCTGGCAGTAGTCAACACATCACACTGCATTAGCATCACATTTTTCACACAACAGCAGCGACTGGAAATCAAAGTGCAGCAAAGCAAAAGGATAAGTGTAAAATCACTACAAAGAGAAGAGGACCAGATTAGATTATCAATAACGCTTTACAGCACGGGGGAGGCGAGAAAGAACGCCACCGCTGAGACACGCTGATTATTTGGTGAGAACAAAATCTCACTTCATTATTGATCTGTTTTGCTGAGGGTGTTTTCTGGTGGTGGGGGGGTGGGGTGTGGGGTGTGTGTGTGTGTGTGTGTGTGTGTGTGTGTGTGTGTGTGTGTGTGTGTGTGTGTGTGTGTGTGTGTGTGTGTGTGCAAACAAGGGAGCAGTCGAAGAGACTTACTATGTTCAAGACATGAAGCTGAAGAAATAACTGTTTATTGTTCACCTGTGCATTTAACACTTATACCTAGTTAAAAAAAGTACATACATTTAGTACATGCATTTAGCACATTTAGCACTAATGCCATATACCAACACAGTGCAGAGTAGCTACCTAAACTCTGTAAGTGAGTTAGAGTATCTCGTCAATAGTTTTACATCCTCATTGAAGACAACTTTGGATGCTGTAGCTCCTCTGAAAAAGAGAGCTTTAAATCAGAAGTGCCTGACTCCATGGTATAACTCACAAACTCGTAGCTTAAAGCAGATAACCCGTAAGTTGGAGAGGAAATGGCGTCTCACTAATTTAGAAGATCTTCACTTAGGCTGGAAAAGAGTCTGTTGCTCTATAAAAAAGCCCTCCATAAAGCTAGGACATCTTACTACTCATCACTAATTGAAGAAAATAAGAACAACCCCAGGTTTCTTTTCAGCACTGTATCCAGGCTGACAAAGAGTCAGAGCTCTATTGAGCCGAGTATTCCTTTAACTTTAACTAGTAATGACTTCATGACTTTCTTTGCTAATAAAATTTTAACTATTAGAGAAAAAATTACTCATAACCATCCCAAAGACGTATCGTTATCTTTGGCTGCTTTCAGTGATGCCGGTATTTGGTTAGACTCTTTCTCTCAGATTGTTCTGTCTGAGTTATTTCATTAGTTACTTCATCCAAACCATCAACATGTCTATTAGACCCCATTCCTACCAGGCTGCTCAAGGAAGCCCTACCATTATTTAATGCTTCGATCTTAAATATGATCAATCTATCTTTGTTAGTTGGCTATGTACCACAGGCTTTTAAGGTGGCAGTAATTAAACCATTACTTAAAAAGCCATCACTTGACCCAGCTATCTTAGCTAATTATAGGCCAATCTCCAACCTTCCTTTTCTCTCAAAAATTCATGAAAGGGTAGTTGTAAAACAGCTAACTGATCATCTGCAGAGGAATGGTCTATTTGAAGAGTTTCAGTCAGGTTTTAGAATTCATCATAGTACAGAAACAGCATTAGTGAAGGATACAAATGATCTTCTTATGGCCTCAGACAGTGGACTCATCTCTGTGCTTGTTCTGTTAGACCTCAGTGCTGCTTTTGATACTGTTGACCATAAAATTTATTACAGAGATTAGAGCATGCCATAGGTATTAAAGGCACTGCGCTGCGGTGGTTTGATTCATATTTATCTAATAGATTACAATTTGTTCATGTAAATGGGGAATCTTCTTCACAGACTAAGGTTAATTATGGAGTTCCACAAGGTTCTGTGCTAGGACCAATTTTATTCACTTATACATGCTTCCCTTAGGCAGTATTATTAGACGGCATTGCTTAAATTTTCATTGTTACGCAGATGATACCCAGCTTTATCCATCCATGAAGCCAGAGGACACACACCAATTAGCTAAACTGCACAATTGTCTTACAGACATAAAGACATGGATGACCTCTAATTTCCTGCTTTTAAACTCAGATAAAACTGAAGTTATTGTACTTGGCCCCACAAATCTTAGAAACATGGTGTCTAACCAGATCCTTACTCTGGATGGCATTACCCTGACCTCCAGTAATACTGTGAGAAATCTTGGAGTCATTTTTGATCAGGATATGTCATTCAAAGTGCATATTAAACAAATATGTAGGACTGCTTTTTTGCATTTGCGCAATATCTCTAAAATTAGAAAGGTCTTGTCTCAGAGTGATGCTGAAAAACTAATTCATGCATTTATTTCCTCTAGGCTGGACTATTGTAATTCATTATTATCAGGTTGTCCTAAAAGTTCCCTGAAAAGCCTTCAGTTAATTCAAATGCTGCAGCTAGAGTACTGACGGGGACTAGAAGGAGAGAGCATATCTCACCCATATTGGCCTCTCTTCATTGGCTTCCTGTTAATTCTAGAATAGAATTTAAAATTCTTCTTCTTACTTATAAGGTTTTGAATAATCAGGTCCCTTCTTATCTTAGGGACCTCATCGTACCATATCACCCCAATAGAGCGCTTCGCTGTCAGACTGCAGGCTTACTTGTAGTTCCTAGGGTTTATAAGAGTAGAATGGGAGGCAGAGCCTTCAGCTTTCAGGCTCCTCTCCTGTGGAACCAGCTCCCAATTCAGATCAGGGAGACAGACACCCTCTCTACTTTTAAGATTAAGCTTAAAACTTTCCTTTTTGAAAAAGCTTATAGTTAGGGCTGGATCGGGTGACCCTGAACCATCCCTTAGTTATGCTGCTATAGACTTAGACTGCTGGGGGGTTCCCATGATGCACTGAGTGTTTCTTTCTCTCGCTCTGTATGCACCACTCTGCATTTAATCATTAGTGATTGATCTCTGCTCCCCTCCACAGCATGTCTTTTTCCTGGTTCTCTCCCTCAGCCCCAACCAGTCCCAGCAGAAGACTGCCCCTCCCTGAGCCTGGTTCTGCTGGAGGTTTCTTCCTGTTAAAAGGGAGTTTTTCCTTCACACTGTCGCCAAGTGCTTGCTCACAGGGGGTCGTTTTGACCGTTGGGGTTTTTACGTAATTATTGTATGGCCTTGCCTTACAATATAAAGCGCCTTGGGGCAACTGTTTGTTGTGATTTGGCGCTGTATAAATAAAATTGATTGATTGATTGAGTAAGCCTACGTAAAAATAAAGTACAAAACTCTACATGCAGTACTAGGCCTACAAACAGTTAGACTGACCCTCCATGACAACACTACCCCAATTCCAATGAAGTTGGGACGTTGTGTAAAATGTAAATAAAAACAGAATACAATGATTTTCAAATCCTCTTCAACCTATATTCAATTGAATACACCACAAAGACAAGATATTTAATAAAAAAGAAAAATAACTGGTGCAACACAGGAATAAGCGCCAGAAAATTTAATAAGGTGCTGAAAGCAAAAAATGTTCAACGGGACTAACGTTTCAATGTCCAATCCATTTCAAAATGAACAAATATTTGCACAAAACAATAAAGTTTATCAGTTTGAACATTAAATATATGTATTCAATTGAATATAGGTTGAAGAGGATTTGAAAATCATTGTATTCTGTTTTTATTTACATTTTACACAACGTCCCAACTTCATTGGAATTGGTGTTGTACTACAGTACATTGACACAGTGATGTACTGAAACATGTATTTACTTAATGTATACTGTAGTACAGTATATAGTATAGTCATACAGTAAATCCTGTCAACATTTACATACTATAATGCTATAATCCAGCTTCAGAAAGTAAAAGTTCAGCCACATATTTGTTCCATCTTCCCAATAATCCAGCTGATTGTATTTAGTTCAGCTCTTCAGGCAGGTGGATGAGCTAATTATTGAGATCACCTGTTTTAGGTGCACAGGTAGAAGCAACACATGAGAGGGTTTTTACTTTCTGAAGCCAGATTCAACACCTCTGTAAAACACTAAACCCTGTTGTCTGAACCAAATGCTCAGTTGTCTGAACCCACTGATTGAATCAGTCACTGTTTTGTCAAAACCATCAGCACTTTTCACCTGTTTAGACACAACTTGCCAACACAGTTTCATTGTGATGCACCTATGTTGCATCATGGAGAGCACAGGTGACAAACGTCAAACACAGTTAAAGCACTGGTGTCACCAGTTGAACACAACTCAAAATTGATCACACTTGTGTCCAATGATGTGAGGGAACAGATATAATCCAGTTCAGAGAGCACAGGTTTGTGAGGCATGACAATAGATAGAAATCTGAGAGGAGGAGTTGGTGGTCGAGGTGGTTAGTGAAGACAAATAACAGTAATATCTGATGAAATCAGAGCTACTGTGATTGACTGTGTTCTTGTCCACAGTATGAACATGAGGGAGGACGGACAAAGGGTCCAACCAAACATCAGTAGATTCACTGTGTCCACCAGAATCACAAGATTTAGAGAAGAGAACAGGTCATGACCTTTTCTGACATTATAGCAGGCTCAGACTGATAATCTTTGGGCATTTGCCCGGTGGGTTGCTGCACGTTTAGACGTGCGTGGGCCGGCCTTCCCATATTTATAGAGATTATGGAAATATACAGTGTTCTCGAACCGCGCGCTGCTGTCAACACGAGGAAAGTCCGTGATCGGTGAAGCTACAGCATTTAATCGGCGCAGCTGCAGAGCCACTTCCTGAATTTGTGTCAAAATAAAAGTTCTGTAGTGTTTCATACATGGCGCAGTCAAATCAAATCAAATCAGTTTTATTTATATAGCGCCAAATCACAACAAACAGTTGCCCCAAGGCGCTTTATATTGTAAGGCAAGGCCATACAATAATTACGGAAAAACCCCAATGGTCAAAACGACCCCTGTGAGCAAGCACTTGGCGACAGTGTGAAGGAAAAACTCCCTTTTAACAGGAAGAAACCTCCAGCAGAACCAGGCTCAGGGAGGGGCAGTCTTCTGCTGGGACTGGTTGGGGCTGAGGGAGAGAACCAGGAAAAAGACATGCTGTGGAGGGGAGCAGAGATCGATCACTAATGATTAAATGCAGAGTGGTGCATACAGAGCAAAAAGAGAAAGAAACACTCAGTGCATCATGGGAACCCCCCAGCAGTCTAAGTCTATAGCAGCATAACTAAGGGATGGTTCAGGGTCACCTGATCCAGCCCTAACTATAAGCTTTAGCAAAAAGGAAAGTTTTAAGCCTAATCTTAAAAGTAGAGAGGGTGTCTGTCTCCCTGATCTGAATTGGGAGCTGGTTCCACAGGAGAGGAGCCTGAAAGCTGAAGGCTCTGCCTCCCATTCTACTCTTACAAACCCTAGGAACTACAAGTAAGCCTGCAGTCTGAGAGCCTAGTCTTATTCTAGGTTTCAGTTTTGTTTCCGTTTGATCACACAACGGAGACTTACATCGAGCACAATGATTGACATGATCAACAGCCAATGACAATTGGAGAAGCATACAGGGTGGCCAATCAGATTGCAGGAAGAGCAGGCGGCCGCTCCCTCCCCTGTAAATGGACTGGCTCCTTGGCGCCTGGACTTCTCTCCTCTCTCCTACTGATTACAAGGTTGGAATCATTTATTTTATCCTAATTAACTGTGCTTTACTTTTGTTAATCTTTAAGTGCAACAGCTACGGACTTCAGCTCCTTAATTTGCTGCTGTGTGAATCCTAGCAGTGGTTACACATTACCGCTCTCTCTCTCAGTCACTCACTCACTCACTCACTCACTCACTCACTCACACACACACACACACACACACCCACACACACACACACACACACACACACACACACACACACACACACACACACACAACACACTTTGGAGACAAAAACTTTTTTCCGCTTGGGAGCTGCTTTTGCTTCCGTTTTGTCAGACCCGGCGCCAGAAAAAAAAAAAAAAAATTAAGGGGGCGATGAGTTTATCATCACCCCCTTCCCCCCCCAAAAAAAGTGCGGAGGAGACGTGCGCTCCTTTCGACACTCTGAGCTGTGACGTACCTTGGCATTGTCCAATAGGAATGACGCGTTGGGCCAAAACACGGAAGACTCGTGGCAGAAACCACTGATCTCTACAAAATGGATTGGACCAATCCGATTGGTGCAGAAACCACTGATCTGTACAAAACATTAACGTGTGACAGGACTGCTCATTTAGAGAGCAGTTTTCTGAAGAAAAATCATTGGAAATGTTTTTTTTGTTGTTGTTACCTCAAAATTCTGATTACTGTTAAAAAAAGTTTAGAACACTTGTAATTAAAATAGGTAATCAATAAATGGTTCTTTAGAAACCTTTCATCTGTATTAAAACCACCTGTTATTTCAGATTAGATAATTTCTTGTTTAACATAAGGAACCTCAGACATTTATTTTTAGACAAATAAAATAACATGGAAACTTGTATATTTTTTGACGTCTGGTAGATTATTTATATCTTATTTCAACCAGAGAAACAAACACTAAATAAATACAAATGTTTATTATAAATGCAAAAGGAAATAATTTAACAATGACTGCAGTGTGATTGTAAAGTAGGATTTCTGTGACATAAACCTCATGATGTTTTATATATATATATATATATATATATATATATATATATAGTCATTTAAACTTGTAATTTTGTCAAAATATGTAACTGCCTTTAATGTTAACAGGACGCCCCCTCGTGGCGCCAGGAACGCGTTTTGTACTATGATCAAGGTGAAATGACAGTGAAAGAGTGTGTTTAGGTGTGTGTTCATGGTGTTTAGGTGTATAGTATTTGTTCATTGGGGGTTCGGTATGGACGGGCGTGTTTGGGGGTGGATTTGTCGGGGCAATAGTGGGCTGGTCCACAGGAAAAATGCCAGGGCCGAAATTTGTTCCCAGTCCGACCCTGCATTATAGTATATAAATGTTGACAGGAATTACTGTATGACTATACTGTATACTGTACCACAGTATACAGTATTTGTGTGTTTTTGTCCATCAGCTAAATCTGCGGAAAAATGACGTCACTGGATAATTAACACCTTTCACTGGACTTTCTATGACTGGAAAGCACACACACGCACACACACACACACACACACACACACACACACACACACACACACACACACACACACACACACCACACACACCACACACACACACACACACACACACCTATAGACAATTTAAAGATTCCAGTCCACCTAACATGCATGTTTTTGGATGTGGGAGGAAACCGGAGCACCCGGAGGAAACCCACGCAAACACAGGGAGAACATGCAAACTCCACACAGAAAGGCCACAGGCAGGAATTGTGGGGGAAAAATGGGGGCATTTTTGGGATTTTAGACTTTTCTTTCATGTTAGACAGGTGTTCCAATGTGGATTCTTGGCATAAACCTACCTGTCTAATCTCTATAGCGACCCCTAGTGGTCAGTGAATATATTAGTAAAATATCACATTTTAAATGATATTCTGAGACATGTTGATCAGACTGTTTAAATGACTCCAAAGTCTATTAGATAGTAGCATATATATGTTATTTGTATTTTAACTTCTATTTATAGTACCAGTCAAAAGTTTGGACACCCTGTCCCGTGTCCAAACCTTTGACCGGTCATGTAAATTATTATTGTTTTTGGAGCAAGGTGGTCAGTGAGAATTTTGTTTAATAGGTTAAGAGGTTCTTGTTCTGAAAAAGTTTGAGAAACACTGCTCTGTATGTGAATGTGAGACATCCAACCTGCATGATGGGTGTCCTGGTGGACCTTGTTCATGCACAGATGTGGAACTGTTGGAACTTGTTGTTTATTAAGAAGAAAGTTATATTTCGGTGGTAAAAGGTACCGCCACCCCACATGATTCAGCCCAATTTGACCCCTTTAAAACCACCACAGAAACATGGATTAGTCCTCTGACGGAGTAATAGAGAGTGACAGAGGATGAAAGAAATGATGAGGGTGAGCAGACAGCGATGGGGCGACACGTCTGACAGTATGAAGGAAATAGAATGAAAGATGACCTGAAACTAATGAGAATATGCATCATTGAAGGAGAGGTCTTACCTCCACCATGACCCGGCGGTCTGTCTGTTCATTCGCTCAGCTATTACAGAATTAGAACCAGGCGGCGCCTCACGTCCCCAACAAAACGGGAGCTAATACCAAAAAAAAAGGGTTCTGATCCACTTTGAAATCTAATCACCTCTTCTCGGACTCTCTGCCAAAATTCTGGAATTGATTAAATACAATTTTTGGCAGATCCTGGGTTCACGGCGCACAGCCAGAATGACTACAAAGATATATTTTTAATACAAGATAATTGTTGTATTAAATTTAATGAAGATGCACCGTCCTGCTCCATAGTCCATATCGGTGCAGGTTAGTAATCACTTATTTCAAAATGCCTGAATCCAGCAGATGTAATTGCACTTTGGGCTGACCAAAAAGGGCCAGAAAAAAAAAAAATGTTAATACAACCTTCTACCAGTTTGAGAAAGGAATGTGGAGATTACGTCTTCTGTTTAAGAGATTTGAAAAGGTAACTTGGATTTTGATTAAACCTTTGTGGAAATGTTGGATCTGCTTGAAAAATATCTCCTAAAACGATTTGATATAGACGGACAGGAATGTGAACTAAGCTTGTTGGTTGTCAAGTTGAACTGGGGCGAATTTAACGTCCAAATTCAGATCGAGAGTCATGAGCAGGTAATGTGTAAAATGCTACTGCTAGCTAGCCATATTGACTTCAGCGTTTTTTTCTACTGAAGTATAAACAATTTCAAAATAACAATCAGTGTTAATGCAGTACTGTGAAGTACCACTGCATTGTTAAAAATCTGTCATGTAATTTTGAACTAATTTTGTATGTGGGGACAATGCTAGCTCACTCGCTACATGAATGACTTGCGAGTTAAGCAACATGCTGAAAAATTATTCTGTTGACTAGTCTGAGCAAACTGTGTATTCTGCTAATATGTTTGTTAGATAATGTTAGGCACTAATTAATGATTAAAAATTTAATTGTAGCCAAATTAATAATACAACATTCTAATCACATAGTCATGTGACCAAGATGAACCAATCAGAAGCACTACGTACAAATAGAACTTTGTATTATTTATATGGCTACACACGGAGTGCCACTGGAAAAAATTGAACCTTACTTACTGATGGTACAGCTTTGCGTTTGATGTTTAGTCTCACATCAACAACACATTAAAAGCCGTGACAGACCGTCCACAATGCCGGCAAACCTCCAGCCCCGCCCCTTCTGCTATACAGTGTCCACGAAGAGAATGGCGTCGTCTGACGGTGAGTGATGGACGTCGGTGTGTTACAGAAACAAAAGGGATTAGGTTTTGACATTTAGCAGTCAGATTGTGCAGTTGCAGGTTAACACGTCATTTGTCAGTGTGGGCCTGTTTGTGACCCTCTGCTTCAAATAAATCACAACTGCAGCTTGTTTGGGAATGGACACAACAGACGGTGGCTTCCCACACGCTGGCGAAAACAGAAATAACACTTCACATAATGGACATGATTAAACGGCTGACCAAAAATAATCATGTTATAATCAATCAATCCTTAAAAGAGGATTGGAAACTGTTGAACCGATTGGTTCCAGCTCCTTCTGCCACGTCCTAATGCCGCCTTCTCTAATTGAACAGCAGAGGGTGCTCAAACACCTATACATACAACCAAGTGGGAAGTCGGAATTTCCAAGCTGACAAATCTCCAACTCATACGTTTCCGCGCTGTCTGCCACCAATGTCCACCATCAGCAGACACCAGCTAGGCCTTAATTGTAGCTGAACGTTCAGATCTTCTTTTTACTAAAACCCTCCTCTGTGCCCACTTCCATCCATGAAGCTGTATAACTGGAGATACAAAATCCAAAACATGCACTCTGTGCACCGGATTACTATCCAATCACACAGCCACGGAAGCCTGTAACTTCTTTCTTGGTATCCTTGGTGGCTTCCCTCACTCTTCTCCTTCTTGCACTCAGTTTTTGAGAACGGTCCTACTCCACCACAGAGTTTACCAGCAGAGTGTCATACCTGTTTGTATTTCTTCATAACTGATGGAAATAAAGTCCACAGACATTCAAGTGACTTGGAAATGCTATGTATCCATCCCCTGAAGTTGTTTGAAGAAAACTCATTATGAATGCATGAATGACTGAGTGATGAATTTATTTGGACACACACACACATACACACACTTAAAAATCTTGTAAAACAAAACTTGTAAACAATTTCACAGTTTTGTGCAACTGAAAGGGTTTAGGCAGAAGCAAAAGCTTTAAGGCAGAAGCACAAAGCTTATAAACACCCTTATATATAATATATATATATATATATATATATAATATATATATATATATATATATATATATACTATATATATATATCTATATATATATATATATATATATATATATATACATATATATATATATATATATATATATATATATAAATGATATATATATACATATATACATTATATATACATTATATATAACTATACATACATATATATCTATATATATATATAGATATATATATAGATAGATATATGGCTTTTATAGTTTTAAATTAATTTCTATCGAGTTTGTAGAGATGTAGATGTAGTGTGTGTTCAATTTGAGTTTAAGGAACATAATTTTAGAATATTTAATTTTTTGCTTTTTTTTTTTTGTTTGCTTTTGAAATCACAAATTAAAATGTATGAAATACCAAGTGCCCAATACTTTTGGAGAACACAGTATGTCTGTTGTCTGTTAGCTGATTAGTTACAGGTACATCCACAAGTATTTAGACAGTGACATCATGTATGTAAATTTCTAATTTTGTCTCTGCAAAGCACCACATATGGTACTGTATGTTAAATTTGTCTGGGGATACGTGTTGTCTGGAGTATAAGTTACAGTTTACTAGTTGGGAGGTGTCTGCGACTTACACTCCGTGCAGCTCATTTATCGAAAATCACACATTTGTTAATAACAATTATAATCGCATTTACTGCAGGAATAAGCAACGCCCCCCCACATGACTCTTAATTGGCGTAAGAGGTATAGAAAATAGATGGACAGTTAATGACTATTTATATCCGACTACCCAGGAATCAAAGCACTCACTATAATAAAAGAATAAATGTCAAAAATAAAACTTACGTGAACAATGCACAATAATCCCAAATTAAAGAACTGAAAATACATCATCTCACACACATTAATACAGAAAAAGGGTGCAACTAATTCTCTGGAAAATACGTAGTCAAATCTTCAAAAACTCAGTGGCTGTTCAAGGGGGCTGGTGAGGGAAGCCACCAAGACAGTCTTGTCAGCTATGAAGGAGTTATAGGGTTTTGATGGTGCTGTATTGAAGAAACCTGAGGATTGTTTAACTTTAATCTGTGTAACACCACATGTACAACATGGTAGATGAAAGAAAACAGATTGAGTCTAGTCTCGGGTCTTCCATGTGCCTTCTGGCAAACTGCAGCTGAAATTTGTAGGCGTGTCACACTTTTTTTTTGTTTTCATGATACCGCCACGAAATACTCGTAGGTCATGTTTTATGATGCGGTTGCGTTTCAGTCACTAACTCTGTCACCCCAAGGCCGGGTTACATAACCCCAAAATGTAGCACATTTCATAACGATATGACAAACTAATAGATTAAATCACTTTTTGTGACACCATCATGAACGTGGTGTGAGATCGGGTGGAAATTCCATGTGTTCTTTTTAAGAAAATCCAGCCATCGGAGTGTTTCCCCTCACTTGTAGGAGCTCGGTGTGATGGAGAATTCTGCCGCCATGTATCGCTATATTCAAATGACGTGAACGCCAAACGGTTTTGGTCGAGAGCCAAACGGTCCAGCTGGGCTGAAGTCTGAGTGCTGGTTTTCATTTTTCATGGTCCAACAGAGCTGTTTATGGAACATATTATGACAGAATGTCAATGCCTGCTGGTTGTCAACATTTAAATGCTGCCAATATAGTCAGGGAAGTTGCCTTCATGAAGACTCCGTCAATATTTATCCACTAATGGATTAATGCAGTCTGGGAATGTCAATCATTTTCATTATAAAAAGGTCAAAGGGAAATCTGACATGTCACCGGTTAAAGGCCAACAACACAGCCTGCAAACGAAACAAGATTTGTTACTGCAGATATGTTATTCAGGCTCTTTCTATTCATGCATGTAAAGTTTCTGCATGTTTATTCACTTGGAAATTATTGTCAGCGTGTTGTGACGAGTGTGACGCACTGGGCAGGAGGTTAAACTGCATCCCAGGACTGCAGGTGCTTCTCCAGTCTGCAGGACTTTATTTATTTGTTCATTATGAGGTTGGTGGACAGACTGGCAGTCCAGTCACCATAAACTGTCTTGTAAAGCTCAACACGTTTCTGCACTCCATGTGTGGAAACTCTGTTACTGCCTCCGTCAGAGGACAGCACGCTTTACAAAGACGATCCTCATTCCCAGATAATATAGTCCACGGGACAAGCAGGTATTCTGCACCACTTAGAGGGACTAGACAGTACTTACAGTCCAACCTCAGTGCACCATGGCCTACACAAAATGTATGGTGGCCATCCAGGGTGGCAGCTGTAGCCAGGTAGGTGTTGGGTATTTCGGCCTGTGATCCCCACCCCGGTAATATTATAGATTTTATGGATTATGGATGTCTCAATAGGACAACTACAGAATCATGACAGTGTGTTCATCAAACACTGGACTTCAATTTTACAAGCTTAAGCCGGGCAGAAATTTAAGAAAAGGTTTCTGCTTACCTTTGTTGTGGCCACCACAGACGTCCCAGCGTTAGCGAATCAACCATCAGACTATAGACTGCCATGGTATTCTCCGGATTTTCTCTCGAAGACCACATCCGGGTCACGGCACCAGATTGTTGGGGATTTTCTGCCTGTGATCCCCACCCTGGTAATTTAAGGTGGTGAGCAAACGTAAGACTCAAATTTGACAGGAGATGGCCTTAGAAACCAGATGCTGTATTAAAGAGATGCCCAGCATTGAACAAAAGAGAGTCACCATTACAGTGCTGGGGTCTTGAAAACAGGACATCTTATGCACCACCGTTAACAAGAACCCTGAACCTTTGGGCTCCCCTGCATTTTAAGCATGGCACTCGGCCAACCTCCAAGTGGGCGGGCCTTCCTGCTGGGTGGCTCAGTGGAGCTATGTGATTAGAATTGAGCCCATGAATCTGGGAGCAATGCTCTTTGACTCAGAGGTATGAGTTCCTGACTCCTCAGTCCAGTTTCCAGAGTGGCACTGTTGGATGTGCTTGTGGGAGAGTAACGCAGAACTAGAAAGGCCTGTAAAAGTTACAGCAGTACATGTTTCTGATGTGTACTTCCTCCATCTTACCAGAGGGTGGTTTTAAAAGATAAATCAAATCAATTTTATTTATATAACGCCAAATCACAACAAACAGTTGCCCCAAGGCGCTTTATATTGTAAGGGCAAGGCCATACAATAATTACGGAAAAACCCCAACCGTCAAAACGACCCCCTGTGAGCAAGCACTTGGCGACAGTGGGAAGGAAAAACTCCCTTTTAACAGGAAGAAACCTCCAGCAGAACCAGGCTCAGGGAGGGGCAGTCCTCTGCTGGGACTGTTGGGGCTGAGGGAGAGAACCAGGAAAAGACATGCTGTGGAGGGGAAGCAGAGATCAATCACTAATGATTAAATGCAGAGTGGTGCATACAGAGCAAAAAGAGGTGAATAAAAAGAAACACTGGGTGCATCATGGGAAACCCCCCAGCAGTCTAAGTCTATAGCAGCATAACTAAGGGATGGTTCAGGGTCACCTGATCCAGCACTAACTATAAGCTTTAGCAAAAAGGAAAGTTTTAAGCTTAATCTTAAAAGTAGAGAGGGGTGTCTGTCTCCCTAATCCGAATGGGAGCTGGTTCCACAGGAGAGGAGCCTGAAAGCTGAAGGCTCTGCCTCCCATTCTACTCTACAAACCCTAGGAACTACACAAGTAAGCCTGCCAGTCTGAGAGCGAAGCGCTCTATTGGGGTGATATTCTTCAGGTTTCTTCCTGTTTAAAGGGAGTTTTTCCTTCCCACTGTCTGCCAAGTGCTTGCTCACAGGGGGTCGTTTTGACCGTTGGGGTTTTACGTAATTATGTATGGCCTTGCCTTACAATATAAAGCGCCTTGGGGCAACTGTTTGTTGTGATTTGGCGCTATATAAATAAAATTGATTGATTGATTGATTGATATGGTACTATGAGGTCCCTAAGATAAGATGGGACCTGATTATTCAAAACCTTATAAAGTAAGAAGAATTTTAAATTCTATTCTAGAATTAACAGGAAGCCAATGAAGAGAGGCCAATATGGGTGAGATATGCTCTCTCCTTCTAGTCCCCGTTAGTACTCTAGCTGCAGCATTTTGAATTAACTGAAGACTTTTCAGGGAACTTTTAGGACAACCTGATAATAATGAATTACAGTAGTCCAGCCTAGAGGAAATAAATGCATGAATTAGTTTTTCAGCATCACTCTGAGACAAGACCTTTCTAATTTTAGAGATATTGCGCAAATGCAAAAAAGCAGTCCTACATATTTGTTTAATATGCGCATTGAATAACATATCCTGATCAAAAATGACTCCAAGATTTCTCACAGTATTACTAGAGGTCAGGGTAATGCCATCCAGAGTAAGGATCTGGTTAGACACCATGTTTCTAAGATTTGTGGGGCCAAGTACAATAACTTCAGTTTTATCTGAGTTTAAAAGCAGGAAATTAGAGGGTCATCCATGTCTTTATGTCTGTAAGACAATCTGCAGTTTAGCTAATTGGTGTGTGTCCTCTGGCTTCATGGATAGATAAAGCTAAGTATCATCTGCGTAACAATGAAAATTAAGTAATGCTGTCTAATAATACTGCCTAAAGGGAAGCATGTATAAAATGAATTAAAATTGGGTCCCTAGCACAGAACCTTGTGGAACTCCATAATTAACCTTATTCTGTGAAGAAGAGTCCCATTTACATGAACAAATTGTAATCTATTAGATATAATATATTAAAACCACCGCAGTGCAGTGCTTTATATACCTATGGCATGCTCTACTCTTCTGTAATAAAATTTTTATGGTCAACAGTATCAAAAGCAGCACTGAGGTCTAACAGAACAAGCACGAGATGGTCCACTGTCTGAGGCCATAAGAAGATCATTTGTAACCTTCACTAATGCTGTTTCTGTACTACTGATGAATTCTAAAACCTGACTGAAACTCTTCACATAGACCATTCCTCTGCAGATGATCAGGTTAGCTGTTTTACAACTACCCTTTCAAGAATTTTTGAGAGAAAAGGAAGGTTGGAGATTGGCCTATAATTAGCTAAGATAGCTGGGTCAAGTGAGGCTTTTTAAGTAATGGATTAATTAATGCCATCTTAAAAGCCTGTGGTACATAGCCAACTAATAAGATGTAGATTGATCATATTTAAGATCGAAGCATTAATTTAATGGTAGGGCTCCTTGAGCAGCTGGTAGGAATGGGGTCTAATAGACATGTTGAATGGGTTTGGATGAGTGAAGTAACTAATGAAATAACCTCAGACAGAACATCGGAGAGAGAAAGAGTCTAAACAAAATATCGGCATCACTGAAAGCAGCCAAAGATAACGATTATGTCTTTGGGATGGTATGAGTAATTTTTTGTCTAATACTTAAAATTTTGTAGCAAAGAAAGCCATGAAGTCATTACTCGTTAAAGTTAAGGAATACTTGGCTCAATAGAGCTCTGACTCTTTTGTCAGCCTGGCTACAGTGCTGAAAAGAAACCTGGAGGTTGTTCTTATTTTCTTCAATTGTGATGAGTAGTAAGATGTCCTAGCTTTACGAGGGCTTTTTTATAGAACAACAGACTCTTTTTCCAGGCTAAGTGAAGATCTTCTAAATTAGTGAGACGCCATTTCCTCTCCAACTTACGGGTGATCTGCTTTAAGCTGTGAGTTTGTGAGTTATACCACGGTAGTCAGGCACTTCTGATTTAAGGCTCTCTTTTTCAGAGGAGCTACAGCATCCAAAGTTGTCTTCAATGAGGATGTAAAACTATTGACGAGATACTCTATCTCACTCACAGAGTTTAGGTAGCTACTCTGCACTGTGTTGGTATATGGCATTAGAGAACATAAAGAAGGAATCATATCCTTAAACCTAGTTACAGCGCTTTCTGAAAGACTTCTAGTGTAATGAAACTTATTCCCCACTGCTGGGTAGTCCATCAGAGTAAATGTAAATGTTATTAAGAAATGATCAGACAGAAGGGAGTTTTCAGGGAATACTGTTAAGTCTTCAATTTCCATACCATAAGTCAGAACAAGATCTAAGATATGATTAAAGCCAATTGAGTCTAATAATAGATTAAATGCAGTGTTGAGGCTGTCATTCTCAGCATCTGTGTGGATGTTAAAATCGCCCACTATAATTATCTTATCAGAGCTAAGCACTAAGTCAGACAAAAGGTCTGAAAATTCACAGAGAAACTCACAGTAAAGACCAGGTGGATGATAGATAATAACAAATAAAACTGGTTTTTAGGAATTCCAATTTGGATGGACAAGACTAAGTCAAGCTTTCAAATGAATTAAAGCTCTGTCTGGGTTTTTGATTAATTAATAAGCTGGAATGGAAGATTGCTGCTAATCCTCCGCCTCGGCCCGTGCTACGAGCGTTCTGGCAGTTAGTGTGACTCGGGGGTGTTGACTCATTTAAACTAACATATTCATCCTGCTGTAACCAGGTTTCTGTAAGGCAGAATAAATCAATATGTTGATCATTATTATATCATTTACTAACAGGGACTTAGAAGAGAGAGACCTAATGTTTAATGGACCACATTTAACTGTTTTAGTCTGTGGTTCAGTTGAAGGTGCTATATTATTTTTTCTTTTTGAATTTTTATGCTTAAATAGATTTTTACTGGTTATTGGTGGTCTGGGAGCAGGCACCGTCTCTACGGGGATGGGGTAATGAGGGGATGGCAGGGGGAGAGAAGCTGCAGAGAGGTGTATAAGACTACAACTCTGCTTCCTGGTCCCAACCCTGGATAGTCACGGTTTGGAGGGTTTAATAAAATTGGCCAGATTTCTAGAGATGAGAGCTGCTCCATCCAAAGTGGGATGGATGCCGTCTCTCCTAACAAGACCAGGTTTTCCCCAGAAGCTTTGCCAATTATCTATGAAACCCACCTCATTTTTTTTTTTTTTTTTTTTGGACACCACTAGACAACCAGCACAAGGAGAACATGTGGCTAAACATGTCACTCCCGGTCCGACTGGGGAGGGGCCCAGAGAAAACTACAGAGTCCGACATTGTTTTTGCAAAGTTACACACCGATTCAATGTGTGACCTCCGATTGGCATAACCGGTGTCATTACTGCTGACGTGAATTACAATCTTACCAAATTTACGCTTAGCCTTAGCCTGCAGTTTCAAATTTCCTTCAATGTCGCCTGCTCTGGCCCCCGGAAGACAATTGACTATGGTTGCTGGTGTCGCTAACTTCACATTTCTCAAAACAGAGTCGCCAATAACCAGAGTTTGATCCTCGGCGGGTGTGTCGTCGAGTGGGGAAAAGCGGTTAGAAATGTGAACGTGTTGGCGGTGTATACGGGGCTTCTGTTTAGGGCTACGCTTCCTCCTCACAGTCACCCAGTCGGCCTGCTTTCCCGGCTGCTCGGGATCTGCTGGAAGGGAACTAACGGCGGCTAAGCTACCTTGGTCCGCACCGACTACAGGGGCCTGACTAGCTGTAGAATTTTCCACGGTGCGGAGCAGAGTCTACAATTTGCCCAGCCTGGCCTCCAAAGCTCCGAATAAGCTACACTTATTACAAGTACCGTTACTGCTAAAGGAGGCCGAGGAATAACTAAACATTTCACACCCAGAGCAGAAAAGTGTGGGAGAGACAGGAGAAGCCGCCATGCTAAATCGGCTAAGAGCTAGTAGCTGCGCTAAGCTAGCGGATTCCTAAAACACACAAAGTGAATAATGTGTAAATAATTTAGAGGTGATTCAGCAGAGGGAGTGCTTTAGTTAAGGCACGTGAAGATTACACTGTGAAACAAATCATTATCTAGTTATCTAGATCAATCTAACTGTGCAGATTAAACAGCTAACAGATACAGCAAAACACCGCTGTGCTCCGGAACAGGAAGTGATACAATACCGCAGTGAGAGCCAACCACCAGTGACAACACTATTCCTTTGTTTCCTAATATAAGCATCAGGTTGGTCATTGCAGCCAATACTCAAATGGAGCAACATCTCCACCTGGTGGACATTTACCATTTATGCAGGTGTGATGGAGGCTGGCAGGAGTCGCTGTGCATGTGGTAGTCAAGAGACCTCACTCCCCTGACAGCCAAAGCATACTGTGGACACTCAGGCCAGAGCCCAGGTTTTAGTCGACTGGTCAGAACGTCCGCCTCCCATGAGATTGTGAGTTTGTGTCCCGGGGGAGTGAGTGGGAGGAGCCAACCAACACAACGTAGAAACAGAGAGTACAGGCCACTACACAGGTACCAAACAGCTCTATTGGGTTATAGTCAAAGCCAACCTCCTGTCCTTTTAAATGAAGGAAGCAGAAAATCTTGAGGCCACTTGAGGCTCCAAAAATGCCAAAATTAAATTGCCCACAGCAGAAATCTACATACTCAGCTTTGGTTCCACTCGCAGATACTGTTCTCTGCTGTGGACTCGATACGGCCAACTGGACCCACCCCGATATTTCATTTATGGGTTTTGTCGTGATGTAGGTAACATGGCGATGTGCAGACACGGGCTTCATGGTGTCTGTTTCAGGTCTCTGCAGAAAACTTATGACATCATGCAGGCTTTGTCCAGGAAAACAGTCTACAGCTGTTAAGCCTGGTTCACGATCTTCTGACGGGCAGAATGTGGGGTTACTGTAAAAACATGACATCATCACCTTTTAGGACCCCGGCGTTTTACTCCCTTCAGTACAGTGGTGGGTACAGACAATTTACGCAGGATTTTTCACTGCCTTGTCGATTTGAGTCTGTGTGTTTGTTTGCTCTGAGGGATTTTCTTTCAGCATTTCAGCCAGCATTCTGACTGTATTCCATCAGATCCTTGTTATGGAAAAGAGTTTGACTGGCTGCCGCCGCCTCGCCTCGCCTCGCGTTCATGTCTTCTGCCGCAGTTTACATTTCAGCAGCAGCAGTTGAACTCGGAGCGCTTTGGATGTGTCACTGCTTTTCTTAAAAAGAAGAAATCTCTGCTGCATCTCACTTTTAGCCTCACTGAGATCATCTTTCTCTGTCTGAGAGAATTCGGCTTTGTTGCTCCTCTCAGTGAAATTAAGCCGATCTTCACGCCGGCGCACGGACTGGGAAATCCACAACACTCAGACAGCATCCCCAACAGTGTCATGTGGCCCACGCTAATACTCACAACACGTTTAATAGTGAACTTTGCCATGCATTCATTTTACTAGTTTAAGCCCAGCTTGCTCCAAAACGTCATACGTTAGCTAAGTGAGGAGTAGCACTGCTAGCATTAGCTTGACAGACTAATCAAATTCACACCTGTTATTAATTCACTGGCATGTTAGCTAAGCACCGCTAGCTTGACAGACGAATCAGTTTCACAGCTAAAACTGATTTTGTGAATTGATAGATTAAGACTGAGTAGCATTAACAAATTCACAAATATTATTGATTCACTGGCATGTTAGCTAAGTGCTTTTAGATTGACAGATGAATCAAATTAACAGCTCACATTGATTCAATTTAGTTAAATAGCCTACTGGCTAACATTAGCTTGACATAATCATTCACAGCTAACATTAATTCACTGACATAATAGTTTAATCATCTACTGGCTAACATTAGCTTGACATAATCATTCACAGCTAACATTAATTCACTGACATAATAGTTTAATCATCTACTGGCTAGCATTAGCTTGACAGATTGATTCAATGACAAAGCAGTTAAATATTCTACCAGCTAGCATTACCTTGACTAATCAGATTCACACCTATTATTAATTCATTGACATGTAACAATAAGAATTCGCCCTATTGACATTTCAAATCCTGCAAAACCTCAGAGAGGTCGCCGCGCTGCGAGATCTCAGTAACATTGAGAACTGCATTCGCCCTATTGACGTATCCCATAATCCCTTGTGTGCCAGAGAGTCGCTGCAGTCAACAACATATAGAGAATCAACATGATGACAGTTGTAAATTAATATTATACTACAAAAAAAATTATTTTTTTATGCTTTTCGTCACGTTAATAAAAGACTGCTGCACGATACCCTGAAAACTTGCTAAAGCAATTATAACAAATAATCTGTGTCTGTTACTTTTATTCTGTGTGGAATTTAATAAAACCGAATTTCAGACATATTATTATATTAGTCTGGAACAAAGAGGACAAACAGTGTTGTAAAGACAATAATCAAGATGTTAAAGAGCAGAGAGACAGCCTGTGATTCTCGCATGTTTACATAAAATAAACACAATAACGTCTAAAAACCCAGAGAATATCTTCACGAGAGTTTTAGGCACAATATAAACATATGAAGTAGTTTTATGTTGTGATGTTAATGGTGTTGTCTGTGTGCAGCGGTTAAACTGCAGCGTGATCAGAGCGTCTCAATGCAGTTCTCAATGTTACTGAGAGCTCACAGCACGGTGACCTCTCCAAGGTTTTGCGGGATTTGAAACATCAATAGGGGGAATTGAGACGGTTGCACACGGACAACACCATTAATATCGCAACATAAAACTATTTTTATATTGTGCATAAAACTTTCGTGAATATTTCTCTGGGTTTTTAGACATTGTTATTGCGTTTATTTTATGTAAACATGCGAGAATCACAGTCTGTCTCTCTGTTACTTTCAATGAGAGCTGCTGTGAGCTACAGTCGCTTCCTGTTCATGTCATTCTGGCGAAAGTGAAGTTTGCTCTTTAACATCTTGATTATTGTTCTTTACAACACTGTTTGTCCTCTTTGTTCCAGACTAATATATAAAATATGTCTGAAATTCGGTTTGCGTTTATTAAATTCCACGCAGATTAAACGTAGCAGAAATGATTATATTAGAATTGTGTTAGCAAGTTTTCAGGGTATCATGCAGCAGTCTCTTATTAATGTGACAAAAAGTATAAAAAAATTACATTTTTGTAGTATAATGTTCATTTACAATTGTAATCATGTGGATTCTCTGTGTTGTTTGACTGCAGCGACCATGGAAATATAGAGCTGGAATGGACGTGTGCGCCTCAATCTATTAGTGTCGCTCAGGACAGGAAGGCGCCATTACTAAGGGTGGAGATGTGCCGATCAACAATAATAAACGGACCGCTTTTTTTTGCACTAGCGTCGCTATTTCTTAACGGATTTTAATAAATGTAGGCTTGTTTTAAAGCCCTTTGAAAGCTCTTTCCAATGAACCTATGCATGTGTGGGTGAAAAAAAAAACCAGTTTTATGTAAAATGTGGAAATTTGGGGAAATTATGACAAACTGCTGCTTTTCTCTCTCTATTGTCGCTATTTGTTAACAGATTTTAATAAAGGTAGGCTTGTTTTAAAGCCCTTTAATTGCTCTTTCTAATGAACCCATACATGTCTGGGTAGAAAAAAAAGTTTTATGTAAAGTGTGGAAATTTGGGGAAAATGCCATTCTGTGTTTTTTTCCTGTCATCATAATTCTCGATGGATTTTTATAAATGAAGCCTTGTAAGTTGTATTCAAGCTGATTAAAAGTCTAATGAACCCATACATGCCTGGATAAAAAATCCTTATGTATTAAAATATAAATCTGAAGTATGCCTTGCCATTGTGCTCATTTACCTTGCTGCTTTTTCCACTGTAATATTATTGCTAGTCTTTTAATGACAACAACATATATGATTTTTACTAACATTTTATTACAAGTAGATATAAAGCCATTCAGAATTTATGACTTTTGACCCTCAGTCAGGGTAAAAAGTACCTCCTCCATCCCCTCCAACCACACTGTTAAAATTTAAATGCCGTCTGTGACCACCATGTACATATCATATTAAACAACTGCAAGTATACGAGGTCTGTTAGAAAGTATCGGACCTTTTTATTTTTTTCAAAAACCATATGGATTTGAATCACGTGTGATTGCATCAGCCAAGCTTGAACCTTCGTGCGCATGCGTGAATTTTTTCACGCCTGTCGGTTGCGTCATTCACCTGTGAGCAGGCTTTGTGTGAGCAGTGGTCCACCCCTCTTGTCGGATTTTTTGCGAATAAATGTCTGAACGATTTGGAGCTTTGCTGCATCAATTTTTTCCAGAAACTGTGAGAGACCTCCAGGTGGTAACCATTCGGAAAATTCAAATGGCTTTGAGGGATGATTTTATGGGGATCACACAGATTAAGGAGTGTTACAGCCGGTTTAAAGACCGCCCACAGCTGCTGAGAGCGCGCTGCGTTCCGAGCGCCGATCGACAGGATGAATCAACCAGATCATTTCCAACGTGAAGGCTTTGTTGATCCGGGACGTCGTCTGACTTACACAAAAATGGCAGGAGACGTGGACATCAGTACTTTTTCGGCACATTCCACTGTTACAGGAGTTTTTTTCATGGAAAGAAAAGCGGACGGATGCGTCACCGTGCCGCTCATGGCCCAGCACAAAACCTCCGTGTTGGTCGGACGGCTTTCAGATGACTTTCAGACGGCTGTCGGTGGGTTTTCAGTCGTGTGACTAACCAAGAAATTGTGGATGAGCCTGGACATGCCAGAACATGTCCTGTGAGCCTTCACCACGGCATTACTTTGCGCCATGCGGCTCCGCCGTGACGCGCAAAAAGGCACTGGCTGCCTTTTTTCCCCTCATTTCGCTTCTGTTTAACAGGCTCAAGGTGCTCTCTCCACCAGTAATGGCCGCCGTGTGGCACGTGACGTCCATTCCAGTCTCTATGGCAGCGACTCTGTTGTGCGCAAGGCATTATGGGATACGTTAATAGGGCGAATAAGAAAGAACTTAATTTATCCTGAAGGACGTTATTTTGCCAGAGTGCTGAAACAGTATACAAATCAAATCAAATCAAATCAGTTTTATTATATAGCGCCAAATCACAACAAACAGTTGCCCCAAGGCACTTTATATTGTAAGGCAAAAGCCATACAATAATTACAGAAAAACCCCAACGGTCAAAACGACCCCCCTGTGAGCAAGCACTTGGCGATAGTGGGAAGGAAAAACTCCCTTTTTAACAGGAAGAAACCTCCAGCAGAACCAGGCTCAGGGAGGGGCAGTCTTCTGCTGGGACTGGTTGGGGCTGAGGGGAGAGAATCAGGAAAAAGACATGCTGTGGAGGGGAGCAGAGATCGATCACTAATGATTAAATGCAGAGTGGTGCATACAGAGCAAAAAGAGGTGAATAAAAAGAAACACTGGGTGCATCATGGGAACCCCCCAGCAGTCTAAGTCTATAGCAGCATAACTAAGGGATGGTTCAGGGTCACCTGATCCAGCCCTAACTATAAGCTTTTTCAAAAAGGAAAGTTTTAAGCTTAATCTTAAAAGTAGAGAGGGTGTCTGTCTCCCTAATCCGAATTGGGAGCTGGTTCCACAGGAGAGGAGCCTGAAAGCTGAAGGCTCTGCCTCCCATTCTACTCTTACAAACCCTAGGAACTACAAGTAAGCCTGCAGTCTGACAGCGAAGCGCTCTATTGGGGTGATATGGTACGATGAGGTCCCTAAGATAAGAAGGGACCTGATTATTCAAAACCTTATAAGTAAGAAGAAGAATTTTAAATTCTATTCTAGAATTAACAGGAAGCCAATGAAGAGAGGCCAATATGGGTGAGATATGCTCTCTCCTTCTAGTCCCCGTCAGTACTCTAGCTGCAGCATTTTGAATTAACTGAAGTTTTTCAGGGAACTTTTAGGACAACCTGATAATAATGAATTACAGTAGTCCAGCCTAGAAAAAGTAAATGCATGAATTAGCTTTTCAGCATCACTCTGAGACAAGACCTTTCTAATTTTAGAGATATTGCGCAAATGCAAAAAAGCAGTCCTACATATGTGCTTAATATGCGCATTGAAGGACATATCCTGATCAAAATGACTCCAAGATTTCTCACAGTATTACTAGAGGTCAGGTAATGCCATCCAGAGTAAGGATCTGGTTAGACACCATGTTTCTAAGATTGGTGGGACCAAGTACAATAACTTCAGTTTTATCTGAATTTAAAAGCAGGAATCCATGTCTTTAAGACATTCCTGCAGTTAACTAATTGGTGTGTGTCCTCTGGCTTCATAGATAGGTAAAGCTGGGTATCATCTGCGTAACAATGAAAATTAAGCAATGCTTTCTAATAACACTGCCTAAAGGAAGCATGTATAAAGTGAATAAATTGGTCCTAGCACAGAACCTTGTGGAACTCCATAATTAACCTTAGTCTGTAAAGAAGATTCCCCCATTTACATGAACAAATTGTAATCTATTAGATAAATATGATTCAAACCACTGCAGCACAGTGCCCTTAATACCTATGGCATGCTCTAATCTCTGTAATAAAATTTATGGTTACCAGTATCAAAAGCTGCACTGAGGTCTAACGGAACAAGCACAGAGATGAGCCACTGTCTGAGGCCATAAGAAGATATTTGTAACCTTCACTAATGCTGTTTCTGTACTATGATGAATTCTAAAACCTGACTGAAACTCTTCAAATAGACCATTCCTCTGCAGATGATCAGTTAGCTGTTTTACAACTACCCTTTCAAGAATTTTTGAGAGAAAAGGAAGGTTGGAGATTGGCCTATAATTAGCTAAGATAGCTATACATTACCTTTTAAAAAAACAATCATCTGCTGGCTAGCATTAGCTTGACAGACTAATCAAATTCATGTTAGCTATGTGACATTAGGCTGACATACTAATAAAATTCACAGCTAACAATAATTCAGTGACATAGCAGTTAAATTGTCTACTTGCTAGCATTAGCTTTACAGACTAATGACATTCACACCTGTTATTAATTCACTGACATGTTAGCTTAGCACCATTAGCTTGACAGATGAAACAATTTCACAGCTAAAATTGAATTTGTGAATTAATAGATTAAGATTGAGTAGCATTAGCTTGACAAACTAATCATATTTACAATAAATAAGTTGAAGCGTAGTAAAATCTTGGTGTTTTCTGCCACCACAACACAAAGACGCTGTTCATTCAATAATAAGATTTTAAGAACTTGAATGAAACCTAATTTTCATATAAATTTCTGAACACTGAAAAATAAGATCATATATTTAAATGAAAAGTTGTCACATGTTTTATTTATTTGTGTTCATTTAAAATTGTCAGCTCTTTAAGACCCATTCTGACTTTCCCAGACGCACATCTCGGAACCTTGCTGTCCTGGTCCTTGTTGCGTGATGAACTGTGATATTCAGTCATTGTGTCATGGTCTTGTTTTAATTATGGCAAAAAAAAACAAACAAAAAAAAAATCATGATTCACAAGGGGACTTTGACATACTTTACTGCCTGTACCGTTGTTGTATATGCTGTGACATCACCATGATGTTTTCCAGAAGCGCCAAGTTACACTGCAGGTGTTGCTGCGGTTGTTTTTGGACTCGCGTCACATGACACAGGTTCAGCGTGTTACATCACAAGGCCATAAGCTAGATGATGTTTGTGTGGCAGGCGTGATGTCCACACGTCGCTCTGTCTGGGTTACAGTCCCTGAGATTCCAGGATGCGTATCCATGACAACAAGGCTTTGTGTGTGTGCCTAAGACTTTTGCACAGGACAGTAGTTCTCCACGGTGAGGTCAGGCGAGATCTGCGTCGGTGTGACTGTGCTCCGCTGATGCTTGAGACACAAATCGACCTGAGGTTAAACTAATGTAATGTTTCCTAGCGAGTGAAGATCCACGGGTCAGTTAACCGCCGCTGATGTAAGGTCTGTGACACGCCCCTTTACGTGAAGGTGTGTGTGTGTGTGTGTAACTGGATGCTGCAGTCTATCACGTCAGTGCAGTTTGCCTTTATGACTCACTCAGAGGACGCTGGCAGTTGTTCGATTTTCTTTGAAGGCGTTTAAAGATGCTGTAAAACTGGAATGCTGCTTCTTCCTGCAGCAATGAGCTGCTTTTTTATCCGTCTTCATCATTGGTGATACGGTGTGAAGCCTTTCAGCTGGCAGTAGTCAACACATCACACTGCATTAGCATCACATTTTTCACACAACAGCAGCGACTGGAAATCAAAGTGCAGCAAAGCAAAAGGATAAGTGTAAAATCACTACAAAGAGAAGAGGACCAGATTAGATTATCAATAACGCTTTACAGCACGGGGGAGGCGAGAAAGAACGCCACCGCTGAGACACGCTGATTATTTGGTGAGAACAAAATCTCACTTCATTATTGATCTGTTTTGCTGAGGGTGTTTTCTGGTGGTGGGGGGGTGGGGTGTGGGGTGTGTGTGTGTGTGTGTGTGTGTGTGTGTGTGTGTGTCTGTGTGTGTGTGTGTGTGTGTGTGTGTGTGTGTGTGTGCAAACAAGGGAGCAGTCGAAGAGACTTACTATGTTCAAGACATGAAGCTGAAGAAATAACTGTTTATTGTTCACCTGTGCATTTAACACTTATACCTAGTTAAAAAAAGTACATACATTTAGTACATGCATTTAGCACATTTAGCACTAATGCCATATACCAACACAGTGCAGAGTAGCTACCTAAACTCTGTAAGTGAGTTAGAGTATCTCGTCAATAGTTTTACATCCTCATTGAAGACAACTTTGGATGCTGTAGCTCCTCTGAAAAAGAGAGCTTTAAATCAGAAGTGCCTGACTCCATGGTATAACTCACAAACTCGTAGCTTAAAGCAGATAACCCGTAAGTTGGAGAGGAAATGGCGTCTCACTAATTTAGAAGATCTTCACTTAGGCTGGAAAAGAGTCTGTTGCTCTATAAAAAAGCCCTCCATAAAGCTAGGACATCTTACTACTCATCACTAATTGAAGAAAATAAGAACAACCCCAGGTTTCTTTTCAGCACTGTATCCAGGCTGACAAAGAGTCAGAGCTCTATTGAGCCGAGTATTCCTTTAACTTTAACTAGTAATGACTTCATGACTTTCTTTGCTAATAAAATTTTAACTATTAGAGAAAAAATTACTCATAACCATCCCAAAGACGTATCGTTATCTTTGGCTGCTTTCAGTGATGCCGGTATTTGGTTAGACTCTTTCTCTCAGATTGTTCTGTCTGAGTTATTTTCATTAGTTACTTCATCCAAACCATCAACATGTCTATTAGACCCCATTCCTACCAGGCTGCTCAAGGAAGCCCTACCATTATTTAATGCTTCGATCTTAAATATGATCAATCTATCTTTGTTAGTTGGCTATGTACCACAGGCTTTTAAGGTGGCAGTAATTAAACCATTACTTAAAAAGCCATCACTTGACCCAGCTATCTTAGCTAATTATAGGCCAATCTCCAACCTTCCTTTTCTCTCAAAAATTCATGAAAGGGTAGTTGTAAAACAGCTAACTGATCATCTGCAGAGGAATGGTCTATTTGAAGAGTTTCAGTCAGGTTTTAGAATTCATCATAGTACAGAAACAGCATTAGTGAAGGATACAAATGATCTTCTTATGGCCTCAGACAGTGGACTCATCTCTGTGCTTGTTCTGTTAGACCTCAGTGCTGCTTTTGATACTGTTGACCATAAAATTTTATTACAGAGATTAGAGCATGCCATAGGTATTAAAGGCACTGCGCTGCGGTGGTTTGATTCATATTTATCTAATAGATTACAATTTGTTCATGTAAATGGGGAATCTTCTTCACAGACTAAGGTTAATTATGGAGTTCCACAAGGTTCTGTGCTAGGACCAATTTTATTCACTTTATACATGCTTCCCTTAGGCAGTATTATTAGACGGCATTGCTTAAATTTTCATTGTTACGCAGATGATACCCAGCTTTATCCATCCATGAAGCCAGAGGACACACACCAATTAGCTAAACTGCACAATTGTCTTACAGACATAAAGACATGGATGACCTCTAATTTCCTGCTTTTAAACTCAGATAAAACTGAAGTTATTGTACTTGGCCCCACAAATCTTAGAAACATGGTGTCTAACCAGATCCTTACTCTGGATGGCATTACCCTGACCTCTAGTAATACTGTGAGAAATCTTGGAGTCATTTTTGATCAGGATATGTCATTCAAAGTGCATATTAAACAAATATGTAGGACTGCTTTTTTGCATTTGCGCAATATCTCTAAAATTAGAAAGGTCTTGTCTCAGAGTGATGCTGAAAAACTAATTCATGCATTTATTTCCTCTAGGCTGGACTATTGTAATTCATTATTATCAGGTTGTCCTAAAAGTTCCCTGAAAAGCCTTCAGTTAATTCAAAATGCTGCAGCTAGAGTACTGACGGGGACTAGAAGGAGAGAGCATATCTCACCCATATTGGCCTCTCTTCATTGGCTTCCTGTTAATTCTAGAATAGAATTTAAAATTCTTCTTCTTACTTATAAGGTTTTGAATAATCAGGTCCCTTCTTATCTTAGGGACCTCATCGTACCATATCACCCCAATAGAGCGCTTCGCTGTCAGACTGCAGGCTTACTTGTAGTTCCTAGGGTTTATAAGAGTAGAATGGGAGGCAGAGCCTTCAGCTTTCAGGCTCCTCTCCTGTGGAACCAGCTCCCAATTCAGATCAGGGAGACAGACACCCTCTCTACTTTTAAGATTAAGCTTAAAACTTTCCTTTTTGAAAAAGCTTATAGTTAGGGCTGGATCGGGTGACCCTGAACCATCCCTTAGTTATGCTGCTATAGACTTAGACTGCTGGGGGGTTCCCATGATGCACTGAGTGTTTCTTTCTCTCGCTCTGTATGCACCACTCTGCATTTAATCATTAGTGATTGATCTCTGCTCCCCTCCACAGCATGTCTTTTTCCTGGTTCTCTCCCTCAGCCCCAACCAGTCCCAGCAGAAGACTGCCCCTCCCTGAGCCTGGTTCTGCTGGAGGTTTCTTCCTGTTAAAAGGGAGTTTTTCCTTCACACTGTCGCCAAGTGCTTGCTCACAGGGGGTCGTTTTGACCGTTGGGGTTTTACGTAATATTGTATGGCCTTGCCTTACAATATAAAGCGCCTTGGGGCAACTGTTTGTTGTGATTTGGCGCTGTATAAATAAAATTGA
The DNA here is from genome assembly GCF_902500255.1 of Thalassophryne amazonica. Taxonomy (NCBI): domain Eukaryota; kingdom Metazoa; phylum Chordata; class Actinopteri; order Batrachoidiformes; family Batrachoididae; genus Thalassophryne; species Thalassophryne amazonica. The sequence goes on along the minus strand of NC_047110.1, from coordinate 112,620,537 downwards.
TTGATTGATTGAGTAAGCCTACGTAAAAATAAAGTACAAAACTCTACATGCAGTACTAGGCCTACAAACAGTTAGACTGACCCTCCATGACAACACTACCCCAATTCCAATGAAGTTGGGACGTTGTGTAAAATGTAAATAAAAACAGAATACAATGATTTTCAAATCCTCTTCAACCTATATTCAATTGAATACACCACAAAGACAAGATATTTAATAAAAAAGAAAAATAACTGGTGCAACACAGGAATAAGCGCCAGAAAATTTAATAAGGTGCTGAAAGCAAAAAATGTTCAACGGGACTAACGTTTCAATGTCCAATCCATTTCAAAATGAACAAATATTTGCACAAAACAATAAAGTTTATCAGTTTGAACATTAAATATATGTATTCAATTGAATATAGGTTGAAGAGGATTTGAAAATCATTGTATTCTGTTTTTATTTACATTTTACACAACGTCCCAACTTCATTGGAATTGGTGTTGTACTACAGTACATTGACACAGTGATGTACTGAAACATGTATTTACTTAATGTATACTGTAGTACAGTATATAGTATAGTCATACAGTAAATCCTGTCAACATTTACATACTATAATGCTATAATCCAGCTTCAGAAAGTAAAGTTCAGCAACATATTTGTTCCATCTTCCCAATAATCCAGCTGATTGTATTTAGTTCAGCTCTTCAGGCAGGTGGATGAGCTATATTGAGATCACCTGTTTTAGGTGCACAGGTAGAAGCAACACATGAGAGGGTTTTTACTTTCTGAAGCCAGATTCAACACCTCTGTAAAACACTAAACCCTGTTGTCTGAACCAAATGCTCAGTTGTCTGAACCCACTGATTGAATCAGTCACTGTTTTGTCAAAACCATCAGCACTTTTCACCTGTTTAGACACAACTTGCCAACACAGTTTCATTGTGATGCACCTATGTTGCATCATGGAGAGCACAGGTGACAAAACGTCAAACACAGTTAAAGCACTGGTGTCACCAGTTGAACACAACTCAAAATTGATCACACTTGTGTCCAATGATGTGAGGGAACAGATATAATCCAGTTCAGAGAGCACAGGTTTGTGAGGCATGACAATAGATAGAAATCTGAGAGGAGGAGTTGGTGGTCGAGGTGGTTAGTGAAGACAAATAACAGTAATATCTGATGAAATCAGAGCTACTGTGATTGACTGTGTTCTTGTCCACAGTATGAACATGAGGGGGACGGACAAAGGGTCCAACCAAACATCAGTAGATTCACTGTGTCCACCAGAATCACAAGATTTAGAGAAGAGAACAGGTCATGACCTTTTCTGACATTATAGCAGGCTCAGACTGATAATCTTTGGGCATTTGCCCGGTGGGTTGCTGCACGTTTAGACGTGCGTGGGCCGGCCTTCCCATATTTCTAGAGATTATGGAAATTACAGTGTTTCTCGAACCGCGCGCTGCTGTCAACACGAGGAAAGTCCGTGATCGGTGAAAGCTACAGCATTTAATCGGCGCAGCTGCAGAGCCACTTCCTGAATTTGTGTCAAAATAAAAGTTCTGTAGTGTTTCATACATGGCCGCAGTCAAATCAAATCAAATCAGTTTTATTTATATAGCGCCAAATCACAACAAACAGTTGCCCCAAGGCGCTTTATATTGTAAGGCAAGGCCATACAATAATTACGGAAAAACCCCAATGGTCAAAACGACCCCCTGTGAGCAAGCACTTGGCGACAGTGTGAAGGAAAAACTCCCTTTTAACAGGAAGAAACCTCCAGCAGAACCAGGCTCAGGGAGGGGCAGTCTTCTGCTGGGACTGGTTGGGGCTGAGGGAGAGAACAGGAAAAGACATGCTGTGGAGGGGAGCAAGAGATCGATCACTAATGATTAAATGCAGAGTGGTGCATACAGAGCAAAAAGAGAAGAAACACTCAGTGCATCATGGGAACCCCCCAGCAGTCTAAGTCTATAGCAGCATAACTAAGGGATGGTTCAGGGTCACCTGATCCAGCCTAACTATAAGCTTTAGCAAAAAGGAAAGTTTTTAAGCCTAATCTTAAAAGTAGAGAGGGTGTCTGTCTCCCTGATCTGAATTGGGAGCTGGGTTCCACAGGAGAGGAGCCTGAAAGCTGAAGGCTCTGCCTCCCATTCTACTCTTACAAACCCTAGGAACTACAAGTAAGCCTGCAGTCTGAGAGCCTAGTCTTATTCTAGGTTTCAGTTTTGTTTCCGTTTGATCACACAACGGAGACTTACATCGAGCACAAGGATTGACATGATCAACAGCCAATGACAATTGGAGAAGCATACAGGTGGCCAATCAGATTGCAGGAAGAGCAGGCGGCCCGCTCCCTCCCCTGTAAATGGACTGGCTCCTTGGCGCCTGGACTTCTCTCCTCTCTCCTACTGATTACAAGGTTGGAATCATTTATTTATCCTAATTAACTGTGCTTTACTTTTGTTAATCTTTAAGTGCAACAGCTACGGACTTCAGCTCCTTAATTTGCTGCTGTGTGAATCCTAGCAGTGGTTACACATTACCGCTCTCTCTCTCAGTCACTCACTCACTCACTCACTCACTCACACACACACACACACACACACACACACATACACACACACACACACACACACACACACACACACACACACACTTTGGAGACAAAAACTTTTTTCCGCTTGGGAGCTGCTTTTGCTTCCGTTTTGTCAGACCCGGCGCCAGAAAAAAAAAAAAAAATTAAGGGGGCGATGAGTTTATCATCACCCCCTTCCCCCCCCAAAAAAAGTGCGGAGGAGACGTGCGCTCCTTTCGACACTCTGAGCTGTGACGTACCTTGGCATTGTCCAATAGGAATGACGCGTTGGGCCAAAACACGGAAGACTCGTGGCAGAAACCACTGATCTCTACAAAATGGATTGGACCAATCCGATTGGTGCAGAAACCACTGATCTGTACAAAACATTAACGTGTGACAGGACTGCTCATTTAGAGAGCAGTTTTCTGAAGAAAAATCATTGGAAATGTTTTTTTGTTGTTGTTACCTCAAAATTTCTGATTACTGTTAAAAAAAGTTTAGAACACTTGTAATTAAAATAGGTAATCAATAAATGGTTCTTTAGAAACCTTTCATCTGTATTAAAACCACCTGTTATTTCAGATTAGATAATTTCTTGTTTAACATAAGGAACCTCAGACATTTATTTTTAGACAAATAAAATAACATGGAAACTTGTATATTTTTTGACGTCTGGTAGATTATTTATATCTTATTTCAACCAGAGAAACAAACACTAAATAAATACAAATGTTTATTATAAATGCAAAAGGAAATAATTTAACAATGACTGCAGTGTGATTGTAAAGTAGGATTTCTGTGACATAAACCTCATGATGTTTTATATATATATATATATATATATATATATATATATATAGTCATTTAAACTTGTAATTTTGTCAAAATATGTAACTGCCTTTAATGTTAACAGGACGCCCCCTCGTGGCGCCAGGAACGCGTTTTGTACTATGATCAAGGTGAAATGACAGTGAAAGAGTGTGTTTAGGTGTGTGTTCATGGTGTTTAGGTGTATAGTATTTGTTCATTGGGGGTTCGGTATGGACGGGCGTGTTTGGGGGTGGATTTGTCGGGGCAATAGTGGGCTGGTCCACAGGAAAAATGCCAGGGCCGAAATTTGTTCCCAGTCCGACCCTGCATTATAGTATATAAATGTTGACAGGAATTACTGTATGACTATACTGTATACTGTACCACAGTATACAGTATTTGTGTGGTTTTTGTCCATCAGCTAAATCTGCGGAAAAATGACGTCACTGGATAATTAACACCTTCACTGGACTTTCTATGACTGGAAAGCACACACACGCACACACACACACACACACACACACACACACACACACACACACACACACACACACACACACACACACACACACACACACACACACACACACACACACACCTATAGACAATTTAAAGATTCCAGTCCACCTAACATGCATGTTTTTGGATGTGGGAGGAAACCGGAGCACCCGGAGGAAACCCACGCAAACACAGGGAGAACATGCAAACTCCACACAGAAAGGCCACAGGCAGGAATTGTGGGGGAAAAATGGGGGCATTTTTGGGATTTTAGACTTTTCTTTCATGTTAGACAGGTGTTCCAATGTGGATTCTTGGCATAAACCTACCTGTCTAATCTCTATAGCGACCCCTAGTGGTCAGTGAATATATTAGTAAAATATCACATTTTAAATGATATTCTGAGACATGTTGATCAGACTGTTTAAATGACTCCAAAGTCTATTAGATAGTAGCATATATATGTTATTTGTATTTTAACTTCTATTTATAGTACCAGTCAAAAGTTTGGACACCCTGTCCCGTGTCCAAACCTTTGACCGGTCATGTAAATTATTATTGTTTTTGGAGCAAGGTGGTCAGTGAGAATTTTGTTTAATAGGTTAAGAGGTTCTTGTTCTGAAAAAGTTTGAGAAACACTGCTCTGTATGTGAATGTGAGACATCCAACCTGCATGATGGGTGTCCTGGTGGACCTTGTTCATGCACAGATGTGGAACTGTTGGAACTTGTTGTTTATTAAGAAGAAAGTTATATTTCGGTGGTAAAAGGTACCGCCACCCCACATGATTCAGCCCAATTTGACCCCTTTAAACCACCACAGAAACATGGATTAGTCCTCTGACGGAGTAATAGAGAGTGACAGAGGATGAAAGAAATGATGAGGGTGAGCAGACAGCGAGGGGCGACACGTCTGACAGTATGAAGGAAATAGATGAAAGATGACCTGAAACTAATGAGAATATGCATCATTGAAGGAGAGGTCTTACCTCCACCATGACCCGGCGGTCTGTCTGTTCATTCGCTCAGCTATTACAGAATTAGAACCAGGCGGCGCCTCACGTCCCCAACAAAACGGGAGCTAATACCAAAAAAAAAAGGGTTCTGATCCACTTTGAAATCTAATCACCTCTTCTCGGACTCTCTGCCAAAATTCTGGAATTGATTAAATACAATTTTTGGCAGATCCTGGGTTCACGGCGCACAGCCAGAATGACTACAAAGATATATTTTTTAATACAAGATAAATTGTTGTATTAAATTTAATGAAGATGCCCGTCCTGCTCCATAGTCCATATCGGTGCAGGTTAGTAATCACTTATTTCAAAATGCCTGAATCCAGCAGATGTAATTGCACTTTGGGCTGACCAAAAAGGGCAGAAAAAAAAAAAATGTTAATACAACTTCTACCAGTTTGAGAAAGGAATGTGGAGATTACGTCTTCTGTTTAAGAGATTTGAAAAGGTAACTTGGATTTTGATTAAACCTTTGTGGAAATTTGGATCTGCTTGAAAAATATCTCTAAAACGATTTGATATAGACGGACAGGAATGTGAACTAAGTTGTTGGTGTCAAGTTGAACTGGGGCGAATTTAACGTCCAAATTCAGATCGAGAGTCATGAGCAGGTAATGTGTAAAATGCTACTGCTAGCTAGCCATATTGACTTCAGCTGTTTTTTCTACTGAAGTATAAACAATTTCAAAACTAACATCAGTGTTAATGCAGTACTGTGAAGTACCAATGCATTGTTTAAAAAATCTGTCATGTAATTTTGAACTAATTTTGTATGTGGGGACAATGCTAGCTCACTCGCTACATTGAATGACTTGCGAGTTAGCAACATGCTGAAAAATTATTCTGTTGAACTAGTCTGAGCAAACTGTGTATTCTGCTAATATGTTTGTTAGATAATGTTAGGCCACTAATTAATGATTAAAAAATTTAATTGTAGCCAAATTAATAATACAACATTCTAATCACATAGTCATGTGACCAAGATGAACCAATCAGAAGCACTACGTACAAATAGAACTTTGTATTATTTATATGGCTACACACGGAGTGCCACTGGAAAAATTGAACCTTACTTACTGATGGTACAGCTTTGCGTTTGATGTTTAGTCTCACATCAACAACACATTAAAAGCCGTGACAGACCGTCACAATGCCGGCAAACCTCCAGCCCCGCCCCTTCTGCTATACAGTGTCCACGAAGAGAATGGCGTCGTCTGACGGTGAGTGATGGACGTCGGTGTGTTACAGAAACAAAAGGATTAGGTTTTGACATTTAGCAGTCAGATTGTGCAGTTGCAGGTTAACACGTCATTTGTCAGTGTGGGCCTGTTTGTGACCCTCTGCTTCAAATAAATCACAACTGCAGCTTGTTTGGGGAATGGACACAACAGACGGTGGCTTCCCACACGCTGGCGAAAACAGAAATAACACTTCACATAATGGACATGATTAAACGGCTGACCAAAAATAATCATGTTATAATCAATCAATCCTTAAAAGAGGATTGGAAATGTTGAACCGATTGGTTCCAGCTCCTTCTGCCACGTCCTAATGCCGCCTTCTCTAATTGAACAGCAGAGGGTGCTCAAACACCTATACATACAACCAAGTGGGAAGTCGGAATTTCCAAGCTGAAAATTCCAACTCATACGTTCCGGCTGTCTGCCACCAATGTCACCATCATCAGACACCAGCTAGGCCTTAATTGTAGCTGAACGTTCAGATCTTCTTTTTAATAAAACCCTCCTCTGTGCCACTTCATCATGAAGCTGTATAACTGGAGATACAAAATCCAAAACATGCACTGTGCACGATTACTCCAATCACAGCCACGGAAGCCTGTAACTTCTTCTTGGTATCTTGGTGGCTTCCCTCACTCTTCTCCTTCTTGCACTCAGTTTTTGAGAACTGTCTACTCCACACAGATTTACCACAGAGTGTCATACTGTTTGTATTTCTTCATAACTGATGGAAATAAAGTCCAAGACATTCAGTGACTTGGAAATGATCATGTATCCATCCCCTGAGTTGTTTGAAGAAAACTCATTATGAATGAATGAATGAATGAGTGAATGAATTTATTTGGCACACACACACATACACACACTTAAAAATCTTGTAAAACAAAAACTTGTAAACAATTTCACAGTTTTGTGCAACTGAAAGGGTTTAGGCAGAAGCAAAAGCTTATAAGGCAGAAGCAAAAGCTTATAAACACCCTTATATATATATATATATATATATATATATATATATATATATATATATATATATATACATATATATATATATATATATATATATATATATATATATATATATATATATATATATATATATATATATATAAATGATTATATATATACATATATACATTATATATACATTATATATACATATACATACATATATATATCTATATATATATATAGATATATATATAGATAGATATATGGCTTTTATAGTTTTAATTAATTTCTATCGAGTTGTAGAGATGTAGATGTAGTTGTGTGTTCAATTTGAGTTTAAGGAACATAATTTTAGAATTTTAATTTTTTGCTTTTTTTTTTTTTGTTTGCTTTTGAAATCACAAATTAAAATGTATGAAATACCAAGTGCTCCAATACTTTTGGAGAACACAGTATGTCTGTTTGTCTGTTAGCTGATTAGTTACAGGTACATCCACAAGTATTTAGACAGTGACATAATGTATGTAAATTTCTAATTTTGTCTCTGCAAAGCACCACATATGGTACTGTATGTTAAATTTGTCTGGGATACAGTGTTGTCTGGAGTATAAGTTACAGTTTACTAGTTTGGGAGGTGTCCTGCGACTTACACTCCAGTGCAGCTCATTTATCGAAAAATCACACATTTGTTAATAACAATTATAATCCGCATTTACTGCAGGAATAAGCAACGCCCCCCCACATGACTCTTAATTGGAGTAAGCAGGTATAGAAAATAGATGGACAGTTAATGACTATTTATATCCGACTTACCCAGGAATCAAAGCACTCACTAATAATAAAAGAATAAATGTCAAAAATAAAACTTACGTGACAACAATGCACAATAATCCCAAATTAAAGAACTGAAAATACATCATATCACACACATTAATACAGAAAAAGGGTGCAACTAATTCTCTGGAAAATACGTTAGTCAAATCTCAAAAACTCAGTGGCTGTTCAAGGGGGCTGGTGAGGGAAGCCACCAAGACAGTCTTGTCAGCTATGAAGGAGTTATAGGGTTTGATGGCTGTAATTGAAGAAACTGAGGATTGTTTAACTTTAATCTGTTGTAACACCACATGTACAACATGGTAGATGAAAGAAAACAGATTGAGTCTAGTCTCGGGTCTTCCATGTGCCTTCTGGCAAACTGCAGCTGAAATTTGTAGGCGTGTCACACTTTTTTTTTGTTTTCATGATACCGCCACGAAATACTCGTAGGTCATGTTTTTATGATGCGGTTGCGTTTCAGTCACTAACTCTGTCACCCCAAGGCCGGGTTACATAACCCCAAAATGTAGCACATTTCATAACGATATGACAAACTAATAGATTAAATCACTTTTTGTGACACCATCATGAACGTGGTGTGAGATCGGGTTGGAAATTCCATGTGTTCTTTTTAAGAAAATCCAGCCATCGGAGTGTTTCCCTCACTTGTAGGAGCTCGGTGTGATGGAGAATTCTGCCGCCATGTATCGCTATATTCAAATGACGTGAACGCCAAACGGTTTTGGTCGAGAGCCAAACGGTCCAGCTGGGCTGAAGTCTGAGTGCTGGTTTTCATTTTTCATGGTCCAACAGAGCTGTTTATGGAACATATTATGACAGAATGTCAATGCCTGCTGGTGTCAACATTTAAATGCTGCCAATTATAGTCAGGGAAGTTGCCTTCATGAAGACTCGTCAATATTTTATCCACTAATGGATTAATGCAGTCTGGGAATGTCAATCATTTTCATTATAAAAAGGTCAAAGGGAAATCTGACATGTCACCGGTTAAAAGGCCAACAACACAGCCTGCAAACGAAACAAGATTTGTTACTGCAGATATGTTATTCAGGCTCTTTCTATTCATGCATGTAAAGTTTCTGCATGTTTATTCACTTGGAAATTATTGTCAGCGTGTTGTGACGAGTGTGACGCACTGGGCAGGAGGTTAAACTGCATCCCAGACTGCAGGTGCTTCTCCAGTCTGCAGACTTTATTTATTTGTTCATTATGAGGTTGGTGGACAGACTGGCAGTCCAGTCACCATAAACTGTCTTGTAAAGCTCAACACGTTTCTGCACTCCATGTGTGGAACTCTGTTACTGCCTCCGTCAGAGGACAGCACGCTTTACAAAGACGATCCTCATTCCCAGATAATATAGTCCACGGGACAAGCAGGTATTCTGCACCACTTAGAGGGACTAGACAGTACTTACAGTCCAACCTCAGTGCACCATGGCCTACACAAAATGTATGGTGGCCATCCAGGGTGGCAGCTGTAGCCAGGTAGGTGTTGGGTATTTTCGGCCTGTGATCCCCACCCCGGTAATATTATAGATTTTATGGATTATGGATGTCTCAATAGGACAACTACAGAATCATGACAGTGTGTTCATCAAACACTGGACTTCAATTTTACAAGCTTAAGCCGGGCAGAAATTTAAGAAAAGGTTTTCTGCTTACCTTTGTTGTGGCCACCACAGACGTCCAGCGTTAGCGAATCAACCATCAGACTATAAGACTGCCATGGATTTCTCCGGATTTTCTCTCGAAGACCACATCCGGGTCACGGCACCAGATTGTTGGGGATTTTCTGCCTGTGATCCCCACCCTGGTAATTTAAGGTGGTGAGCAAACGTAAGACTCAAATATTGACAGGAGATGGCCTTAGAAAACCAGATGCTGTATTAAAGAGATGCCAGCATTGAACAAAAGAGAGTCACCATTACAGTGCTGGGGTCTTGAAAACAGACATCTTATGCACCACCGTTAACAAGAACCCTGACCTTTGGGCTCCCCTGCATTTTAAGCATGCACTCGGCCAACCTCCAAGTGGGCGGGCCTTCCCTGCTGGGTGGCTCAGTGGAGCTATGTGATTAGAATTGAGCCCCATGAATCTGGGAGCAATGCTCTTTGACTCAGAGGTTATGAGTTCCTGACTCCTCAGTCCAGTTTCCAGAGTGGCACTGTTGGATGTGCTTGTGGGAGAGTAACGCAGAACTAGAAAGGCTGTAAAAGTACAGCAGTACATGTTTCTGATGTGTACTTCCTCCATCTTACCAGAGGGTGGTTTTAAAAAGATTAAAATCAAATCAATTTTATTTATATAACGCCAAATCACAACAAACAGTTGCCCCAAGGCGCTTTATATTGTAAGGCAAGGCCATACAATAATTACGGAAAAACCCCAACCGTCAAAACGACCCCCTGTGAGCAAGCACTTGGCGACAGTGGGAAGGAAAAACTCCCTTTTAACAGGAAGAAACCTCCAGCAGAACCAGGCTCAGGGAGGGGCAGTCCTCTGCTGGGACTGGTTGGGGCTGAGGGAGAGAACCAGGAAAAAGACATGCTGTGGAGGGGAGCAGAGATCAATCACTAATGATTAAATGCAGAGTGGTGCATACAGAGCAAAAAGAGGTGAATAAAAAGAAACACTGGGTGCATCATGGGAACCCCCCAGCAGTCTAAGTCTATAGCAGCATAACTAAGGGATGGTTCAGGGTCACCTGATCCAGCCCTAACTATAAGCTTTAGCAAAAAGGAAAGTTTTAAGCTTAATCTTAAAAGTAGAGAGGGTGTCTGTCTCCCTAATCCGAATTGGGAGCTGGTTCCACAGGAGAGGAGCCTGAAAGCTGAAGGCTCTGCCTCCCATTCTACTCTTACAAACCCTAGGAACTACAAGTAAGCCTGCAGTCTGAGAGCGAAGCGCTCTATTGGGGTGATATTCTTCAGGTTTCTTCCTGTTAAAAGGGAGTTTTTCCTTCCCACTGTCGCCAAGTGCTTGCTCACAGGGGGTCGTTTTGACCGTTGGGGTTTTTACGTAATTATTGTATGGCCTTGCCTTACAATATAAAGCGCCTTGGGGCAACTGTTTGTTGTGATTTGGCGCTATATAAATAAAATTGATTGATTGATTGATTGATATGGTACTATGAGGTCCCTAAGATAAGATGGGACCTGATTATTCAAAACCTTATAAGTAAGAAGAAGAATTTTAAATTCTATTCTAGAATTAACAGGAAGCCAATGAAGAGAGGCCAATATGGGTGAGATATGCTCTCTCCTTCTAGTCCCCGTTAGTACTCTAGCTGCAGCATTTTTGAATTACTGAAGACTTTTCAGGGAACTTTTAGGACAACCTGATAATAATGAATTACAGTAGTCCAGCCTAGAGGAAATAAATGCATGAATTAGTTTTTCAGCATCACTCTGAGACAAGACCTTTCTAATTTTAGAGATATTGCGCAAATGCAAAAAAGCAGTCCTACATATTTGTTTAATATGCGCATTGAATAACATATCCTGATCAAAAATGACTCCAAGATTTCTCACAGTATTACTAGAGGTCAGGGTAATGCCATCCAGAGTAAGGATCTGGTTAGACACCATGTTTCTAAGATTTGTGGGGCCAAGTACAATAACTTCAGTTTTATCTGAGTTTAAAAGCAGGAAATTAGAGGTCATCCATGTCTTTATGTCTGTAAGACAATCCTGCAGTTTAGCTAATTGGTGTGTGTCCTCTGGCTTCATGGATAGATAAAGCTAAGTATCATCTGCGTAACAATGAAAATTTAAGTAATGCTGTCTAATAATACTGCCTAAGGGAAGCATGTATAAAATGAATAAAATTGGTCCTAGCACAGAACCTTGTGGAACTCCATAATTAACCTTAGTCTGTGAAGAAGATTCCCCATTTACATGAACAAATTGTAATCTATTAGATAAATATGATTAAAACCACCGCAGTGCAGTGCCTTTAATACCTATGGCATGCTCTAATCTCTGTAATAAAATTTTATGGTCAACAGTATCAAAAGCAGCACTGAGGTCTAACAGAACAAGCACAGAGATGAGTCCACTGTCTGAGGCCATAAGAAGATCATTTGTAACCTTCACTAATGCTGTTTCTGTACTATGATGAATTCTAAAACCTGACTGAAACTCTTCAAATAGACCATTCCTCTGCAGATGATCAGTTAGCTGTTTTACAACTACCCTTTCAAGAATTTTTGAGAGAAAAGGAAGGTTGGAGATTGGCCTATAATTAGCTAAGATAGCTGGGTCAAGTGATGGCTTTTTAAGTAATGGATTAATTAATGCCATCTTAAAAGCCTGTGGTACATAGCCAACTAATAAAGATAGATTGATCATATTTAAGATCGAAGCATTAATTAATGGTAGGGCTTCCTTGAGCAGCCTGGTAGGAATGGGGTCTAATAGACATGTTGATGGTTTGGATGAAGTAACTAATGAAAATAACTCAGACAGAACAATCGGAGAGAAAGAGTCTAAACAAATATCGGCATCACTGAAAGCAGCCAAAGATAACGATATGTCTTTGGGATGGTTATGAGTAATTTTTTGTCTAATACTTAAAATTTTGTTAGCAAAGAAAGCCATGAAGTCATTACTAGTTAAAGTTAAAGGAATACTTGGCTCAATAGAGCTCTGACTCTTTGTCAGCCTGGCTACAGTGCTGAAAAGAAACCTGAGGTTGTTCTTATTTTCTTCAATTAGTGATGAGTAGTAAGATGTCCTAGCTTTACGGAGGGCTTTTTTATAGAACAACAGACTCTTTTTCCAGGCTAAGTGAAGATCTTCTAAATTAGTGAGACGCCATTTCCTCTCCAACTTACGGGTTATCTGCTTTAAGCTGTGAGTTTGTGAGTTATACCACGGAGTCAGGCACTTCTGATTTAAGGCTCTCTTTTTCAGAGGAGCTACAGCATCCAAAGTTGTCTTCAATGAGGATGTAAAACTATTGACGAGATACTCTATCTCACTCACAGAGTTTAGGTAGCTACTCTGCACTGTGTTGGTATATGGCATTAGAGAACATAAAGAAGGAATCATATCCTTAAACCTAGTTACAGCGCTTTCTGAAAGACTTCTAGTGTAATGAAACTTATTCCCCACTGCTGGGTAGTCCATCAGAGTAAATGTAAATGTTATTAAGAAATGATCAGACAGAAGGGAGTTTTCAGGGAATACTGTTAAGTCTTCAATTTCCATACCATAAGTCAGAACAAGATCTAAGATATGATTAAGCCAATTGAGTCTAATAATAGATTAAATGCAGTGTTGAGGCTGTCATTCTCAGCATCTGTGTGGATGTTAAAATCGCCCACTATAATTATCTTATCAGAGCTAAGCACTAAGTCAGACAAAAGGTCTGAAAATTCACAGAGAAACTCACAGTAAAGACCAGGTGGATGATAGATAATAACAAATAAAACTGGTTTTTAGGAATTCCAATTTGGATGGACAAGACTAAGAGTCAAGCTTTCAAATGAATTAAAGCTCTGTCTGGGTTTTTGATTAATTAATAAGCTGGAATGGAAGATTGCTGCTAATCCTCCGCCTCGGCCCGTGCTACGAGCGTTCTGGCAGTTAGTGTGACTCGGGGGTGTTGACTCATTTAAACTAACATATTCATCCTGCTGTAACCAGGTTTCTGTAAGGCAGAATAAATCAATATGTTGATCAATTATTATATCATTTACTAACAGGGACTTAGAAGAGAGAGACCTAATGTTTAATGGACCACATTTAACTGTTTTAGTCTGTGGTTCAGTTGAAGGTGCTATATTATTTTTTCTTTTTGAATTTTTATGCTTAAATAGATTTTTACTGGTTATTGGTGGTCTGGGAGCAGGCACCGTCTCTACGGGGATGGGGTAATGAGGGGATGGCAGGGGGAGAGAAGCTGCAGAGAGGTGTATAAGACTACAACTCTGCTTCCTGGTCCCAACCCTGGATAGTCACGGTTTGGAGGGTTTAATAAAATTGGCCAGATTTCTAGAGATGAGAGCTGCTCCATCCAAAGTGGGATGGATGCCGTCTCTCCTAACAAGACCAGGTTTTCCCCAGAAGCTTTGCCAATTATCTATGAAACCCACCTCATTTTTTTTTTTTTTTTTTTTTGGACACCACTAGACAACCAGCAATTCAAGGAGAACATGTGGCTAAACATGTCACTCCCGGTCCGACTGGGGAGGGGCCCAGAGAAAACTACAGAGTCCGACATTGTTTTTGCAAAGTTACACACCGATTCAATGTGTGACCTCCGATTGGCATAACCGGGTGTCATTACTGCTGACGTGAATTACAATCTTACCAAATTTACGCTTAGCCTTAGCCTGCAGTTTCAAATTTCCTTCAATGTCGCCTGCTCTGGCCCCCGGAAGACAATTGACTATGGTTGCTGGTGTCGCTAACTTCACATTTCTCAAAACAGAGTCGCCAATAACCAGAGTTTGATCCTCGGCGGGTGTGTCGTCGAGTGGGGAAAAGCGGTTAGAAATGTGAACGTGTTGGCGGTGTATACGGGGCTTCTGTTTAGGGCTACGCTTCCTCCTCACAGTCACCCAGTCGGCCTGCTTTCCCGGCTGCTCGGGATCTGCTGGAAGGGAACTAACGGCGGCTAAGCTACCTTGGTCCGCACCGACTACAGGGGCCTGACTAGCTGTAGAATTTTCCACGGTGCGGAGCAGAGTCTACAATTTGCCCAGCCTGGCCTCCAAAGCTCCGAATAAGCTACACTTATTACAAGTACCGTTACTGCTAAAGGAGGCAGAGGAATAACTAAACATTTCACACCCAGAGCAGAAAAGTGTGGGAGAGACAGGAGAAGCCGCCATGCTAAATCGGCTAAGAGCTAGTAGCTGCGCTAAGCTAGCGGATTCCTAAAAACACACAAAGTGAATAATGTGTAAATAATTTAGAGGTGATTCAGCAGAGGGAGTGCTTTAGTTAAGGCACGTGAAGATTACACTGTGAAACAAATCATTATCTAGTTATCTAGATCAATCTAACTGTGCAGATTAAACAGCTAACAGATACAGCAAAACACCGCTGTGCTCCGGAACAGGAAGTGATACAATACCGCAGTGAGAGCCAACCACCAGTGACAACACTATTCCTTTGTTTCCTAATATAAGCATCAGGTTGGTCATTGCAGCCAATACTCAAATGGAGCAACATCTCCACCTGGTGGACATTTACCATTTATGCAGGTGTGATGGAGGCTGGCAGGAGTCGCTGTGCATGTGGTAGTCAAGAGACCTCACTCCCCTGACAGCCAAAGCATACTGTGGACACTCAGGCCAGAGCCCAGGTTTTAGTCGACTGGTCAGAACGTCCGCCTCCCATGAGATTGTGAGTTTGTGTCCCGGGGGGAGTGAGTGGGAGGAGCCAACCAACACAACGTAGAAACAGAGAGTACAGGCCACTACACAGGTACCAAACAGCTCTATTGGGTTATAGTCAAAGCCAACCTCCTGTCCTTTTAAATGAAGGAAGCAGAAAATCTTGAGGCCACTTGAGGCTCCAAAAATGCCAAAATTAAATTGCCCACAGCAGAAATCTACATACTCAGCTTTGGTTCCACTCGCAGATACTGTTCTCTGCTGTGGACTCGATACGGCCAACTGGACCCACCCCGTGATATTTCATTTATGGGTTTTGTCGTGATGTAGGTAACATGGCGATGTGCAGACACGGGCTTCATGGTGTCTGTTTCAGGTCTCTGCAGAAAACTTATGGATGACATCATGCAGGCTTTGTCCAGGAAAATACAGTCTACAGCTGTTAAGCCTGGTTCACGATCTTCTGACGGGCAGAATGTGGGGTGTTACTGTAAAAACATGACATCATCACCTTTTAGGACCCCGGCGTTTTACTCCCTTCAGTACAGTGGTGGGTACAGACAACCAAAAAGTTAGCTTTGATAACCATTAATCAGATAACTGACACTAAACCGATAAACTGCTAAAAAATTCATCTTTATTACAGATAACCACTAACCGATAACTTTTAGTATTGATTCGTACACGGCCACATCAGATTACACTGTCGGCTTCTGATAAACCAGTTTCACTTGAAGCGCTGCAGGGGCTGCTGGGTAAATTCAAGAATCACAAACACAACAAAACACATGAAAGATGAATAAATAAAAAATAAAACCCCAAACACTGTCAGCATCTATCAAAAGCAGTAAAACACAGTATTAGAAGTCACAGTTTATCTCAGTATTAGATACACCGTTATTTACTATACAGTTATAGACTTTTGATGAGGTGTACCCGTGATTATGTGGACCTGGTCAGGATGAGGTTCACCGAGGCCTTAGGTGAACCCCATCCTGACCAGTCATCAAAAGTCTATAACTGTTTATTATATGGTAAACAAGAAAATTGGGAGTTTGTCAAACATACTAAAACTGAAAAATCAATCTCAAGATTCAGCTCTTTATTATTACTGTCATACTGCACCAACAGGTCCAAAATACTTCATGAGCACTATCAGGCCCGGCGCCAGAAAAAAATATTAAAGGGGTGATGAGTTTATCACAGGGGGTGGGGTTGCCCCCCCCCCCCCCAAAAAAAAAAGGTGCGCACCGGAGGAGACGTGCCTCTGAGCGTGCGTAATGAATTGGGTGCGCTCCTGGAAAGCTCATGTATTTAGGCTGCACCGTTGTAAGAGATTGACTGACTAAAAGTAAAGAGTGATGACAGTATTTTTTTAATTATTATCTGAACGTATAGACCCTCAGTCAAGTGATCTCTTGCACACCACACAGAGCCGGTGTTCTGTCGAGATGAGGTGCGCCACTCGACACTCTGAGCTGTGACGTACCTTCGTGTTGTCCAATAGGAACGACGCGTCGGGCCAAAACACGGAAGACTCGTGGCAGAAACCACTGATCTGTACAAAATGGATTGGACCAATACGATTGGTGCAGAAACCACTGATCTGTACAAAATGGATTGGACCAATACGATTGGTGCAGAAACCACTGATCTGTACAGAACATTAACGTGTGACAGGACTGCTCAATTAGAGAGCAGTTTTCTGAAGAAAAATCATTGGAAATGTTTTTTTGTGGTTGTTTGTTACCTCAAAATTTCTGATTACTGTTAAAAAAAAGTTTAGAACACTTGTAATTAAAATAGCTAAATAAATCAAATGGTTCTTTAGAAACCTTTCATCTGTAAATTAAAACCACCTGTTATTTCAGATTAGATAATTTCTTGTTTAACATAAGGAACCTCAGACATTTATTTTTAGACAAATAAAATAACATGGAAACTTGTGTATTTTTTTAAGTCTGGTAGATTATTTATATCTCATTTCAACCAGAAAAACAAACACTAAATAAATACAAATGTTTATTATAAATGCAAAAGGAAATAATTTAACAATGTGATTGTAAAGTAGGATTTCTGTGACATCAACCTCATGATGAATTTTTTATAGTCATTTAAACTTGTAATTTTGTCAAAATATGTAATTGCCTTTAATATTATCAGGACAGAGTCATTTCTGAAATATGAATTTGAGTACAATAAGTGGCGAGCTTCTACCTGTGCAAATGTCTTTTGACTTTGATTCGTGGACATTTTTAATGATCCGTTCATTTATTGTTAAAATATAAAATGAAACAGCTTTTTTAAAAATAATAAAATAGTTGCTGTTCAAAGAGCTTTTTATTTAGAAGCAGGTGATGTTCTGCTGGATTCTCTGGACCAGATGAAGGTCTCTTCTGCAGCTTTGAACTCTGGTGGTGTTGCTGAAGAGCAGAGATGTTTTCTTTCGACTGGACTTTGTAGTGTTCAGCTCATCAATGGAAGTTTGGTTGTCTGCACAGCAAATGTTCGTGATTGGGACAAATAAAAATATTTCTTTAAATATAAAGAAACACTAAACAGTTTATATATAAAAAATGGGGAAGAAATGGCAAAAAAAAAAAGATGGAAAAAACGCCCGAAAAAATTTAAAGTTGAGCTTTTGTGGTGTCTGAAAAAAGCTGTAGCTTTATTTGGTAAAAATAAAAAAGACTGAACCATTTACAAATTAAAGTGTTCACTCAGATCAACTGTGCTAAAAGGCTAAGCTAACGTTAGCCGATCAATAAACCTTCACAGTTCAGTAAACGTCACGTTTTATTTTTACATTATTCTCACCTCAGTAAAGCTGCAGAACTAAACTCCGTTGGGCAAACTGGGACTTCGCATATATCCAAAAATGGGAGATTTCGGACTGAGTGGGTTTGCTCCATCACCCCGGCGGCCTGGATCGCTCTGCCCAGTGATGATGCCTGAAGGCCGGCTTCTCCGTGCGGGTCGGCCCGCTGTCGCGGTTTGATCGATATCCCACCAAGTCGACAGTCCTCCCTCGGTCAACGTCACTCCGAAAAGTAGCTGAAAAAAGCTTCTCCCAGCAGGGTGATGGGCGAATCGTTCTACTGCTGTTTTTTAAAGCTTTTTTTGTGGTTCAGGTGACGCAAATTCAAGACAGCGATCGCTGAACTTTATTCAGATTGTGGAAACGGCCAGAGTGTGACGCAGCAATCTTCGCCCCCTTGCCGCTTCCGAAGCGACGCGTCTGACATCACGACGTGTTGGAAAAGCACCGCCCTCTGCCGCACTGACAAGCGCAACCCTCAACCTATCAAATCCCTTGAACACAGACACACGCCATATCCGTTTGTTTTAAAATTAATTACTTTAGTTAATTAATTTGGTTTATTTGTTAAATACGTGATATTATTGAATAACTAATATTTTGCTATATTTTCCAGTATTTCTTTTTCTTTCTTTTTTTATTTTTTTGATAACTCTAACATCCGAGGGGGCGAGGTTGATGACGTGAGGGTGCGTCGCCCCCAAACGCCCCCTCATGGCGCCGGCTATGAGCACAATCTCTGAAGCCTGTTTCACACCGGGGCTGCCTCCAGCTTCCTGTGGTGTCATGATGACGCAAGAATGTCTGCGTCAGGTGCGCGCAGCAGGAGGCAGACAGAAGGTGAGAACGCAGCCTGCAGGTTCTCTGCACAGAGGAATCAGAGTGCAGTTTGGCTGCAGACAGACTGTGCACTCTGACTTATCTTCTACTTTATATTTGTGCTGAGCTGCAGGTCTGCGCTCTGAGTTCTGTTATAGTTTATCTTTCCTACTTTGACCGTGCGCATAAACGAACCGATACTTGATGTGGACATGTCCTGTTTCTATCAGTCTGTGAGCAGGACTTTTATGGACTGTATTTAAACACATTTGTGAGAGAAGACTGAGGAGCTGCTGCAGCCAGCAGCGTTTTTTTTCTGTGCCCTTAGTTTTTACTGCATTGTGTACACGGCGTCGTCATGATGACGCACGACACAACTCGAAGCGGGCCAAAGTAGGCGTTATATCGCGTTATCTGATTGATCGTTATCGATAGAAGGCGTCGCTCGATTGGCTAGCACTACGCTGCACGCGAGGTGTACTCGGCTCCACCAGCGGTCAACTCGGCATGTGGTACAGCTCAGAAAGTGGCAAATGGGCCAATTGGAAGTTGGCAAAATCACGTACCATATAATAAAAACTAAAAGCTGCTGCTTTTTTCACACTCTTTGAACCCTGCGGCTTAAACAACCGAAATACGTCCATTAATGCATCGACTGGCAGAGTAAAATACATGTAGTAAATATAAATTCTTACCTGTTAGTTTCAGTGGGATTCATCTGAAGAAATAATCCATATAAAGCGTCCTGCTTATCCAAATGGTGTGTAAATGGTGAAGAAAAGTCCTCACAGCTTCACAGTGAGAGCTCCTCTCTCCCAGTGACTCTTGGCGATTAAATTATCCCGTCAGCCACAAAGAAATAAAATAAAATAATATTAAAATTAGTCCATTTTGTTTTTGTGTCGACCAGATGATAACACTGTAACGTCCAAAGTGAAGCTGAACTACACTACCCACAATGCTCCCTGCATCAACCAGCCAATCACGTTTTGTGTTTAATGATGATGACATCAGCAAGCAACAGCCAGTCTGCCAAAAACCAATGATCTACACACGACACAGACTAACTAAACTTTGCTGTCTTTACCAGGAAAAAAAATGTTATCAGACTGAAAGTTATCGGAATTAAATTTATCGGAAGATAATTAGTCCGATGATGGTTTTAAAAGTTAGCTGAAAAACTAATCCGCTAGCAAAACGATTATCTTGGATAATTATCAGTTATCGGATTAGCTAAACTGTGCCCACAGCTGCTTCAGTCTTGCAGCTGAACTTGAAGTCCTTCTCTCGGTTCTTCACCGTGAGGATCGCTGATTAAATGTTGTTCGTGTCCTGAGGTCTCCGGTCCCTGAGGACGCCTGCTGATGTAACCACACTGGAAAATGTAAATCACGCGGACCTTCAGGGCTTCATGGACACACACAGTATAAATCCGCTGGAGGGCTGCAGTCTGCACAATGTGTGTTTGCACGTGAACCTGGGGGGCACAGATTTATGAATCCTCGCACCTGACGGCAACGAATCACGGCTGCAGCAGCCCACACGTGCACACTATGGCCCTACATTATAGTGTAATAATGGTGGAGTAATGTAGCGAAGAGCATAAACTGTCCATTATCTGTGGAAGCACTGGGATGATAAAAAAAACTCCACATCCCTCTTTTCCCCTCTGCATATGTGGTTAAGTAAAGTTTTCTCATAGTTACAAGCTGTAATTGTGAAGTACTAATTGATAATTACAAAATAATATGTCATAATTATGAGATTGTCATCTAGAAATATGAGACACAACATGATAAATATGTTGTCATAAAAAAGTATGTTCAAAATATTAAGTTACATAGTCACAATTACAACAGAGTAACTCTTAAATAGCAGGAGTTTGTAATCATGAAATACTATGAAATTATATTAAGTAGTGCGATGAGGAATTTTCTCAAAAATTACGACTCATTGTAATAAGAAACTATGAAATACAAACTAAATGTCATATTTATGACACAGATCACATATTCACTACTTCATGTCTTTTATGCCGTCATAATCTATAATAACATGATAGAATATTTTATTACAACTATTACCATGTAATTGAGATTTGTTTCAATTATCTTTTAGTTTGTGGTAATTTAAACTTTGTGTATTATAATTACAAGTTTATAATTTGTAATTTGTGTAGCTTATCTCATAGAGATAAGCTGCTTTGTTGTGAGTTGTAATTAAGTGAAATCAATCTTATTATTATTTCTTGGTTTCTCAAATTAAATACCAAACTTCTTTTATGACCCACTGTTTGATAATGATATGATAGTATCTCAACAGTTTGACTTAATGTCTTATGATTGCGAATATTTCTTAATTATGACAATATATGTATTGTAATTAAAACTTAGTATCTCATAAATACATGCTCATGATTCTAACTTAGTTCTTCTAATTTAGTATCTTGTAGTTGTTGTTTCGCATCATTTATTGTAATTATGAGATAAAATCATATTATTGTGATTTATTGTAATTACATTGTAACTGAGTGTGTTGTAATTATAACTCATGTCATAATTACAAAGTAGCGTTTCACCATTTTAATTGAGTGTCTCATATTTACAATTTACTATCGTGAATTATGACTTTACATCTAATTATGCTCCAGTCTCTCTCACTGGTATAATTCTATGATGCTATCTTGTAATTATACTTTTTGATTTTCTCATAACTATGATTTACCATCTGGTAATTATTGCTTATCATGTTTTATGGCCTACTGAATTGTAATTATGAGATATAATCTCAATATTATGATTATTTTATCACAAAAAGAGATGTTTTCTCAAGTACAATTGAGAAAAATTATAGAAAAAAATCATGACCAAAATATGCTTGGTTCGAGTCCCCATCAGACTGAGAAATCACTAAGGTTTCTTGGGCAAGGACCTGAATCCCTAAATTTTTCGCGGCGTGTAGTTGAGCACCTTACATGGCCACATGCTGCTATCGGAGCATATGTGAATGAATGAATGTGAACCGTGATTACAAAGCACTTTGAGCATCTGTGTCAGATTGAAATGCAGTCCGTTTAGTGTCTCATAATTTCACATTTGTGTCTCATAAATAGAATTTATTATCATAATCATGATGTTGCATCTCAGTCACGTCCAAACAGTCTTTTCAGCAGTGTCAGAGACAAACAGGCAGTGGACGGACGCCTTTAATGGACTGTTTTCCGTGCGGCACCAGTGGCTGGTCAACGTGCAGATACACTGTAGCTACGTACAGATTTAAAAGCTGGTCTTGGCTGTGAGAGGAAACAGACCCAGGAGCACCACGTCTCCTCCTAAGAACACGGTGACATTTTCCAGCTCAATTCAGACAAGAAAATCAGGTCAGATTTGACTGCACTCAGAGTCCACATCGTGTTCTGTCACACTTGACTGTTTGCTGCCAAATCCTACAGAAATGGATTGTCTAACAGTCCCAGAAATTCTTTTATTTAAAGTCACACCTGTCCACACCTGTCTGCTGGAAAATCACAGGCTCATGAATACAAACATGATTTAAGTTTCTGTACTGACAGCAGGCTGGAAAAAGAAGCTGGAGGTCTGTCTTCCCTCCACGTCCAAATAGATCTTTAGGCTGGTTTTCTCTTCTCAGCTGTGACTCGTCTCAACCAACTACATGCTTTCCCAGCTGAGGCTGATGCCCATTTTCAGCTGGATGGACCGGGACAATGCATACGAAGTGTCTGGCTGAAGGACACAGACAGCTAGAATCACCAGGAATCTAACCCAGGTTCACGTTACTTTATTTACCCACAGGTAGATTTAGTTAGCAGCTGAAAAGTCCAAGGCATCCACTGACATGATGGAAACCATCAGAGGGCTCTACGTTCTCAGGGTGCAGGACTACTTTGTGTCCCTAGGGTGAATAAAAAGTCTGCAGGTCACAGAGCTTTCTCTTATCATGCCCCTGTTCTGTGGAATGATCTCCCTGTGTCAATAAAACAATCAGATTCTGTGGAGACTTTCAAGTCCAGACTTAAGGCGGCCTCAACTTTACCTAAATTCTGGGTCTTTTAGTGAAGCTTAGCACTAGTGGCCGGCGATCACCTTAGTATTTCTTCTGTTTTTCTTGTTGTTTAATGCTGACAAATTATACTGTATTTGTTGTCTTTCTGATGCCTGATTATGTTTTTTCTCTCTGTTTGAGGTGCAGCTCCATCCAGAGATGGGAGTTTTGTCTTGTTCTGCAACCTTCTCTTCTTGTGCACCAGCATGGACTCCCAAAAGTTCCCCAAATTTCCTGTATAATTTCCTGTATTGTCTATTATGTCAGCAGAAACTCAGCCACATGGGGTGTGCAGCCAGTACATTCTGAGTGCCGGTCCCAAGCCCGGATAAATGAGGAGGGTTGCGTCAGGAAGGGCATCCGGCGTAAAACAAGCCAACCCAACTATGCAGACTCAGAATCGAATTCCCATACCGGATCGGTCGCGGCCCGGGTTAACAACGTCTGCCACTGGTGCTATTGCCCAACAGGGTGCCGGTGGAAATTGGGCTACTGCTGGGTGAAGACGACGAAGAAGAGGGGGAAAATGTTGCCACGAACAGCGGGAGAAGAAGAAAACTAGAAGGGTGGAAATGAGAGTGGGGACTTTGAATGTTGGTAGTATGACTGGTAAAGGGAGAGAGCTGGCTGATATGATGGAGAGGAGAAATGTAGACATATTGTGTGTGCAAGAGACCAAGTGGAAGGGAAGTAAGAGCAGGAGCATCGGCGGTGGGTACAAGTAGTTGTACCATGGTGAGGACAGGAAGAGAAATAGTGTTGGGGTCATTTTAAAGGAAGAGTATGTTAAAAGTGTGTTGGAGGTTAAGCGAGTGTTTGACAGGGTGATGAGTGTGAAGTTGGAAATTGAAGGGGTGATGATGAATATCATCAGTGCATATGCCCCACAGGTAAGTTGTGAGATGAAGGAGAAAGATTATTTCTGGAGTGTGTTAGATGAGGTGGTGGAGAGTGTGCCCAAGCATGAAAGAGTGGTGATAGGAGCAGACTTCAATGGGCATGTTGGTGAAGGGAACAGAGGTGATGAGGAAGTAATGGGTAGATATGGTATCAAGGATAGGAATGGGGAAGGACAGATGGTAGTTGATTTTGCAAAAAGGATGGAAATGGCTGTGGTGAATACCTACTTTAAGAAAAGGGAGGAGCACAGGGTAACATATAAGAGTGGAGGAAGGTGCACACAGGTGGACTACATTCTTTATAGGAGATGCAAGCTAAAAGAAATCACAGACTGTAAGGTGGTAGCAGGAGAGAGTGTCACTAGACAGCATAGGATGGTTGTTTGTAGGATGACTTTAGAGGTAAAGAAGAAGAAGAGAGTGAGAGCTCAACAAAGGATCAGATGGTGGAAGCTGAAGGAGGAAGACTGTTGTGTGAAATTTAGGGAGCAGGTGAGAGAAGCACTGGTTGGAGGGGAAACAATTTTGGACAACTGGAAAAGTACTGCAGATGTGGTGAGGGAGACAGCTAGGGCAGTACTGGGTATGACATCTGGACAGTAGAAGGAAGACAAGGAGACTTGGTGGTGGAATGAAGAGGTCCAGGAAAGCATAAGGAGAAAGAGGTTGGCGAAAAAGTTTTGGGATAGTCGGAGAGATGAAGAAAGTAGACAGGAGTACAAGGAGATGCGGCGTAAGGCGAGAAGTGGCAAAAGCAAAAGAAAAGGCATATTGCGAGCTGTATTGCGAGCTGTACAAGAGGTTGAATAGTAAGGAAGGAGAAAAGGACTTGTACCGATTGGCCAGACAAAGGGACAGAGCTGGAAAGGATGTGCAGCAGGTTAGGGTGGTAAAAGATGCACATGGTAATGTGCTGACAAGTGAGGAGTGTGTGCTGAGAAGGTGGAGGGAATATTTTGAAGAGTTGATGAATAAAGAAAATGAGTGAGAGAAAAGGCTGGATGATGTGGTGAGAGTAAATCAGGAAGTAAAAGAGATTAGCAAGGAAGAAGTGAGGGCTGCTATGAAGAGAATGAAGCGTGGAAAGGCAGTTGGTCCAGATGACATTCCAATGGAGGCATGGAAATGTCTAGGAGAGATGGCAGTAGAGTTTCTAACCAGATTGTTTAATAAAATCTTGGAAAGTGAGAGGATGCCTGAGGAGTGAAGACGAAGTGTGCTGGTTCCTATTTTCAAGCACAAGGGTGATGTGCAGAGCTGCAGTAGCTACAGAGGCGTAAAGCTGATCAGCCACAGCATGAAGTTATGGGAAAGAGTAGTAGAAGCTAGGCTTAGAAAACAGGATCTGTGAGCAGCAATATGGTTTCATGCCGAGAAAGAGCACTACAGATGCAATGTTTGCTCTGAGAATACTGTTGGAAAAGTACAGAGAAGGACAGAAAGAGTTACATTGTGTGTTTGTGGACTTAGAAAACGCTTATGATAGGGTGCCAAGAGAAGAGTTGTGGCATTGTATGAGGAAGTCTGGAGTGGCAGAGAAGTATGTTAGGGTAGTGCAGGACATGTACAAGAATAGTGTGACAGCGGTGAGATGCGCAGTCGGAATGACAGACTCATTCAAGGTGGAGGTGGGATTACACCAAGGATCAGCTCTGAGTCCTTTCTTGTTTGCAGTGGTGATGGACAGGTTGACGGATGAGATCAGACAGGAGTCCCCATGGACTATGATGTTTGCAGATAACATTGTGATCTGTAGCGAGAGTAGAGAGCAAGTTGAGTCTAGTCTGGAGAAGTGGAGATATGCTTTGGAGAGAAGGGGAATGAAAGTCAGTAGAAGCAAGACTGAGTACATGTGTGTGAATGAGAGGGAGCCCAGTGGAATAGTGCAGTTACAAGGAGTAGAAGTGGTGAAAGTAGATGAGTTTAAATATTTGGGGTCAACTGTTCAACGTAATGGAGAGTGTGGTAGAGAGGTGAAGAAGAGAGTGCAGGCAGGGTGGAGTGGGTGGAGAAAGGTGGCAGGAGTGATTTGTGATCAAAGAATATCAGCAAGAGTGAAGGGGAAAGTTTACAAAACAGTAGTGAGACCAGCTATGTTGTATGGTTTAGAGACAGTGGCACTAACAAAAAGACAGGAGGCAGAGCTGGAGGTGGCAGAGCTGAAGATGTTGAGATTCTCTTTGGGAGTGACAAGAATGGACAAGATTAGGAATGAACATATCAGAGGGACAGCTCAGGTGGGACGGTTTGGAGACAAAGTCAGAGAGGCGAGACTGAGATGGTTTGGACATGTGCAGAGGAGGGACCCAGGGTATATAGAGAGAATGATGCTGAGGATGGAGCCACCAGGCAGGAGGAGAAGAGTGAGACCAAAGAGGAGGTTCATGGATGTGCTGAAGGAGGAAATGCAGGTGGTTGGTGTGACAGAGGAAGATACAGAGGACAGGGTGAGATGGAAACGATTGATCTGCTGTGGCAACCCCTAACGGGAACAGCCGAAAGACAAAGAAGAAGAAGTCTTTTATGTCAGCAGAATGGCCCAAGCAGAGGGTCACCCCTTTGAGTCTGGTCTGCTTGAGGTTTCTTCCTCAGAGGGAGTTTTTTCCTTACCACTGTTGCTCTGGGGGTTAGTTAGGTTAGACCTTACTTGTGTGAAACGCCTTGAGGCAACTTTGTTGTGATTTGGAGCTATATAAATGAAAATAAATTGAAATTGAAGTTGAGGGCTGACTGATTTAAACAGCTTTTTAAGTTGGTTGTTTTCAGTGCAGGCAGATGTATATTTAGTTGTACATTTATAGTGTGGTGTGTAGCGCATCAGTGAAGTGTGTGAAGATGGTGGCATGATGTGTCATATTTCATGAAACTATCTGCAGAAATTTACTAAAAACACTTTTTGGTGATTTTAACTTTGGGTTCTGAGAACAAATTTCCACATTTTGGGAAAGTGTGCAGAGTTAATTAATTCAATTTAAAATTTCAATTTATTTTCCTTTATATAGCACCAAATCACAACAGAGTTCGTTTCACACAAGTAAGGTCTAACCTTGCTAACCCCCAGGGCAGCAGTGGTAAGGAAAAACTCCCTCTGAGGAAGAAACCTCAAGCAGACCAGACTCAAAGGGGTGACCCTCTGTTAGGGCCATGATACAGACATAAATTACAGAACAATTCACAGAACGAACATACAGGAAATGCTGTTGGTGCACAGGACAGGAGGGTCTCCAGCACAAATACAACTCCCATCTCTGGATGGAGCTACACCTTAAACAGAGAGAAAAAACAGAATCAGGCATCAGAAAGACAAGAAATACTGTATAATTTGTCAGCATTAAACAACAAGAAAAATAGAAGAAATACTAAGGTGATTGCCGGCCGCTAGCCCTAAACTTCACTAAAAGACCCAGAATTTAGGTAAAGTTGAGGCCGCGACACGCTCCGTTTACTAATAAAATGAATTAAAAGAATAAAGAGCGCAGAACTATACCAGTATGCTAGCCATATGAAAGGGGAAAGAAGTGCATCTTAAGTCTGGACTTGAATGTCTCCACAGTATCTGACTGTTTTATTGACACAGGGAGATCATTCCACAGAACAGGGGCACGATAAGAGAAAGAGAATAAGAGAAAATATTAAAAGTGGGTTGGACTTGAAATTAGAGAAACTAGTTAAGTCATGTTGTTGTGACGTGTGGATTAGCATTAGCTACAAGTGTTAGCATATGTCAGGTGAACAACAAATCACGTGTTATTGTATAACATTTTCCATTTTCCTTCAAAAGGGAAGAAAAGAGATTAAAAACATTAACAATACATTTAAAAATATAAATATAAATTAATTGATCTGGAAGCACATTAAAACAAGATAAGACAAGAACAAAAGTCAGGATTTTATTTTTATTTTTTCAGCGTGACCTTCAGAAATGAGGCTGTAAATGTGATCTGAGTTTCTATTTTCTGACTGTGACTGTGTTTGGAGTCCAATCACACAGAAGGCTGTTTGTTCAGCCAGAGCCCCTGCTGACTTTATAAGTAAAAAAAAGTATCTTATTTTTCTCTGAGTGTGTTTAGCTGCAGAATAAATGTGGCTGAAAATCTCCTGAGTCAGACCTACAGTCTCCCAAACATTAACGCTGAGTCATCCTGAATCCACTCATCTATCCTGTTTGATTGATGTGCAATGACATTTTATAATTGAAGCAATTGTCAACAACACCTAAACACAACTGCTGCTCTTTATGGAATTTTTTTTCACCCTTTCAACCTTTTTTTAATTTTTACCCTGTGCACACAAAATACGACCATTTCATATTTCTTTCACAGTTCCTCCTCTGGGATTGTACATATGGAGTTTACAAACTGTCAGTTTGAACAAAGGTCTCTCAGTCCTGAGGGGGATCCATGTTAATATTGACTACACTGGTAATTTGTTTGGCCAAAGTAATGTGTACATAATTGAACACAGGTTTGTTGAGGGGATAGTTAACCTTAATTATTCTCATGTGCAATAAACGTTCAAGTCACATGAATCAGAGTTTGCTGGTGTAGCACATTCTGACAAAGACAGCAAATGGGACACCAGTCAGGTGGTTATCTGACAGGCAGGTTGAGCAAAGATGGTTGAACACAAATGCGAGGTTCACACAAAAGGCTTTAGTGGTGTGGATAGCAGAGGTCGGTACACAAGTAAGCAGTCCAAAAAACACAGCAGTACAAGGCTTAAGCATGGTTGTTCAAACAGGCAGGAGGTCATAAACAAAACGAGGCAGGCAGGACTATGGAACACGAAGAACAGAGCTGGTGAGAAGTAGAGGATGACATTTTTCGGGAATTCCCGTGGGTCACGTGTTTCCTGCAGGATTCCCGCGGGATGGGAATCAAAATTTTATCAATCCCGTGATTGGGATGGGACGGGAATAAAAATGAATGGGAGCGGGAAGGAGCGGGAATGCCAAAAATAGATGATGATTTTCATCTATTTAAAACATCCAAAACGCGTTCACACCGGGCGCGATCAGACGCTACAAATTCACGGGGGTCGCGTGGCGACGGGTGCGCCTCCTTTGCCCGGTGTGTCGCTCTGCTTTTACTGCGAAAATTCGCCCCGGTGCGTCATCAAATAGGAGGAGCTTCCATTCCGCCGGCTCCGGTTGTCAGTCAGGTTAACATGACGGACCTGATCACACGGAGCGAGTTGTTGTGGAAAGCTCCCAATACAGAGAGTATCATTATTTGCTCCAGGAGCTGAGTCTGGATGACGGCTGCTTTCAGCGGTCCTTCCGCCTCTGCAGGACCCAACTTGAGGACCAACTGTCCCGTTCACGCGCGCACATGTCCATCCATCCATCCATTTTCTTCCGTTTTATCCGGAGTCGGGTTGCGGGGGCAGCAGCTCAAGCAAAGCCGCCCAGACCTCCTGATCCACACACACCTCCCCCAGCTCCTCCGGGGGAACCCCAAGGCGTTCCCAAGCCAGCCGAGAGATGTAGTCCCTCCAGCGTGTCCTGGGTCTTCCCCGGGGCCTCCTCCCAATGGGACGTGCCCGGAACACCTCTCCAGCGAGGCATCCAGGGGGCATCCGGAAAAGATGCCCGAGCCACCTCAACTGACTCCTTTAAACGTGGAGGAGCATGCGCGCACATGTAAACAATTAAAAAAAAAAAAGAAACTCCGCTGCTTGCTGCTGCTCGCTCTTCCACCAAAAAACTCTGTCATAATTGTGTTTAGAAACCAGTCACCATTTGCTTTATTATACACCTGTGTAGTTAATTAATAAAATATTCTCCACAGACGATTTGCTTGCGCGCGCACGTAAAAAAAAAGAAAGAAAGAAACTCCACTGCTTGCTGCAGGGCTGCTCCTCGCTCTTTCCCAAAAAAACTCTGTCATAATTGTTTTTAGAAACCAGTGTGTAGTTAATTAATAAAATATTCTCCACAGATGATTCGCTCGCGTGCGCATGTAAAATAAAAAGACAAAGAAACTCCGCTTGCCGTGGTGCTGCTGCTCGCTCCACAAACTCTGTCATAATTGTGAAATAAAAGACAAAAGAGACATAAGTCCTGCTCACAGGCTGCTACCAGATGCAGGACATGTACACATTTTCAGTCAAACTCCAGACATCTCCACGTCACTACATATTCAGTCCCTGATTGATCATCACGGCGCGAGACATACGGGAGTGGGATGGGAGTGGGACTGATTTTGCGTGGGAGCAGGATGGGATTGGGAGTCATCTTTACAGGAGTGGGACAGGATGGGATTTATTTTTTTACTCAAGTCCAGGATTGGAACAGGATGGGATTTTTTTTCTGGGAGCGGGATGGGACGGGAGTGAAAATCCACTCCCGTGTCATGCTCTAGTGAGAAGGCACAAGGCGCATCAATCTGGTGAAGACTAGCAGCACCCAGTGAGTTTATATAACCCCAAGTGATGAGTTGCAAATTAGGAACAGGTATGCATGGAAAGCACCAGAACCAGGGAGTGGCCAGAGAGAGAGAAACTCCCACCACCAAGAACCCAGGGACAGACAAGAGAGATAGAGACAGACAGACCCAATCAGAAAAACCCAGCAAGAGAATAAACACACAGAAAAACCAATGAACAACATGGCAAAATCTCAGACCCTGACATTACCTAAGATCTTTAGTATTTGAAGATTCAAACACACAATCACAGATCATATAGCAGATGAGTTCTGTCGAAAAGTACAAAGTACATCCTCTTTTTACTTCACTCATTGTGGTCTCAAAGCAGGACAAAGTCCAAACAGGAAATCATCCAGAGCACAGACACTGTTCATGATCATAATTAGAGTCAGAGTCCGTTCCTGTTTCTTCATCCTGTTCTCCATGGTTGGGACACTTTCACTAGCATGTTTTCAGCAGAAGAGACGACTTGATTTCAGTAACTTCAGTCAGGTATGAGGCCCCATTAAATTTTACCACAGTCCTTTTCACACTTCTTCCAGCCACAGTATCGTTCTGCTTGTCACAGTGGACACTGAGCCACGCTAATGTAGGTTTAAAAGGGTTATTATAATTCAACCTTTGACACACGTATCATTCCAGTAACACAAAAAAAAAATCATAACAAAGCAGCAATACATAGCAGACTGTTGATAAACATACATTGTTATTATAATTCTAATGGTAAAAATATGATTGACAACATTGATAACAATAATTTTCATAACAAACTGCCACACAGCCGACACACTGTCACTCACACACCATGTGCCCCACAACATCATGCAGCCACCACGCACTCCCCACTACATTCTGCCACGCACTGTCCGCCCCATTGCGTCATGTAGCCGCCGCCCCACCCTGCCCCACGCTGCCCCACGCTGCCAGATAGCTACAACTCCAAACCATAAATAAATAATAAAACAAAAAAGAGACAAAGTAAAATAAAGAGTAAAATGTAGTTGGAAACATTTTAATTTGATTTAATTTCATTTATTTTTTTTGCATAGTGCCAAATCACAACAAAGCTGCCTCAGGCGCATCACACAAGTAAGGTCTAACCTTACCAACCCCCAGAGCAAGAACACAGGCAACAGTGAAGAAACCTCAAGCAGACCAGACTCAAAGGGGTGACCCTCTGCTCGGGCCACGCTATCAATGCACTAGACAAATATACAGGAAATTTTGGGAGTCCATGCTGGTGTCCAGGACAGGAGGCCTGCAGAAGAACACACCCACTCCCACCTCTGGATGGAGCTGCACCTCACATATAAAAAACAAAAACAAAACAAAAAACAACCAAAAAAAAAAGCTAAACTACAAATAAGGTATAATTTATCAGCATTAAGCAACAGCAAAAATAGAAGAAATACTAAGGTGAGACAGAGATGTAGTTGCTCATTTAGGAAACACCAGAGAAAAGAAACAGGTTTTTAAAGAGTCTTTAAAAGTCTCCAAGGACGGGGATGATGTAATATTAAAGGGGAGACTATTGCAGAGCCTGGGGGCAGCCGCTGCAAAGTCTCGTCTTCAATCTGGTTTTAGGAACCTCCAACAACAGTTGGTCAGAAGACCTTAAGGCTGTGGTTGGGGTGTGAGGAAAAACAATTAAAGGACGTTTAAAATCAACTCAGTGATCCAGTGAAGAGCAGCCAAAACCAGCGTAATGTTGTACTTTTTCTTTCCCGAAAGAAGATGAGCAGCAGCGTTCAGAATAAGCTGGAGGCGGTTTAGAGAGATCTGAATCAAACCAACATACAGAGCAACCCGGTGTCAGGGCAAGTCCTGATTCAGCAGCACCAAATACACATTAATCTATTGGTTCGTGATATCGGGACAAAAAGTGCCTCATTTTCGTCATGGCAGCATGAATTCATTCCTATTCATTCTGTGATGGCTGCACAAAATTAAAAGTGAAGCGGGGGGGTAGGAGTAGGATTAGGAATAGTGAGTAAAAAAAAAAAAAAACTCACGAAAATTTGACTCATTTCGTTACGGGAGCACGAAAAAAAGTGATAGTGGGCGGTACAGAGAGTTACAAACATCTAGTCTGCGTGTGACAAAGGCGTGGATGACCTTCTCAAGGTCAATCCTAGAGAAAACCACGTATCCACTGTCTCGCGGCGTCAAGCAGCTGCCTCCTCGCACCACTACTTAGTTGTGACCCCACACTTCCACACACCTGCTACCTAACGGCAGCACACATCTGCTGCCCAGCGGCGTCAAGCAGCTGCCACTCCATGTTGCCACAAGCCCACTGCGCCACGCAGCCCACATGCACCCACTGCCACACACCTGCCGCCACGCAGTCGCCACACAGCGTCTGTGCAGCCACTCAGATTCTGTGCTGCTGATGTTTTCATCCAGCGATGTTTGCATAAAATAAGACGTTTCTTGGTTTCTGGCTCAACATTTTCAGTTTGTCTTCGTCCGTCAGAGCCGTGAGCTTTGTACATAAACTGTAACACACACCCCCACCACCATTTTTATTCAAATGTATTTTTTAATTTGCTCTCATTAAAAACATCTTTACTTTGCTCTGAGCTCTGCTGTGGTCCAATTAAAGTCATTTTGTTGTGTTTTGGCTTGAAGCGGTCCGACTCGTTCGTCCTGGAGTTTCTCATCAGGGCGAAAGCTCAGCGTCTTTAAACACATGAAATTATTCATGGAGCATGAATTCCTGGATGACGAAAACACGCAGCGTTTTAAAAAATGCAGTGCAAATGGGACAGTTAAAGGAATATAACGTCACAAGAACCATTAAAACCAGCCATAGTTAAATGAAGATGACCTAAAAACGAACTGGATGAGCACTCAGAGTGCAGACCTCTGACAGACATCAACAGTCCTGCAGCTTTTTCTTTTTTTAATGTTATTAACATTACAATATGTTTATAGTGACACATTTTTATTTCACTGTAACAGATCTTTCTGTAGATCTGCAGCAGGTTGACCTGTGTATCTACTGAACCATTTACCTACTGACCTTCTGCTGTGCTGTGACAGTGTGAGCACTCCCCTTTTCAGTGTTGTAAAATGACATATTTTGGGTGCTTTACTGGTTTTGTACGTTTAGATTTGGATCTAGCTAGCTAGCTAGATGGCTAGCTAGCTAGCTAGCCATCTGCCTACCTATCCATCTAACTACGTATCTACCTAATCATTGTAACCATTGTATGATTTATTATTGCCTGAAATAAGTATTTGATACAGTAGAAAAACAGACTTTAATATTTGGTACAGAAACGTTGGTTTTCAGTTACAGAGGTCAGACATTTCCTGTAGTTCTTGACCACGTTTGCACAAACTGCAGGATCAAATACTTATTGTATCACTGTACCTACCTACCTACCTCCTTACCTGTCTACCTACCTATCTACCTAAACATCTACCTACCCATCTATCTACTTACCCATCTACCTGTGTATCTACCTAACCATCTACCTACCTAACCATCTACCTACCTAACCATCTACCTACCTAACCATCTACCTACCTAACCATCTGCCCACTTACCTGTCTACCTTCCCATCTACCTATTTAGCGGCCTACCTAAGTACCTAGCCATCTACCAACCAACCAACCAACCGTGTATTTGCACATGTTTCTATATCTTGGCGCCCTTTGATGAATTTTCAATAAATCTTCACTTTTCCACACAGTTTTCTTTTGACGTGTCAGTGGATGAACACATGATTATTTCCAAGTCATCGAATATGTCGTGAACTTTATTCACATTGATCATTAACAAATAGAAACAGGTGTGGGAGTGTGCATAGGTGCCATGCATTGATGATTCCACCACACCACCGAACAGTAATTACACATCATGTCCTGGATGGTAACCACCAAGGCTGGCCCATACCCACCTCTCCAATGTGACCACCTGTCTGCTGCAGCCAGGTGAAAAGTGGGCGTGTCCTTGGCCTCTAGAAACTGGGGTCCTTAACCATGCTGGATCATAGCCATGGACAAGCTGATGTTCCCTCACAATGTAAAGTCTTTCCAGCGGTTCCCAAGAATCCTCCATGTAGACCTGATACCAAAGACATCCAGTCCTCACCTTAGGTCACTGCTTAGCGTCTAGGTCTCACATCCATACAGTCAGACAGGAAGCACTGGGACCCTAAAGACGTGGACCTTTGTTCTCCTTAAGATATCAGCATCACCAAACACCTCTGACCTTTGACCTCATGACTCCACAGACTTGTTCCAGCCGTCTCTCGACCTCAAAGGCAGAGGACCCAGAGGTGTGGGTGAACCAGGAGGCATTTTGGAGATGACTCCACACCCATATAATGACACAAATTTACAGAATATGTAAATGAGGTTTCCCAGCTCGTACCCTAGTAAAACACACAGCACAGTTTTTTAACCACAAACAGTGAATGTAATGAGACGTAGAGTATCAGGCTGCGTAACCAACAGCGTAAAGATGTAAATGCACTCGGTTTGTGCACTTCATCTGTAAACAGGTGCACTGTCGTTTATTCTGCGAGGTTTGGTGGATTAATGTTCAGGAACAAGATGAACAGCTTCAGCTGCTGAGAGAAATTACTCGCAGAGCCACATGAAAAATTAAACAGCACGTCCTGCATCATTAACCGAACACCATGTCTCCGGTTTTTATCCGCTTCTTATTTTTCATGTGAGAAAAATCAGTGCTGGGAACTGCAAGAAGAATGAAGTATTGGCGGAGTGTTCTGACGGCGAGGTGTGGCACGCCGTACTGGCGGCCAGATAACATCATCTTAAGGTGAATAGATGAAGGCTACTGTAAGTAAGAAGTTTTCAGAAAATCAGAAGTGTGCAAACTGCCCCTATAGTGCAGCAGATAACTGAAACAATCATGCAAATGGTGATAAAAGCATCAAATTCTGCAGAAATACTCCTTAGACACTCCTCTTTTAAAAAACCGATTGGCCACTTGAATTTTCAATCGGTGGTCAGGTAGAGGTCAATTGAAGAATTACACAGAGGTCAAAATTAAAAGATGCTCCAATTGTATTGAAAAATATTCCACATTATTTGAATGATCATAAAGATTCCAAAAAGGTATAGTTTGGACTATCTGTGACTGAATTCTATGGAGTTATGGGATAAAAACAGCAAGAATGGTGACAAAGGTCAGTGTCATTTTCTACAGGGGTCAAAAGTTAAAGTTGCCCCTAAATTGGAGCAACTTTAACTTTAACTTTAAGCTAATAGGATTAATAAATGGAATAGTGTTGACAGTGTTGAATGTTTGGTCTCCAAAGTAAAGGTCAAACAAGGTCTACGTCTATTGGATTCTATGACATGTGACATATGTTACCCCGTAACGTGATAAGTAAGAATGATACATGCTCCAGACTATTCCTTTTTAAAACCATGTTAACTCAACTAGCAATTTGCATCACTTTTTACCAAAATTGGAGCAACTTTAACTTTTGACCCCTGTACAAAATGACACTGACCTTTATCGCCATTCTTGCTGTTTTTATCCCATAACTCCATAGAATTCAGTCACAGATAGTCCAAACTATACCTTTTTGGAATCTTTGTGATCATTCAAATAATGTGGAATATTTTTCAATATGATTGGATCATCTTTTAAATTTTGACCTCTGTGTAATTCTTCAATTGACCTCTACATGACCAACGATTGAAAATTCAAGTGACCAATTGATTTTTTCAAGAGAGGATTGTCTGAGGAGTATTTCTGCCGAATTTGATGCTTTTATCACCATTTGCAGGATTCCGCTCTAAATATTCTCTTATCCACTGCACTCACTACTAGCGGTTGGAGGTAATTCAGCTCATTAACTCCGCCCCCTTTGCATAATATTTTTTTTCCAAATGGTAGAAACTGATTTTAACACATCTGATCTCATCACATCCCAGATGTGAAGCAGAGTCAGTCCTGATTAGTGTGTTTCTACAGGTACAGCTGGAAGGGCATCTGGAGCTGAAAGACAAAAACAAGTAGAAACTGATTTTAATACTCAAATTTAAGCCGAGGTGGCTGAAAGTCCAGAACTCCAGAAAATACTCATTTTTTTCTGAATGAATTCACATCAATGACTACATCTAATGTGTTATCCCAAAAGAGGTATAAATCAGTTATTGTTCCCGACATTATAATCTGTTTGAAAAAGAATTTGAAGTTAGGAGCCATTCCGTCATGCTGATGTTAGCTATTAGCATCATGTGATGTAAAACAAAACAGAAGACGTTGGTTTCAATAGTCA
Source organism: Thalassophryne amazonica (assembly GCF_902500255.1). Taxonomy (NCBI): domain Eukaryota; kingdom Metazoa; phylum Chordata; class Actinopteri; order Batrachoidiformes; family Batrachoididae; genus Thalassophryne; species Thalassophryne amazonica. Next base: position 112,583,975 of record NC_047110.1, on the reverse strand, counting down.
TGAACAATTAAATCCATCATGAATCACTGTGGACGATATAGACACCCTCATTTCTTTGAAAAAGGAATTTGAAGTTAGGAGCCATTCCGCCATGCTAACTTTAGCCATTACCATCCATCACGCTACAGTGGGGTAAAAAAAGTATTTAGTCAGTCCCTGATTGTGCAAGTTCTCCTACTTAGAAAGATGAGAGAGGTCTGTAATTTTCATCATAGGTGCACTTCAACTATGAGAGACAAAATGAGAAAAAAAAAATCCAGAAAATCACATTGTAGGATTTTAAAAGACTTTATTTGTAAACTATGGTGGAAAATAAGTATTTGGTCAATAATAAAAATTCAACTCAATACTTTGTAACATATCCTTTGTTGGCAATGACAAAGGTCAAACGTTTCCTGTAAGTCTTCACCATGTTTGCACACACGGTAGCTGTTATTTCCTCTAGAGCAGTGATATTTTGGGGCTGTCGCTGGGCAACATGGACTCTCTATGGGGTTGAGGTCTGGAGACTGGCTCAGCCACTCCAGGAACTTGAAATGCTTTTTACGGAGCCGCTCCTTCGTTGCCCGAGCAGTGTGTTTGGGATCATTGTCATGCTGGAAGACCCAGCCATGTTGCATCTTCAATGCTCTCCCTGATGGAAGGAGGTTTTGTCTTAAAATTTCATGATACATGGCCACGTTCATTCTTCCCTTAACACGGATCAGTCGTCCTGTCCCCTTTGCAGAAAAACAGCCCCAAAGCATAATGTTTCCACCCCCGTGCTTCACAGTAGATACGGTGTTCTTGGGATGCAACTCAGCATTCTTCTTCCTCCAAACACGACGAGTTGAGTTTTTACCAATCCCTCTCTGCGTAGTGTGTAGCCTTTGTTACAGGAAGACTTACAGGACTTGGCTGAGGATAGGGAAGTGTGGAATGAGCTGCTTAGACTACTGCCACCGCTATGCAGACCTGGATAAGTGGCAGAAAATGAATGAATGATGTTCTGACACCGCTACAGTATGGCAGTCAAAATTCAATCAGCGGTGCACATGGATCAGTTTCAAGGCGTCTGACATCAGAGTTATTTGTCCACGAAGACTGTGGAGAGAAATTACTGCAATACACAGAGTAAAAATGTAACTTAACTCATCTAATCAGGTCTTTTGTTGGTCCTGGACAATTGGAGGCGTGTTCACGTCACATCCTGCGTCTGTAATTGAACATAAAAAACCACTTTGTAAGATTTGAATGTAAAGAAATAACAGACCTACGTTTTTAAAGCTGAGGTGGTTTTTGTCTCCGGTTTCTTACCTTGCATTAGCTTTGCTTCTCCTCTTTACCTCGTTATATTAGAACTCAGTCCCCGCAGGTCATCTAATTGTTATTTCAGTTCTGCTGCCACCATGGTAGAGCTGGTCATACTTAAAAGTCATTTTCTTTGTAATTAAGACCATAGGAGCTCGTCATTATTCAGGGAAAGTCTGAAATTGTCGCTGTATTCACAGATATTAATTTGTAATTATACAACATTCTCAAAAAGGCAGAAACTGTTTGGAAGACAAAAGAAATGGACGGAGGACGGAGAAGAGCAACAATGATGGTGGGAGGTGGATGGGGTGATGGAAGGAAGGAGGAGAAAGATAAAAGAGAAAAAGGTGAACGAGACCTTAAATTGGACTGTGACATTTAAATGGCTGATTTAAATATTTGAAAAGCTCCAGAGTGGAGTAGAAATAGGCTGCTATTACACCAAAATGTAGCATAATGATGTTTTTAGAGCCACAGTGATTATGGGATGATCACAGCTCGCTCTCCCGGCTCACGCTCCTGGCTCACGATCCCAGCGCTGCTCGACTCAATGAAGAGAGTTGACACAGAAATCCACAAAATTACCAAATTCTGCACTTTGGTGTATTTCAGTAAAGTCACCACTGGAGGGCACTAAAGTCCATAATTTTGTGGCTATAGTAGTAATTTAAGTCCTCACGTAAACTGTTTTCATACATGAAGTCTAGATGTTGTCCAGAGAAAAAGCTCAGTGTTGTCCGGTGAATCGGCTCGGGGCATTGTAGAGTCGGCTCATGGTACTGCACAGAGAATCGGCTCGGGGCATTGTAGAGTCGGCTCATGGTACTGCACAGAGAATCGGCTCGGGGCATTGTAGAGTCGGCTCATGGTACTGCACAGAGAATCGGCTCGGGGCATTGTAGATTCGGCTCAGGGTACTGCACAGAGAATCGGCTCGGGGCATTGTAGAGTCGGCTCATGGTACTGCACAGAGAATCGGCTCGGGGCATTGTAGAGTCGGCTCATGGTACTGCACAGAGAATCGGCTCGGGGCATTGTAGATTCGGCTCAGGGTACTGCACAGAGAATCGGCTCGGGGCATTGTAGATTCGGCTCAGGGTACTGCACAGAGAATCGGCTCGGGGCATTGTCGATTCGGCTCAGGGTACTGCACAGAGAATCGGCTCGGGGCATTGTAGATTCGGCTCAGGGTACTGCACAGAGAATCGGCTCGGGGCATTGTAGATTCGGCTCAGGGTACTGCACAGAGAATCGGCTCGGGGCATTGTCGATTCGGCTCAGGGTACTGCACAGAGAATCGGCTCGGGGCATTGTCGATTCGGCTCAGGGTACTGCACGGAGAATCGGCCCGGGGCATTGTAGATTCAGCTCAGGGTACTGCATGGAGAATCAGCCCAGGGCATTGTATGGTGAATTGGCTTGGGGCAGTGTTTGGACAATCAGCTTGGGGCATTGTAGGGAGATTTGGTTCAGGGCACTGATGAACTTGTCCCATCTACTCAAAGTGATGTTAATCAGTGAAATCACCTGCTGGAGTTAGTGGCTTCAAATAAAAACCTGCATCCTCTCGGCCCTTTCTGGAATAGTTTGGACACCACTGGTTTAGGCCATTGTAGGGAGAATTGGCTTGGACTGCCATATGGAAAATTGTCTCTGGGAGTTGTCCAGAGACTTGTCAAGAGAATCAGCTCAGAGGATGTTGTGCAGAGAATCAACTCAAACCATTGTCAGGAGAATTGGCTCGGGGCCTAGTCCAAAATTGCCTTTTCACACGTGTAGCAAACAAAATTATATTGTCTGTGTCAGATACACCCTCACCTACAGGAAATACCCCATTGAGGTTCTTGAATTTATTTGACAATTGTGTTGCATTTTTGGTCTGAATCTGGATAGCCATCCAAATCTGTGGATTTATTGGCTGTTGGTGGAGATTAGCACTTGAATGAGTGCTGCTCTAACTAGGGCTGGGCGATATGACCTAAAATTTATATTGCAGTATAAATTGAATCCCTTCACAGTAACGGTATATATCGTGATATAAACTTAAGTGTAAAAATTAAAATGGAAGTGCTTCTGAATGGGTTATATAGTCCATTAGCAAAGTTGTTGTTGTCCATTTGGCTGCTCCCGTTTTTTTAATCGGGGTCACCACAGCGGATACAGCCAGATCTGCATTGTTATTTGGCAGAAGTTTTCCACCGGATGCCCTTCCTGATGCAACTCCAGTTTTACCTGGAGAAACACAGCCGCTGGTGTTCTGAAGAGGTCTCCCATCCAAGTACTAACCGGATCCTGCACTGCTTAGCTTCTGATATTTGATGGGATCAGGCTGACACGGAGCAGACCGGCAGTCCATTAGCAAAGCTAAATTGATAAAAAATAAAATAAAATAAACAACAAAACAAGAAAAACAGATATAATGTAATTTTGTAAACATTTATTGTGTAGATCTCAAAACTCAAATTTAAAACTCAGTACTCTATGGTACAAAATAGTGCAAACAAACACAAACACCATTTTTATCATTTAGAATGCAAATATAAATTGTAAAACTCAAAAACATGAACAAATGTAGCAAAAAAGTTATATACAACTACTTACATAAAATTGCAGGAAATGCTTCATGTGTTTTTGAACTATGTACATGCAATAAGATGCCACACAAATTAAATTTGTGCCACTCAGAAAAACAATTCCTGTCTAAAACAAGACGTCTCTGACTTGTGTTGGACATGTAATTTTGGACATTGGAATGACCTCACACTTTGTCATTCCTGCTTCTGTCCAGCTGGAGGCAGTCTTAGTGCTTTTGTTTGCTTTTGGTGGCGTTTTGTCCACAAAGTCCTCAGAGACACCTGATCTTGATTGGCTTAGGTTGTGCATTTGAACCAATGATAAACTTTTTTTTTTGCTGTGGCTTTCTGCAAATACGTGCACCAAATATGACCATAAAATTAATGGAAAAACATTGCAGAAATTATTAATCATAATTCACGTTATAGTAGGCCTATTAACAGAATTTAAAAACTAGTGTAGAGTTTGAAGTGCGCTCTGTTGTTTTTTGACCAGCTCCTCCTGCTACATGGTCTCTGTGCTTGCAGCCATTGTCACACTGAGGAAGATACGATGACATCATCAACAGCCGTTATTGCAATTGGTCAGTGGAGTCCAAATCTCTCCTGTAGGCCAAATTTCTATAATTTATACTGTCTACCTCATATATCATTGACCCTTAGCTCTAACGTATGTCTGTTACAAGTCTTTGTCTTTTAGACAGATTACAAGGATTTTGACTTTGTGGAACAAAGTAGTTTTTCATCATTTTTCATAATTTTCTGACCCGGAATCTTTCAGTTAAAAGAACCATTAGAAGCTGGTGTAATCAGGATTTGGATGTGGATTCTGGATCTTATGTTCTGTGAACTGGAGCATCTCCAAAATGTAGTAAATGTCTGCACTCTCTGAGTCCCAGACGACCGACCCAGTATCTTCTAATAGTTCCACATCCCGTCTTTATCAGCTGTAGTTGTTGAGCAACATCAGCACATTGTTGGTTCTATATGAGTTCTCATTGTGTGCGGTGTTGTTCAGAATTATGAGAATCACAATAAATCAGCAATTTGCTCACAAATGCAAAGCTCCAGATGGCAAGTGAGCCTAATTAAAATCACAAGAGTATCACAAACTCTATCAGTCCGTAAACAGGGATTTGTTCATGTCTGCACAAATATTTATACCACTCTCACTCTATGTGAGAGTCACTCACATTAAGTGATTCCAGTTTTGACCATAAATTGCTTTTGCCCTCCATTTTTAAGCTGTAATTTGTGGCCTATTTCCTGTTAAACTTATTTTAATTAGACAATAATGTTGTATTGTTTTGAATATCAGACAACTCCCCCTTTCAAGACATATTTTGGGAAAAGACTTTCTGAATACCAGATCTTTTTTTGCTAAAGCAAATGATTTTACTTGAAAATAATGCTCATAAAAACACATTTTATTGGTGGCTTTTTTCCAACCACATACTCACATGCTGGCCTGGACCACATGTTACCATTTTAAGATGGTCTTTCTGGGCTCACCATCTTCAAATAATACATTCTGCCGCATTGTATTCCTTGGCTGCTTGAGAGTTGTTTGATGACTCTGTTGTATTTCTCACCATGAGCTTAAAGTTTGCATCATAACTTCTTCTCAAACACAGAGAGACACTGTCATGATCCTGTTTCCTCCCAGCATTTGCATAACAAACAACAAACAGATTTGAACAACCTTCCAATAATACTGTAATATAAAAAAAACCCCACAACACTCACCAGCAAGAATTAGATTTTGTCCATCGGCTTCCATAGAAGGTTAGAGGAGTGGGTCACTTCTGTTCTGAAGGGCACACTTGTTTCATGGGTATTTGGCACCACCTATTGTTATGGATATATGACATGTAAAACTATTGACCCAAAATATAAAGATGACCACCATTTCTGTAGTTCTCAGAAAAAAACATACCATCAGCTTAAAAAGTGAAAGTTCTCAGGCATAGATGAGAAATATTTCTGCAGCTTTTGCATCACTGTATCCAGTAGTGAAAATCAAACATCGTGCAGTTGCATTAAAATTTTTGGTCACATTTGGCTTTTGTCTTGTTCTGTTTTATATGAGGCGCCTCTCTGTTTCTCATCTCTGTATCTATCTGCATTAATCCATCGCTTCCATTGCAACCTATTTCCTTCTTCATTTGTTTTTGTTCCTCTTTCTGCACATCTTCAATGCTTCGTCCTTCTTTGTCTTTGCATTTCATTAGCGGCTTCTCATTGCGTTTGTCCTTCTGTATCATCTTGTTTACCTGAAATGGGTTTGAGAGGCTGACTTGAATACTGATGTTTTTGAGATCCTTATGTCTGAAGATTATCCTGGTATTACTCGTGTACAACCTGAGCAAGGGCGTAGGTTTGGTCTCAGCTTTGGTAGGGACAATACCACCCCCCCCGGCCCCCCTGCCCACCACCACCACCCCCTAACCCACTCATACCATTAGACGCACAAGTACAGCATAATACATAACATATGACGACATAATGCTGAATAATTTAACACTTTATTTACAATATTAAGCGTGTAGGCAAACAAACAAATAGCTTAAATAACAAAATTGCACCCAAAATCACGAATCTATTCTATAGGCCTACACCTGAGAGAACAAGACAACAAAAAAATACTTGTGGAGCTAACAAAAAAAAAAAAAAAGTTTTTGCAACCAAGATGTATAATCTATTCTCTTCATCAATAATGCAGTTGTAGGTATCTGGCAACCTAATTTTAAAAAAAAAAGGGATTTCCGATGATATATATGGTGTATTACGGTAAACGAAGCCTGTGATGTCATAACGCAGAGGAAAAACACGGAAGTTTCACACTAATGCGCCGCTGATTCTCATTACCGTAAGTTCTCATGTAAGCCCTCACTCTGAAAAATTTAACACTGACAGCAAGCCAAGAACCCGTGCTTTCCAACAGCATGCTATATGTTGCATATATTACGGTAAAGTGCGTTCGGTGACTTTTGAAACGAGGCAAAAGTATGAAAAAGAGCGCAAAACTGACAAAAAAGTACAGAGACAGACAGCAAACATAAATGTAGTAATTTCTGAGGAAAAGGCAGGATGTTAGTGTCATTTGTGAAGGTGTGTGTGGGTGTGCAGTTTATTGTAAGTGTGGCGCACAGCATTGTTCGCAAGCCCTCCACCCCGCCCTTCTTGTTTTTCTGCACCGGAGCAGTGTTGCCAGATATGAAATATGAAAGTATCGTACCAAAACCTCAAAATTAGCGTATTTGGGAGAAATGATCGTACACAAACAAAACGCATACAACGTAGCTATTTTAGTGTTTTTTTTTTTTTAATTTCCAAAGAATTTTATGTCACATTTTTAAACAGTAATTATAGTAATGGGGAAACTAGAACGCACTACTAGAAAGATTTTTTTTTTCTGTGAAGGGACACAAACGTGTTAATTACCAGACTAGAAAGAGTCGAATTCAACCTCGAGGTCGCTGTCGTCATCCGATGCCATGGACACATTTTTCTTGTATATCTCTTTGCTCTTGTGTTTTGTTCGTTTGTTGTTGCATTTGTTGAAATAAAGTTTCAAAAAAAAAAAAGATGTTGGTTGGGGAATCTTCCTGTCACGGCACAGATTGGATGGGAACTCATTACTTTGTATGAGAGGGGGCGGGCTTTCAAATGACGTTGTCCCGGGCGGCCAAAGCCAGCAGCAGCCCTGTGTGTGTTGTGTCTTTAATGCCGCCTGAGTGCAACACCTGCAAAATGATTCTTGGGTGTCAGAGAGAGATGCGTGTTTGGGCAACAACTGAAATTATCGTACATTTTGGATTTTTTCCCATTATTGATCGTACATCGTACAGAGGGCAAAACTATCGTACAAATACGATAATTATCGTACATCTGGCAACACTGCACCGGAGCCACCCATCCTCTGCGCTCCGGGACCTCCCACTTTACAAATTAAGCGCTGCCTGCCACGAGATGTTTTGCTTTGTTTACGTCCATGTGAGAAGAACGTGAGCCAATGAAATTGCAACATGGGTAACCCTGTCATTCTGGCACGTCGAAAACACAAAACATGACGACTAAAATTATAATATCGAGTTCGCAAAAAAATAGTGAATGATTTTGTTATATAAACAAAAATGCTAAATATTGGTAGGGACTATTTTGCCATCCCAAAATAATGGTTGTGACTTGTCCCTATGGTCCATATGCAAACCTACGCCCCTGAACCTGAGGATATTTGTTTAATGCCCACCAGCGATCAACATTAACCCCAATGAGATGTATATAACATGTAAGATTTAGAATGGCTGTTCTGAGGAATGGGTTAAATATACTCCTACGGTTACTATTAAACACTAATATGAAGTCATATAGCACCTTTTCTAGTGGTCATGGAACCTTTGACCTTGAATGTCCTTGAACGGCCAAACTTGAGATCATGACGGTTTAACTCAAACAGTTATACAGGATACATTAAACATGGTGGAGGGGTTGAGTGTGAGGCAGCTTTAAAGTGGTGCAGTTTTGGACACAATTGGCCAAATATAACACAGAACCAAATGTTATGGTTTCAGCGAAACAGAAAGAAATAATTTGAATGAATCAGTGTCAGATGTGCAGGTGTTGTGGAAAAAAAGAGAATTTTTTAACCAACAGGTAATACACAAATTAATTAGGTGGATGTAAATTAATTTAATAAGTAATATTTACAGCAGCTTCTTAGTTTAATTTGGACAAACTTCATTAATTTGAATGTTACCAACTTTCAAATTTCCTAATCAACATTATTGATGTCATATGAATGGCAGCATCAAGCAGACGTTATTAACGGCCCCTTCACACATATAGTGCGAATTTGGTCGATTTGCGCATAAAGTGTGCATGAAGAAGGAAACGTGTAAAATCGTAGCTGCCTTGTACACCTGTTGCTACAACTATTTGCGCATACCAGCGGCTGAAAGAGTGTGCGCTGTGCAAGCCCATTGAACCCTCTCGCAGCAGGTGTCGGCCAAATTCCAGGTGACACACACGAACATCGAACACTGCTCACATGGCACTTAGAAAATGTGTGGCCAGTCGCACTCTTGGCACGACAACAGTCTGCAGACAATCACTGTCATGCTGGTAGTGAAATTTGTCTAAGTGCCCCATGAGTGTAACTTTGCAAACACACACACTGACACGTTGGTGTGTGTGCTGAACTGACAGGAGGTGTGGCCACCGACAGAAGCGGCTGTGGAGATCTGTGAATCTGGACGTCCCAGTGGGACAACACGTACTGTGTTTGGATGGACATGGACTAACAACTGCCCACTGTGACGCTCGTGTGTCTGCTTGCTGTCCTTACGTAAATGTATTGATAAATAATAAATAAAAACATATATCGTTATGGCGACGGGCTGCAGTGAGTGAGCGCGCGCATGGCGCAGACATTGGCAGACTGCTTCCAGGTTGAAATGGACCGTCAGATCAGAACACGCAGCGGGCTGTCTGAGTGTCACACCACCCACGTGAGCTCTGTTCCACATGACGCAGTGTCAGTCCTGCAGTGCAGCGTCCACAAGACGCGTGTTGGGCAGAACACGCGCGCGCGGCTGGCTGGACGCACGGGGCCAGTAGATGTGGACATGAGAAGAGCGAACTGCTTCATCATTCATGTCATTTCATGACTGTATGTCAGTTACCGTGGGTCATCTACAGAGGAACAGATGGATCATATTTGTGTTGCCCGCTTGATAAGAGGGATTCAATAAAATGTGGTGTATTTATATGGTGTGCGGTTTTATTTTTTAAAATACTTCCATGTCCTTCCTGATATGAGGCAGTTTCCTGCAGCTTTTACAGGACAGTGATTGTAGCTCAGTGGTATAGTTTTGCGCTGGCAATCACAGCTTTTGGCACGGGTTTGATTCATGTGGGTGGCATGTGGTTTTTACTTCACAGCAGCTGGTGGCACTGTGTTCCTGCATGCAGAAACCGTTGCACCGGCATCGTGCATGCCTGCCCGTTGGCGCGATGTTTCGTGGTGCTCTCACACGAGCTACTGCAGCGGGTGTCGCCCTGACTTGTACATATTCGCACTGTGTGTGAAGGGGCCCTAAGCGTGACCTAGCATACTGTGCAGATGCTTTCATTTTCAGTTATTTACTTTCATCATTGGATGAAACCAAAGATCTTGATTTTGGTTGTACCCAATGCCAAAAAATTAGCAGGAAACCCTGTCAACCTGTCAAGGGTCCTCATCTTGCTTAATTCTTTTAGTAACAGAAACTCTTTTATGATGGCCACTCAAAGCTTCACTTCAAGCCAGAAAATAACAAAAGTGACACTAAAAATCAGGTGGTACAGTTTCACCGAATGCAACTTCCTGCTTTAGGTTCGTCATCCCATCGATTTATATACATACATTAGATTATTTTTGTTCTATATTTCTCTTCCACTTCAGGAGCAGACATTCAACTAACAATTATTTTCATATTCTATTAATCATTTGAATACAACCCCAATTCCAGTGAAGTTAGGACGTTGTGTGAAATGTAAATAAAAACAGAATACAATGATTTTCAAATCCTCTTCAACCTATATTCAATTGAATACACCACAAAGACAAGATATTTAATGTTCAAACTGATAAACTTTATTGTTTTTGTGCAAATATTTGCTCATTTTGAAATGGATGCCTGCAACATGTTTCAAAAAAGCTGGGACAGTGGTATGTTTACCACTGTGTTACATCACCTTTCCTTCTAACAACACTCAATAAGCGTTTGGGAACTGAGGACACTCATGATTGGGTATAAAAGGAGCATGCCCAAAAGTCTCAGCCATTCACAAGCAAAGGTCAGGTCAGGTTCCTTTATTCGTACCCGTAGGTACATTAGGTTTGAAAAGATGGGGTAAAGATCACCACTCTGTGAACAACTGCGTGAAAAAATAGTCCAACAGTTTAAGAACAATGTTTCTGAATGTTCAATTGCAAGGAATTTAGGGATTCCATCATCTACAGTCCATAATATAATCAGAAGATTCAGTGGCAAGGCCAAAAACCAACACTGAATGTCCGTGACCTTCGATCCCTCAGGCGGCATTGCATTAAAAACCGACACCATTGTGTAAAGGATCTTGCCGCGTGGGCTCAGGAACACTTCAGAAAACCAATGTCAGTTAACACAGTTCATCACTACATCTACAAGTGCAAGTTAAAACTCTACCATGCAAAGTGAAAGCCAGCCATCAACAACATCCAGAAACACCGCCGCCTTCTCTGGGCCCGAGCTCATCTGAAATGGACAGACGCAAAGTGGAAAAGTGTGCTGTGGTCTGATAAGTCCACATTTTGAGTTGTTTTTGGAAATCATGGACGTCATGTCCTCTGGACAAAAGACTAAAAAGACCATCCAGATTGTTACCAGAGCAAAGTTCAAAAGCCAGCATCTGTGATGGTATGGGGGTGTGTTAGTGCCCATGGCATGGACAACTTACACATCTGTGATGGCACCATCAATGCTGAAAGGTACATCCAGGTTTTGGAGCAACACATGCTGCCATCCAAGCAACGTCTTTTTCAGGGACGTCCCTGTTTATTTCAGCAAGACAATGCCAAGCCACATTCTGCACGTGTTACAACAGCGTGGCTTCGTAGTAAAAGAGTGCGGGTACTAGACTGGCCTGCCTGCAGTCCAGACCTGTCACCCACTGAAAATGTGTGGTGCATTATGAAGTGCAAAATACGACAACAGAGACCCCGGACTGTTGAACAACTGAAGTTGTACATCAAGCAAGAATGGGAAAGAATTCCACCTACAAAGCTTTAACAATTAGTGTCCTCAGTTCCCAAAAGCTTATTGAGTGTTGTTAGAAGGAAAGGTGATGTAACACAGTGGTAAACATACCACTGTCCCAGCTTTTTTGAAATGTGTTGCGGGCATCCATTTCAAAATGAGCAAATATTTGCACAACGTCCCAACTTTATTGGAATTGGGGTTGTATTTTCTAGATGAATTGATTCATTGTTTGAGCCAGAAAAAAAGAAAATAGTAAAATATATAGTAAGAAAATAGTGAAAAATATTGATCAGCATTTCCCAAAGCCCAAGATGACATCCTGAAATGACTTGTTCTGTGTACAACCCAAAGATATTCAGTAGAGCCATACTGATCATCTCGGTTGATATGAGCCTTTCACAAACATATTGTATCTGCATTATTTTTGCAAACAAGAAAACATTTGTTTGATTGAATAAATGCAGAAAACCCTTTGGCTGATGGAAATCATGTAATTACATAGTTTTCCCAGCAGAGGGCACTGTGACAGCATTGTTTACAATGCTGCCAAGCATTGTTGGGACCCCCATCACCTCTTGGTGACATTAACAACAAGAGACTGAGGGAAAGCGAGGACTTGCCGTTCATTTCCAATCAGAGTGGGTGTTTTGCAGAAACAAGAGATGGTGGTCACTATGCAGCCAGGTAGGCGGGGCCAAAATGGACGTGAAGTCTGTTTTATGCAAATGATGAGTGGCACGACACAGCGACTGCTGATCTGAGTATGGGTCAAAACAGTTGTATTTCTGTATAAATTTAATATGTTTGCCATTTTTTCTCATATATTTTGTAGATGTTCGTGAGAAATAAATCCTTCTGAATCTTAAGTAACCAGATTACACCTCTGAAGTGATTCAGAACACGTCTTACAGAGATGTTAGCATGCTAGTGACACAGGAACTGCACTGTAAAAGATGTTGGACTGAAACAAATCAAGCAAACTTTGGTTCCGTTAAGCAGTCAAGCATGGAGGAAAAACTCAGTGACATTGTCGGATATTTCTCTCCTGTGTGATATACCATTAAACATTATGTGCATTATTGGCAAGTAAGCGCAAGCTGGCCACGCCCCGGAACGCCCATCAAGTGACAAACACCAACTGCTTGTCGTCCTCGTTTGTAGGGGATTTTCTTGCCTGATTTTCTTAATGTGGTGGGCGAACTTGAAGACTTAAAGACTGACAGGAAACAAACTTCAAAATCAGATGTTGCATTAAAAGGATACCTTCACAGAATGAACAGAGAGTCATTACGACAGCGCTGGGCTCCTGCAGCACCCCCCCCCCCCCCAGGAGTTGTATACAAGAGTCCCGACATAGCGCTCCGCCTACATTTTTAAGCCTGCTCTTGGCCCACCCCCAGGTGGACGGGCCTTGCCCTGTGTGTGGATCATTAGAACTATGATTGGTTGGAAAGTCTTTCATTTGTATGCGGGTGACATGCTCGCATTTTTTATCTGAATGGTATGTGTCATATCAAAACCGTGTTCTGTCTGTGTCTTATGTGGCGTGCTAAGCAAAGAACAGTATGTATCATGACACCTGTTGCCCCAGATGGAGATATGAAGTTATCAAGTGGTCTGAGGACGAGGTCATGGGACATACTGTCCAACAGTAGATAATGTGACCATAAGGATACAGTGACAAGAGACAAATGGTCGCTATGCCACCAGTTAGGCGCGGCCAAAATCAACAAGAAGTGTATTCTATGGAATTACGGAGTGACTGTCAATCTGAGTGAAGGCAGCGTGATGGACGTTGGTTGATTGTATTTAAAGTTAGCTATAATAAAGTTCATGTTTAAACTGTAAAACATCAAACTCCAATTAAATTTCTTTGCCATAAGCAAATGGTAGTAATCATTGGCATTTTACATGTACAGTACTGTGCAAAGATTTTAGGCATCCCAGATTCATGATAAAAGTATCATTTGATCCCCCCCTCCCTTTTTATCAGCATGTCAACATTAAATCAGTTAAACAAAAGTGAATATGTGAGCTATATTGTTTTAAATTCTATAATCATAATAATTTCTTTGTAAGTGTACTTACTGTCCAGCAGAATACCACACTAACATGGTTGTAAATGATCATGAAATATTAAATGATTGTAAAACACAATTACTCATACTTTAAGTTGCGTTTTTGTTAAAATAATTTTTGAGGTCCTGCGATTTGTAATCTGTTGTGAATTATATAAAAAAAATCACACGTAAATAAAATCCAATTTTCAAATCAGTTATCATTAAAGTTGAAATTCATCACACATTTCATTTATTTATGAATATTAATCAGGTTTTCATATTTTTTAATGCTTTTGGGATACATTAAATTTGCATAAAACATTTGCACAGTATTTTATATATATCAGAGGATGTGTCAGTATTGTACATATTTTTACTCCCCAATATTCGTATCGTATCAGCCCCCAAAAATCCATATTAGTCGGGTTCTACTATTAAGATAATTATCAGAGATGATGAAACAACATATTTATATTTGAGAAGCTGAAATCATTTCATAAAGGCTATTTTTCCCCTTCAAAGTGACTCAGAATGATTAATTGATTATGAAATTAATTGGTGATTTGATTAATCATCAATTATTCATTGAATAATCAATTGCAGTTGTACCTGCGATGTGTCGTTTATGTGGAATAAAATCCCGACATCTTGAGGAGCGGAACCACACAAGGAAATTTTGTTTGTCATTGCTGGCTTGCTGTAGCGGTAAAAACAAAAGTGTGACTCATCTGTGGGCACGTGGGCTTTTCTGAGTCTGTATGACATCACAGCTGCACAGCAACTGCCTCAAGGTCGAGCAATTCTGAGGTTCACTGTGTTGCTCAAAGATACTTTGATACTCAGCTGCAACTGGGATCAAATCCATCAATTAGCGGTTCGCGCTCCTCCAGCTGAGCGGTTTCTCAGTATTTAATATAATATTCCATTAATGGATTGGATTCATTTGTGGATAATTACTTTATAATGAACAGAAAAAAAGGGCGTCATGATTGTACGTTCGTACCCGACTGGTGACCTGCGACCTTCTCACTGGACAAATTGATGCATCGCTCCAGCAGCGGTTTCACGTTGACACGTTAAACCTGTGGTGTGTTGCCGCTGCCACGGACATAACAAATTGAGCAATGACAGACCGGAGGCCGTGCGGTCACATCGCTCCCTGGTGATGCCTGCGCCTTCACGCCAAGCGCCGCCACATCACTTATTCCTTTCAACTCTGGGCTCTGGTGTCACACACACACACACACACACACACACACACACACACACACACACACACACACACACACACACACACACACACACACACACACATGCATCAAAGACAACTTAATACACAAACACGCTGTCTGTTTCCATGTCAGCACGGCGTCTGCGGCGGCAGTCTGAAGCGCATCGTGTTCTGTCAGCTTTCACTCCCACACACACCGCGCTTTGTGTCTTCAGTAAATGGCGCTTCATGAATGTTTCATGTGTTTGAAACCAAACACGGCAATCAATTCAAGCCTCTTACACCTCAAACGCACCAGGAGAACCATCCTCTAATCACAGCCCATTCTCGGGCGACAGCTTTGGGCTGAATGTAAATGCTGAAGATGCAGCTAGCTAACCCCAGGAGGCCTTTCTCTTGCCGTCTTAATGACAGGTTAGCTTTCACCAAGCTTGAATACATTAGCCACAAGGTGAAATGTTACAGATGCACACATCGAATCAGAGCGTCGTGGACAGATTTCTGCACAATGCTTGCCTACGCGTGGTTTGAAATTCCAGGATTAGGCTGTTGTCATGCTGGGAAATTAGCCATGACGGTTTAATGTGCAAGTAGGTGAGGCTGGAAGTTCACTGACAGATTTACATGTACTGTTGACAGCATGTCGCTAATTATCAGACATAAGCTAATGTCACAGCCTGAACAACTATGATTAGCACGAACAACTTCACAGCTAACTTACACAAACTGAGTTCACTTTTAGTAAACTTTAGCACACAGATTTGCATCAACCTAGCAATCATTAGCCACAGCTGCTGTGGGCCTCTGCAGTAATAAAAGTAAGCTGTATCTAAAATTAGCTAGCCATGAGCAGTCAAAAAATAAATGCTAATGATAGAATAATATCGTAGTTTGCAGTCATTTGTAAGACTATCAATACTTAAATACATTGACATCACACTATTGTTAATTTATAAATAGTGTGGTGAGCCAGCCTGGTCACTAAAATAGCTATCTATGCTAATTTGGCTAGTTAGCTTGTAGCTGTTTTGAAAATGAGGCTCTTAATCTCGTTTGTGAGCAAATGATACATTCTGTGTTACTGCAGCCATCCCAGTTGGTGATTTTATTCAATAAATTACTTTTACAGTTTTAATGTTAGATATTTAGGTTTTTATTATTAGTGTCACACAACAACCCGATCTCATGCCAAGTTCCTGATCACGACATTTGGGGGTTACTTGGTGTTATGATTAGGGCTAGTGTTAAAATTAGTCAGTGACGGATGACCGCGTCACAAAAATATAATACATTTTTGTGGTAGTATCATGAAAAAACCAAACCATGAGACTGAGCGGCACGCTGACACCACTAGTTATGTGCTTACGTGGAACCTGATGGTCCGTTGATGATCTGAGTGATTGTGAATCTGAACAGAACCGTCTCATACAAACTTATCAATCAGAATGACACAGTTGGATGATCTGATCAGAACGTCAGTCAGAATAACAAGAGGTGAAAATGTGGTCATATTTCTTCAACAGGAAAATTTAAGTGCCTGTTAGCCGAGTCAGTGCTTGCTCAGATCACTTGTTGTATGACGTTCTGTTCATCTGGCGCTTAGTGATGTAACGCTGGTGACATATGTTCAAAGAATTAAAAAGTAGTTGATTGGAATCGTTGGGATGAGAGGGTTTGTTTTGTTTGACTGCAATCACTTTAATCATTGTGGAAATTAAATGTCAAGATGACAGATATGATTGTGTTGAGTGACGGTTAAACATGTGAATCTGATCAGTTTAATTACATCACAAGTTAACCAGTGCTAAGTGTGGGTCACGGCCCCCTGCTGGGCTGTGAATGCACTGCAGGTGGGCCATGAGAATTTTTAAAACAATAATGCATAAATAAATGGGCTACATTTATATAGCGCTTTTACATCTGCATCAGATGCTCAAAGGGCTTTACAATGCCACCTCACATTCACCCTGATGTGAGGGTGCTGCCATACAAGGCGCTCACTACTCAACGGGAGCAACTAGGGGATTAAGGACCTTGCCCAGGGGCCCTAGTGATTTTCTGGTCAGGTTGGGATTTGAACTGAGGATCTTCTGGTCTCAAGCCCAATGCTTAACCACAAGACCATCACCTCCCATGAATGCAGATGTTTTTATTTTTTGATTTTGTAATAAAGTTTAAAATGACCCCAAAATATTTGATTATTTTTTTAAACTGTGATCAGAATGATGGAGTTTATATATGCAAGTAAACAAAACGAGTGGATTCACCGATCAGAAAGATTCCATTCTAATGGGAACGGTTTGCGTAAAAAACATTGGCACAGGTGGTGTGACAGATCCCGTGCGGTGCCACTGCACCAGTGACCTTCTTGCCCCGCCCCTTTGGCATTACCGGGCTCCGGTGTGAAGTGGGCGTTGCAGATGCTTGAATAACTGTGTGTCTTTTCTTTTTTTGCAGCACCTGTGAGCTTGTCTTTGTATTTGTGTGCGCTCACACTTTGGAGGCACAGTGCGTAGGAGGCTGCTGCAGCGCTGCAGCTCTTTCTGGGTCCTGGCAGGCAAACATTGATGGTTTGTGTGGGTAAGAGGTCTGACTCCTCACACACTGCCAAGATCAGGAAGGAAAGGGGACAGAGGGGGAGGGTGGGGGAGGCAGAAAGAGAGGAGCAGTGGTCCGGACGGTGTGTCCGCTCTGCCACTGCTGCTTTTATTTGAAATAATCAATTAACCCACCAGTTATTTTTATGATTGATCATTTTGGGAGGAAGTACCGTACAGGTGGTCACATCGTGTTTCCTCACAGGGACGGTTTAAGGTCTCAGCCTTCTGGTGATTTATGTCGCGATTTGGTGCTGTGGATTGAAAAATAATCAAAACTCCATCTCCAAAGTCAGATTTCAGACCCTCCACATTCTGTGCCTCCTCATGTGGGAGGTTTTTTTATGTGGATTTATTTTGGTTTTAGACAGAAGAGCTGCTTTATTCAAGGTTCTTTTAAAGCAGGTTTTAAAATATATATATTTTCTGCTCCCGTCTGAAGCACATCGTTCCATGATTCACGCTGCAGGATTTATGTATCTAAATGTTTTCAGGCAGAATTCATTCAAAATTTAGGGTTTTATAGACTATTTTAAATCCAGAATTTTTTTGTGTTTATTGACCCGTTTAATACTAAAAGCAGGCTGTTTTGATCAGTTATATTTTGAATGCGAATAGACTTAATTTCCAAGAGGCTGTGTGGGTTTGCTTTTGAGGATTCAGCAGGGATTTTTCCCTCAAGAGAACACATTAAAAAACAACAACAACAAAAAAAAAAGCGCTGTGGCAGCGAGCGCATCAGTGATGCTGTCAGTAATGTGATGAACGCCGGCAGAGGCTTTGTGTTTAATTCAGCTCTTCAATGAATCAGCATCGCTCCCACACGCTTGGATGAACGAGTGAATCAGTGTTTCCAAAAACAGATCCCGAGTCGTGTCTGGGGCGGGATGCCGGAGAGCCACCAGCTCCCAAAGCTGCCGAGAGACTTTGATCCAAATAAACACGTTCGTGTTGTTTCAGTTTGATGTCACAGCGACATATGAGTGTTTAAAGTAAGTGGCAGCACAGACTGGCTGCTTTAACGTGAGCGTAACTACAACCATGTGAGGGGAACCATGTGAAAATGACAGATTGAAGGGTCCAGAAGCAATCGGACCGTTTTCTGCTGTTCAGGTACAAGTTATTCCCCCAAAGACAGTTGGCAAAACGTGCAGAGTTGATTTCAAGGTTTCACTTAAATCAGTCATGAAGACATAAAGAATTTGACAGAGGAGGGTAAATCTATTTGAAGCAGGTCATCCTTAAATCCTGAGGGGGCATGCACGATGCAGGAGATAAGTGAGGGAAGCCACCAAGATACCCATGACAACTCTGAAGAACTTATAGACTTTTTGGCAGTAAAGGAGAAACTACAGTTGTATGCAAAAGTTTGGCAACCCCTGATAATTTACATGATTTTCCTTTATAAATCATTGGTTGTAATTTCAGTTTCAGAAATTTCAGTTAAATATATCATATAGCAGACAAACACACTGATATTTGAGAAGTGAAATGAAGTTTATAGTATTTACAGAAAGTGTGCAATAATTATTTAAACAAAGTTGGGCAGGTGCATAAATGTGGGCACCCTTGTCATTTTATTGATTTGAATACGTTTAGCACTAATTATTGGAACACAAAATTGGTTTGGTAAGCTCATTGACCCTTGACGTCCTTACACAGGTGAATCCAATCATGAGAGCAATCACAGTTATAGTCAACCCACAGACCTGCTCCAAAGACCTACAACATGATCTTGCTGCAGATAGTGTCTCTGTGCATCGTTCAACTATACAGCGCGCTTTGCACAAAGAGATGCTGTATGATGCTGTAATGCAGAGGAAGCCTTTTCTGTGTATACGCTACAAACAGAGTCGCTTGAGGTATGTTAAAGCACATTTGGACAATCCAGCTTCATTTTGCAATAAGGTGCTGTGGACTGATGAAACGAAAGTTGAGTTATTTGGACATAACAAGGGGCGGTATACATGGCTGAAAAAGAACACAGCATTCCAAGAAAAACGCTTGCTACTTACAGTAAAATTTGGAGGTGGTTCCATCATGCTCTGTGGCTGTGTGGCCAGTGCAGGTACTGGGAATCTTGTTAAAGTTGAGGGTCACATGGATTACAGTCAGTATCAGCAGAATCTTCAGAACAGTGTTCATGAATCAGTGACAAAGTTGAAGTTGCTCTGAGGCTGGATCTTTCAACAAGACAACGACCCTAAACACTGCTCAAAATCTTCATGCAGAGGAACAAGTACCATGTTGTGGAATGGCCATCTCAGTCCCCAGACCTGAATATTATTGAAACTCTGTGGTGTGATTTTAAGCGGGCTGTCCATGCTCAGAAACCAACAAACCTGAGATGTTTTGTAAAGAAGAATGGTCCAAAATACCTTCAACCAGAATCCAGACTCTCATTGGAAGCTATATGAAGCATTTAGAGGCTGTTATTTCTGCAAAAGGAGGCTCTACTAAATATTGATGTATTTTTTCTGTTGGGGTGCCCAAATTTATGCACCTGACTAATTTTGTTTAGAGAATTATTGCACACTCTCTAAATCCTATAAACTTCATTTCAATTCTCAAATATCACTGTGTTTGTCTGCTATATGATATATTTAACTGAAATTGCTGATCCAAACAACCAGTGATTTATAAAGGAAAATCATGGAAATTATCAGGGGTCCCCAAACTTTTACATACAACTGTACATAGTGCATATCTCCTGTACAAGTATTTATAGTTATATTAAGTTATAGAGCTTCACAGTTGAGTGGAACATAAATGTTAATCTTCTGTGTTGCAGTTATATAGTACTTTTTGTAATTATGATGGGTAAACTATCTAGGCATTGAAATACATACTAGAGGAGTATAGTTTGTGTGAAAGGAGTATAGTTTGGATTGGAATATAGTCTGCACTAGAAGAGTACAGTTTAGACTGGAGTATAGTCAGCACTAGAGGGGCATAGTCCGTATTTAGGGAGTATAGTCTGGATTTGATGGAGATAGTCTGGAACCATGGGGTATAGTCTGTGCTAGAGAGGTATAATCTGGACTGTAGGGATATAATCTGGACTCAAGGATTATAGTCTAGACCAGAGGGGTGTAGTCTAACATATGGCAAAATAAACCTGTCTAGGCTGTTTTAAACTAAGGTGTATATTTTGGGTGAGGTAAGACAATACCTTGGTAATCTGGCCTGCTACCTGGGTACGTAGCTTCTCAGCTGAGCAGCAATATTTATTCATCAGTCGCTGCTGACCGACCATCTCGCCGCGTCGTTCTGTTGTTCTCATGTTATGTATCATTCAACAAAATGACCTTTTGATACACACTGTGTAAGTCATCGTTCATTCACTTGTTGAAGCACCCACACGAAAAGTGACAAAATGTAAAACGTCCTGATGACGAGATAAGAAGGTCAGATGCTTTAAATACAGTATGTTTACTTTATATTAAAATATGTTGATTTAACTATCTCACAGCATTTCTATTTTCAGCTTTTAGTTGGAGATAATGTGACAACATTTCATTGGTTTCTAAAGTTTGTCTGACGTTAAATGAACTCAGCAATCAGACTGACCAATAATGAAAGAAATTGCTTGTTCACTGTAAGATGCGAGAGTGGACAAACTGAGCAAAGAGAAAAGAGAGTAAATATGCAAATGTGCTTTGGTGATGAATCAGTCCTCAGAAGACAGATGGACAAATGGCAGCTCTAAGCGATCTTTGCGTACCTATTGACGGGGCCAGCAGGAGGTCTCCGGGGTAAACAGATGTTCAGAGTGAAGTGATTTGTTTCTTCTGATATGTTGCCATACGCTGCTGGTTCCAACATGAGTCATGATGCTGTTTCTTCTGCCGGGCTCCCACAAGGCCATGCTGCAAACGTTAGCGTCCAGAAAGGCCCACAGCAGCCGACAAATTTAGATCAGGGTTACAATATTGATATGAGCTTTGAATTTTATTAAATTTTCTGACTTGGGTTGAACAAGACGAGCTAGCTCCAGTGAGCGCCGCGTTCATCATCTCAGAGTGCAGTCGGGGAAGACCCGACACCAAGTCTGAATCCAAAGTATCTGCGCTAAATTTTTGATTGAATATTTTGAGGAGACCTAAGTTAAGACATTAATTGTGGTGAGTCTTGGGGCAAACACACGGGGCATCCAGACTGGCTAATCCTGGACCAGTTCCTGGACTATGCAGTTGTTTCTACCCACCCCAAAGTGTCGTCCTCCAGGTCTGAGGTTCATCCTAGTGTTGTAGTTAAGGCTCAAACCCACAAGGCCAAGGTTTTGACACCAGGAGCCAAGGCTTTGACCTCCATGGCACAGCCTTGGACCTTCAAGGGGGAGCCCTTGACTCCTTCAAGGCTTTGAGCCCCAAAGCCTCAAAATAAATTCATGCCCTAAGGCATAAACAAAATAAAAGATAAAAACGGTTCATATGAAGATGGAGGTTCACATAAAAAAGAGACAGCATGGACTTTTATGTAAAAACATTGAAGAACCGTAGTGGAGCAGATTACACCAGTGTTACAGCAAAATCATGTAAATGCTTGTTCAAGCACCAAATTTGGCTTGATGATTCCCACAAACCTGGTCAACTGGCCACTTGAAACTTCAAGATTTACTAAGATGGCCACCAAAGCAGCCTACCAAAAATTAACATTTGCATTGAAGCGCTCTGATCACAATAAATCTGTTTTAGAGTGCCAGTGAAATCCAAGATGGCATCTAATTTCAAGATGGCTGCCAAACTGACCCCAGAATCATTTTAAGTTAAAAAAAAATAAATCTCATTACTTATTTGATTTGTGTGACCTTGGTGTGAAATTGTAGGTATTCAGGCATGTTGATTTTAATTTGTCATGTTCCAACAACAATATGAACCTCAGTGACATAAACTGCCATTTGACCGTGTTGACTGCAGGTATTAAAGATAACAACACAATATGTTTGACACTAAACAACAGTTTCACTTGCTGGGTGGAAAACATCAATACTAAATATAATAATTTTCACTCTAATTTGTCACATAAGCAAAATAAAAGCTAATAAATACCATGAATACCATATAAAATATAACAAAAGGGAATTTGACAACAATATCATTTTAATCAATCAAATCGGAGCATTTCTATGCAAAAAACCACTTTTGATCGGTCGTTTTGGTGGTCATCTTGGAAAATGAGCCCCATCTTGAATTTTCAAGTGGCCAACTGATCAAAGATGCTACATAATACTATGAGAATCACCACAACAAAGTTGGTGCTTATATCACAAAATGCATGATTTTTAGATTATCTGCTGGACTACAGCAGTTGTTTGTAGTAAACGTAGATGTATCATGAAAATTCCCTGAATTTTGTTTGAGATGGTCGAGGCTTTGAACCCTCAGTGCCTGAGGCATCTAAGACCAAGGCCAAAGCATGGAGAAAAAAAAGGGGCCTTCAGGTGCCTTAAGGCCAAAGTAGAGCTCAGAATCGCTGGTCTGTACGTGGGGTCGGGATTCCCAGAGCTGCTGGGTCACTTCCAAGGTGGAGGTACTTGAATAACTGACAGTGTCTGAGACAGTGGGTTGATCTGTGAGTTGTGTGGGTCTGACGTTGAAATCCCTGTGGAACTACCTCACAGACACAATGTTCTAGAGACATTGAGCCACTTTTCCATCACTGAGGGCAGCATCCAGATCTCAGCAACAAACGTCAAGCTGAAAGGACCAAATGGTTCTGTAGTACTGTATCAGATTGGACTATGAAAAATGTGAGGTTTTGTAATCACTGCTGCGTACAGAACAAACGTCAAACCACATGACTGTGTGATGAAAGTTTCACAGACTGATTTGTGGTTGGTTTTTCTTCACAGACACATTGAGAACTGGTCCGATCTCCAGACGCTGCGAGATGTGGACATGGAGCTCTACACCGGTTTACAGAGACTGTAAGTCAGAGTTTCCTTGGTGGGTTTTTATCTGTGCTGCTTCATTTTATAGCGATTAGTTTATTAGTCAACGTGTCGTAATTACTGAGGAGTTCCATGGACAGCGTGAGCAGAGTTAATTGTTGAGCTCGTGTAAAACCCGACAGAAGAGCATCCTGCTGTGACATTTAAGTGATTTTCTTTTTTTTTGTATTAAATTGCTGTGATGATTAAAAGCAATATTAAGTACTGTATGCTCCCCATGAAGAGAACGCCCCCCCACCAGCTCAACTCATTTTCTAGCTGAAATTAAATAGCCTCTTCTTTGTGCTGTTCTGCTCCCACCACATATTTAGAGGACGATGATGCTACACCTCTGAGGAAGGTGCAATGATGAGGGGGGTTGGTGGGGGGGTGTCAAACATTTTGCCTTTTTCATATGCAGTTGGAGAACGTTTCAAGCAACTTTGCCTGTTTTGTCTTCTCTAAAATCAGAACAACGTCAAGAGTCAAGAAAAAATCTTGGAGCCCAAGTTCCTCAGATCCAACAAGTACAGTTTACTGCACAGAAGAATGAATAAAGACTGCAAAGGCCTTGAGTCTTTACAGCAGTCTATACCATCTATATATGAATTTCTCCCCGAAAACATTTTTTTTTTAAATATGACTGTAGGATGTTGGTTGTTCCACTAATAACTGTGCCAAAGGAGATTCAACTAGTGCAATGTGATTCTCACATTCTGGAGATATCACAATATGTAGACAATCTGCATGATTTCGCCAAACAACAGCACCAGGGAAAAGTGGTGCGGTGAGATTAGAAAACGGCAGATTTTGATGAAGTTAAGCAAAATTGCTGGGAAAAACAAAGAAGTACAACCCTAATTTTGAAACTCGGTATGATGGCACTGAGATTGTGTTGTAATGGAACATTGCTGCTGCTTCATTCTAGGACAGCACTGGTTTGTGTTGGAAATTGGTTATAGTTACAACTGGTCGAGTTTATATCAAAATTGGTTCGATTCACATTTATGTCTTTTAGCTATTCCGGCCATTCATCCAGATTTTTTAGAACCAATGACAGGTGGCAGACAGGTCTGCCTGCCAGCTGTGACTGGCACGTCATTTTCCACTAATTGTACAATGTAGTAGAGCCTTCTTACCAAATACAGAACCAGAAACGTGGACAACACTATCAACACGAGAAGCCATGAGCTCTATGAATGCCCACCCCAACTCTGGGTAAAGATCTGGACTGGAGAGGTCATAGTGAGGTCATCTGGTGTCTGTCAGGTGTCTTGCAGTTAGTTGTAGGTGGTGTCAATCTTTCTCATGTAGAGTTCAAATAATATAGTCACTATGAGCCAAAATACCACTTTGCCCTCTTTGACCCTGTGACCTAAGTGATGTTCAGATCAGATCACTGTTGCTGTGGTTTGCTGAGTTTGAGATGTGGTCGCAAATGTTTGGGCGTGGCCTCGGCTATATCCCCTGTTGATACTAAGAACGATAATACAGTATTAGAGTTGAATACACTGAGCTCTACAAAATACATTTCAGTGCTTCACTGTCATTCATTCATTCATTCATTTTTCCAGCCCACTTAAATTAATTAAGGGGGAGCCTGGAGTGCAAGTAGTAGGGTCTACCCTGGACAGATCGCCAGTCTACCAAAACACAAATACACAAAGTCACTCACACCTACAGTCAATTTAAAGTCTCCAGGTGACTGAAGCTGCATGTCTTTGGAGGTGGGAGGACGACTGAGCACACAGAGGGAACCCAAACACCGGCAGGACATGCAAACTCCACACAGAAAGGTTCAGGTGGGATTCGAACCCAGGGCCGTCTCACTGTGAGGCAGCAGTGCTAACCACTAAGACACAGTGCTGCTTACTTCACTGCCAATGATCCAAAAATTTAAAAAGACAGAAGATACTTCAACTTGGCTTCCCTCAGATGCCTCAACAAAGTATCCGCGGGAGTATCGTCCAACATTTGCTGGAATATCTCTGAGGCCCAGGGGCCCGAATTTGACACATGGATAGTCCCAGTTGGGGAAACAATCACCATAGCAACAGTGGTCTGATTTGAATCTTGATTAGGTTCAGGGGGGTCAGTGAGTGCAAAATGATATTTTGGCTCATACAAACTATATAACTTGAGTTGGACGCATGAAAGTTGATGAGTTCGTCCAGTTCAGAATGTTATCCAGGGTGCTGGGAGGGCATTTGACAGTTCACGGCCTCTTGTTAATTTCCTCCACCAACAAAGTTGGATGGTGGTTATGTTCATAGGTCATAGGTCAAATGTCAGGTTGTATGCGCATAGAGGTCCACAACTGAAACACTGTTTCCAGCTTTGGGCTCCGAAGCCATCAAAGGAGATACCAAAGACATCTCCCCCTCCTTAGCTTTCTGAATTTCCGCGGGGAGAGAGACATCAGCATCGTCACGAATGGACACCCGCCAGCATGCACGTGCACACTGACATCCCAACCACACCAGCATCCTGGGTTCAACAGGAACCGACTGCACAGCAACAGCAGAACCTGAGGCGAGGTGATGTTTTAGGCAAATGGGTCCAGATGTTCCTTCAACTGGACTGAGTGAACCGGACTTGTGACTTCATCATGACTTCACCCGGAACTGCAGTGGATTTGAAATCAGACTCCACATCTTTAGACCTTCAGACGTACGCGATTCTGACACTGACTTCTGAAACTGACTGATGTTTATTCCCTGAAAGCTTCTAACATTCTTTTGTTTGCATTTTTTAAAAGAAAAAAATGTTTTTCCACCAACCCAGAAGCCAATTTGTTGTTGGTTTTGTTCTGACCTGCTGTAAATAAGTCTGCAGCAGAGTGCGATGAACCCTCACGCCTTCCTTTCACACGGTCTCAGACTCAGATTACCAGAGAGCCCCTGAGCCCCTTCTTTCCACCCACACAGGGCTCAGAGAATAATGTAGCCAAAAATCAAGTTTGATCGAGCTTTGTGCAGGTTTTCAGGGTTATTTACTTTGATTTGTTCATCCTTGTTGCTTTTAATGTAAATTAGCAACATTTACGTTGAGGTGTCATACAGGGCATCCAGAAAGTATTCACAGTGCTTCACTTGTTCCACATTTTTGCTGTGTTACAGCCTTATTCCAAAATAGATGAAATTCATTTTTTCCTTAAAATTCTACACATAATACCCCATAATGAGAAATGTGAATAAAGGTTTGTTTGTTTTTTAGATTTTTGAAAATTTGTAAAAAAAAAAAAAAAAAACCCTAAGAAATCACATGTACATAAGTATTCACAGTCTTTGCCATGAAGCTCTAAATTGAGCTCAGGTGCCTCCTGTTGCTACTGATCATCCCTTAGATGTTTCTACAGCTTAATTGGAGTCCACCTGGGGTAAATTCAGTTGATTGGACATGATTTGGAAAGACACACACATGTCTACATATAAGGTCCCACAGTTGACAGTCAGAGAACAAACCAAGCATGAAGTCAAAGGAATTGTCTGTAGACCTCAGAGACAGGATTGTCTGGAAGCAGGATTGTCTGGGGAAGGGTACAGAAACATTTCTGGTGCTTTGAAGGTCCCAATGAGCACAGTGGCCTCCATTATCTGTAAATGGAAGAAGTTCAGATCCACCAGGGCTCTTCCTAGAGCTGGCCGCCCGTCTAAACTGAGTGATCAGGGGAGAAGGACCTTAGTCAGGGAGGTGACCAAGAATCTGATAGGACAAAGATTGAATTCTTTGGTGTCATGTTTGGAGAAAACCAGGCACCATCCCTACAGTGAAGCATGGTGGTGGCAGCATCATGCTGTGGGGATGTTTTTCAGCAGCAGGAACTGGGAGACTAGTCAGGATTGAGGGAAAGATGAATGCAGCAATGTACAGAGACATCCTGGATGAAAACCTGCTCTATAGCGATCTTGACCTCAGACTGGGGTGACAGTTCATCTTTCAGCAGGACAATGACCCTAAGCACACAGCCAAGATATCAAAGGAGTGGCTTCAGGACAACTCTGTGAATGTCCTTGAGTGGTCCAGCCAGAGCCCAGACCTGAATCTGACTGATCATCTCTGGTGAGATCTGAAAATTTCTGTGCACCGTCACTCCCCATCCAACCTGATGGCGCTGCAAAGAGGAATGGACCAAACTGCCCAAAGATAGGTGCACCAAGCTTGTGGCATCATATTCAAGAAGACTTGAGACTGTTATTGCTGCCAAAGGAACATCACCAAAGTATTGAACAAAGTCTGTGAATACTTATGTACATATGATTTCTTTGTTTTGTTTTTATAAATTTGCAAAAATGAAAAAATAAAAAACTTTTTCATGTTGTCATTATGGGGTGTTGTGAGGAGAATGTTGAGGAGGAAAAAAAGAATTTGCTCCATTTTGGAATAAGACTGTTACATAACAAAACGAGGACACAGTGAATACTTTCCAGATGTGCTGTAGATTCTGATGGCAGCCTGGACATGTGGAGAGAGGTCCATCAGAACGCGGGATCAGAAGTCCAGAACTCATGTCTCTGTGGATGACAGGAACTGAAGTCTGTTTGATGCTTTTTTCTTTCCTAGTCCTTTTCATTTTTATACCAGAATAAATTTCACTCCTGTATTCTTTTTTTTTTTAGAACCATTACGAAAAGCAACCTGCACACGATCCAGCCTCGTGTTTTCTCCAAGAACCCACACCTGCGATACATGTGAGTAAAATGACACATTTATCACTCGTAATGAGACAAATGTGATTTTCCTTGACCAAGATTTTAAAAATTCAAAGGTCTGCAGAAAAGTTCAAAGCTGTGCAGGCACTCAAACAGAAAAGCTAATTAAAAATAAATACATACGAACACCAGCCAATCACATTCCAAACACACATGCACAAATATCAATAATTTTGTGTTCATATTTTGCAGAAACACTGTTATTGGAACACCAGTAACAGCTGAAGTAGGGGCTTCTAAAATGTGGCATTGTGGGTAATTTTTAATGCAGTACGTCTCTACTTTCAGTTCAGCATCAAACGTGCAGGAAACGAGCGTGTGTTACGTGTGTCTGTGCTGTTTTTATGGCGCTGATGGATTAAAATGTACATCCACCAGGGGGCAGATTAGAGTAAAATCAGCAGAATATCTTCTTTGGATTATTTTTTTCTCCTGTTGTTCTGGTCAGCTGTCATTTGTATATCTTTGTACTGCCCCCCAGAGGTTATTTTGGTATTGCATTTTACAGACATGAGTTGAGTTTGGTTAATGATCATAAAACTAACACTAACTTCACTGATGTTGGATTTTTGTTGCTTTATTGGTCAGGGGTCAGGGGTCACCGCTTTTGCAAAGTAGTGACTGGCACAGGTTTTTCTGAGCGGCACAGATTTCTGCCGCCTGCTCTCACCTGGACTGCAGGCAGAGGTAACATTTGTCTCTGGCGCCCTTGTGTATAAATAAGCCTCGTTCAAGGTGAGGTGGCACATAAGGCGGAGCTTAATCTGCAGTTTCAGAGCCGCCGGAACGCTAATGGAGCAGAGCGGTGGACACAGCCGAGGAGTGCAAGTCAGCGTTACCTCTGCTGCCCTCTACGTCTGAATCTTTACTCCTGCAGGAAGGAGATTCTGGGACCCGTCACAAAGTCTGCAGAAGATTTCTGTGAAATTTACTACGATCTATCAGTGATCAATCAGTGATCAATCAAATCAACGGGAGGAACCTGCTATTTTTAGTGTGTGTGTGTGTGTGTGTGTGTGTGTGTGTGTGTGTGTGTGTGTGTTCAGGATCCAAATTTGGCTTCTAGGTAAATTTTCCATGATAAGAAGAGGCATGTTTAGATGTTTTAGTCAGTTTCTCAACAATTTTGAGCTAATTGTCAATAAATGAGGTGATCAAGTTTAAAAATGCTTAAGTCCTCCACACTTTAAAGAAATGTCTTTTTGTCTAATTGGCTCTGAAACCAGCTTATTCTCCAAATGAAAATAAAGCTATAATTATATTTTGAGATATGTCATCAGAAAATACAGCAGATGTTCTAAAACATCAGTGAACACGTGGACATGCTGCAGCTGTGTGCAGACGTTTACATGCACTCATCGTGGACAGGAATGTCATGAATGAATGAATTATTGGTCTTTTAATGATGTCTTTGAACTGTTCTTTTGTCAGGGTGGAATGATTGGACATCAAACATCATTAACCCTTTAATGGTCAGCTCAGCCGTTTGGTAGAGCATGTTGATGTCTGGTACATTCTACTGAAAAATTAAATTTAATTATACATACACCCCCACTGATGTTTGGTTGATTGTCCCTCAGCGTGTGAGATTTCACAACGTATAATATTGGGGTAACGGTGGCAAAATATTCGACCATTTCACATTTGGATGTATTACTCCGCGGCCTGACCGCTGTTCTGATCAGATGTCATTCCTGTCCTCTGTGCATGCATGTGCAGTATTGTCGGCATCGTTTATGCGATGAGATGCACAATTCGACAGAACACCGGCTGCGCGATGCTAGCTGTTAGCACTGTTAGCTGAGAGCAAGAGAAAGTCGCGTACCGACGGAGCCGAAATTAAGCTACCATATGAAAGTACTGATATGGATTCTGATAAAGAATTACTGTTTCACATTTGATGGATCTGATCATTTGATGGATTACTCCGCGCAATGACCGCTGTTGGAGCGATGCTCCCTCCGCTCGACGGTAAGCCTCACCGACCGAATTACTTACAGCAAAATAAACTGTGCAAACGATGGAATTGAATTAGAATGGGAATAGCCTCCCTTGTGCCTGATGATTTGCAAACGTTCATGCCGTTATACGGTTGCAACTAGCTGTTTTACAGTGACGTGTACTGACTCCGCTTACACAGCGCTGGTAAAGCTCTATTTATGATGGTATAATCAGCATGAACATCTGAAAATCATCAGACACAACAGGGTTATTCCCTAACTGTAGAACCTTCATCACCACTTATTTAAAGATTTAAGTGACTGTATGTGTATATTTGAGCCTGTATGTATAATTTTGACCCTGTGTGGAATAGAGAAGATCCCAAATAAATTCAGACTTTTGCACCCATGTCTTGTTTTTTAGAGTAATTAATGATGTTTGCTGTCGAATCATTCCAACCTGACAAAAGAACAGTTCAAAGACATTAGATGTCCATAATGACATGACAGGCACGCCCGCGGTGGCTGTATGTAAACCTCTGACCACTAATGCTTTGTATAAATATAACACACACACTTACATCAGAACAAGTCACTGTTCTTAACTACAACTTAAATTACAAATCACAGAGGTAAAAAGAGTGAAAACAAAAGAAACTCTGGAATTTAACACCAGTAAATAACATTATTCATAATAATTATGTAATTATCACTGACAGAAAAAAGGAGTGTTTGGATTTAATCTCATACACTCACTTAAAAGTTGTATATCGTGTCAACCACAGCTGAGATATTAAGAAAATGATTTACACGGCAGAACGTCTTGATCAATAACTAAACAATTCTAAAGAGCAGTCACCGAAAAATCAACAATCAGACTTAATGACTCGGAGTTCGCTCAGACTTAATGGTGCAAAAACGCCTTTGTTGTAGGAACAGAAGGAAGAAATACTTGTAAGTTTTCCTTTTTCAGTCGAGCAGCTGTCACCTTTTCAGCCTGCAGACCCGCAGCCATTAATTAATCATTAAAGTCCCATAACATCTAGTAACAATCACTATATTAAACATCCTATGGAACGCAGTGTGCACCGCTGTGCATGCTGCGCGTCTGCTATGAAGAGATAATTATGCTTTAGTGTTGTGTGGCTGAGATAAATGGAAAAAGAATAATGCCTTCAGAATCGCTAAACAGACTTTAGAATGAAACTAATCATATTCATTTATTACGCTCAGTGCGCAGCAACATTTTCTGCAAAGTGGGATAAAAAGAAGTGGACAAAAATATATTTCATTTTCAGACGTGCAGAGTTAAAATATTTACCCTCCTCGGGCTCGATGCTGCTTTAATAACTATTCTGATGGGAGGTAAAAACCTTTGACAAACTCACAGGAAACATTTGTAATGTGACAAGAGCATCACATTTACAAATTCTGAGCTAAATGTTGTTGACACAATACAAAAAAATGAGGAGTCATGCCAGCAGCAGGGCCGGATCAAAACTTTATGGGGCTCCATGCGGAATTTGATTTGGGGGGCCCCTGGATTCCTTGGCGCCGCCACACACGTTTTGACCTACTGTCAAAACTTCATCATTTTCAGACTGTACATCCAGTGCGCTCAACAGCTTCATCAACTGTACTCTGTTTATCTTAACAAGGGCTGTCGAAGTTCATACAGTAATAAAAAATGGAAGAGAATAGAAACGTACACTCAAGGCACAAAAAAATCCAGCCCTTCCAATGAGGTCTTTAAAACTGGTTTTAGTCTCGGCAGGCCTTTCAGTTAGCCTTTAGAGTGGTCCATCTGCTATCACTTTTATTATAATCTTATTTTCAATTTATTTTATTATTTTATTTTAGTTGATTGGTTTTTATCATTTATATTATTTTATTTATTTAGCTTTTATCACAGTCTTTTACCCTTGAAGCACTTAGAGATTTGTTGCAGCAGATGAGAAGCGCTATACAAACTTAATCTACTATTAAGGTATTTTTTAATTGATCTGTCTCAGATTAATTAGTCACCAAATACATCGATACACGTTGTCCGCTTCGCTATAAGACTGACGCCTGCTCTTTAAACAGTGTGCGTCTCGCTCTGTTTCAGAAGCACGGAGCGGTCACAGGGTGAGAGCTCCATGGTGAAAGTTTTAAAAACACACATTGCTTCAAATAGATATCATCTGTTTCTGATGGATGGTGCATGTGATATTACCTTCCTCCCAGCCAATCTGGTAGCAATTTCCACAAAAATGAAAGGGTTTTTCCACACCGTCGTCTGCTTAACTCATGTTTTCACAATCTGTGCACAGACTCGGAGTGAGAGAGGGAGGTCAAAAGTCTCCCCCGTGAGAGAAAAGGTCCACTTTTGAAGACATTTCAAGGAGATCTTTTGGCAAACAGCAGCAGCAGCAACAACAGCAACAACAACAGCAACAGCAATAATAACTATGAGAATAACAAAAATGTGAATGAATATATTTTAAACAAGTAAAACATCGTTCAGTGACTATTACTCAAATAGTAACATTTATTAGTAAAATAGTGTTTTTTAATAAAATCTGCATGAAGTGATGAGACAAGAAAATAAATAAAAATAAATCTGTTGTCTTAAAAAAATAATGATTACAAACCTTAAGAAGCATCTTGGATTGAAGATTAAAAAATGTGTCTTTAATTTGCAGATAATCTTGATTAATTTTGGGTTAAGATAATCAGACAATTAATCACAATTAAATATTTTAATTAATTGACTTCACTGGTTTTAATATATTTATTTACCAACTCATTTAATATATAAAATAAATTGCAGGTATTGCTGCGTGATGTCAGAATTTTTCTTTACATACCAGGGTTTTTTTCTTTCTTTCTTGAATTTTGGAATAGAGTGTTAAACCTGAGCCACTGAGTAGGTTCAGCTTTGAATAATCTGAGGTCCAATGAAAGCATTTTGTGGGTGTATTTGTGTTATGCATGTCACAGAAGGCTAAAATGAGCTGCGTCAGGTGTAAATTATATTTACAGCAGATGAATTTCTGTGAGCTCAGTCACAGAATTCTGTGGCTTTGAAGCTGTTTAACCCTCAAACACATGAAAATATAAAAGCAGATGCATAGAAACAGAGGTTGTACAATATGACCCCTTTAATCATGATTTTTGAGCATCTCTGAGCTTCACTACAGCTATTTTCATTTTCCAGTCTGCTCCTCAAAAGGGAAAACCTGAATGATAACCTCCATCAGTCATTTCATCCAAAACTTAAATCATGTTTTTTTTTTTCATCTTTGAGACATTTAACCTGGAAAGATGTAAAGATTTATGACCTGATGCTTTTGAACTCTGCTGCTCCGCTTACGTGACTTCATTCACAGCTCCAGCAGCTTAAGAAGAGAAGAAGCTTTACGGTGCATCCGGAAAGTATTCACAACACTTCACGGCTTCCACATTTTATTATGTGACAGACTTATTCTGAAATAGATGAAATTCTTTTTTTCTTTCAAAGTTCTACACACAACACCCCATAATGACAATGTGAAAACATTTTTTATGAGATTTTTGCAAATTTATTAAAAATGAAAAGCTAAGAAATCATATGTACATGTACAAGGGCACAGAATCATTTCTGCTGCATTTCTGCTGCCCATTGAGCACAGTGGCCTCCATCATCCATAAATGGAAGAAGTTCAGATCCATCAGGACTCTTCCTAGAGTTGGCCGCCCATCTAAACTGAGTGAACGGGGGAGAAGGACCTTAGTCAGGGAGGTGACCAAGAACTCGATGGTCACTCTGTCAGAGCTCCAGCATTCCTCTGTGGAGAGAGGAGAACCTTCTCGATTGACAACCATCTCTGCTGCAATCCACCAATCAGGCCTGTATGGTAGAGTGGCCAGATGGAAGCCACTCCTTAGTAAAAGGCACATGGCAGCCCACCTGGAGTTTGACAAAAGACACCTGAAGGACTCTCAGGCCAGGAGAAACAAAATTCTCTGGTCTGATGAGACAAAGATTGAACTGTTTGGCGTCATGTTTGGAGGAAACCAGGCACCATCCCTACAGTGAAGCATGGTGGTGGCAGCATCATGCTGTGGGGATGTTTTTCAGCAGCAGGAAGTGGGAGACTAGTCAGGATTGAGGGAAAGTTGAATGCAGTAATGTACAGAGACATCCTGAATGAAAACCTGCTCCAGAGTGCTCTTGACCTCAGACTGGGGCAACGGTTCATCTTTCAGCAGGACAATGACCCTAAGCACACAGCTAAGATAATAAAAGGAGTGGCTTCAGGACAACTCTGTGAATGTCCTTGAGTGGCCCAGCTAGAGCCCAGACCTGAATCTGATTGAACATCTGTGAATACTTATGTACATGTGATTTTTAATTTTTTTAAATAAATTTACAAATATTAAAAAAAACTTTGTTCATGTTGTCATTATGGGGTACTGTGAGCAGAATTTTGAGGGAAAGTATGAATTTACGCCATTTTGGAATAAGGCTGTAACATAGAATGTGAAAAAGTGAAGCACTGCACTCTAGGTGTGCATTAACGAGTGCTGTTTATGTATGCCTGGAAATGTTCACTGTTCACATACACAGTTACATTTTGCCTTAATTAACTAATGAACTAACTTATTTAAAAAATCTCCAGTTCAGGGTCTGGGATTTGCTTTAATTTTGCATATTTGGTAGATTAGGGGACCAGTATGAAAAATGCAAAATATTACATTTGTACTTCAAATAGGTTTCCTTCCAGAAGGGTCAAAAATGTGGGCGTGGCATTTCTTTGGCATGGATGCCTATTTTCTTGAACTTTGAAGAGCCATATCTGGAACACTAAAACAGATAACACCTTGAGTTTTTCAGCAGTTTTCCACCTGTAAGTATTGTAAGTTTTTAACATTTTTTGAATAAACAATTCTTTGGTTTTATCATTTTCAGTTTATGGATGGTCAAAGAACATTTTTTTTAACCAAATATCCACTTTCCAAGTCTCCTGCCTGACATATGGAGCCTCTGTTGAAATAAGACTTATATGGTTTTGAAAGTATCCTTTGATTACATCATTTTAGTGCAGAAATAAGGATTCTGATGTATAATTATGATTCATACTTATTAATTATTATTTCTGTTTGTCAATGACCTTCATAATCATAATCTGATTTACAGTGTCCTCCAAAAGTATTGGAACACTTGATATTTCACAATTTTTATTTGTTTATGCCATTTTCAGTGACTTACAGGTATTATGCCAAAGCATTCCATTACTTATGCAACCTGTCATCTTGGCTTTTACATTTTTAATTCATTTATATCAAGTTGTAGAGATTTTTAGTTGTAGGAAGATACTTTTTAATTTTTTTAAATTTTTGTATTTGAAATGGCATAAACAAATTAAAATGTGTGAAATGCCAAGTCTTCCAATACCTTTGGAGGCCACTGTACATATTGTACCCAGAACATACGTAGTTTTGTGCACTTTGTGTGCTGAAAGTAAGCGCATGTACTTGAATTGGCTTTAGGTTCAACCAGCAGAGTTAAAGTTTTAATCAGAGTGTTGCTGCTGTTGGATGCACAGGTCTTAATGTGCACGCAGATAAACGTGCGATGTCGTACCTGCACCCGTGCTGACTGTTAGTGAGCGTACGACTGAGCTGACAGCAGTGACATCACTCCATCTCCACATCTTGGCATCTCGCAGCTTTTGGCATAGCAACTGTCTCCAAGGAGGATAGTTGCGCCAATCAGAGCTTGAGCGGGCGCTGCACGGGGCATCCTTCTTGGTACAGACAAGACTTCCTGAACAGCAGGAAGTGGGCAGATGGTGTTTGCTTCTCTCTAAGTGTGGGGATGTGTGTTGCTAGGAAACCTGGACCGCCACAGGCCTCCACGGTTGCCTTACAACAGGCTCTTGATTTAGTGAATGTAATTGAATTGGAAAGAAAGCAACAACAAAATCTCACAATTTTACCTTTTCCACATTTTGAATCACCTCATTTTAGGATTGTAAGTAAAGAGTTTGGATGGTTTTATTTTGCCTAACTTTGTGATGTGGGAAGCATCATGGTGTGGCTTAGTGGTTAGCACTGTTGAAGCAAGAAGGTCATGAGTTTGATTCCCACTTGTGGCCGTTCTGTGTGCCGTTCTGTGTGGAGTTTGCATGTTCTCCCCATGTTTGTGTGGGTTCTCTCCGGGTGCTCCGGCTTCCTCCCACATCCAAAGACACACAGGTTAGATGGATTGAAACATTTAAATTGTCTGTAGGTGTGAATGTCTTTGTTTGTCTGTATGTGACCCTGCGACAGACTGGTGTCCTGTCCAGGGTGAACCCGCCTCACACCCTGTGACTGAACAATAAAAAAAAAAAAAATCTATTCATTCTTTTTCTAAACTTGCTTATTTCAATAAAGGGTCACAGGGGAGGTGTGAGGATTAGCGGTGTTAGGGTTTTTCTTTTTGTTTTCTCAATATAACCTTTTTGAAAAATGTTTACCCTGAAATAAAATCTGCCCTTTGCCACATGATTACTACTGTAAGGAACAAGTTGGTGGTCGTGTCCCACAGCAAGATCTACTCAGGGTTCTTTAAATGGAGCAATAGCTCCACCTGGTGGATATTACCATTACCATTAATGCATGCACAATAGAATTTTGCCAGGAGATCTAGTTTCATGTATTTGTGTCTCATTATTGAAACTTCGAATGTGAAACATGATGCCAACTCATTTTGGTGAAACGTTTAAAAGTTTTCAGTTAGTTTCTAAAAAAATAAGTGACTCAGTTATTATACATTATGTTACTTTTTGGGCCTTAATGTGGGAATAGTTAAAAAAGAGCCAAAGGTGAACGTTACAGTTAATTCTTCAGTTTTGTTATTTTTATAGTGAATAATTACCACAGAGTCACCCAAGACGCTTCACAAGGTCAGGTTCAGCACCAGCAGACCTGCCTCGGTTGGGCGGCTGCCCGCTGTGGCCCCCCATAACAACAAATAACAGTTAAAGTTTAAACAAAACAATACAAATAAAGGAGTTAATAACTCAAATAAAATGATGCTAAAACAAGACATTGGTTTTGAGTGGGATATGTCATTCAAAGCGCATATTAAACAAATATGTAGGACTGCTTTTTTGCATTTACGCAATATCTCTAAAATCAGAAAGGTCTTGTCTCAGAGTGATGCTGAAAAACTAATTCATGCATTTATTTCCTCTAGGCTGGACTATTGTAATTCATTATTATCAGGTTGTCCTAAAAGTTCCCTGAAAAGCCTTCAGTTAATTCAAAATGCTGCAGCTAGAGTACTGACGGGGACTAGAAGGAGAGAGCATATCTCACCCATATTGGCCTCTCTTCATTGGCTCCCTGTTAATTCCAGAATAGAATTTAAAATTCTTCTTCTTACTTATAAGGTTTTGAATAATCAGGTCCCATCTTATCTTAGGGACCTCATAGTACCATATCACCCCAATAGAGCGCTTCGCTCTCAGACTGCAGGCTTACTTGTAGTTCCTAGGGTTCCTACGTAATTATTGTATGGCCTTGCCTTACAATATAAAGCACCTTGGGGCAACTGTTTGTTGTGATTTGGCGCTATATAAATATAAAAAAAGAAAAAAGAAAGAAGTGCTGCTCTAGTCTTCTGTGACATCAACCAGGTGGAATTAAAGTTGTTTTTGGGGGGATGAGAGGAGAAGAGAGCAGTGAATAAAGACAATCAAATCTGCAGTAAAAAAAAACAAAACAAACAAGACATGCTATTAAACAAGAAGACAAAATGTGCAATACCCAGTATTAAAAAAGATCACTTTTTTTTTTTTTTTTTTACCTCTTATGAAAAATTCAAACCAAACAAAAAAAAAGAAGAGCAAATGTGTTCTAGAAGGTCCTGGTGAGTTCACAAAAACTGACTCAGCAGCGACCTCATGGGTGAGAAATGATTTGTATTGCTTGAGTTTATGAAGGAGTCGACAGTCTGAGGTGGTCATGGTGGATGAGTCTTTTGGGCACAGAGTGTGCGGCTTTAGGAGCTGCAGTCGGGTGAATCTAGCAGGAGGAGTTCAGACGGTGGACCACTGGGATGAAGGAGTGGAGCCAGAAAGGTTTATCAGTTTTTGAAACTCACCTGTGGTGATGAGCTTTGGTTACTTCAAGAACCAGGTCACAGAATCGAGCAGCTAACATCCTGCTCACCCTCACAGACAGTGTGAGACATTCTGACGTCCACAGAGAGCGCAGAGTGGAGATGCTGCCTCTTGGCAACGGAAGGAGACAGTTTGAGGATGTGATTTACTCGCTTCCCTCTGGAGGTGTCCAGCCCTGTCTAACCGTCAGGAGAACCTGCAGAGGTTCCACCACACTCTGGCGTGTTT
The DNA here is from genome assembly GCF_902500255.1 of Thalassophryne amazonica. Taxonomy (NCBI): domain Eukaryota; kingdom Metazoa; phylum Chordata; class Actinopteri; order Batrachoidiformes; family Batrachoididae; genus Thalassophryne; species Thalassophryne amazonica. Next base: position 112,545,490 of record NC_047110.1, on the reverse strand, counting down.
ATGTCTCCCGTCCAACCTGAGAACATCTGTGGTCCTCCTGGAGGAGCTGGATGGAGCTGTGGTACACAGGAAATTGAGTAAAATTTACTCTGCTGGGATAGCATTTGATCCCATTGTAAACAGGGTAAATTACACTCTATCATAGAGTGAAATCAGCTCAACAGCTGTCGCAGACCGAACCAGCTAGCAGCTCATGTAGCTGCAGCGTCTTTTATGATGAAATAATGCTGAATTTATGTGGAAATGATTGTTTTACAAAAGCTTCAGATATCTGTCGCTGAGACAGATGATGACTGGAGGCAGTTTGAAGCAGAAACGAGGCGATAATCCGTGAACCGCGGCTAATGACGTGCAGCGACGGCGGGGCTGATGGGGGACCGTTCGGTCGGTGACACCGTCTGGTCAATGCAAGTGGTGTTACTCCAATAAGAGTTGATTTCACACTGTGCTGAGGTGATAGAGTATATTTCACTCTATTTGGACTGGGATCAGATGTTAGCCCAGCAGAGTACATTTTACTCAGTAAAGTTTCCTGTTTAGAAACGTCTGAACTGCCTCACTTAGGGTCGTATCTCACTTGGCTGCGACAGAGGGAAATTGCTTGATTTCACACCACGTTTGCTGGGTGACGCTCTTCCCAATGTCACTCTTGGATTTTTGATTTTTCAAATTTGGTGAGGTGACAGGGGTCCTCTCAGTATGCTGCTGTTATATGACCCTCTGAATCTACTCACTGCAACTCCTAACAGGCCTGTTACAACTTAACGATGTACTCAGTGTATGCGACAGCCCAGTTTCCACTGAGTGGTTCGGGTCGGTATGGTATGGGTCAGAACAGTTAAGTCTGACTTGGTTTGAGTTTCCACTGCTGGCAGAACCCTTTTGTCTGGCAGGCGGAGCACATAGATATTGACATGCACGTCTTCAAGCACACATACGCTGTTGCGCGGCCTCTGCCCTCCACACAGTTCAATTCATCCCATTTGTGTTGCATTTCATTTAGAGTGCAGCTTGGTTCCATACGTTTGGTACCATTGCACTCTGCACACACATGCACGCGCGCACAGTATTGTGCATTCTTTCATTGGAACAAATAATGGTATGTTCCAACTTTCACATCATGAAATATTCCTACCATTGAACTCATAAACATTCATTATTTGTATATTAATAATTACAAAAATACCCAAAAAGCAGTCGGTGGCATCCTGCAGCTGGAGTTAGTTGGACGTCCATCAAGAGCCAAAAGTCTTAAGATGCACTGAGCTTGTGGTTCTCACCATAAAGTGAGAACTTTAAGGACGCCTTTCTTCGTGTGGTTCACAGGAAGTGGTTGATCACTTTGGTTTTGTGGTTGTAGAATGAAGGTTTGTGCCTCTTTAAAAACCTCCGAGTCGGTAAAGTTGTTTAAGTGGACGTCTGATGATAAATGTTCTTTTGACTGACAAATGACAGTCACAGACAGGACTGTCACACCCACACAGAGTGACTGACAGCTGTAATTACTGCGGTGCGGCCTGTCATTTCACAGCCCAGCCGCAGTTCTGAAAATAGCCGGCACTTATTGAAGTGCGTGCAAGCGCGCGGGAGGCATGTTTTTGTCTTCAGTGACGGGTTTCATCTTTGACTGATAATCAGCAGACACTCGTATCGTTTGTGTTGTATAACAGAAAGAAACGCAGAAAGAAAAGGAAGATTCTTCTCTGAAAGACAGCAGGTGTACCGTGCAAACCGCCAGCTCAGATTTGCAGCAGGAAGTGGAATGTTTGACCACTTTGGTTTGACTTCATGTTGGCGTGTTGGTGTCAGTTGATTCTAGTGTTTTCTGTAAATATCCATATATTGTCATTTTATTGAGGAATAGCACATGCACACACAACTTCAGTTAAAATGTATCACAAAAATGATTCAAAGACAATATTTTCACTCATAAAAATGTGTCAGATATCAGCAACTTTATTTTAAAGGTGCTACTGAATTAATTCAAACCTGTAGCACTCAAAAAGATCCTAAAAAATGATTTTAACATCACTGCTCCAGTGTTTATGGCTTGAAAAATGTTTGCTAACATGTATGCTAACTGTACGTATTGAACTAAAATATCAAAAATAGTTCCTGACAGCTTTTTTCCCTTCTCACACTGTAACCTTCTGCTAACGTTAGCTTAGCAGACAGCGAACACAACACTAAGGTGTGCGTTAGCAAGCTAACACTAATGCTATGGAAGAAACGATCTTTAAGGCAGAATGAAAGAACATTCGTTCCGTTTCAGACGTCTTGGTTCAAATCTCAGTGACCAACACATTCTGCTCATGTTAACGTTGGTGGTAAGTTTTTCTGTAGAACAGAAACGTTTGTGTTCATAAGCTAGCGCTAAGTTATGGAAGACATAATCTTTGAGGCAGAATGAAAGTTTGAAATAGTAGTTCCTCTGTTTGTGTGATTCCACTGTTTCAGACATGCCAGTTCAAATCTCAGTGGCGAAGACATTCTGCTAGTGTTAGCTTAGCAGACTGCTAAAAAATCTCAGACACAACACAAAAGTTTGTGTTTAAGGGCCCTGTCCCACTGGCATTTAGGAGGATTTGCATATGGATTGCGCACAAAATTGCCTCATATTCACTTAACATCCGCAATATGCGTGAAACATGCTTGTATGAGTCGGCTGACACCCGCACACATCCGTAATTATCCACAGAGGCACGTTTATCTGTTTCCAGGATTTTTGAGCTGCACAAAATTTTGGCTGCGGATGACATCCGCCTTACATGCTCAATACATACTCAATACATACTCAATCTATGCGCTGTATATCTGCTGTTATCCGTTGATATCTGCAACTGTCAGGGATTTGCGGCTTGGCAGCGGACTGGGACAGTGTGTAAAATGGATATTTTGCGTGCCCATCATGTCCACATCACAAACTAAAATATGTTGGAGCGACTGCATACAGATTGGCCACGAATAAAGTGTTTTTATTACGTCTGCTTTGCATCTGATTTGCGGTGGATGCAAATCAGATGCGCTGTGTTCACAGCTGGACACAATTCTTTGTTCTACCGGCTGCCACGCACTCTGCGCTGGATGCTGTGTATATAAAATAATTATGTTGTGGCAGATTAATCATTTTATTCTGCAAATTGGCTGTTGAAAACGGCTCTAATCACCTGAATCACAGAGGAAGCTGCAGCTTGTTAGGGCCCTAAAGACCATTCCTCTACCAGGTCAGCCAAAGGGGAATTCCCTGTTAGCCAAGCTAGCGGGAACGTCTTTTCAATCAGGACCCGGGACCTTCATCCCGCTACATTTGTTTATTCAAGTAGTTCCAAGTTTTACCACCAGAGTCTTGCCAAATGAGAGTTATGGACACGGCGGCCGTGCGAATAGCCACTTCCATAAAATAATTATTTTGTGGCGGATTAATCATTTTATTCTGCAAATTGGCTGTTGAAAATGGCTCTAATCACCTCCTGAATCACAGAGGAAGCAGCACCTGGAGTTAACAAGCTGCAGAAAGCATTTTGAGCCATCTAAAAAGGTAATTATTTGACTTGTTTACATTGTCAAGGCTTGATAAAACAGTTCCTTGTTTTTTCCTTCTTGTGTGCAGCTGTTAAAGCATTTATTTTTATGTTTATAACAGATTTAACTTCTTGTTATAATCCTTCAGACAAGCTGCGTTCTGATGCAAACCGCTGACGTCACCACTCGCTTTGTTCACTGATTGTTTAGTCCACTTGAGCTGCATGTCGTGTTTGAGATTAGATCGTGCCACATAGTACGACATTTGTGCGTGAAAGATTTTTTGAACATTTCAAAATTCTCTGTGCGTAATAGCACGCACCGGCGCCCCTCTGGCGTCCTGTCTGCACCTGTTAAAGACGAGGCAGGCTCGTGTCAGTGCACTTTAACAATCAACTTGTCCAAGTCCAGCAAATGCTCCAGAGGCTGTATTGTTGGTGTGAATAGTGATGCCGAAAGGAGCGAGTGCGCTTCTTTTATGACGGAAATGCAGATGCCATGCACGCACAACACGTGCGCAATGCATTCATAATACACCCGAAATACTACCATGATAATCTCAATGCGTCGGATCTGTTTCCTCAATACATGCGTTATACAACCGTGATTGTTCATCATATATTCACTATACATTATTAATATATCCGTAAGTCATACTGGGACATTTGTCATTTTTGGCCATTTTTGTTGTGGACGACAACGAACGCCCGTAATTTGTGTACTCAATTCATGCGCAATTAATCCTCTCCCCAGTGGGAAAGGGCCCTAAGGCAGAATGAAAGTTCTAAACAAGTTCTGTTTCAGACTTGTTGGTTCAATTTTTGTTGACCAACACGTCCTGCTAGCATTAGCGGTAAATTGGGGGGGCACTATTCCTAACCTCTTTATATTATTTGATGGTGTATATTACAACTCCAAACTGATTTTAAAGTTCACAAATAAATGTAATACATTTAAATTGCTGACAAACCAGATCCAGTTTTGTTCAATTTACAAAAATAAAACATATGATTCTGATGACATACACCATTAATCACCTTTAATCGTCCTGTTGGCTATAAATCTATTGAATTGATTAAGTAAATATAGCATAATATAGCACAGAAGAAAAAAAATTAAAATTAAGAAAAAAAAAGAAAATTAAGAAAAAAATTGCTTTGACTTTATTTGAATTACATTTGTCAACAGGTTGCACAAAATTGCATTACATTAGTTACAAGCAAAAATATTGATTTATTGAACTGAATCAACTGGATTTTTTTTTTATCTGAACATGTGTATTTGAAGTCACGTGAAAACATCCAGTTAATATAAAGTGCAGAACCCGTCTCATTCATGGGTGTGTGTGAGCTTGTTTGAGTCATTGATTGTATTCAGTGATGTAATCATGTGGTTGGTATTAACTCTGCATAATGTACAGTTTGCGTCATGTCAGACATTAGTGCTGTAAAACACGTACAGACTCGAGGTATCATTTCCTTAAAATATGTGATTTTTCCACTGTCGTGTCTTTTATTTTATTTTTTATTTCTGGTTCCTGCCACACTGCTGATTCATCTCCTTCAGCTCAGAATAGATTCAAACTGGAGAGTACAAATACAAATGAACTCCAGCAAACAGCAGAACGGAGCTACACAGAATTCTAAATACGTCTCATTCAAGTCAGACGGAAAAAGAGCCAAAAGCAGCAGGAAAAAAAAATTATTAAAGGATGACAGGAAGAGAAGATCGTTGACCTCCATGTTCAGAGTGTACATCAAAGATTTCATTTTAACAGCTCGACTCTTAAGACAGAATGAAAAAGATGCTGCCATGCACACTTCCTGCCATCACCCAGCCCACAAACGTTTAGACTGGATCTGATTAAGGGGACGGAGCTATACTCCCCTGTAAGATACAGAAAGATAAAATTTTTAATTAATACCATGTTCTAACTTAAAAGTGTTTCTCAAACTCACTGACAGTGATTTGATACGCACCTCGATACATGACCAGTGATACGATAACTATAGTGATACATGACGATACGATGCGATACGATTTACCCCTTTTCCCGATTCGATGCAATTTGATATTAAAAGTAGGGTTTACAGGTTTTCGATTTCAACAACATTTTATTGAGTCTTAAAGTAAATAAATATGAAATTGGTCACTGGATCCTTGATCTCTAGACATAAATAAAAATCAATAAAATCTGTAGTTTTTGTCAAGAGCATTTCCTTTCAGATATTAACGGCACAAATGTAACTCCATAGATTCTGAGCTGAGCTCTTCAGCCAACGTCAGGATGTAATTCATAAAAAATACAGGATGTCTCATTTGGGGAAAAAGACCCGGTTTTTGATTGGTTGTAGTTTATTGTTTGTATTATAACGTTTGGAAAGAGGTGTTATTTGATTGAAAACGGTGATTCGCTCTGAAGTTACTAATTCAGACCTAAATCTGTGCGGCTCTTTGGAGCTCTGCACTTAGTCCCACAGATCAGAGGATATTATTATTATTATTGTTGTTGTTGTTATTTCCATCACCTGATGGACAACTTCAGTTTACGCTCCGGCTGGTGCTCACGCCAGAGAACCATCACGTAAAACTCTGGTGTGGAAAGAAGGATGATTCTCACTTCTTGCCCGCAGCAAGACACGAGTCCCAGTTTGTGACTTTAATCCACACAAGGCCGACTCACATCTGGCATCTTCAAATGGCTTTGAGAGGTTTACTGAAGACATCGTGGACCTGCTGCTGGAAGTGAAGCAGAGAACCAGTGAACAGCGAGTCGAAGCGCTGCTTCATTGCTTCAAGCTTCAAGCAGACCCACTGCAGTTTGTAATCAACATAGAGAAATGATCATTTCCCGATAAACACCCTCAGAAACAGCGGCTGCTCTGTTGTCCCAAACTGAAGGACCGATAAGGGAATCGTTAAGCAAAAAGGTTTTTGATGTCATCATGTTTGTTGTGGTAGAAATGTGCTTTCTGGCTTCCGTCCGTGGTGCATTCAATGTGCCTTGGAAAAAAATTGATGCAAGCAGGCAGTGAGCGATGCATCACGATTTCACCTGTCAATTGAATTGATGCACACTGAACAAATCGATGCACTTGCATCGCAGACGTTTGCATCTAGATACCGATTCGTGATTAATCTCCATATGCCTAATACATATGGTATTTTTGACTCATATGTAAATCCAAAAAATATTATTTGAACTAGCCATGGGGAGCCATGGACTCTAGATTGGGTCGTGTTTATAAAATAGGTAGCTGACATTTTTCAAAGGTGGTAAATAAATGATGCAGTGTTTCTATAATGAGTTGGAAGTCCAGAATGTAATCATCAACATCCATTGTTCAGTGTTGTTGGCTAATATCTGTAGTTTCTTCAAAATATTAGTCCTATCAAAAGTCCATTTTGGTGGTGTTCATCCATGTCCCATAATACATAAACACACTCAGCGGCAAATGTCAGTTCTCTCCAGTTTCTCCGTGATCGAAGACACACACACACACACACACACACACACACACACACACACACACACACACACACACACACACACACACACACACACACACACACACACACACACACACACACACACACAGAACAGAGACCACTTGGCTTTGATAATATAGATGGTCTGTTTTGTGATGCTAACATGGCGTACTATTTTACAACACCATGCTACCTGGACGACAAAACAGCATTTTGTGTTCTATCAGTGAAACATTTGGTTAAAGGTTTTATTCAGTGCTCACTGGTTGTACTTTTTGGACAAATGAGAGTCCACATGAGAATTCTGGCCAGTTTGCGGTGAAATTCTCACTAAAAATCCACAGATTGTTCCCCACTTACACGCTGAAGCTGCAGAAATGAACATATATTTATACATTGTTCCACAAACAAGTCAAAATGATTAAAATTCAACTTTAACACACGAGTGGAAATACAAACAAGGTCGCTTCACGTTGATCATATCAAACTTGTGACCATTCCAGTTAGCTAACACATTAGCCTAGCCCACGCTAACATCTCAGATACTTTGTTAGCATGTCGCTGTCTGAGAAACCTTCCTGATGAGTTTATTTGAGTGCAGATGGCACATTTTGATAAAATATGTTCATTGGGTGACATCAGGGTGCTAAATAGTTCAGCACTTGTTATTTGTGTACATTGATTAGCTTCACGAAGCAGAGCCACGAGGACGTTTTTAGCTTCTTCACCCTGACGGGATATTTGGAATTGTCTTGTTGCTCTTGTGTGCGTGTCGACATTGTGACCTGTGAATATTGAGAAGCGTGTTTTTGTCCCCTCCACAGATGTAACTGAAGCTTTTTAATTCCGATCATGGACGAATGTGTTTTGGGAACTGAATGGAATCCATTTGAAACAAAAAGACATGAATTTTAATGTGGTTTTGACATTTTGTTTCCATTTCTGTCAGTCAGACTGACTTTTTTGGGGGGGGGTTGGAGGGGGGAGTGCACGCGTGCATGCGCGCGTATGTGTGTGTGTGTGTGATCTATTAGACTTAATCCCTCACAGAGTGTCAAATTCAGAAAGACACACTGATGCTGGGAACATGACTAATGACTTAATATTGTTTGCCTTTTCTGTTTCATAAATTTAAATGTGACATTTAAGTGCTGCTTAAAATGTAAAAAGTTTAAAAATACATTTACTTGCCAAAAGTTGCAGAGATGCACAGAAGGCCTCAAAAATCACCACTTAATGACCTTTCTGATAAGTTATCGTGTGTATATGCACCGATAATTACAGTGTCTAGCATTTATTTTTATTATTACATTATATATATACGAGGTCTGTTAGAAAAGTATCCGACCTTTTTATTTTTTGCAAAAACCTGATGGATTTGAATCACGTGTGTTTGCATGAGCCAACCTTGAACCTTCGTGCGCATGCGTGATTTTTTTTCACGCCTGTCAATTGCGTCATTTGCTTGTAAGCAGCCTTTGTGTGAGGATGGGTGGAGTCTCTCGTCGGATTTTCTTTGCAAGGAAAATGGCGGAACGACTGGAGCAGCGCGACTGCATCAAATTTTACCAGAAACTGGGTGACAGCCAGGTGGAAACCATTCGGATTATTCAAATGGCTTTCAGTGACGATCCTCTGGGTGGGCATCACACAGATTAAGGAGCGGTACAACCGATTTAAAGACGTCCGCACAACGGTGGAGAGCGCGCCGCGCTCCGGTCGGCATCAACATGCTGAAATGACCAGATCATTTCCAAAGTGAACGCTGTGGTGATGTGGGGCTGTCGTGTGATTATCGGAGAGATTGTGGAAGAGGTGGACATCAACACTTTTTTGACACATTCCACTGTGACAGAAGATTTGGCCATGAAAAGAGTTGCAGCGAAATTCATCGCTGCTCCAGTCGTTCCGCCATTTCCTTGCAAAGAAAAACGACAAGAGACTCCACCCATCCTCACACAAAGGCTGCTTACAAGCAAATGACGCAATCGACAGGCGTGAAAAAATTCACACATGATTCAAATCCATCAGGTTTCATCCACAAGCAGTGAACAGGGTGAGTAGTGACATCAGCGGATCACATCAGAGCGCAGCTCATCTGAACCATTTTAACAAGAAGTTAAATCTGTTATAAACATAGGAATAAATACTGTAACAGCTGCAGACAAGAAGGAAAAAACATGCAACTGTTTTATCAAGCCTTGACAATGTAAACAAGTTTTTTAGACGGCTCAAAATGCTTTCTGTAGCTTGTTAGCTCCAGGTGCAGCTTCCTCTGTGATTCAGGAAGTGATTAGAGCCGTTTTCAACAGCCAATTTGCAGAATAAAATTATTAGTCCGCCACGAAATAATTATTTTATGGAAGTGGCTATTTGCACGGCTGCCGTGTCCATAACTCTCATTTGGCAAGACTCTGGTGGTAAAACTTGGAACTACTTGAATAAGCAAATGTAGCGGGATGAAGGTCCCGGGTCCTGATTGAAAAGACGTTCCCGCTAGCTTGGCTAACAGGGAATTTCCCTTTGGCTGACCTGGTAGAGAAATGGTCTTTAGGGCCCTGCCCCACTGGGGAGAGGATTAATTGCGCATGAATTGAGTAAACAAATTGCGGGCGTTCGTTGTCGTCCGCAACAAAAATGGCCAAAAATGACAAATGTCCCAGTATGAATTATGGATATATTAATAATATATAGCGAATATATGATGAACAATCACGGTTATATAACACATGTAGTGAGGAAACTGATCCGACACATTGAGATTATCACGGCAGTATTATGGGTGTATTATGAATGCATCGCGCATGTGTTGAGCGTGCACGGCATCGGCATTGCGGTCATAAAATAAGCGCACTCGGGCTGTCGGCATCACTATTCACACCAACAATACAGCCTCTGGAGCATTTGCTGGACTTGGACAAGTTGATCACAGTTAATGTTCTTGTTGTCATGCGAGGGTTAATCAATCAATCAATCAACTTTTTTCTTGTATAGCGCCAAATCACAACAAACAGTTGCCCCAAGGCGCTCCACATTGCAAGGCAAGGCCATACAATAATTATGAAACACAGTCTACGTCTAAAGCAACATAACCAAGGGATGGTCCAGGGTCACCCGATCCAGCCCTAACTATAAGCCTTAGCGAAAAGCAAAGTTTTAAGCCTAATCTTAAAAGTAGAGAGGGTATCTGTCTCCCTGATCTGAATTGGGAGCTGGTTCCACAGGAGAGGAGCCTGAAAGCTGAAGGCTCTGCCTCCCATTCTACTCTTACAAACCCTAGGAACTACAAGTAAGCCCGCAGTCTGAGAGCGAAGCGCTCTAATGGGGTAATATGGTACTACGAGGTCCCTAAGATAAGATGGGACCTGATTATTCAAAACCTTATAAGTAAGAAGAAGAATTTTAAATTCTATTCTAGCATTAACAGGAAGCCAATGAAGGGAGGCCAACACGGGTGAGATATGCTCTCTCCTGCTAGTCCCCGTCAGTACTCTAGCTGCAGCATTCTGAACCAACTGAAGGCTTTTTAGGGAACTTTTAGGACAACCTGATAATAATGAATTACAATAGTCCAGCCTAGAGGAAACAAATGCATGAATTAGTTTTTCAGCATCACTCTGAGACAAGACCTTTCTGATTTTAGAGATATTGCGTAAATGCAAAAAGGCAGTCCTACATATTTGTTTAATATGCGCTTTGAATGACATATCCTGATCAAAAATAACTCCAAGATTTCTCACAGTATTACTAGAGATCAGGGAAATGCCATCCAGAGTAACGATCTGGTTAGACACCATGCTTCTAAGATTTGTGGGGCCAAGTACAATAACTTCAGTTTTATCTGAGTTTAAAAGCAGGAAATTAGAGGTCATCCATGTCTTTATGTCTGTAAGACAATCCTGCAGTTTAGCTAATTGGTGCGTATCCTCTGGCTTCATGGATAGATAAAGCTGGGTATCATCTGCGTAACAATGAAAATTTAAGCAATACCGTCTAATAATACTGCCCAAGGGAAGCATGTATAAAGTGAATAAAATTGGTCCTAGCACAATTAACTGTTCATGAGTTTGGGGAGCGGGAGGGGGGAAGCCGCTCGGGGTGTGAGACGGTGTTTTTGTTTTTGTTTTTTTGAGAGTGTCACAGAAAACAGACTTCAGCGTGAGTTGTGGCTAAACAGCAGCTCTTCCTTTTGTTGGTGTTAAATAAAAGTCCTGGATTGCAGCAACCTCGTCTTTGTGGATCTACACAGCTGGACCGGCACTGACTGGCAGGTATGTCGCTTTCTGCCACATATAGTACTTTGGGTTTACGTGACGTGTTTGTTATGCATTCATAGATTGTCCGCAAATCAGCTGCAAAGCAGACGTAATAAAAACGCTTTATTCGTGGCCAATTTGCATGCAGTCGCTACAACTTAATTTAGTTAGTGATGTGGACACGATGGGCACGATATATATCTGTTTTACATACTGTCCCAGTCCGCTGCCAAGCTGCAAATCCGTCAGTTGCAGATATCAGCAGATGACAGAGAATATACAGTGCATAGATTATGTATAGAGTATGTAAGGCGGATGTCATCTGCAGCCAAAATTTTGTGCAGCTCAAAAATCCTGGAAACGGAAAATTGTGCCTCTGCAGATAATCACGGACATGTGCGGGTGTCAGCTGACTCATACAAGCATGTTTCACTCATATTGTGGATGTTAAGCGAATATGAGCCAAGTCTGTGTGCAATCCATACGCAAATCCTCCTAAACGCCAGTGGGACGGGGCCCTTAGCAGCAATGAAACACCAAAATATAAGTCCCTTTTCTGTTGTATATAAATTAAAAAAATATCAAAAGACAAGGATCTATTTTAACTTTTATATAAAACAAATAATGAATGTTTTACATTCTTTCAATGTAACGAATATTTAATTCGGTGAAAGCTGGAACATACCATTCAACTGGGCTTCGCTCTTTGCACGGCATGTTCCAGCTTTCACCGAATTAAATATTCGTTCCATTGAAAGAATGTAAAACATTCATTATTAGTATAACATACTAATTTGCAGTACTCTGCATGATGGAGGGTAGTACTGTACATACTGAAGCATAGTAGTGTACATACCGGAGAGCAGTTGTGTACATCCTAGGGCACTGTACTGCACGTGCAGTACACATGCTGGAATGTAGTAGTACACATGGTCGAGTATAGTAGTGTACATGCTGGATTGTTGTAATGCACTTACTGGTGTGTAGTAGTGCACATGCTGGATTGTTGTAGTGCACATGGTCGAGTATAGTAGTGTACATGCTGGAGTGTAGTGTTGTAGTAGTGCACATACTGGATTGTTGTTACGCACGTGCTGGATTGTTGTAGCGCACATGCTGGATTGTTGTAGTGCACATGCTGGTGTGTAGTAGTGCACATGCTGTATTGTTATTGCGCACATACTGGATTGTTGTAGTTCACATACTGGATTGTTGTAGTGCACATGCTGGATTGTTGTAGTGCACATGGTCGAGTATAGTAGTGTACATGCTGGAGTGTAGTGTTGTAGTAGTGCACATACTGCAGTGTAGTAGTGCACATGCTGGTGTGTAGTAGTGCACATACTGGATTGTTGTTGCGCACGTCCTGGATTGTTGTAGCGTACATGCTGGATTGTTGTAGCGCACATGCTGGATTGTTGTAGTGCACATGCTGGTGTGTAGTAGTGCACATGCTGTATTGTTATTGCGCATATACTGGATTGTTGTAGTTCACATACTGGATTGTTGTAGTGCACATGCTGGATTGTTGTAGTGCACATACTGGATTGTTGTAGTTCACATACTGGATTGTTGTAGTTCGCATGCTGGATTGTTGTAGTGCACATGCTAGTGTGTAGTAGTGCACATGCTGTATTGTTGTTGCACACATACTGGATTGTTGTTGCGCACATGCTGGATTGCTTTTAGTAGAGGCTCTTGCTTGCCTCTACTGGTGGTTGGCTCTCACTGCGGTATTGTATCACTTCCTGTTCCGGAGCACAGCAGTGTTTTTCTGTATCTGTTAGCTGTTTAATCTGGGCAGTTAGATTGATTTAGTTATCTAGATTACGATTTGTTTCCCAGTGTAATCTTTACGTGCCTTAACTAAAGCACTCCTTCTGCTGAATCACCTCTAAATTATTTACACATTATTCACTTTGCGTGTTTTTAGGAATCCGCTAGCTTAGCGTAGCTACTAGCTCTTAGCCGATTTAGCATGGCGGCTTCTCCTGTCTCTCCCGCACTTTTCTGCTCTGGGTGTGAAATGTTTAGTTATTCCTCGGCCTCCTTTAGCAGTAACGGTACTTGTAATAAGTGTAGCTTATTCATAGCTTTGGAGGCCAGGCTGGGCGAATTGGAACTGGAAAATTCTACAGCTAGCCAGGCCCCTGTAGTAGGTGCAGCCCAAGGTAGCTTAGCCGCCGTTAGTTCCCCCCTGGCAGATCCCGAGCAGCCGGGAAAGCAGGCTGACTGGGTGACTGTGAGGAGGAAGCGTAGCCCTAAACAGAAGCCCTGTGTACACCGCCAACCCGTTCACATCTCTAACCGTTTTTCCCCACTCGACGACACACCCGCCGAGGATCAAACTCTGGTTATTGGCGACTCTGTTTTGAGAAATGTGAAGTTAGCGACACCAGCAACCATAGTCAATTGTCTTCCGGGGGCCAGAGCAGGCGACATTGAAGGAAATTTGAAACTGCTGGCTAAGGCTAAGCGTAAATTTGGTAAGATTGTAATTCACGTCGGCAGTAATGACACCCGGTTACGCCAATCGGAGGTCACTAAAATTAACATTAAATCGGTGTGTAACTTTGCAAAAACAATGTCGGACTCTGTAGTTTTCTCTGGGCCCCTCCCCAATCGGACCGGGAGTGACATGTTTAGCCGCATGTTCTCCTTGAATTGCTGGCTGTCTGAGTGGTGTCCAAAAAATGAGGTGGGCTTCATAGATAATTGGCAAAGCTTCTGGGGAAAACCTGGTCTTGTTAGGAGAGACGGCATCCATCCCACTTTGGATGGAGCACCTCTCATTTCTAGAAATCTGGCCAATTTTCTTAAATCCTCCAAACCGTGACTATCCAGGGTTGGGACCAGGAAGCAGAGTTGTAGTCTTACACACCTCTCTGCAGCTTCTCTCCCCCTGCCATCCCCTCATTACCCCATCCCTGTAGAGACGGTGCCTGCTCCCAGACTACCAATAACCAGCAAAAATCTATTTAAGCATAAAAATTCAAAAAGAAAAAATAATATAGCACCTTCAACTGCACCACAGACTAAAACAGTTAAATGTGGTCTATTAAACATTAGGTCTCTCTCTTCTAAGTCCCTGTTGTTAAATGATATAATAATTGATCAACATATTGATTTTTTCTGCCTAACAGAAACCTGGTTACAGCAGGATGAATATGTTAGTTTAAATGAGTCAACACCCCCCGAGTCACATTAACTGTCAAAATGCTCATAGCACAGGCCGAGGAGGAGGATTAGCAGCAATCTTCCATTCCAGCTTATTAATTAATCAAAAACCCAGACAGAGCTTTAATTCATTTGAAAGCTTGTCTCTTAGTCTTGTCCATCCAAATTGGAAGTCCCAAAAAACAGTTTTATTTGTTATTATCTATCGTCCACCTGGTCGTTACTGTGAGTTTCTCTGTGAATTTTCAGACCTTTTGTCTGACTTAGTGCTTAGCTCAGATAAGATAATTATAGTGGGCGATTTTAACATCCACACAGATGCTGAGAATGACAGCCTCAACACTGCATTTAATCTATTATTAGACTCTATTGGCTTTGCTCAAAAAGTAAATGAGTCCACCCACCACTTTAATCATATCTTAGATCTTGTTCTGACTTATGGTATGGAAATAGAAGACTTAACAGTATTCCCTGAAAACTCCCTTCTGTCTGATCATTTCTTAATAACATTTACATTTACTCTGATGGACTACCCAGCAGTGGGGAATAAGTTTCATTACACTAGAAGTCTTTCAGAAAGCGCTGTAACTAGGTTTAAGGATATGATTCCTTCTTTATGTTCTCTAATGCCATATACCAACACAGTGCAGAGTAGCTACCTAAACTCTGTAAGGGAGATAGAGTATCTCGTCAATAGTTTTACATCCTCATTGAAGACAACTTTGGATGCTGTAGCTCCTCTGAAAAAGAGAGCTTTAAATCAGAAGTGTCTGACTCCGTGGTATAACTCACAAACTCGTAGCTTAAAGCAGATAACCTGTAAGTTGGAGAGGAAATGGCGTCTCACTAATTTAGAAGATCTTCACTTAGCCTGGAAAAAGAGTCTGTTGCTCTATAAAAAAGCCCTCCGTAAAGCTAGGACATCTTTCTACTCATCACTAATTGAAGAAAATAAGAACAACCCCAGGTTTCTTTTCAGCACTGTAGCCAGGCTGACAAAGAGTCAGAGCTCTATTGAGCTGAGTATTCCATTAACTTTAACTAGTAATGACTTCATAACTTTCTTTGCTAACAAAATTTTAACTATTAGAGAAAAAATTACTCATAACCATCCCAAAGACGTATCGTTATCTTTGGCTGCTTTCAGTGATGCCGGTATTTGGTTAGACTCTTTCTCTCCGATTGTTCTGTCTGAGTTATTTTCATTAGTTACTTCATCCAAACCATCAACATGTTTATTAGACCCCATTCCTACCAGGCTGCTCAAGGAAGCCCTACCATTATTTAATGCTTCGATCTTAAATATGATCAATCTATCTTTGTTAGTTGGCTATGTACCACAGGCTTTTAAGGTGGCAGTAATTAAACCATTACTTAAAAAGCCATCACTTGACCCAGCTATCTTAGCTAATTATAGGCCTATCTCCAACCTTCCTTTTCTCTCAAAAATTCTTGAAAGGGTAGTTGTAAAACAGCTAACTGATCATCTGCAGAGGAATGGTCTATTTGAAGAGTTTCAGTCAGGTTTTAGAATTCATCATAGTACAGAAACAGCATTAGTGAAGGTTACAAATGATCTTCTTATGGCCTCGGACAGTGGACTCATCTCTGTGCTTGTTCTGTTAGACCTCAGTGCTGCTTTTGATACTGTTGACCATAAAATTTTATTACAGAGATTAGAGCATGCCATAGGTATTAAGGCACTGCGCTGCGGTGGTTTGAATCATATTTGTCTAATAGATTACAATTTGTTCATGTAAATGGGGAATCTTCTTCACAGACTAAAGTTAATTATGGAGTTCCACAAGGTTCTGTGCTAGGCCAATTTTATTCACTTAATACATGCTTCCCTTAGGCAGTATTATTAGACGGTATTGCTTAAATTTTCATTGTTACGCAGATGATACCCAGCTTTATCTATCCATGAAGCCAGAGGACACACACCAATTAGCTAAAATGCAGGATTGTCTTACAGACATAAAGACATGGATGACCTCTAATTTCCTGCTTTTAAACTCAGATAAAACTGAAGTTATTGTACTTGGCCCCACAAATCTTAGAAACATGGTGTCTAACCAGATCCTTACTCTGGATGGCATTACCCTGACCTCTAGTAATACTGTGAGAAATCTTGGAGTCATTTTTGATCAGGATATGTCATTCAAAGCGCATATTAAACAAATATGTAGGACTGCTTTTTTGCATTTACGCAATATCTCTAAAATCAGAAAGGTCTTGTCTCAGAGTGATGCTGAAAAACTAATTCATGCATTTATTTCCTCTAGGCTGGACTATTGTAATTCATTATTATCAGGTTGTCCTAAAAGTTCCCTAAAAAGCCTTCAGTTAATTCAAAATGCTGCAGCTAGAGTACTGACGGGGACTAGAAGGAGAGAGCATATCTCACCCATATTGGCCTCTCTTCATTGGCTTCCTGTTAATTCTAGAATAGAATTTAAAATTCTTCTTCTTACTTATAAGGTTTGAATAATCAGGTCCCATCTTATCTTAGGGACCTCGTAGTACCATATCACCCCAATAGAGCGCTTCGCTCTCAGACTGCAGGCTTACTTGTAGTTCCTAGGGTTTGTAAGAGTAGAATGGGAGGCAGAGCCTTCAGCTTTCAGGCTCCTCTCCTGTGGAACCAGCTCCCAATTCAGATCAGGGAGACAGACACCCTCTCTACTTTTAAGATTAGGCTTAAAACTTTCCTTTTTGCTAAAGCTTATAGTTAGGGCTGGATCAGGTGACCCTGAACCATCCCTTAGTTATGCTGCTATAGACGTAGACTGCTGGGGGGTTCCCATGATGCACTGTTTCTTTCTCTTTTTGCTCTGTATGCACCACTCTGCATTTAATCATTAGTGATCGATCTCTGCTCCCCTCCACAGCATGTCTTTTCCTTCCCACTGTAGCCAAGTGCTTGCTCACAGGGGGTCGTTTTGACCATTGGGGTTTTACATAATTATTGTATGGCCTTGCCTTACAATATAAAGCGCCTTGGGGCAACTGTTTGTTGTGATTTGGCGCTATATAAAAAAATTGATTGAATTGATTGATTGATTGATTGTTGTAGCGCACATGCTGGATTGTTGTAGCGTACATACTGGATTGTTGTTGCGCACATGCTGGATTGTTGTAGCGCACATGCTGGATTGTTGTAGTGTACATACTGGATTGTTGTAGCGCACATGCTGGATTGTTGTAGTGCACATGGTCGAGTATAGTAGTGTACATGCTGGAGTGTAGTGTTGTAGTAGTGCACATACTGCAGTGTAGTAGTGCACATGCTGGTGTGTAGTAGTGCACATACTGGATTGTTGTTGCACACATACTGGATTGTTGTAGTGTACATACTGGATTGTTGTTGCGCACATGCTGGATTGTTGTAGCGCACATGCTGGATTGTTGTAGCGTACATACTGGATTGTTGTTGCGCACATGCTGGATTGTTGTAGCGCACATGCTGGATTGTTGTAGTGTACATACTGGATTGTTGTAGCGCACATGCTGGATTGTTGTAGTGCACATGGTCGAGTATAGTAGTGTACATGCTGGAGTGTAGTGTTGTAGTAGTGCACATACTGCAGTGTAGTAGTGCACATGCTGGTGTGTAGTAGTGCACATACTGAATTGTTGTTGCGCACGTGCTGGATTGTTGTAGCGCACATGCTGGATTGTTGTAGTGCACATGCTGGTGTGTAGTAGTGCACATGCTGTATTATTATTGCGCACATACTGGATTGTTGTAGCGCACATGCTGGATTGTTGTAGTGTACATACTGGATTGTTGTTGTGCACATGCTGGATTGTTGTAGCGCACATGCTGGATTGTTGTAGCGCACATGCTGGATTGTTGTAGTGTACATGCTGGATTGTTGTAGCATACATACTGGATTGTTGTTGCGCACATGCTGGATTGTTGTAGCGCACATGCTGGATTGTTGTAGCGCACATGCTGGATTGTTGTAGTGTACATACTGGATTGTTGTTGCGCACATGCTGGATTGTTGTAGTGCACATGCTGGATTGTTGTAGTGTACATACTGGATTGTTGTAGTGCACATACTGGTGTGTAGTAGTGCACATGCTGTATTGTTGCACACATACTGGATTGTTGCTGCACACAAGCTGGATTGTTGTAGTGTACATACTGGACTGTTTTTGCGCACATACTGGATTGTTGTAGTGTACATACTGGATTGCTTTTGTGCACATACTGGATTGTTGTAGTGCACATACTGGATTGCTTTTGTGCACATACTGGATTGTTGTAGTGCACATGCTGCATTGTTGTAGTGTACATACTGGATTGTTGTTGCGCACATACTGGATTGTTGTAGTGTACATACTGGATTGCTTTTGCGCACATACTGGATTGTTGTAGTGTACATACTGGATTGCTTTTGCGCACATACTGGATTGTTGTTCTTCACATACTGGATTGTTGTAGCGCACATAATGGATTGTTGTAGTGTACATACTGGATTGCTTTTGCGCACATACTGGATTGTTGTAGTGTACATACTGGATTGCTTTTGCGCACATACTGGATTGTTGTTCTTCACATACTGGATTGTTGTAGCGCACATGCTGGATTGTTGTAGTGTACATACTGGATTGTTTTTGCGCACATACTGGATTGTTGTAGTGTACATACTGGATTGCTTTTGCGCACATACTGGATTGTTGTTCTTCACATACTGGATTGTTGTAGTGCACATGCTGGATTGTTGTAGTGCACATGCTGGATTGTTGTAGTTAACATGCTGGATTGTTGTAGTGTACATACTGGATTGTTGTAGCGAACATACTGGGTTGTTGTAGTGCACATGCTGTATTGTTGTAGTTCACATGCTGGATTGTTGTAGCAACTGACGGAGATTTGCGGCTTGACAGCAGACTGGGACAGTGTGTAAAACAGATATATATCGTGCCCATCATGTCCACATAACAAACTAAATATGTTGTAGCGAATGCATACAAATTGGCCACGAATAAAGCGTTTGTATTACATCTGCTTTGCAGCTGATTTGCGGACAATCTGTGAATGCATAACAAACACGTCACGTAAACCCAAAGTACTATATGTGGCAGAAAGCTACATACCTGCCAGTCAGTGCCGGTCCGGCTGTGTAGATCCACAAAGACGTAGCTGCTGCAATCCAGGACTTTTATTTAACACCAACAAAAGGAAGAGTTGCTGTTTACCCACAACTCACTCCAAAAAAAAACAAAAAAAAAACACCGTCTCACACCTTCTCCCCAAACTCATGAACAGTTAACCCTCGCATGACAACATGAACATTAACTCTGTGATCAACTTGTCCAAGTCCAGCAAATGCTCCAGAGCCTGTATTGTTGGTGTGAATAGTGATGCCGACGGCCGAGTGCGCTTCTTTTATGACCGCAATGCAGATGCCGTGCACGCACAACACGTGCGCGATGCATTCATAATACACCCGTAATACTGCCGTGATAATCTCAATGTGTCAGATCAGTTTCCTCACTACATGCGTTATATAACTGTGATTGTTCATCATATATTCGCTATATATTATTAATATATCCATAATTCATACTGTGACATTTGTCATTTTGGCCATTTTTGTTGCGGACGACAACGAACGCCCGCAATTTGTATACTCAATTCATGCGCAATTAATCCTCTCCCCAGTGGGACCGGGCCCTAAGATGGACTTTTTAAGTCCAGTTGTCTGGTGCTAAAATCGCACAAATGTGTGACAAAAAATGATAGAAAGACGAGAATGAAGATGGAATCACTCCCGCAGCACCACTTACAACTTTGTCCTGGACAATCGGTGCGCTCTACATGCAAGACGTGTCCTCTGTAAAGGTCAAGCTGACTGCAACATGACCCAAAAGGACAGCCTCATATTTAAAACACTCCACAGGCGCCAAACGTGGCACACAGGCACGTGCGCGTGCACGTTATTACAATTGAGCATGAGCAATGAGGGAAATGATTCATGGTCGTGAAAAGGTCAAGAGCCGCATGTTTACGCTGTTCACACAAGCTGGAGTTTGTGAGCGTGTGTGTGTGTGTGTGTGTGTGTGTGTGTGCAGATTCATGTGTTGTGCGGTTTGCATGCTGCTAAAAGGTTGTGTTCTTTGTGATGTAATGGGGGTATACCAGTGTTTTCTGATCAGTCTGACTCCCCCGTTGATGTGTTTTGGGCAAAAAAATTTGACCTGGCACTGTGACCTTTGACCTTTGGTTCCTCTTTGACTGGATTTGTTCAAAATGTGGTCAGAAATTCCTCAGTTAATGTTTGACACACGCACGCACACACACACGCACGGACGCACACACACACGCACACACACGCACACACACACACACACACACACAGGTGAGAAGAATGATAAGGGTTGAATCAAGGAGATCTGAGATGATCTTATGGAGTCATGAGATTCCTGGACAGATGTGTTTGATCCCGATGGTCTTTCAGGTCCTGGTGCTTCCTGTCTTAAACCTGGACACTGACCACAACTGGTTGTCTTTGTTAGCAGGTCTCTTTAGAAGATCCTTGAATCCTGCTTGCATTCCCATCTGCCCAAAGACACACCCATATTTCTACCTGCCCAAAGACACACTCACATTTCCACCTGCCCAAAGACACACCCATGTGTCACGTGGCTGCAGCAGATGGAAGGTTGCTTTGGTGAGGTGGGGATGAAGGGATTGTGGTCATTCAGGTGGTTTCATGGTGTGGCAGTTGTGGTGGTTGTGGCGGATGCGCTGGCTGTGTCGGGTGTGGTGGACTTTCTGGCTGTGGTGGTTGTGGTTGTGGTGGACTTGCTGGCTGTGGTGGTTGTGATGGATGCACTGGCTGTGGCGGTTGTGGTGGACGCGCTGGCTGTGGCAGTTGTGGTGGATGCACTGGCTGTGGCGGTTGTGGTGGACGTGCTGGCTGTGGCGGTTGTGGTGGATGCACTGGCTGTGGCGGTTGTGGTGGATGTGCTGGCTGTGGTGGCTGTTGTGGATGCGCTTGCTGTGGCGGTTGTGGTGGATGCGCTGGCTGTAGCGGTTGTGGTGGATGTGCTGGCTGTGGCGGTTTGGTGGATGCGCTGGCTGTGGTGGGCGTAGTGGTTGTGGTGGATACGCTGGCTGTGGTAGTTGTGGTGGACGTGCTGGCTGTGGCGGTTGTGGTGGATACGCTGGCTGTGGCAGTTGTGGTGGATACGCTGGCTGTGGCGGTTGTGGTGGATGTGCTGGTTGTGGTGGACGTGCTGGCTGTGGCGGTTGTGGTGGATACCCTAGTTGTGGCGGTTGTGGTGGATGCGCTGGCTGTGGCGTTGTGGTGGATGCGCTGGCTGTGGCGGTTGTGGTGGACATGCTGGCTGTGGCAGTTGTGGTGGATACGCTGGCTGTGGCGGTTGTGGATACGCTGGCTGTAGCGGTTGTGGTGGATGAGGTGGTTGTGGCAGATGTGGTGGCTGTGGTGGATGCGCTGGCTGTGGTGGTTGTGGTGGTCGTGCTGGCTGTGGCGGTTGTGGTGGATACGCTGGCTGTGGCGGTTGTGGTGGATATGCTGGCTGTGGTGGTTGTGGTGTTTATGGTGGATTCGCTGGCTGTGGTGGTTGTGGATACGCTGGCTGTGATGGCTGTGGTGGATGTGGTGGTTGTGATGGATACGCTGGCTGTGGCGTTGTGGATACGCTGGCTGTGGCCGTTGTGGATGCGCTGGCTGTGGTGGTTGTGGTGGATGCGCTGGTTGTGGCGGTTGTGGTGGACGTGCTGGCTGTGGTGGTTGTGTTGGATGCACTGGCTGTGGCGGTTGTGGTGGACGTGCTGGCTGTGGTGGTTGTGGTGGATATGCTGGCTGTGGCGGTTGTGGTGGACGTGCTGGCTGTGGCGGTTGTGGTGGATGTGGTGTTTGTGGTGGATACGCTGGCTGTGGCGCGGTTGTGGTGGATACGCTGTCTGGCAGTTGTGGTGGGTGTGGTGGTTGTGGTGGACGTGCTGCCTGTGGTGGTTGTGGTGGATGTGCTGGCTGTGGCGGTTGTGGTGGATGTTCTGGCTGTGGCGGTTGTGGTGAATGTGGTGGTTGTGGTGGATACGTTGGCTGTGGCGGTTGTGGTGGATGTGCTGGCTGTGGTGGTTGTGGTGGATGTGCTGGCTGTGGTGGTTGTGGTGGATGCGCTGGCTGTGGCGGTTGTGGTGGATACGCTGGCTGTGGCGGTTGTTGTGGATACGCTGGCTGTGGTGTTTGTGGTGGATGCGTTGGCTGTGGTGTTTGTGGTGGACGTGCTCGCTGTGGCGGTTGTGGATACACTGGCTGGGGTGGATGTGGTGGTTGTGACGGTTGTGGTGGATGTGGTGTTTGTGGTGGATACGCTGGCTGTGGCGCAGTTGTGGTGGATGTGGTGGACGTGCTGGCTGTGGTGGTTGTGGTGGACGTGCTGGCTGTGGCTGTTGTTTTGATGCTCTGGCTGTGGCGGTTGTGGTGGATGGATGGGGTGGTTGTGGTGGATATGCTGGCTGTGGTGGATGCACTGGCTGTGGTGGTTGTTGTGGATACGCTTGCTGTGGCGGTTGTGGTGGATACGCTGGCTGTAGCAGTTGTGGATGTAATGCTTGTGGCGGTTGTGGTGGATGTGGTGTTTGTGGTGGATACGCTGGCTGTGGTGGTTGTGGATATGCTGGCTGTGGTGGTTGTGATGGATGTGGTGGATACGCTGGCTGTGGCAGTTGTGGTGGATATGCTGGCTGTGGCGGTTGTGGTGGATACGCTGGCTGTGGCAGTTGTGGATACGCTGGCTGTAGCGTTTGTGGCGGTTGTGGTGGATATGCTGGCTGTGGCGGTTGTGGTGGATGCGCTGGCTGTGGCGGTTGTGGTGGATACACTGGCTGTGGCGATTGTGGTGGATGCCGTGGCTGTGGCGGTTATGGTGGACGCGCTGGCTGTGGTGGTTGTGGTGGACGCGCTGGCTGTGGCGGTTGTGGTGGATGCGCTGACTGTGGTGGTTGTGGTGGACGTGCTGGCTGTGGTGGTTGCAGTGGATGCGCTGGCTGTGGCGGTCGTGGTGGATGCGCTGACTGTGGTGGTTGTGGTGGACGCGCTGGCTGTGGCGGTTGTGGTGGATGCGCTGGCTGTGGCGGTTGTGGTGGCCGTGCTGGCTGGACGTGCGGTGTGTGACAGCAGTGTCTGAAGTCAGAGCTGCTGTGATTCATCCAGAGGAGCAGCAGACTGATGGACGTTGTTCTCACTTTGCTCAGAGGGAAAAACTTGTTTTTTTTCATTTTGAGCCTCATCACAGCATAACAACCAGCCGAAAATGGGCCGATACAAAAATAGCAGGTGTGCCGTGAAACGAAGATCCAGTCCTTGTCCTTTGAGCCGGTCCCCTGCGGGTGGGGTGGGGGGGAAGCGTTGTGTTTAAATAGTCTGGATCTGGATCAGCTGCAGAGAAAACAGACATTTTTAGAGCGATTCTCCTCCACACACAGAAACAACACTTTTCCACAGGACGTGACCATCCTGTGAGACACTCTGTCAAAATGTGTCTCTTCTGCTTCATCTCCTGGCGTCGGCACTTGAAGGTGACTCTGGAATGCCGCCACATCTCTCTGGAGTCTCTTTTCTCATTCTCACCATCAGATTTGCCTCATTCGTCTTGCTGCCTTTGTTTTCATTTACTTTTTGTTTTCTGTCCGTCCCGTCTCACCGCTCAATAACCTCCGAGCAGAAAAGGTCAGAGTCACTATCAGCTGATTGTCCGTCTCCAAACAAACCAGACAGTTTCAGCAGTGTCTGCTCACAGTCTCAGGTGGAACAAGTTATTTGTCTTTTGTCATCCTGCAAATCTGCCCCACGCAAAATTTACACAACTTTATTTCTTTACAAACACCCATAAATATCAAATGTTTCGGTGCATCCTGGCCACATGATCATGAAAAGATAAATAACAATAAAAAATAGAATAATAATAATACTGAGGGCTGTCAGGTGATTAAAATGTAATTAATTGCAAGGTTTGTGAATAATTAAATCAAAATGAATGTTATATATATATATAGGAGTTGAATACACCTTACAGTGATACTTGGACACGTCATCAGTGAAAAACCCAGGGTCATAGGGTGTTTCGGGTCTTTGATCTTCATACACCCTCTCCTGGGTGACCCAGCCGGGGGTGATCAGTCCCCGACTTGTGTCCAGTGGTGCGTTGTTCCACGGATCCCCCCTGCGGATCCACAGCTACCTTGAGGCCCTCTCTGCGGCCTCCAGTGTATTCTTGATGGCACTCTTGAATTGCAGTCCCTTCACTCCAAGGAGTTTGAGGGTTCGCACAAGTGAATGGCCAGCGAAGCCATGGCACCCGACCTTGACAGGCTCTTATGGGGGGCTGCCATGTTCCAGATCTTGATTTGGCCCCTCTGCTTCGACCTCGGCGGATTTGACGATCATGTTCATGCCAGCGAAAAGAGTGGCACTGAGATTGTGCAGCAGGTGATTATGCCCTTTTTGAGGCGGTGCCAGGCAGATGTTACTTGGCCTGAGGAGCCTTGAGCGCTGAAGTTGTTGTAGTAGTCCATAATGAAGCCACAGATCTTGCCTGGAACATGGTGTCTTGCCAGTGCGGTTTCGACAAGCTTGTGTGGAATAGAACCGTAGGCATTGGCTAAATCCAGCCAGAGAGCTACCAAATCTCCTTTGCTCTCCCTTGCCTCCCGGATCAGCTGCGTCACCACTCCTGTATGCTCTAGGCATCCAGGTACTCCAGGCCCCCCCCCTTCTGTACTGAGGTGTTGAGGTAGTTGTTCTTCAAAAGAAAATTTGTCAGCCGTTGGGACACGATTTTAAAGAATATCTTGCTCTCCACACTGAGCAGCGAGATGATCCGGAACTGCTCTATGCTGCAAGAGTCCTCTTCTTTCGGTATCCAGACGCCCTCGGCATACCTCCACTGGGTTGCTACTTTCCCTCTCCGCCAGATCACCTTCAAAATCTTCCAGAGACGTCCAAGAAGCCGTGGACACTGTTTATAAACTTTGTAGGGTACGCCGCTGGGGCCGGGAGCAGAGCTAGATCTTGCAGCTCTGACAGCTTCTTTAACCTCTCTCATGGTGGGTTCAGAGCAGTCGAATTAGGTCGCTGGTTCTGGTGGCGCCACCAGTTCTCTGCAGGGCCTGAGATCGTGGTCTCTCAGGGTGTCACTGAAGGTGGCGTGGAGATGATGGTCGATCTCCTCAACGGGGCAAGTGAGCTGGCCACTTCGTCTCTGGCCCAGAAGCTTCTTGGTGAAACCGAAGGGATTGCTGATGAAAGCACTGTGTTTCCGAGCTCTTTCCTTGCCCTTCCTTCTGTGCCATTCCACCCTCGTCAGCAAGATGAGCCTCTTCCTTATGATGTTCGTGAGTTTCTGACAGAGCTGTTTTTCCTCCTCCTCCTTAGCTGCGTTGACTGACGTCTCAGGGATTTTAGCTCTTGTCTCAGCTGAATAATCTTTGCTTCTCGACAGTTGAGCTTCACTGGATTGTTTGTCCCTTGCCTCTGCTCAACACCGAATCGCTCTGCTCCCATGTTCATTATGATGGTACACATAGTCTGGAGTTTCTGGTCGACGCTGCCCTTCAAGATGGTTTCCATGCTCTTGTCAACATCCTTGTCCAGCTTTCGCCACTCCTTGTTGTTTGCGGCAGGTCACATCACCCTTTGATGTTACGATTTCCTGCTTGGGCTGGGGACTCATGTTGCTGGAGGTTCCGGGTACTGTGGGGTGGTTCCGGACCTGGCTCCCCCTCCGTCTTACCAGGTTCTGAGGTTGGCGCCATAAGAAATGTTGCACCGGCTACCATTCCTGAGCGTTGCTCCACTTGGTTCCTCCTGTGGCAGGCCATCTTTGCCTGGTGGATCTTCAGAACCTTGTGGTTCTTGCAGATTTTTCCGCAAATACAGACTGCAGTCGTAATCCATTGTCCATTTGCTTGGGTCATCACCGGAAATTCCGTCTGGTTGGGATGCTCATGCTCCCCCCCTCTCGGGCATCCCTGGGGATATCTTTCTTCGGGGTTCTTCATAGCTGAGTAGTTGAGTGCTCCCTATCAGGAGCTGCAGGTTGGGGGGCTGGCCCTTCCTGCCCTGGTTGCCGTCTCTCCGAGCTGTCCGCGGTCTCTCCAGCCGTCACCACTCTATTCGTGGTGTCATCCAGACTTTCCTGGAAGTCATTGGCAAAGCCAGGTAGAATAGGAGTTGAATACACCTTACAGTGATACTTGGACACGTCATCAGTGAAGAACCCAGGGTCATAGGGTGTTTCGGGTCTTTGATCTTCATACACCCTCTCCTGGGTGACCCAGCCGGGGGTGATCAGTCCCCGACTTGTATCCAAGTAGCGCGTTGTTCCACGGATCCCCCTGCGGATCCACAGCTACCTTGAGGCCCTCTCTGCGGCCTCCAGTGTATTCTTGATGGCACTCTTGAATTGCAGTCCCTTCACTCCAAGGAGTTGAGGGTTCGCACAAGTGAATGGCTAGCGAAGCCATGGCACCCTACCTTGACAGGCTCACAACGGGCTTTCCAGCCATTGTTCTGGCAATCAGAGATGAGCTCGGCATATTTAGCCTTCTTTCGCTCGTTGGCCTCATCAATGCAGTCCTCCCAGGGAACAGTCAGTTCTATTAGGACCACTCGCTTGGTGGACACCAATGCTAACACCATGTCTGGGCGGAGAAGAGTGGTTGTGATGTTATCTGGGAACTTAAGCTGACTGCCAAGATCACTTGGAGTTTCCAGTCGCACGCTGTGGTGAGGAGCCCCCCGAAGAGCTAGTCTGGTGTTGATTTGCCCTCTGTCCCGGTCTTATGAAAGAGATTAACTGTTTGGGGGTAGCCTGAGTCTTGCTGTGCTGGATCGCCGTGCAAATGGCGTCCGCCAAAGATCTTAAACTTGGTCATGGTGCCAGCGGTACCGCCCCTCTCCTAGCGCCTTCAGACAGCAGCTCAGGATATGCTCCAGGGTGCCCCTTCTCTGGCACAGCTTGCAATCAGAAATATTGACCAGGGCCCCAGGTGTGCAGGTTGGCCGGGCTCGGAAGGACATCATAACTGACTGGATGATGAGTAAAGTAAATTCGCGAGCATATATACACCACAACTGACCAAGGAGCGCACTTGTAAGTTCACTTCCGGTTTCAACACGGGAGGGAAAAAAAGGTTGATATTTTCTCACCGGCTGCGGGACGGTTTCGCAGCCCGGGGAGGGGCTGTGATGTAAAGGCGGTTTCTGTTTTGGCTCATCACACCGAGTGACAGTGTCAAACTAACACCATCTTACAGGCAACAAGCAGCATTTTGTTCAATGGTCCCTTGGATCTGGATCTCCAGGCTGGTACCTGTGAGCCGTCTGTGGCTAACCGCTGGCTGCAAATACTTTTTCTCTGAAGCTGACTCCTGGTACACTGACATCCGCTCTCAGCGTCAAGTCATAAGATCTCTCAAAAACCTGACCGCCAAGCAGTTAACATCAACCAAAACTCCGTAGGTTTGACCTACGGCAACTTTGAACCGTTTTTTTTCCCTCAGTTTTAACTTATGGATGACTTTCAGCAGGGCCGCTCTCACATGCACGTGCCCAGTCAGTGTGGTCTCTCTCACTGCGTGTCTCTCTCTCTCTGCGTGCCGCGCTCACCAAAATGCGGTCAGCTGTGTCGTCAGCTGCGACGCCCCCTCTGCTCAGGGAAATGGAGTTAACCCTATAAATGCCAGCTATCACTCACACATTCATATAACTGAAAAATTGACTCCCACTCCTCTTTTGAAAACTATTTCCTCTCTCTTTACTACTTTAACTATCATTTATGAAGCCTGGCTACACCCCCCCCCCCCCCCGACCCCATACCCGTCCCGGGGTATGGTAAAGGTTGAGTAGTTACTACCCAGGAAGTTAAAGGAAACCCTAACGAACTCTCACTCATGGCAGGGTCCATAACTGTAGTTAAGCCTCGAAAGAATGACTGCACCATAGCTACCAATGGATTACCCAGTTCTGCATACTGAAGTCTGTCAGTATGCAGAACTAATCTGTTCATTCTCATGTGCATCGGATGTGCCTATTGCTCCATATCATTAACGTCACCTGGAATGTCTTGAGGTCTTTCGCACCGCATGTCAGGACTGTCATCTTCGAATGAAACCATTGGCTCAGCTATTGTGGCTATGTCATTGGTCGAAGGTTCAATGTCACTTGAATGACTGTCAGGCTGATCGAGTACCGGAGGGATGTCTGTAATACAGTCAGGCCGAACAGGTTGTTTGCAACTTCAGGTGCGTAATCCACACGTTGAACACGTGGAGTACTCTCGGCAAGATGATCATGTGGGAACATTGTACTCTGTATGTCCTTGCTCTGGTGACACCTCTGGATCAACTGGGACTGTACTCCAAAAAGTTGGGACCTGCACACTCGAAGGGTCCCTGAAACCAATAGGTCAGAGTAATTTCATCTTCCTCCTCATCTGAGGGAAATCATTTCATATATGGAGGGGTTGCACGAGTTGGCGGCCTAAGTTTCGTGAAATGCGGAACAGGATGTCTGTCGTCTGTCGGTAAATACCCACACGGAAGTAGGAAAATCCCTATGCAATGTCCTCAGGGACCCTCTCTGTTCTCGGGCTTGACTGTGTATATTGGAAGTCTTCCAGCTCTACTTACCACAACATGGACAGTTTGCTTCCCACTTATCAGAGATTTGTGCTTCCCCCCGCAACCGAACATTTCTGATCAGCACTCGATCTCCAACATCCAAATCCGAAATCATCACACGCCTGTCATAGCTTGTTTTGTTTTGTTTGCTGTTTTTTGCAGCATTTGCTGTTGCCATTTATAGCTTTCCTGAAGACAGACGTCAGACTCTGCACATACTGAGAGTGGGTTGTGTGCCGATCACCTTGCACGGACAGCCCAAAGGCATGATCGACTGGTAGGTGGGGCTGGCGGCCGAACATGAGCTTGTATGGCGTGAATCCTGGCACCTCGTTCCTCGTACAGTTGTACACATGGACTAAGGGTTCACAGACTCATGCCATCGAGACACTGTAGCTCTCTCAACAAGAGTGGAAGTTCCGGAAGCTTGCTCCGTAGTGTGGGGGGTGGCTTCTCCCCACGCTCAAGCTGAAGGATGGCATGCCCCAAACACTGATCGGCCCTTTGCTTGCTTGCCAGCTCTGCCTCAGTCAAGTGAGGGATAGCTGGCAACCCTCCAAACTGATCTTCCTTCCCATAGCCATTAGGCACAGCTGTTGTGGAAGTGGTAAGAGTCTCGACCAAGGCAGCACCACCAGGAACACCCTGATTGTCACTGAAAACCAACTGCCTTTCACAAATAGCTTGAACAGCAGCTTGATCAATTGTGTCAATGTTGCCCGGCCCAGAGAGATGGTCGCGGGCGAACTGACAAATTCGCTCCCTTTCTTTCCGCGATTTGAAATCGTCCGACAAGTTGCCATGGAGGTCTGTGTGACAGTCCGTAGGCATCTGTGTTTCGCTTCCCGGTCTGTACACAAGCTTGAATGAAACGGTAGACAATATGGCAAGCCATCTGTAACTCGTTGCATTGAATTTTGCAGTCAATGGGTTACTGTCAGTGACCATGGTGAAATGATTTCCATATAGGTAGTCACAAAACTTTTCAGTAACTAACCATTATAAGCACCAAGATTCCAGCTTATGGGCTGGGTACTGGTTCTCACTCCCGTAGCCCTCTGCTCGCGTAAGCGATGACACGGAGCTGACCTTCTGTTCTTGATAAAGGACAGCACCCGACCGCTGTGCTGGCATCAGTGTGCAGCACACACGGCTTTTGAGGATCAGCGAAACCCAACACAGGAGCAGTGGTAGGTACTTCGATGACCTGCTCAGATGCCTGCTGACAAGCAGAGGCCACCGACCTCCAAGGGTTCTTTCGGGTTGTGGTAAGTCTGATCAGCTGTCTGCTTCAATTGGACTTTCTGCGTGGAGGTGGATAGCCGGAAGTGAGGCCTGGCAGAGGCTTTACGATGTTAGAGTACCCCTTCACAAACTCCGGTAGTACCCAGCAAACCCCAAGAAGGACCTCAATTCTCTCAAGTTCTGTGGGACTGGCCAAGTCTTGAGAGAAGCGATTCTCTCTGGGTCAGTCTCAACCCCATTCCTGGAAATGACATGTCCAAGGTACTTGACAGAGGTCTGGAAAAAAGAACACTTTTCATGTGAAAGCTTTAGACCAAATTCCTTAAGGCCGACCAGGAACATTCAAGAGGCGGCCTCGTGCGCCTCCAAGGTCGCAGAGAAAATGATCAGATCGTCCAGGAAACCAAGACCTCCTTCAAGTGCTGTCGCCCATCATTTTTCCATTAACCTTTGGAAGGTACTTGGTGCATTTGTCACATCCTGGGGCATCCGGTTTAAATTCCCAAAACCCGAGGGGGCATACAAAAGCTGCTTAGGTTTGTCTGCCTCCTCAACTTCGATCTGGTATAAACCAGATTTTAATCAAGAACAGAAAACCACTGGCAGCCCTGAAATGGCAGAGAAGGTGTCCTCAAGCTGGGAAGGGCATATGCATCCTTTATCGTCTGCAGGTTCAGCCTGCGATAGTCAATACAAAGTCTGACAGTACCGTTCTTTTTCCTGACCACCACATCGGGGATTAAAGGGGGACTCAGATTCCCGAATAACTCCAGTATCCAGGAGCTCTTGGATGTGCCTACGAACAGCTTCAACATCAGCTGGGTGTATTGGCCGGAGCGCAGCTTAAAAGGTGTCTCATCTGAAAGCTTAATGTGATGCGCCACTTTTGTCTGTTCGCCCAAAATCCAAATCATGTTGTGCAAACACTTCTGACATGCTATGGAGCTGCTGGACAACGCGCTCCTTCCATTCAGGTGGGAAGTAGCAATTTCCCAATGTTGAAGGGCAAATTCGCCTTCGTAAGCAAGTCAGCATCAGCCAGTTTACTCATGCAATGTTGTTGGGACAAGACGGCATTGGTAAGTGCAGATGTCTGCAAGTTTACACCCGCAGACAGGACAACATCATGTTCAGACACATGACAGGCAGTTTAAAAGGTCGCTGGTTGGAAGATCAACCAAGCAAGACTTCACTATTAACCTGCCAGGCAAAGAAGATGAAGACGGCTGCTCAACCACAACAGTCTTCTGGTTCTGAAAGTTGTTAGCTACAGCAGCACCTTCGATAACAACTGTCTCTCCAGCAAGAATGACCTCCAGCCCCTTTCCCTGTAGTCTCACCATGCCATGGCTATCATTCCTTGTCTGCGTCGAAGTTCAAGGACTTTGATCACGGCTTGATAGCCATAATGGGCTGGCTGGTAGTTGGTTGGCTCACTGTCTGAATAAATGTCGTACAAGACATCCATGGTATTGGTACCTATCAGGACAAGGGACTGTGAGTCGGCCCGGACTTTCAGGTACAACCAAAGCAAGGGTAGGCACTCCTATTGGTACACCAACAAAGCCTGTGAAAAAATTAATGGTCATTTCAATGTAACCTAAGTAGGGCACCGATGCCCATTTGCGCCCTCTACCTGTAAGAGATCGTGTAGAGGTTTGATCTCTTGTTCAGCCAGGTGCTGTTTATAAAACGAATGGGGACAGTGGTAACCTGTGAACCCGTATCAAGGAGACAGTTAACTTGCAACTCGCCATTGATAGTCACTTCGGCTGTAACTTCGGGTGCAACCAACCCAGAAGGGAAGCTTAAAAGTGCAGCTTCTTTCCAAACGGTTTGAAGTAGTGCACACATACACCCTGCGTCCCTTTGAGGAGCCGTGGTCGGTCTTTCTTCGCACCTGCCTGCTCTGCTAGTTACAGGTGAGCTAGGGTGGTTCTGTTGGTCCCACTCACGCTGCCTTTCCTCTAACTGTCTTCTCTTCTCAGTCATCAAAGTTGGGTTTGAGTCATTAGTGCAAAGTTGTTGCGATGTGTCCCTCCTCCCCGCAATTAAAGCAGTACCAAGGTCTGGGTCTGGTACATAGTTCTTTTCATAGTTGTTTTGAAATGTCTGGCTTTGTACTGTATGATGCCCTTTCCTGTGTATTCCCTGTAGCATCCCCATCACTGAAAGCTTTGGACTTCTTCTGAGTCATTAAGGTGGTTAGTTGACTCTGGAGTTTAGCGACCTGTTTCCTAAGATCATCAATTGCACCGGAATTGGTCTCTGGGTTCTCTGTTGGCTCAAGAATACTGCTGCTCTGCGACTGGAGTTGAGCTCTCTGCTTTGCGGGCCCTACATGTTTTCTCATGCGCCTAGCTTTGGTTTCCTGTCTGTCCTCCTCAGTGCGTAGCATTAATAGAAGCTCTGGAAACAGAGGTGGGTTTTTCTTCTGCTCAAGTTGTAAACTAGAGAGCAGGGCAGCATCCCAACACCCCCTACAAAAAGATGTTTACCCGATTCCTCTGGTGCACCCCCCCTCTCTTAACAGCCTGGTTAAGTACGAGCTGCAACGCTGCAGGTAAGCTGACGGCTTCTCACTGGATCCTGGAGAGTATTTATGACTTGAGAAACAGCTCTCTCTCCATCTTCACTGCACTGAAAGCTGAATCTAGAAGTTGCAGATAGGCAGAAGGTAATGAGTTGGAGTGCAACCCTTTAACCATCCGCTGCTGGTGAAAGCAAATTCTCCAGATCCTTTGAGACACTTGAGAGGAGACATGCTGGGATCATTCAAAAGGAGTTCAATATGCGAGCGCCAAGTATCATAATCTGCCTCGCTATTTGGCCTAGGAATTTTCCCTGAGAAAGAACGAAGTCTGACAGGGAACGACGAGGAGGAACCGGTGTCTTCCCTCCTCACGATGTGCTCTACTACAACTTTCTGAACCTCTGGTGGATTGAAATCGCTCACAGAAAGAGGTGGGGCTTGTCTTTCATCAATGGTTACTGTGACAGCTACATCATTACCGTTCTGAGGGGGCCCTGACAAAGGACAGGTGGGCGTGGGGACTCCACCATGGGCTCACTGAATGCTAAAGTTTGCGGTTCATCTACACGTTGAATGCTTTCAATCAATCAATCAATTTTTTTATATAGCGCCAAATCACAACAAACAGTTGCCCCAAGGCGCTTTATATTGTAAGGCAAGGCCATACAATAATTATGTAAAACCCCAACGGTCAAAACGACCCCCTGTGAGCAAGCACTTGGCTACAGTGGGAAGGAAAAACTCCCTTTTAACAGGAAGAAACCTCCAGCAGAACCAGGCTCAGGGAGGGGCAGTCTTCTGCTGGGACTGGTTGGGGCTGAGGGAGAGAACCAGGAAAAAGACATGCTGTGGAGGGGAGCAGAGATCGATCACTAATGATTAAATGCAGAGTGGTGCATACAGAGCAAAAAGAGAAAGAAACAGTACATCATGGGAACCCCCCAGCAGTCTACGTCTATAGCAGCATAACTAAGGGATGGTTCAGGGTCACCTGATCCAGCCCTAACTATAAGCTTTAGCAAAAGGAAAGTTTTAAGCCTAATCTTAAAAGTAGAGAGGGTGTCTGTCTCCCTGATCTGAATTGGGAGCTGGTTCCACAGGAGAGGAGCCTGAAAGCTGAAGGCTCTGCCTCCCATTCTACTCTTACAAACCCTAGGAACTACAAGTAAGCCTGCAGTCTGAGAGCGAAAGCGAATGCTTTCAACATCTAATTTGTAGTCTTTGCCGCTTAGCTTTGCTAGCTCTTTTAGCGTCAGATAGGTTTTAGTAGCACTGCTACCTAGCCGGGAGGTGTAAAAGCTACTCAGGGTCTGGACATTATACACAACATTGGAATCACCTTTTGATGTGTGTCTGTATGGCAGAAGTAACTCCAACCCTTCTACAGCTGAGCCACTGGAGTACTCGATGATCAGGTTTTTGTTAAACTCAGAAGACTCATCATCGACTGAAATAGTGCGCTGAATGGCACCATACTTCTTAAGGAAGTCAATCACTTCTTCATCTTGAACTAATCCAGTTATTCCCTCAACAGTGACTGAATTGGGTATCTTGACACTAGACCTCTGGATAAAATCCATGTTGCAATACAGCAATGCTGACGTCACCCAGCTGGGCTCCTGGCTGGCTCGCCAAATTACTGTAACCCTTCTTTGCCTGATGGAGTTACCGGTAATGATATGGTTCAATATCCGTTTCCAATTTGGACCACCTATCAGAATTTCTAGACAGTCGCTCACGAAGCCCAAGTGGGATCATCAACATTAAACATACTCACCCAAAACAGATTTTTTTCAAGAAATATATTCTGGGTCATTAACAGGAACAGTATGACACAGTATTATTTACTGAACAGGGAAAAAAAATGTGCGCAGAAGTGGAACAAAGCAAAAAAAATGCGTGCTTTGTTGTGGTTTTTCTTCCTCTCTTTTGGTCTCTTTTTTTTAAAATTTTATTATTGAGCTCAGTTTGTCTGTTTGTTGGGGCCCTTATGGTTGCGTTCAACTCTATCCTACCACACCACAAGTAGGGAGGTGAATACAGTTGTTCTTCTTCTCCTCAACTCTGGCTCGCCATCCGGTCCCTTGGATCTGGATCTCCAGGCTGGTACCTGGTGAGCTGTCTGGTGGCTAACCGCTGGCTGCAAATCCTTTTTTCTCTGAAGCTGACTCCTGGAACACTGACGTCCGCTCTCAGCGTCAGTCGTAAGATCTCTCAAAAACCTGACCGCCGAGCAGTTAACATCAATCAAAACTCCGTTAGTTCAACCTACGGCAACTTTGAACCATTTTTTTCCCCTCACTTTTAATTTATGGATGACTTTCAGCAGGGCCGCTCTCACATGCACGTGCCCAGTCAGTGTGGTCTCTCTCGCTGCGTCTCTCTCTCTCTCTCTCTCTCCTCTCTCCTCTCTCTCTCTCTCTCTCTCTCTCTCTCTCTCTCTCTATGTGCCGCGCTCACCAAAATGCGGCCGGCTGTGTCGTCAGGCTGCGATGCCCCCTCTGCTTACAGAAATGGAGTTAACCCTATAAATGCCAGCTATCACTCACACATTCATATAGCTGAAAAATTAACTCCCACTCCTCTTTTTAAACTATTTCCCTCTCTCTTTACTACTTTACTATAATTTATGAAGCCTGGGCTACACATTCATTTCCAGCCACGTGTCTTGGTCATGGTCACGGTGGCAGCAGACCAAGCAGCTCACCCCTCACTTCCCTTTCCTCGACCAAGTCTGTAACAGTTCCCATATATCCCGAGGCATTCCCAAGCCATCTGGGAAATATAATCCCTCCATTGTGTTCTGGATCTCCTCCCAGCTGGACGTGCCTGGGTGACCTCCTTAGGGAGACAACCAGGGGTCATCCTCACCAGATGCCTGAGCCACCTCAGCTGGCTTCTTTCAATGTGAAGAAGTAGTGGCTCTACTCCAAGTTCCTCCAAGTCAAGCTTCTCATCCTGTCCAGGAGTGTAAACCCAGATACCTGACTGAGGAATCTCCTTTCTGCCACTTTTATCTGTAATCTTGTTCTTTCAGTCATTGCTCAAAGTTCATGACCATTAGTGAGGACAGGAGTGTAAATTGACTGGTACATTGAGAGCCTCGCCACGACGGTCCAGTACAGTGTCTGTAAAACTTTAGAGACTGCACCCAGTCCTCCTATCAATCACACACTCAAACTTACCCCCACTTGTGAACAAGACCCCAAGATACTTAAACTCTTCCACTTGGGGCAGTAACTCTCCCCTGACCCAGAGGGGACAATCCACCCTTTTCTGGCAGAGGACCATAGTCTCAGATTTGGAGGTAGTGATCCTTATTCCAGTCGCTTCACACTCTGCCTCAAACCTGCTCAGTGCACATTGGAGGTCAACGCCTGACCAAGCGAACAGAACCACATCATCTGCAAAGAGCAGAGATGCAACTCTGAGGTCACCAAACTGGACACCCTCTGGTCCCTGACTGTGCCTTGAAATCCTGTCCATGAACTACACCAACGAGATTGGTGACAAAGGCCAGTCCTGGCAGAGACCACACACCCACCGGGAACAGGTCTGATGTTACCTTCCTCTTCACACTTTACACCTCAGACTTCAGGTTCTGGTCACAGTCCTGACACTTGCAGAGGTTTTTGGACGACTCTGCCATTGTGGGTTGCATCAGCAGGGACCAGGAGGCTGAGTACAGAGACACGTGTGCGTGGGTTTGTTTAATGTGGGAATGTCGTTGCAATACAACAAAGACATGGCCTTTGGCAGATCCTTACCCTGGTCCAATGGCTGGGAAATCCCAGACAGTCAGGGTCCAAGGACCTGCAAGCCATCACCTCCTCCACCTGATCTGCCATTAAGACTTCACCAGGGCCTTGTTAGCTGTCTCGTGTTCAGGGTTCCTGTTGGGCCTTTATGGTTACCATAGTGGACACGGGACACACAGGTTCCCCACTGTATTTCACCCCAACAGGCACCACTGCTTGATCTATGACCCAGGTGCCACATTGTGGATGTGCCGCTGGACTTTGACACTCAAATGGCTGAATTAGGGCTGAATTCGAATTGTTGTTTGGTCCTCTTAAGTGGTGTCAAATCCTGCTTGGCCCACGGTCTGTGGGCCAGTGTGTGGTGTGTGTGTGTGTGTGAGACATATCTCACAGAGGTCTCAAACGAGCTGTGTCAGTCTTAATGATTCTTGAATCAGGAGAATCTCTGTGAAAACACTTTGGAGATGTTGAACTTTGTTGTTGAGGACTTCATCATGTCATCTGCAAGATCTCACCAAGCGAAGTCATTATGTTTGCCGTTAAATCCCAATAAAATCGATACTTTACCAGCAAAAACCACCTGTCATTTTGATATAGCACAGAAATGAAGACACTTTTTAATAACTAAATTTTGCCAGTTTTATGGAAAGTCAAAGTAGCTTTAATGTGTCTTTCGATAAATTGTGAAGCCATTAAAAGTCAAAGTTTCTCTCAGTTCTGTTTGAGTAAAAGCTTAATTAACATTTATTTTTAAAAAGGAATTTTGAATTTGTCAGCTTGATGAATGACTTTTTGAATAATTCAAATCCTTTTTTTTTTAACTGTTAACAGCTCAGTTGTTACTTACTGTAGCGGAGGTGATGGTCTAGTGGTTAAGGTGTTGGGCTTGAGACCAGAGGATCCTCGGTTCAAATTCCAGCCTGACCGGAAAATCACTAAGGGCCCTTGGGCAAGGTTCTTAATCCCCTAGTTGCTCCCAGTGTGTAGTGAGTAGGTTTGCATGGCAGCGCCCTGACATCGGGGTGAATGTGAGGCATTATTGTAAAGTGCTTTGAGCGTCTGATGCAGATGAAAAAGCGCTATATAAATGCAGCCCATTTACCATTTTCTGTTCTCCTACATAATTAATTTAATGAATTAATTGAACTAAAGCTTTTTTCCAATTAATCATTTATTGTATATAATATGAAATATGAAAAAGGTAAATAAAACACTGTAAATTGCCCATTTATTTCTTTTTGCTGACAAATACGTCTGATATTTGAAATTATTTTTTGTTTCCAAAAATAAATTGAACAATTAATAATTTATTATATGTCATATGGAAAAGACGTAAAATAAGATAAATGTCTATTTTATTAAACAAACAAATATGATATTTTACCAAATGATTTTTTTAACAAATTGTTTCATTTGTTAACTACCATATTTGCTGAAATCATATGGGCAAAAAAATTTATATCTTTAGTTTAGATTTATTCTAAACATTTTTTCTTTTGTTTTTAGACTTTATATTTTCCATCTGTCAGTAAAAATGAAAATTTGAAATTTTTAAAAATTTAACTCAGTTTTTTTATATGAATCACCTGTTTTTCTTTGCTCCTGTTTGAAAATAAATACAGATGACGCACTGACACTGATTTGTGCTGAGTTTTTATTGATATTAAAACAATCATCTTCAACACAAATATGAATCTTTTCCACTTTTTAATTCCTGAAACGTGTGAATTCCTGCACCGACTACAAACGTACAACACAAACGCACACTGACCTTCACACAGTCGTCACCTTTTCCCACACAAAACCCACAATAACACCACGTGCACGCCCATGTGTCTATCTGTCTCCATGGCAACATGTAGCCGTCCACATGGAGTTGTTTCTGTGGGTGTAAGTGAAGGAAAAAAACGCAATCTGGAATCTAAACCACTTCATTGTGTACATGGAATAACAAGATCACTGATGTTTTCTCTGCAGAGATTCTCTGATTCCAAACGTACAATCAATAGATTCACGAAACAGGAGGAAAATATTTCTACTCTGACTTCAGACTTCATCATCTTGCGGGATCCTGGACAACTTGCTGGACATCGTAACCCGCCTACACGCGGATACTGTGAGCACTGTGTAGCGCGGAGGAGGAGTTTGTGACTGCTTCCCAGTGAATTCTGGCTTTCACCAAGGATGCGTTTCAGCCTAGTCAAGTCTTGCGTGGATGGGGTGTTGGTTCAGGTTTTGAAAACCAGAGGCTGAGGTGCCTTTGTTGGTGAGGAGGTTTGCAGATGACGCTGTGATCTTTGCTGAATCAGTGGATGCTCTGAGTGTGGCAGTTGAGAAGCTGAAAGGCGAATCAGTGTGTCTGGGTTTGTCTTGGTGGCTTCCCTCACTCATCTCGTGTGTGTGCTCACTCCCTTAATGTTAGAGGCCATCCCCAGAATCTCTCCAATGACAGCCACTGAAGCTTGTAACTCTTTCATAGTTGACTTAAGTGCCTTGGTGGCTTCCCTCACCAGTCTTGTTTGTGTGCACTCACTAAATTTTTCAGGCTTTCCTCAAAATCTCTCTAATTATACTCACTGAAATGTGCAACTCAGTCAAAGTTGACATGTGTTTGGTGGTTTCCCTCACTTTTTCCATTCATGTACACTCCCTGAGTTTTTTAGCTACACTCACAATTTCCCTGATTACAGCCACTGAAGGTTTTCACTCCTTCAAAGTTTATATGGGTGTCTTGGTGGCTTCCCTCACCAGTCTTGTCTGTGCACACTCACTGAATTTTTGAAGCCGTCCTCAAAACCTCTCTAATTACAGCCACTGGAGCTTGTAACTCCAGAGTCGACACGAGCGACTTGGTGGCTTCCCTCATGGTCTCTTTGTATGTGCTGACTGAATTTTTGAGAATGCCTGTATGACAGGGACAGCAGGAGTTGCCATGCAGTTGAAGTCAGTAAACCTCACTGTCCAATGTTAAAAAAAAAAAAAACGCTCTAGTGACAGATGCTAGAGCCCATAGGTTATAGGCTATGGGTTTTATCGTCGTGACTCGTGTAAAGAGTCCCCTCTTTGAGATTGTGAGTTTAACCGCAATGCAGTGGTTAAACGTGCTTGAGACAGATGTAACAGATGGAGTCAGTGGCTTTGGTTTATTGTGACATTTAAAAAAATAGACAAATATTTAGGTCATTTTACAATTTAATACAAAATTTAAAGGCAAAGACTTTTTAATTGAATAACTTCTTGCAGTCCACTTGCAGTACCTTCACGGACCATCATGAGGCCACAGCCCACACATTGGAAATCAAACTGTTATGCAGATGAATAAATTGGACCCCAAAACGCAGATGACTACACACTGACTTGGTAAAATAAGTGATTTTACGTACCATCAAAGCAGAATCAGAGTTCAAAAGCCAGGGATCTGTCCAAAAGTCAAAGTGGGCCAGAAACGTGGGCAGAACAGGTGGTGAGGCTGGGTGTGGCCAGTACAGGAGGCAAGTCAGTGAAATAGCAAGGAGTGAATGAATGAGCCGGTGTTTTAAACTGCACTGGACAAAATGAAAAAGATCAAATCCTCACAAAAAGTTATCAGTTATTAAAATCTGACACAGAAGAATTTGAATTCTGGTCTGGAAGAATGTGTTCAGTTCAGTTATTTTTCATTGGTTATGGTTTTTAAGTAAAATTTAATTCCTCTGACCATCAATGCGCTGAAACGTCAGACTTTTTGATTGTTTGTTGTTAACACAGTGTGACTCATTCTTCCCATTTTCTCTCTTTTTGATTGTTTGTTCTTTTCAGAAACCTGTCGAAGAACCCGATGCTGACCTCGCTGTCCTGGCAGATCTTTGACCATCTGCAGCTCTTAGAACTGTAAGTTGAACGTTTTCTTGCACATGTGTTCTATCGCCGCTACTCGCGCTGTTGCAAAAACATTATCAAAAATTGCGGGACTCTGAGTACTATAAAAATTTTAAAAACTGATACAGATTTTGACATTTGCCAATATACTGACTTTTGGTTTTTTCCTCCCAGAAACACATAAACAAACATTTTCTCAAACATTTGTTTTGTCTATTTTTTGCAATGAGTCCTCACCAAAATAATATGACATGATGCAGTTTACAATGAAATTCATTTAAATACAGTCCCAAAACACAAGACGTTACATGGTATCATTTATCCACTCATTACTGTCACAGTCTTTTCTGTTTATCGGTCTTTCACTTGGTAACTTGTTATTGTTGTTTACGTTGTGTATTTAGGGAATTAC
Organism: Thalassophryne amazonica; assembly: GCF_902500255.1. Lineage (NCBI taxonomy): Eukaryota > Metazoa > Chordata > Actinopteri > Batrachoidiformes > Batrachoididae > Thalassophryne > Thalassophryne amazonica. The sequence continues at coordinate 112,504,566 of NC_047110.1, read as the reverse complement.
CCTGTTTTGGCTGATGATATGCGGACGTTAATGCTGGATTTTACGGTCGCTAACGTGTCGCAGATAAAGCTCCTTTTTGCGACTCATGTTATAGCTGATCTTCCATCTCTTTGTTTCTTTTTAATGGACAATTGTCAAGTTGTGCTGCCGAGACGTCCGGTTAGTGAGCCTCTCACTCGCATGTTTTGTGGCATTAGAAACAGCAGCTTGTTATGACGCCTCGCGGAGCGGATAACCGATCAGTTGTTATGACGCCTCACGGAGCAGCTAACCGATCAGTTGTTATGACGCCTCACGGAGCGGATAACCGATCAGTTGTTATGACGCCTCACGGAGCGGATAACCGATCAGTTGTTATGACGCCTCACGGAGCGGATAACCGATCGTTGTTATGACGCCTCACGGAGCGGATAACCGATCAGTTGTTATGACGCCTCACGGAGCGGATAACCGATCAGTTGTTATGACGCCTCACGGAGCGGATAACCAATCCGTTGTTATGACGCCTCACGGAGCGATAACCGATCAGTTGTTATGACGCCTCACGGAGCGATAACCGATCCGTTGTTATGACGCCTCACGGAGCGGATAACGATCAGTTGTTATGACGCCTCACGGAGCGAATAACCGATCAGTTGTTATGACGCCTCACGGAGCGGATAACCAATCCGTTGTTATGACGCCTCACGGAGCGAATAACCGATCAGTTGTTATGACGCCTCACGGAGCGGATAACCGATCCGTTGTTATGACGCCTCACGGAGCGGATAACCAATCCGTTGTTATGACGCCTCACGGAGCGAATAACCGATCAGTTGTTATGACGCCTCACGGAGCGGATAACCGATCCGTTGTTATGACGCCTCACGGAGCGAATAAACCGATCAGTTGTTATGACGCCTCACGGAGCGGATAACCGATCCGTTGTTATGACGCCTCACGGAGCGGATAACCGATCAGTTGTTATGACGCCTCACGGAGCGGCTAACCGATCAGTTGTTATGACGCCTCACGGAGCGGATAACCGATCCGTTGTTATGACGCCTCACGGAGCGGCTAACCGATCCGTTGTTATGACGCCTCACGGAGCGGATAACCGATCAGTTGTTATGACGCCTCACGGAGGATAACCGATCCGTTGTTATGACGCCTCACGGAGCGGATAACCGATCAGTTGTTATGACGCCTCACGGAGCGGATAACCGATCCGTTGTTATGACGCCTCACGGAGCGGATAACCGATCAGTTGTTATGACGCCTCACGGAGCGGATAACAGATCCGTTGTTATGGCGCCTCACGGAGCGGATAACCGATCAGTTGTTATGACGCCTCACGGAGCGGATAACAGATCCGTTGTTATGACGCCTCACGGAGCGGCTAACCGATCCGTTGTTATGACGCCTCACGGAGTGGATAACGATCAGTTGTTATGACGCCTCACGGAGCGGGTAACCGATCAGTTGTTATGACGCCTCACGGAGCGGATAACCGATCAGTTGTTATGACGCCTCACGGAGCGGGTAACCGATCAGTTGTTATGACGCCTCACGGAGCGGATAACCGATCCGTTGTTATGGCGCCTCACGGAGCGGATAACCGATCAGTTGTTATGACGCCTCACGGAGCGGATAACAGATCCGTTGTTATGACGCCTCACGGAGCGGGTAACCGATCAGTTGTTATGACGCCTCACGGAGCGGATAACCGATCAGTTGTTATGACGCCTCACGGAGCGGGTAACCGATCAGTTGTTATGACGCCTCACGGAGCGGATAACCGATCAGTTGTTATGACGCCTCACGGAGCGGGTAACCGATCAGTTGTTATGACGCCTCACGGAGCGGCTAACCGATCCGTTGTTATGACGCCTCACGGAGCGGATAACCGATCAGTTGTTATGACGCCTCACGGAGCGGCTAACCGATCAGTTGTTATGACGCCTCACGGAGCGGATAACCGATCAGTTGTTATGACGCCTCACGGAGGGTAACCGATCAGTTGTTATGACGCCTCACGGAGCGGATAACCGATCAGTTGTTATGACGCCTCACGGAGCGGGTAACCGATCAGTTGTTATGACGCCTCACGGAGCGGGTAACCGATCAGTTGTTATGACGCCTCACGGAGCGGGTAACTGATCAGTTGTTATGACGCCTCACGGAGCGGGTAACCGATCCGTTGTTATGACGCCTCACGGAGCGGATAACCGATCCGTTGTTATGACGCCTCACGGAGCGGGTAACCGATCCGTTGTTATGACGCCTCACGGAGCGGATAACCGATCCGTTGTTATGACGCCTCACGGAGCGGAACCGATCCGTTGTTATGACGCCTCACGGAGCGGATAACGATCCGTTGTTATGACGCCTCACGGAGCGGATAACCGATCCGTTGTATGACGCCTCATTAACAGGAAGCCAATGAAGGGAGGCCAACACGGGTGAGATATGCTCTCTCCTGCTAGTCCCCGTCAGTACTCTAGCTGCAGCATTCTGAACCAACTGAAGGCTTTTTAGGGAACTTTTAGGAAACCTGATAATAATGAATTACATAGTCCAGCCTAGAGGAAACAAATGCATGAATTAGTTTTTCAGCATCACTCTGAGACAAGACCTTTCTGATTTTAGAGATTGCGTAAATGCAAAAAGGCAGTCCTACATATTTGTTTAATATGCGCTTTGACTGACATATCCTGATCAAAAATAACTCCAAGATTTCTCACAGTATTACTAGAGATCAGGGAAATGCCATCCAGAGTAACGATCTGGTTAGACACCATGCTTCTAAGATTTGTGGGGCCAAGTACAATAACTTCAGTTTATCTGAGTTTAAAAGCAGGAAATTAGAGGTCATCCATGTCTTTATGTCTGTAAGACAATCCTGCAGTTTAGCTAATTGGTGCGTATCCTCTGGCTTCATGGATAGATAAAGCTGGGTATCATCTGCGTAACAATGAAAATTTAAGCAATACCGTCTAATAATACTGCCCAAGGGAAGCATGTATAAAGTGAATAAAATTGGTCCTAGCACAATTAACTGTTCATGAGTTTGGGGAGCGGGAGGGGGGAAGCCGCTCGGGTGTGAGACGGTGTTTTTGTTTTTGTTTTTTTGAGAGTGTCACAGAAAACAGACTTCAGCGTGAGTTGTGGCTAAACAGCAGCTCTTCCTTTTGTTGGTGTTAAATAAAAGTCCTGGATTGCAGCAACCTCGTCTTTGTGGATCTACACAGCTGGACCGGCACTGACTGGCAGGTATGTCGCTTTCTGCCACATATAGTACTTTGGGTTTACGTGACGTGTTTGTTATGCATTCATAGATTGTCCGCAAATCAGCTGCAAAGCAGACGTAATAAAAACGCTTTATTCGTGGCCAATTTGCATGCAGTCGCTACAACTTAATTTAGTTAGTGATGTGGACACGATGGGCACGATATATATCTGTTTTACATACTGTCCCAGTCCGCTGCCAAGCTGCAAATCCGTCAGTTGCAGATATCAGCAGATGACAGAGAATATACAGTGCATAGATTATGTATAGAGTATGTAAGGCGGATGTCATCTGCAGCCAAAATTTTGTGCAGCTCAAAAATCCTGGAAACGGAAAATTGTGCCTCTGCAGATAATCACGGACATGTGCGGGTGTCAGCTGACTCATACAAGCATGTTTCACTCATATTGTGGATGTTAAGCGAATATGAGCCAAGTCTGTGTGCAATCCATACGCAAATCCTCCTAAACGCCAGTGGGACGGGGCCCTTAGCAGCAATGAACACCAAATATAAGTCCCTTTTCTGTTGTATATAAATTAAAAAAATATCAAAAGACAAGGATCTATTTTAACTTTTATATAAACAAATAATGAATGTTTTACATTCTTTCAATGTAACGAATATTTAATTCGGTGAAAGCTGGAACATACCATTCAACTGGGCTTCGCTCTTTGCACGGCATGTTCCAGCTTTCACCGAATTAAATATTCGTTCCATTGAAAGAATGTAAAACATTCATTATTAGTATAACATACTAATTTGCAGTACTCTGCATGATGGAGGGTAGTACTGTACATACTGAAGCATAGTAGTGTACATACCGGAGAGCTGTGTACATCCTAGGGCACTGTACTGCACGTGCAGTACACATGCTGGAATGTAGTACACATGGTCGAGTATAGTAGTGTACATGCTGGATTGTTGTAATGCACTTACTGGTGTGTAGTAGTGCACATGCTGGATTGTTGTAGTGCACATGGTCGAGTATAGTAGTGTACATGCTGGAGTGTAGTGTTGTAGTAGTGCACATACTGGATTGTTGTTACGCACGTGCTGGATTGTTGTAGCGCACATGCTGGATTGTTGTAGTGCACATGCTGGTGTGTAGTAGTGCACATGCTGTATTGTTATTGCGCACATACTGGATTGTTGTAGTTCACATACTGGATTGTTGTAGTGCACATGCTGGATTGTTGTAGTGCACATGGTCGAGTATAGTAGTGTACATGCTGGAGTGTAGTGTTGTAGTAGTGCACATACTGCAGTGTAGTAGTGCACATGCTGGTGTGTAGTAGTGCACATACTGGATTGTTGTTGCGCACGTCCTGGATTGTTGTAGCGTACATGCTGGATTGTTGTAGCGCACATGCTGGATTGTTGTAGTGCACATGCTGGTGTAGTAGTGCACATGCTGTATTGTTATTGCGCATATACTGGATTGTTGTAGTTCACATACTGGATTGTTGTAGTGCACATGCTGGATTGTTGTAGTGCACATACTGGATTGTTGTAGTTCACATACTGGATTGTTGTAGTTCGCATGCTGGATTGTTGTAGTGCACATGCTAGTGTGTAGTAGTGCACATGCTGTATTGTTGTTGCACACATACTGGATTGTTGTTGCGCACATGCTGGATTGCTTTTAGTAGAGGCTCTTGCTTGCCTCTACTGGTGGTTGGCTCTCACTGCGGTATTGTATCACTTCCTGTTCCGGAGCACAGCAGTGTTTTTCTGTATCTGTTAGCTGTTTAATCTGGGCAGTTAGATTGATTTAGTTATCTAGATTACGATTTGTTTCCCAGTGTAATCTTTACGTGCCTTAACTAAAGCACTCCTTCTGCTGAATCACCTCTAAATTATTTACACATTATTCACTTTGCGTGTTTTTAGGAATCCGCTAGCTTAGCGTAGCTACTAGCTCTTAGCCGATTTAGCATGGCGGCTTCTCCTGTCTCTCCCGCACTTTTCTGCTCTGGGTGTGAAATGTTTAGTTATTCCTCGGCCTCCTTTAGCAGTAACGGTACTTGTAATAAGTGTAGCTTATTCATAGCTTTGGAGGCCAGGCTGGGCGAATTGGAACTGGAAAATTCTACAGCTAGCCAGGCCCCTGTTAGGTGCAGCCCAAGGTAGCTTAGCCGCCGTTAGTTCCCCCCTGGCAGATCCCGAGCAGCCGGGAAAGCAGGCTGACTGGGTGACTGTGAGGAGGAAGCGTAGCCCTAAACAGAAGCCCTGTGTACACCGCCAACCCGTTCACATCTCTAACCGTTTTTCCCCACTCGACGACACACCCGCCGAGGATCAAACTCTGGTTATTGGCGACTCTGTTTTGAGAAATGTGAAGTTAGCGACACCAGCAACCATAGTCAATTGTCTTCCGGGGGCCAGAGCAGGCGACATTGAAGGAAATTTGAAACTGCTGGCTAAGGCTAAGCGTAAATTTGGTAAGATTGTAATTCACGTCGGCAGTAATGACACCCGGTTACGCCAATCGGAGGTCACTAAATTAACATTAAATCGGTGTGTAACTTTGCAAAAACAATGTCGGACTCTGTAGTTTTCTCTGGGCCCCCCCCAATCGGACCGGGAGTGACATGTTTAGCCGCATGTTCTCCTTGAATTGCTGGCTGTCTGAGTGGTGTCCAAAAAATGAGGTGGGCTTCATAGATAATTGGCAAAGCTTCTGGGGAAAACCTGGTCTTGTTAGGAGAGACGGCATCCATCCCACTTTGGATGGAGCACCTCTCATTTCTAGAAATCTGGCCAATTTTCTTAAATCCTCCAAACCGTGACTATCCAGGGTTGGGACCAGGAAGCAGAGTTGTAGTCTTACACACCTCTCTGCAGCTTCTCTCCCCCTGCCATCCCCTCATTACCCCATCCCTGTAGAGACGGTGCCTGCTCCCAGACTACCAATAACCAGCAAAAATCTATTTAAGCATAAAAATTCAAAAAGAAAAAATAATATAGCACCTTCAACTGCACCACAGACTAAAACAGTTAAATGTGGTCTATTAAACATTAGGTCTCTCTCTTCTAAGTCCCTGTTGTTAAATGATATAATAATTGATCAACATATTGATTTTTCTGCCTAACAGAAACCTGGTTACAGCAGGATGAATATGTTAGTTTAAATGAGTCACACCCCCCGAGTCACATTAACTGTCAAAATGCTCATAGCACAGGCCGAGGAGGAGGATTAGCAGCAATCTTCCATTCCAGCTTATTAATTAATCAAAAACCCAGACAGAGCTTTAATTCATTTGAAAGCTTGTCTCTTAGTCTTGTCCATCCAAATTGGAAGTCCCAAAAAACAGTTTTATTTGTTATTATCTATCGTCCACCTGGTCGTTACTGTGAGTTTCTCTGTGAATTTTCAGACCTTTTGTCTGACTTAGTGCTTAGCTCAGATAAGATAATTATAGTGGGCGATTTTAACATCCACACAGATGCTGAGAATGACAGCCTCAACACTGCATTTAATCTATTATTAGACTCTATTGGCTTTGCTCAAAAAGTAAATGAGTCCACCCACCACTTTAATCATATCTTAGATCTTGTTCTGACTTATGGTATGGAAATAGAAGACTTAACAGTATTCCCTGAAAACTCCCTTCTGTCTGATCATTTCTTAATAACATTTACATTTACTCTGATGGACTACCCAGCAGTGGGGAATAAGTTTCATTACACTAGAAGTCTTTCAGAAAGCGCTGTAACTAGGTTTAAGGATATGATTCCTTCTTTATGTTCTCTAATGCCATATACCAACACAGTGCAGAGTAGCTACCTAAACTCTGTAAGGGAGATAGAGTATCTCGTCAATAGTTTTACATCCTCATTGAAGACAACTTTGGATGCTGTAGCTCCTCTGAAAAAGAGAGCTTTAAATCAGAAGTGTCTGACTCCGTGGTATAACTCACAAACTCGTAGCTTAAAGCAGATAACCTGTAAGTTGGAGAGGAAATGGCGTCTCACTAATTTAGAAGATCTTCACTTAGCCTGGAAAAAGAGTCTGTTGCTCTAAAAAAAGCCCTCCGTAAAGCTAGGACATCTTTCTACTCATCACTAATTGAAGAAAATAAGAACAACCCCAGGTTTCTTTTCAGCACTGTAGCCAGGCTGACAAAGAGTCAGAGCTCTATTGAGCTGAGTATTCCATTAACTTTAACTAGTAATGACTTCATAACTTTCTTTGCTAACAAAATTTTAACTATTAGAGAAAAAATTACTCATAACCATCCCAAAGACGTATCGTTATCTTTGGCTGCTTTCAGTGATGCCGGTATTTGGTTAGACTCTTTCTCTCCGATTGTTCTGTCTGAGTTATTTTCATTAGTTACTTCATCCAAACCATCAACATGTTTATTAGACCCCATTCCTACCAGGCTGCTCAAGGAAGCCCTACCATTATTTAATGCTTCGATCTTAAATATGATCAATCTATCTTTGTTAGTTGGCTATGTACCACAGGCTTTTAAGGTGGCAGTAATTAAACCATTACTTAAAAAGCCATCACTTGACCCAGCTATCTTAGCTAATTATAGGCCTATCTCCAACCTTCCTTTTCTCTCAAAAATTCTTGAAAGGGTAGTTGTAAAACAGCTAACTGATCATCTGCAGAGGAATGGTCTATTTGAAGAGTTTCAGTCAGGTTTTAGAATTCATCATAGTACAGAAACAGCATTAGTGAAGGTTACAAATGATCTTCTTATGGCCTCGGACAGTGGGACTCATCTCTGTGCTTGTTCTGTTAGACCTCAGTGCTGCTTTTGATACTGTTGACCATAAAATTTTATTACAGAGATTAGAGCATGCCATAGGTATTAAAGGCACTGCGCTGCGGTGGTTTGAATCATATTTGTCTAATAGATTACAATTTGTTCATGTAAATGGGGAATCTTCTTCACAGACTAAAGTTAATTATGGAGTTCCACAGGTTCTGTGCTAGGCCAATTTTATTCACTTAATACATGCTTCCCTTAGGCAGTATTATTAGACGGTATTGCTAAATTTTCATTGTTACGCAGATGATACCCAGCTTTATCTATCCATGAAGCCAGAGGACACACACCAATTAGCTAAAATGCAGGATTGTCTTACAGACATAAAGACATGGATGACCTCTAATTTCCTGCTTTTTAAACTCAGATAAAACTGAAGTTATTGTACTTGGCCCCACAAATCTTAGAAACATGGTGTCTAACCAGATCCTTACTCTGGATGGCATTACCCCTGACCTCTAGTTAATACTGTGAGAAATCTTGGAGTCATTTTTGATCAGGATATGTCATTCAAAGCGCATATTAAACAAATATGTAGGACTGCTTTTTTGCATTTACGCAATATCTCTAAAATCAGAAAGGTCTTGTCTCAGAGTGATGCTGAAAAACTAATTCATGCATTTATTTCCTCTAGGCTGGACTATTGTAATCATTATTATCAGGTTGTCCTAAAAGTTCCCTAAAAAGCCTTCAGTTAATTCAAAATGCTGCAGCTAGAGTACTGACGGGACTAGAAGGAGAGAGCATATCTCACCCATATTGGCCTCTCTTCATTGCTTCCTGTTAATTCTAGAATAGAATTTAAAATTCTTCTTCTTACTTATAAGGTTTTGAATAATCAGGTCCCATCTTATCTTAGGGACCTCGTAGTACCATATCACCCCAATAGAGCGCTTCGCTCTCAGACTGCAGGCTTACTTGTAGTTCCTAGGGTTTGTAAGAGTAGAATGGGAGGCAGAGCCTTCAGCTTTCAGGCTCCTCTCCTGTGGAACCAGCTCCCAATTCAGATCAGGGAGACAGACACCCTCTCTACTTTTAAGATTAGGCTTAAAACTTTCCTTTTTGCTAAAGCTTATAGTTAGGGCTGGATCAGGTGACCCTGAACCATCCCTTAGTTATGCTGCTATAGACGTAGACTGCTGGGGGGTTCCCATGATGCACTGTTTCTTTCTCTTTTTGCTCTGTATGCACCACTCTGCATTTAATCATTAGTGATCGATCTCTGCTCCCCTCCACAGCATGTCTTTTTCCTGGTTTTCTCCCTCAGTTTTTCCTTCCCACTGTAGCCAAGTGCTTGCTCACAGGGGGTCGTTTTGACCATTGGGGTTTTACATAATTATTGTATGGCCTTGCCTTACAATATAAAGCGCCTTGGGGCAACTGTTTGTTGTGATTTGGCGCTATATAAAAAAATTGATTGAATTGATTGATTGATTGATTGTTGTAGCGCACATGCTGGATTGTTGTAGCGTACATACTGGATTGTTGTTGCGCACATGCTGGATTGTTGTAGCGCACATGCTGGATTGTTGTAGTGTACATACTGGATTGTTGTAGCGCACATGCTGGATTGTTGTAGTGCACATGGTCGAGTATAGTAGTGTACTGCTGGGAGTGTAGTGTTGTAGTAGTGCACATACTGCAGTGTAGTAGTGCACCTGCTGGTGTGTAGTAGTGCACATACTGGATTGTTGTTGCACACATACTGGATTGTTGTAGTGTACATACTGGATTGTTGTTGCGCACATGCTGGATTGGTTGTAGCGCACATGCTGGATTGTTGTAGCGTACATACTGGATTGTTGTTGCGCACATGCTGGATTGTTGTAGCGCACATGCTGGATTGTTGTAGTGTACATACTGGATTGGTTGTAGCGCACATGCTGGATTGTTGTAGTGCACATGGTCGAGTATAGTAGTGTACATGCTGGAGTGTAGTGTTGTAGTAGTGCACATACTGCAGTGTAGTAGTGCACATGCTGGTGTGTAGTAGTGCACATACTGAATTGTTGTTGCGCACGTGCTGGATTGTTGTAGCGCACATGCTGGATTGTTGTAGTGCACATGCTGGTGTGTAGTAGTGCACATGCTGTATTATTATTGCGCACATACTGATTGTTGTAGCGCACATGCTGGATTGTTGTAGTGTACATACTGGATTGTTGTTGTGCACATGCTGGATTGTTGTAGCGCACATGCTGGATTGTTGTAGCGCACATGCTGGATTGTTTGTAGTGTACATGCTGGATTGTTGTAGCATACATACTGGATTGTTGTTGCGCACATGCTGGAGTGTTGTAGCGCACATGCTGGATTGTTGTAGCGCACATGCTGGATTGTTGTAGTGTACATACTGGATTGTTGTTGCGCACATGCTGGATTGTTGTAGTGCACATGCTGATTGTTGTAGTGTACATACTGGATTGTTGTAGTGCACATACTGGTGTGTAGTAGTGGCACATGCTGTATTGTTGCACACATACTGGATTGTTGCTGCACACAAGCTGGATTGTTGTAGTGTACATACTGGACTGTTTTTGCGCACATACTGGATTGTTGTAGTGTACATACTGGATTGCTTTTGTGCACATACTGGATTGTTGTAGTGCACATACTGGATTGCTTTTGTGCACATACTGGATTGTTTGTAGTGCACATGCTGCATTGTTGTAGTGTACATACTGGATTGTTGTTGCGCACATACTGGATTGTTGTAGTGTACATACTGGATTGCTTTTGCGCACATACTGGATTGTTGTAGTGTACATACTGGATTGCTTTTGCGCACATACTGGATTGTTGTTCTTCACATACTGGATTGTTGTAGCGCACATAATGGATTGTTGTAGTGTACATACTGGATTGCTTTTGCGCACATACTGGATTGTTGTAGTGTACATACTGGATTGCTTTTGCGCACATACTGGATTGTTGTTCTTCACATACTGGATTGTTGTAGCGCACATGCTGGATTGTTGTAGTTGTACATACTGGATTGTTTTTTGCGCACATACTGGATTGTTGTAGTGTACATACTGGATTGCTTTTGCGCACATACTGGATTGTTGTTCTTCACATACTGGATTGTTGTAGTGCACATGCTGGATTGTTGTAGTGCACATGCTGGATTGTTGTAGTTAACATGCTGGATTGTTGTAGTGTACATACTGGATTGTTGTAGCGAACATACTGGGTTGTTGTAGTGCACATGCTGTATTGTTGTAGTTCACATGCTGGATTGTTGTAGCAACTGACGGAGATTTGCGGCTTGACAGCAGACTGGGACAGTGTGTAAAACAGATATATATCGTGCCCATCATGTCCACATAACAAACTAAATATGTTGTAGCGAATGCATACAAATTGCCACGAATAAAGCGTTTGTATTACATCTGCTTTGCAGCTGATTTGCGGACAATCTGTGAATGCATAACAAACACGTCACGTAAACCCAAAGTACTATATGTGGCAGAAAGCTACATACCTGCCAGTCAGTGCCGGTCCGGCTGTGTAGATCCACAAAGACGTAGCTGCTGCAATCCAGGACTTTTATTTAACACCAACAAAAGGAAGAGTTGCTGTTTACCCACAACTCACTCCAAAAAAAAACAAAAAAAAAAACACCGTCTCACACCTTCTCCCCAAACTCATGAACAGTTAACCCTCGCATGACAACATGAACATTAACTCTGTGATCAACTTGTCCAAGTCCAGCAAATGCTCCAGAGCCTGTATTGTTGGTGTGAATAGTGATGCCGACGGCCGAGTGCGCTTCTTTTATGACCGCAATGCAGATGCCGTGCACGCACAACACGTGCGCGATGCATTCATAATACACCCGTAATACTGCCGTGATAATCTCAATGTGTCAGATCAGTTTCCTCACTACATGCGTTATATAACTGTGATTGTTCATCATATATTCGCTATATATTATTAATATATCCATAATTCATACTGTGACATTTGTCATTTTTGGCCATTTTGTTGCGGACGACAACGAACGCCCGCAATTTGTATACTCAATTCATGCGCAATTATCCTCTCCCCAGTGGGACCGGGCCCTAAGATGGACTTTTTAAGTCCAGTTGTCTGGTGCTAAAATCGCACAAATGTGTGACAAAAAATGATAGAAAGACGAGAATGAAGATGGAATCACTCCCGCAGCACCACTTACAACTTTGTCCTGGACAATCGGTGCGCTCTACATGCAAGACGTGTCCTCTGTAAAGGTCAAGCTGACTGCAACATGACCCAAAAGGACAGCCTCATATTTAAAACACTCCACAGGCGCCAAACGTGGCACACAGGCACGTGCGCGTGCACGTTATTACAATTGAGCATGAGCAATGAGGGAAATGATTCATGGTCGTGAAAAGGTCAAGAGCCGCATGTTTACGCTGTTCACACAAGCTGGAGTTTGTGAGCGTGTGTGTGTGTGTGTGTGTGTGTGTGTGTGCAGATTCATGTGTTGTGCGGTTTGCATGCTGCTAAAAGGTTGTGTTCTTTGTGATGTAATGGGGGTATACCAGTGTTTTCTGATCAGTCTGACTCCCCCGTTGATGTGTTTTGGGCAAAAAAAATTTGACCTGGCACTGTGACCTTTGACCTTTGGTTCCTCTTTGACTGGATTTGTTCAAAATGTGGTCAGAAATTCCTCAGTTAATGTTGACACACGCACGCACACACACACGCACGGACGCACACACACACGCACACACACGCACACACACACACACACACACACAGGTGAGAAGAATGATAAGGGTTGAATCAAGGAGATCTGAGATGATCTTATGGAGTCATGAGATTCCTGGACAGATGTGTTTGATCCCGATGGTCTTTCAGGTCCTGGTGCTTCCTGTCTTAAACCTGGACACTGACCACAACTGGTTGTCTTTGTTAGCAGGTCTCTTTAGAAGATCCTTGAATCCTGCTTGCATTCCCATCTGCCCAAAGACACACCCATATTTCTACCTGCCCAAAGACACACTCACATTTCCACCTGCCCAAAGACACACCCATGTGTCACGTGGCTGCAGCAGATGGAAGGTTGCTTTGGTGAGGTGGGGATGAAGGGATTGTGGTCATTCAGGTGGTTTCATGGTGTGGCAGTTGTGGTGGTTGTGGCGGATGCGCTGGCTGTGTCGGGTGTGGTGGACTTTCTGGCTGTGGTGGTTGTGGTTGTGGTGGACTTGCTGGCTGTGGTGGTTGTGATGGATGCACTGGCTGTGGCGGTTGTGGTGGACGCGCTGGCTGTGGCAGTTGTGGTGGATGCACTGGCTGTGGCGGTTGTGGTGGACGTGCTGGCTGTGGCGGTTGTGGTGGATGCACTGGCTGTGGCGGTTGTGGTGGATGTGCTGGCTGTGGTGGCTGTTGTGGATGCGCTTGCTGTGGCGGTTGTGGTGGATGCGCTGGCTGTAGCGGTTGTGGTGGATGTGCTGGCTGTGGCGGTTTGGTGGATGCGCTGGCTGTGGTGGGCGTAGTGGTTGTGGTGGATACGCTGGCTGTGGTAGTTGTGGTGGACGTGCTGGCTGTGGCGGTTGTGGTGGATACGCTGGCTGTGGCAGTTGTGGTGGATACGCTGGCTGTGGCGGTTGTGGTGGATGTGCTGGTTGTGGTGGACGTGCTGGCTGTGGCGGTTGTGGTGGATACCCTAGTTGTGGCGGTTGTGGTGGATGCGCTGGCTGTGGCGTTGTGGTGGATGCGCTGGCTGTGGCGGTTGTGGTGGACATGCTGGCTGTGGCAGTTGTGGTGGATACGCTGGCTGTGGCGGTTGTGGATACGCTGGCTGTAGCGGTTGTGGTGGATGAGGTGGTTGTGGCAGATGTGGTGGCTGTGGTGGATGCGCTGGCTGTGGTGGTTGTGGTGGTCGTGCTGGCTGTGGCGGTTGTGGTGGATACGCTGGCTGTGGCGGTTGTGGTGGATATGCTGGCTGTGGTGGTTGTGGTGTTTATGGTGGATTCGCTGGCTGTGGTGGTTGTGGATACGCTGGCTGTGATGGCTGTGGTGGATGTGGTGGTTGTGATGGATACGCTGGCTGTGGCGTTGTGGATACGCTGGCTGTGGCCGTTGTGGATGCGCTGGCTGTGGTGGTTGTGGTGGATGCGCTGGTTGTGGCGGTTGTGGTGGACGTGCTGGCTGTGGTGGTTGTGTTGGATGCACTGGCTGTGGCGGTTGTGGTGGACGTGCTGGCTGTGGTGGTTGTGGTGGATATGCTGGCTGTGGCGGTTGTGGTGGACGTGCTGGCTGTGGCGGTTGTGGTGGATGTGGTGTTTGTGGTGGATACGCTGGCTGTGGCGCGGTTGTGGTGGATACGCTGTCTGGCAGTTGTGGTGGGTGTGGTGGTTGTGGTGGACGTGCTGCCTGTGGTGGTTGTGGTGGATGTGCTGGCTGTGGCGGTTGTGGTGGATGTTCTGGCTGTGGCGGTTGTGGTGAATGTGGTGGTTGTGGTGGATACGTTGGCTGTGGCGGTTGTGGTGGATGTGCTGGCTGTGGTGGTTGTGGTGGATGTGCTGGCTGTGGTGGTTGTGGTGGATGCGCTGGCTGTGGCGGTTGTGGTGGATACGCTGGCTGTGGCGGTTGTTGTGGATACGCTGGCTGTGGTGTTTGTGGTGGATGCGTTGGCTGTGGTGTTTGTGGTGGACGTGCTCGCTGTGGCGGTTGTGGATACACTGGCTGGGGTGGATGTGGTGGTTGTGACGGTTGTGGTGGATGTGGTGTTTGTGGTGGATACGCTGGCTGTGGCGCAGTTGTGGTGGATGTGGTGGACGTGCTGGCTGTGGTGGTTGTGGTGGACGTGCTGGCTGTGGCTGTTGTTTTGGATGCTCTGGCTGTGGCGGTTGTGGTGGATGGGGTGGTTGTGGTGGATATGCTGGCTGTGGTGGATGCACTGGCTGTGGTGGTTGTTGTGGATACGCTTGCTGTGGCGGTTGTGGTGGATACGCTGGCTGTAGCAGTTGTGGATGTAATGCTTGTGGCGGTTGTGGTGGATGTGGTGTTTGTGGTGGATACGCTGGCTGTGGTGGTTGTGGATATGCTGGCTGTGGTGGTTGTGATGGATGTGGTGGATACGCTGGCTGTGGCAGTTGTGGTGGATATGCTGGCTGTGGCGGTTGTGGTGGATACGCTGGCTGTGGCAGTTGTGGATACGCTGGCTGTAGCGTTTGTGGCGGTTGTGGTGGATATGCTGGCTGTGGCGGTTGTGGTGGATGCGCTGGCTGTGGCGGTTGTGGTGGATACACTGGCTGTGGCGATTGTGGTGGATGCCGTGGCTGTGGCGGTTATGGTGGACGCGCTAGCTGTGGTGGTTGTGGTGGACGCGCTGGCTGTGGCGGTTGTGGTGGATGCGCTGACTGTGGTGGTTGTGGTGGACGTGCTGGCTGTGGTGGTTGCAGTGGATGCGCTGGCTGTGGCGGTCGTGGTGGATGCGCTGACTGTGGTGGTTGTGGTGGACGCGCTGGCTGTGGCCGTTGTGGTAGATGCGCTGGCTGTGGCGGTTGTGGTGGACGTGCTGGCTGGACGTGCGGTGTGTGACAGCAGTGTCTGAAGTCAGAGCTGCTGTGATTCATCCAGAGGAGCAGCAGACTGATGGACGTTGTTCTCACTTTGCTCAGAGGGAAAACTTGTTTTTTTCATTTTGAGCCTCATCACAGCATAACAACCAGCCGAAATGGGCCGATACAAAAATAGCAGGTGTGCCGTGAAACGAAGATCCAGTCCTTGTCCTTTGAGCCGGTCCCCTGCGGGTGGGGGTGGGGGGGAAGCGTTGTGTTTTAAATAGTCTGGATCTGGATCAGCTGCAGAGAAAACAGACATTTTTAGAGCGATTCTCCTCCACACACAGAAACAACACTTTTCCACAGGACGTGACCATCCTGTGAGACACTCTGTCAAAATGTGTCTCTTCTGCTTCATCTCCTGGCGTCGGCACTTGAAGGTGACTCTGGAATGCCGCCACATCTCTCTGGAGTCTCTTTTCTCATTCTCACCATCAGATTTGCCTCATTCGTCTTGCTGCCTTTGTTTTCATTTACTTTTTGTTTTCTGTCCGTCCCGTCTCACCGCTCAATAACCTCCGAGCAGAAAAGGTCAGAGTCACTATCAGCTGATTGTCCGTCTCCAAACAAAACCAGACAGTTTCAGCAGTGTCTGCTCACAGTCTCAGGTGGAACAAGTTATTTTGTCTTTTGTCATCCTGCAAATCTGCCCCACGCAAAATTTACACAACTTTATTTCTTTACAAACACCCATAAATATCAAATGTTTCGGTGCATCCTGGCCACATGATCATGAAAAGATAAATAACAATAAAAAATAGAATAATAATAATACTGAGGGCTGTCAGGTGATTAAAAATGTAATTAATTGCAAGGTTTGTGAATAATTAAATCAAAATGAATGTTTATATATATATATAGGAGTTGAATACACCTTACAGTGATACTTGGACACGTCATCAGTGAAAAACCCAGGGTCATAGGGTGTTTCGGGTCTTTGATCTTCATACACCCTCTCCTGGGTGACCCAGCCGGGGGTGATCAGTCCCCGACTTGTGTCCAAGTGGTGCGTTGTTCCACGGATCCCCCCTGCGGATCCACAGCTACCTTGAGGCCCTCTCTGCGGCCTCCAGTGTATTCTTGATGGCACTCTTGAATTGCAGTCCCTTCACTCCAAGGAGTTTGAGGGTTCGCACAAGTGAATGGCCAGCGAAGCCATGGCACCCGACCTTGACAGGCTCTTATGGGGGGCTGCCATGTTCCAGATCTTGATTTGGCCCCTCTGCTTTCGACCTCGGCGGATTTGACGATCATGTTCATGGCCAGCGAAAAGAGTGGCACTGAGATTGTGCAGCAGGTGATTATGCCCTTTTTGAGGCGGTGCCAGGCAGATGTTACTTGGCCTGAGGAGCCTTGAGCGCTGAAGTTGTTGTAGTAGTCCATAATGAAGCCACAGATCTTGCCTGGAACATGGTGTCTTGCCAGTGCGGTTTCGACAAGCTTGTGTGGAATAGAACCGTAGGCATTGGCTAAATCCAGCCAGAGAGCTACCAAATCTCCTTTGCTCTCCCTTGCCTCCCGGATCAGCTGCGTCACCACTCCTGTATGCTCTAGGCATCCAGGTACTCCAGGCCCCCCCCCCTTCTGTACTGAGGTGTTGAGGTAGTTGTTCTTCAAAAGAAAATTTGTCAGCCGTTGGGACACGATTTTAAAGAATATCTTGCTCTCCACACTGAGCAGCGAGATGATCCGGAACTGCTCTATGCTGCAAGAGTCCTCTTCTTTCGGTATCCAGACGCCCTCGGCATACCTCCACTGGGTTGCTACTTTCCCTCTCCGCCAGATCACCTTCAAAATCTTCCAGAGACGTCCAAGAAGCCGTGGACACTGTTTATAAACTTTGTAGGGTACGCCGCTGGGGCCGGGAGCAGAGCTAGATCTTGCAGCTCTGACAGCTTCTTTAACCTCTCTCATGGTGGGTTCAGAGCAGTCGAATTAGGTCGCTGGTTCTGGTGGCGCCACCAGTTCTCTGCAGGGCCTGAGATCGTGGTCTCTCAGGGTGTCACTGAAGGTGGCGTGGAGATGATGGTCGATCTCCTCAACGGGGCAAGTGAGCTGGCCACTTCGTCTCTGGCCCAGAAGCTTCTTGGTGAAACCGAAGGGATTGCTGATGAAAGCACTGTGTTTCCGAGCTCTTTCCTTGCCCTTCCTTCTGTGCCATTCCACCCTCGTCAGCAAGATGAGCCTCTTCCTTATGATGTTCGTGAGTTCTGACAGAGCTGTTTTCTCCTCCTCCTTAGCTGCGTTGAACTGACGTCTCAGGGATTTTAGCTCTTGTCTCAGCTGAATAATCTTTGCTTCTCGACAGTTGAGCTTCACTGGATTGTTTGTCCCTTGCCTCTGCTCAACACCGAATCGCTCTGCTCCCATGTTCATTATGATGGTACACATAGTCTGGAGTTTCTGGTCGACGCTGCCCTTCAAGATGGTTTCCATGCTCTTGTCAACATCCTTGTCCAGCTTTCGCCACTCCTTGTTGTTTGCGGCAGGTCACATCACCCTTTGATGTTACGATTTCCTGCTTGGGCTGGGGACTCATGTTGCTTGGAGGTTCCGGGTACTGTGGGGTGGTTCCGGACCTGGCTCCCCCTCCGTCTTACCAGGTTCTGAGGTTGGCGCCATAAGAAATGTTGCACCGGCTACCATTCCTGAGCGTTGCTCCACTTGGTTCCTCCTGTGGCAGGCCATCTTTGCCTGGTGGATCTTCAGACCTTTGTGGTTCTTGCAGATTTTTCCGCAAATACAGACTGCATTCGTAATCCATTGTCCATTTGCTTGGGTCATCACCGGAAATTCCGTCTGGTTGGGATGCTCATGCTCCCCCCCTCTCGGGCATCCCTGGGGATATCTTTCTTCGGGGTTCTTCATAGCTGAGTAGTTGAGTGCTCCCTATCAGGAGCTGCAGGTTGGGGGGCTGGCCCTTCCTGCCCTGGTTGCCGTCTCTCCGAGCTGTCCGCGGTCTCTCCAGCCGTCACCACTCTATTCGTGGGTGTCATCCAGACTTTCCTGGAAGTCATTGGCAAAGCCAGGTAGAATAGGAGTTGAATACACCTTACAGTGATACTTGGACACGTCATCAGTGAAGAACCCAGGGTCATAGGGTGTTTCGGGTCTTTGATCTTCATACACCCTCTCCTGGGTGACCCAGCCGGGGGTGATCAGTCCCCGACTTGTATCCAAGTAGCGCGTTGTTCCACGGATCCCCCCTGCGGATCCACAGCTACCTTGAGGCCCTCTCTGCGGCCTCCAGTGTATTCTTGATGGCACTCTTGAATTGCAGTCCCTTCACTCCAAGGAGTTTGAGGGTTCGCACAAGTGAATGGCTAGCGAAGCCATGGCACCCGACCTTGACAGGCTCACAACGGGCTTTCCAGCCATTGTTCTGGCAATCAGAGATGAGCTCGGCATATTTAGCCTTCTTTCGCTCGTTGGCCTCATCAATGCAGTCCTCCCAGGGAACAGTCAGTTCTATTAGGACCACTCGCTTGGTGGACACCAATGCTAACACCATGTCTGGGCGGAGAAGAGTGGTTGTGATGTTATCTGGGAACTTAAGCTGACTGCCAAGATCAACTTGGAGTTTCCAGTCGCACGCTGTGGTGAGGAGCCCCCCCGAAGAGCTAGTCTGGTGTTGATTTGCCCTCTGTCCCGGTCTTATGAAAGAGATTAACTGTTTGGGGGTAGCCTGAGTCTTGCTGTGCTGGATCGCCGTGCAAATGGCGTCCGCCAAAGATCTTAAAACTTGGTCATGGTGCCAGCGGTACCGCCCCTCTCCTAGCGCCTTCAGACAGCAGCTCAGGATATGCTCCAAGGTGCCCCTTCTCTGGCACAGCTTGCAATCAGAAATATTGACCAGGCCCCAGGTGTGCAGGTTGGCCGGGCTCGGAAGGACATCATAAACTGACTGGATGATGAGTAAAGTAAATTCGCGAGCATATATACACCACAACTGACCAATGAGCGCACTTGTAAGTTCACTTCCGGTTTCAACACGGGAGGGAAAAAAAGGTGGATATTTTCTCACCGGCTGCGGGACGGTTCGCAGCCCGTGGAGGGGCTGTGATGTAAAGCGGTTCTGTTTGGCTCATCACACCGAGTGAACAGTGTCAAACTAACACCATCTTACAGGCAACAAGCAGCATTTTGTTCAAATGGTCCCTTGGATCTGGATCTCCAGGCTGGTACCTGGTGAGCCGTCTGGTGGCTAACCGCTGGCTGCAAATACTTTTTTCTCTGAAGCTGACTCCTGGTACACTGACATCCGCTCTCAGCGTCAAGTCATAAGATCTCTCAAAAACCTGACCGCCAAGCAGTTAACATCAACCAAAACTCCGTAGGTTTGACCTACGGCAACTTTGAACCGTTTTTTTTCCCTCAGTTTTAACTTATGGATGACTTTCAGCAGGGCCGCTCTCACATGCACGTGCCCAGTCAGTGTGGTCTCTCTCACTGCGTGTCTCTCTCTCTCTGCGTGCCGCGCTCACCAAAATGCGGTCAGCTGTGTCGTCAGGCTGCGACGCCCCCTCTGCTCAGGGAAATGGAGTTAACCCTATAAATGCCAGCTATCACTCACACATTCATATAACTGAAAAATTGACTCCCACTCCTCTTTTGAAACTATTTCCCTCTCTCTTTACTACTTTACTATCATTTATGAAGCCTGGGCTACACCCCCCCCCCCCCCGACCCCATACCCGTCCCGGGGTATGGTAAAGGTTGAGTAGTTACTACCCAGGAAGTTAAAGGAAACCCTAACGAACTCTCACTCATGGCAGGGTCAATAACTGTAGTTAAGCCTCGAAAGAATGACTGCACCATAGCTACCAATGGATTACCCAGTTCTGCATACTGAAGTCTGTCAGTATGCAGAACTAATCTGTTCATTCTCATGTGCATCGGATGTGCCTATTGCTCCATATTCATTAACGTCACCTGGAATGTCTTGAGGTCTTTCGCACCGCATGTCAGGACTGTCATCTTCGAATGAAACCATTGGCTCAGCTATTGTGGCTATGTCATTGGTCGAAGGTTCAATGTCACTTGAATGACTGTCAGGCTGATCGAGTACCGGAGGGATGTCTGTAATACAGTCAGGCCGAACAGGTTGTTTGCAACTTCAGGTGCGTAATCCACACGTTGAACACGTGGAGTACTCTCGGCAAGATGATCATGTGGGAACATTGTACTCTGTATGTCTTGCTCTGGTGACACCTCTGGATCAACTGGGACTGTACTCCAAAAAGTTGGGACCTGCACACTCGAAGGGTCCCTGAACCAATAGGTCAGAGTAATTTCATCTTCCTCCTCATCTGAGGGAATCATTTCATATATGGAGGGGTTTGCACGAGTTGGCGGCCTAAGTTTCGTGAAATGCGGAACAGGATGTCTGTCGTCTGTCGGTAAATACCCACACGGAAGTAGGAAATCCCTATGCAATGTCCTCAAGGGACCCTCTCTGTTCTCGGGCTTGACTGTGTATATTGGAAGTCTTCCAGCTCTACTTACCACAACATGGACAGTTGCTTCCCACTTATCAGAGATTTTGTGCTTCCCCCGCAACCGAACATTTCTGATCAGCACTCGATCTCCAACATCCAAATCCGAAATCATCACACGCCTGTCATAGCTTGTTTTGTTTTTGTTTGCTGTTTTTGCAGCATTTGCTGTTGCCATTTTATAGCTTTCCTGAAGACGAGACTTCAGACTCTGCACATACTGAGAGTGGGTTGTGTGCCGATCACCTTGCACGGACAGCCCAAAGGCATGATCGACTGGTAGGTGGGGCTGGCGGCCGAACATGAGCTTGTATGGCGTGAATCCTGTCACCTCGTTCCTCGTACAGTTGTACACATGGACTAAGGGTTTCACAGACTCATGCCATCGAGACACTGTAGCTCTCTCAACAAGAGTGGAAGTTCCGGAAGCTTGCTCCGTAGTGTGGGGGGTGGCTTCTCCCCACGCTCAAGCTGAAGGATGGCATGCCCCAAACACTGATCGGCCCTTTGCTTGCTTGCCAGCTCTGCCTCAGTCAAGTGAGGGATAGCTGGCAACCCTCCAAACTGATCTTCCTTCCCATAGCCATTAGGCACAGCTGTTGTGGAAGTGGTAAGAGTCTCGACCAAGGCAGCACCACCAGGAACACCCTGATTGTCACTGAAAACCAACTGCCTTTCACAAATAGCTTGAACAGCAGCTTGATCAATTGTGTCAATGTTGCCCGGCCCAGAGAGATGGTCGCGGGCGAACTGACAAATTCGCTCCCTTTCTTTCCGCGATTTGAAATCGTCCGACAAGTTGCCATGAGGTCTGTGTGACAGTCCGTAGGCATCTGTGTTTCGCTTCCCGGGTCTGTACACAAGCTTGAATGAAAAGGTAGACAATATGGCAAGCCATCTGTAACTCGTTGCATTGAATTTTGCAGTCAATGGGTTACTGTCAGTGACCATGGTGAAATGATTTCCATATAGGTAGTCACAAAACTTTTCAGTAACTAACCATTTAAGCACCAAGAATTCCAGCTTATGGGCTGGGTACTGGTTCTCACTCCTCGATAGCCCTCTGCTCGCGTAAGCGATGACACGGAGCTGACCTTCCTGTTCTTGATAAAGGACAGCACCCAGACCGCTGGTGCTGGCATCAGTGTGCAGCACACACGGCTTTTGAGGATCAGCGAAACCCAACACAGGAGCAGTGGTAGGTACTTCGATGACCTGCTCAGATGCCTGCTGACAAGCAGAGGTCCACCGACCTCCAAAGGGTTCTTTCGGGTTGTGGTAAGTCTGATCAGCTGTCTGCTTCAAATTGGACTTTCTGCGTGGAGGTGGATAGCCGGAAGTGAGGCTGTGCAGAGGCTTTACGATGTTAGAGTACCCCTTCACAAACCTCCGGTAGTACCCAGCAAACCCCAAGAAGGACCTCAATTCTCTCAAGTTCTGTGGGACTGGCCAAGTCTTGAGAGAAGCGATTCTCTCTGGGTCAGTCTCAACCCCATTCCTGGAAATGACATGTCCAAGGTACTTGACAGAGGTCTGGAAAAAAGAACACTTTTCATGTGAAAGCTTTAGACCAAATTCCTTAAGGCGACCAGGAACCTTCAAGAGGCGTGCCTCGTGCTCCTCCAAGGTCGCAGAGAAAATGATCAGATCGTCCAGGAAAACCAAGACCTCCTTCAAGTGCATGTCGCCCATGCATTTTTCCATTAACCTTTGGAAGGTACTTGGTGCATTTGTCACATCCTGGGGCATCCGGTTAAATTCCCAAAACCCGAGGGGGCATACAAAAGCTGTCTTAGGTTTGTCTGCCTCCTCAACTTCGATCTGGTAATAACCAGATTTTAAATCAAGAACAGAAAACCACTGGCAGCCTGAAAGTGCAGAGAAGGTGTCCTCAAGCTTGGGAAGGGCATATGCATCCTTTATCGTCTGCAGGTTCAGCCTGCGATAGTCAATACAAAGTCTGACAGTACCGTTCTTTTTCCTGACCACCACAATCGGGGATTAAAAGGGGACTCAGATTCCCGAATAACTCCAGTATCCAGGAGCTCTTGGATGTGCCTACGAACAGCTTCAACATCAGCTGGGTGTATTGGCCGGAGCCGCAGCTTAAAAGGTGTCTCATCTGAAAGCTTAATGTGATGCGCCACTTTTGTCTGTTCGCCCAAAATCCAAATCATGTTGTGCAAACACTTCTGACATGCTATGGAGCTGCTGGACAACGCGCTCCTTCCATTCAGGTGGGAGTAGCAATTTCCCAATGTTGAAGGGCAAATTCGCCTTCGTAAGCAAGTCAGCATCAGCCAGTTTACTCATGCAATGTTGTTGGGACAAGACGCATTGGTAAGTGCAGATGTCTGCAAGTTTACACCCCGCAGACAGGACAACATCATGTTCAGACACATGACAGGCAGTTTAAAAGGTCGCTGGTTGGGAAGATCAACCAAGCAAGACTTCACTATTAACCTGCCAGGCAAAGAAGATGAAGACGGCTGCTCAACCACAACAGTCTTCTGGTTCTGAAAGTTGTTAGCTACAGCAGCACCTTCGATAACAACTGTCTCTCCAGCAAGAATGACCTCCAGCCCCTTTCCCTGTAGTCTCACCATGCCATGGCTATCATTAGCTTGTCTGCGTCGAAGTTCAAGGACTTTGATCACTGCTTGATAGCCATAATGGGCTGGCTGGTAGTTGGTTGGCTCACTGTCTGAATAAATGTCGTACAAGACATCCATGGTATTGGTACCTATCAGGACAAGGGACTGTGAGTCGGCCCGGACTTCAGGTACAACCAAAGCAAGGGTAGGCACTCCTATTGGTACACCAAACAAAGCCTGTGAAAAATTAATGGTCATTTCAATGTAACCTAAGTAGGGCACCGATTGCCCATTTGCGCCCTCTACCTGTAAGAGATCGTGTAGAGGTTTGATCTCTTGTTCAGCCAGGTGCTGTTTATAAAACGAATGGGGGACAGTGGTAACCTGTGAACCCGTATCAAGGAGACAGTTAACTTGCAACTCGCCATTGATAGTCACTTCGGCTGTACTTCGGGTGCCAACCAACCCAGAAGGAAGCTTAAAAGTGCAGCTTCTTTCCAAACGGTTTGAAGTAGTGCACACATACACCCTGCGTCCCTTTGAGGAGCGTGGTCGTCTTTCTTCAGCACCTGCCTGCTCCTGCTAGTTTAAAGGTGAGCTAGGGTGGTTCTGTTGGTCCCACTCACGCTGCCTTTCCTCTAACTGTCTTCTCTTCTCAGTCATCAAAGTTGGGTTTGAGTCATTAGTGCAAAGTGTTGCGATGTGTCCCTCCTCCCCGCAATTAAAGCAGTACCAAGGTCTGGGTCTGTGTACATAGTTCTTTCATAGTTGTTTTGACATGTCTGGCTTTGTATTGTATGATGCCCTTTCCTGTGTATTCCCTGTAGCATCCCCGTCACTGAAAGCTTTGGACTTCTTCTGAGTCATTAAGGTGGTTAGTTGACTCTGGAGTTTAGCGACCTGTTTCCTAAGATCATCAATTGCACCGGAATTGGTCTCTGGGTTCTCTGTTGGCTCAAGAATACTGCTGCTCTGCGACTGGAGTTGAGCTCTCTGCTTTGTGGGCCCTACATGTTTTCTCATGCGCCTAGCTTTGGTTTCCTGTCTGTCCTCCTCAGTGCGTAGCATTAATAGAAGCTCTGGAAACAGAGGTGAGGAGTTTTTCTTCTGCTCAAGTTGTAAACTAGAGAGCAGGGCAGCATCCCAACACCCCCTACAAAAAGATGTTTACCCGCTTCCTCTGGTGCGACCCCCCCCTCTCTTAACAGCCTGGTTAAGTACGAGCTGCAACTGCTGCAGGTAAGCTGACGGCTTCTCACTGGGATCCTGGAGAGTATTTATGACTTGAGAAAACAGCTCCTCTCCATCTTCAACTGCACTGAAAGCTGAATCTAGAAGTTGCAGATAAGCAGAAGGTAATGAGTTGGAGTGCAACCCTTTAATCACATCCGCTGCTGGTGAAAGCAAATTCTCCAAGATCCTTTGAGACACTTAGAGAGGAGACATGCTGGGATCATTCAAAAGGAGTTCAATATGCGAGCGCCAAGTATCATAATCTGCCTCGCTATTTGGCCTAGGAATTTTCCCTGAGAAAGAACGAAGTCTGACAGGGAACGACGAGGAGGAACCGGTGTCTTCCCTCCTCACGATGTGCTCTACTACAACTTTCTGAACCTCTGGTGGATTGAAATCGCTCACAGAAAGAGGTGGGGCTTGTCTTTCATCAATGGTTACTGTGACAGCTACATCATTACCGTTCTGAGGGGGCCCTGACAAAGGACAGGTGGGCGGTGGGGACTCCACCATGGGCTCACTGAATGCTAAAGTTTGCGGTTCATCTACACGTTGAATGCTTTCAATCAATCAATCAATTTTTTTATATAGCGCCAAATCACAACAAACAGTTGCCCCAAGGCGCTTTATATTGTAAGGCAAGGCCATACAATAATTATGTAAAACCCCAACGGTCAAAACGACCCCCTGTGAGCAAGCACTTGGCTACAGTGGGAAGGAAAAACTCCCTTTTAACAGGAAGAAACCTCCAGCAGAACCAGGCTCAGGGAGGGGCAGTCTTCTGCTGGGACTGGTTGGGGCTGAGGGAGAGAACCAGGAAAAAGACATGCTGTGGAGGGGAGCAGAGATCGATCACTAATGATTAAATGCAGAGTGGTGCATACAGAGCAAAAAGAGAAAGAAACAGTACATCATGGGAACCCCCCAGCAGTCTACGTCTATAGCAGCATAACTAAGGGATGGTTCAGGGTCACCTGATCCAGCCCTAACTATAAGCTTTAGCAAAAAGGAAAGTTTTAAGCCTAATCTTAAAAGTAGAGAGGGTGTCTGTCTCCCTGATCTGAATTGGGAGCTGGTTCCACAGGAGAGGAGCCTGAAAGCTGAAGGCTCTGCCTCCCATTCTACTCTTACAAACCCTAGGAACTACAAGTAAGCCTGCAGTCTGAGAGCGAAAGCGAATGCTTTCAACATCTAATTTGTAGTCTTTGCCGCTTAGCTTTGCTAGCTCTTTTAGCGTCAGATAGGTTTTAGTAGCACTGCTACCTAGCCGGGAGGTGTAAAAGCTACTCAGGGTCTGGACATTATACACAACATTGGAATCACCTTTTGATGTGTGTCTGTATGGCAGAAGTAACTCCAACCCTTCTACAGCTGAGCCACTGGAGTACTCGATGATCAGGTTTTTGTTAAACTCAGAAGACTCATCATCGACTGAAATAGTGCGCTGAATGGCACCATACTTCTTAAGGAAGTCAATCACTTCTTCATCTTGAACTAATCCAGTTATTCCCTCAACAGTGACTGAATTGGGTATCTTGACACTAGACCTCTGGATAAAATCCATGTTGCAATACAGCAATGCTGACGTCACCCAGCTGGGCTCCTGGCTGGCTCGCCAAATTATACTGTAACCCTTCTTTGCCTGATGGAGTTACCGGTAATGATATGGTTCAATATCCGTTTCCAATTTGGACCACCTATCAGAATTTCTAGACAGTCGCTCACGAAGCCCAAGTGGGATCATCAACATTAAACATACTCACCCAAAACAGATTTTTTTCAAGAAATATATATTCTGGGTCATTAACAGGAACAGTATGACACAGTATTATTTACTGAACAGGGAAAAAAAATGTGCGCAGAAGTGGAACAAAGCAAAAAAAATGCGTGCTTTGTTGTGGTTTTTCTTCCTCTCTTTTGGTCTCTTTTTTTTAAAATTTTATTATTGAGCTCAGTTTGTCTGTTTGTTGGGGCCCTTATGGTTGCGTTCAACTCTATCCTACCACACCACAAGTAGGGAGGTGAATACAGTTGTTCTTCTTCTCCTCAACTCTGGCTCGCCATCCGGTCCCTTGGATCTGGATCTCCAGGCTGGTACCTGGTGAGCTGTCTGGTGGCTAACCGCTGGCTGCAAATCCTTTTTTCTCTGAAGCTGACTCCTGGAACACTGACGTCCGCTCTCAGCGTCAGTCGTAAGATCTCTCAAAAACCTGACCGCCGAGCAGTTAACATCAATCAAAACTCCGTTAGTTCAACCTACGGCAACTTTGAACCATTTTTTTCCCCTCACTTTTAATTTATGGATGACTTTCAGCAGGGCCGCTCTCACATGCACGTGCCCAGTCAGTGTGGTCTCTCTCGCTGCGTCTCTCTCTCTCTCTCTCTCTCTCTCT
Organism: Thalassophryne amazonica; assembly: GCF_902500255.1. Lineage (NCBI taxonomy): Eukaryota > Metazoa > Chordata > Actinopteri > Batrachoidiformes > Batrachoididae > Thalassophryne > Thalassophryne amazonica. The sequence goes on along the minus strand of NC_047110.1, from coordinate 112,477,242 downwards.
CTCTCTCTCTCTCTCTCTCTCTCTCTCTCTCTCTCTCTCTCTCTCTCTATGTGCCGCGCTCACCAAAATGCGGCCGGCTGTGTCGTCAGGCTGCGATGCCCCCTCTGCTTACAGAAATGGAGTTAACCCTATAAATGCCAGCTATCACTCACACATTCATATAGCTGAAAAATTAACTCCCACTCCTCTTTTTAAACTATTTCCCTCTCTCTTTACTACTTTACTATAATTTATGAAGCCTGGGCTACACATTCATTTCCAGCCACGTGTCTTGGTCATGGTCACGGTGGCAGCAGACCAAGCAGCTCACCCCTCACTTCCCTTTCCTCGACCAAGTCTGTAACAGTTCCCAGTATATCCCGAGGCATTCCCAAGCCATCTGGGAAATATAATCCCTCCATTGTGTTCTGGATCTCCTCCCAGCTGGACGTGCCTGGGTGACCTCCTTAGGGAGACAACCAGGGGTCATCCTCACCAGATGCCTGAGCCACCTCAGCTGGCTTCTTTCAATGTGAAGAAGTAGTGGCTCTACTCCAAGTTCCTCCAAGTCAAGCTTCTCATCCTGTCCAGGAGTGTAAACCCAGATACCTGACTGAGGAATCTCCTTTCTGCCACTTTTATCTGTAATCTTGTTCTTTCAGTCATTGCTCAAAGTTCATGACCATTAGTGAGGACAGGAGTGTAAATTGACTGGTACATTGAGAGCCTCGCCACGACGGTCCAGTACAGTGTCTGTAAAACTTTAGAGACTGCACCCAGTCCTCCTATCAATCACACACTCAAACTTACCCCCACTTGTGAACAAGACCCCAAGATACTTAAACTCTTCCACTTGGGGCAGTAACTCTCCCCTGACCCAGAGGGGACAATCCACCCTTTTCTGGCAGAGGACCATAGTCTCAGATTTGGAGGTAGTGATCCTTATTCCAGTCGCTTCACACTCTGCCTCAAACCTGCTCAGTGCACATTGGAGGTCAACGCCTGACCAAGCGAACAGAACCACATCATCTGCAAAGAGCAGAGATGCAACTCTGAGGTCACCAAACTGGACACCCTCTGGTCCCTGACTGTGCCTTGAAATCCTGTCCATGAACTACACCAACGAGATTGGTGACAAAGGCCAGTCCTGGCAGAGACCAACACCCACCGGGAACAGGTCTGATGTTACCTTCCTCTTCACACTTTACACCTCAGACTTCAGGTTCTGGTCACAGTCCTGACACTTGCAGAGGTTTTTGGACGACTCTGCCATTGTGGGTTGCATCAGCAGGGACCAGGAGGCTGAGTACAGAGACACGTGTGCGTGGGTTTGTTTAATGTGGGAATGTCGTTGCAATACAACAAAGACATGGCCTTTGGCAGATCCTTACCCTGGTCCAATGGCTGGGAAATCCCAGACAGTCAGGGTCCAAGGACCTGCAAGCCATCACCTCCTCCACCTGATCTGCCATTAAGACTTCACCAGGGCCTTGTTAGCTGTCTCGTGTTCAGGGTTCCTGTTGGGCCTTTATGGTTACCATAGTGGACACGGGACACACAGGTTCCCCACTGTATTTCACCCCAACAGGCACCACTGCTTGATCTATGACCCAGGTGCCACATTGTGGATGTGCCGCTGGACTTTGACACTCAAATGGCTGAATTAGGGCTGAATTCGAATTGTTGTTTGGTCCTCTTAAGTGGTGTCAAAATCCTGCTTGGCCCACGGTCTGTGGGCCAGTGTGTGTGTGTGTGTGTGTGTGTGTGTGAGACATATCTCACAGAGGTCTCAAACGAGCTGTGTCAGTCTTTAATGATTCTTGAATCAGGAGAATCTCTGTGAAAACACTTTGGAGATGTTGAACTTTGTTGTTGAGGACTTCATCATGTCATCTGCAAGATCTCACCAAGCGAAGTCATTATGTTTGCCGTTAAATCCCAATAAAATCGATACTTTACCAGCAATAAAACCACCTGTCATTTTGAGATATAGCACAGAAATGAAGACACTTTTTAATAACTAAATTTTGCCAGTTTTATGGAAAGTCAAAGTAGCTTTAATGTGTCTTTCGATAAATTGTGAAGCCATTAAAAGTCAAAGTTTCTCTCAGTTCTGTTTGAGTAAAAGCTTAATTAACATTTATTTTTAAAAAGGAATTTTGAATTTGTCAGCTTGATGAATGACTTTTTGAATAATTCAAATCCTTTTTTTTTTAACTGTTAACAGCTCAGTTGTTACTTACTGTAGCGGAGGTGATGGTCTAGTGGTTAAGGTGTTGGGCTTGAGACCAGAGGATCCTCGGTTCAAATTCCAGCCTGACCGGAAAATCACTAAGGGCCCTTGGGCAAGGTTCTTAATCCCCTAGTTGCTCCCAGTGTGTAGTGAGTAGGTTTGCATGGCAGCGCCCTGACATCGGGGTGAATGTGAGGCATTATTGTAAAGTGCTTTGAGCGTCTGATGCAGATGAAAAAGCGCTATATAAATGCAGCCCATTTACCATTTTCTGTTCTCCTACATAATTAATTTAATGAATTAATTGAACTAAAGCTTTTTTCCAATTAATCATTTATTGTATATAATATGAAATATGAAAAAGGTAAATAAAACACTGTAAATTGCCCATTTATTTCTATTTTTGCTGACAAATACGTCTGATATTTTGAAATTATTTTTTGTTTCCAAATAAATAAATTGAACAATTAATAATTTATTATATGTCATATGGAAAAGACGTAAAATAAGATAAATGTCTATTTTATTAAACAAACAAATATGATATTTTACCAAATGATTTTTTTAACAAATTGTTTCATTTGTTAACTACCATATTTGCTGAAATCATATGGGCAAAAAAATTTATATCTTTAGTTTAGATTTATTCTAAACATTTTTTCTTTTGTTTTTAGACTTTATATTTTCCATCTGTCAGTAAAAATGAAAATTTGAAATTTTTAAAAATTTAACTCAGTTTTTTTATATGAATCACCTGTTTTTCTTTGCTCCTGTTTGAAAATAAATACAGATGACGCACTGACACTGATTTGTGCTGAGTTTTTATTGATATTAAAACAATCATCTTCAACACAAATATGAATCTTTTCCACTTTTTAATTCCTGAAACGTGTGAATTCCTGCACCGACTACAAACGTACAACACAAACGCACACTGACCTTCACACAGTCGTCACCTTTTCCCACACAAAACCCACAATAACACCACGTGCACGCCCATGTGTCTATCTGTCTCCATGGCAACATGTAGCCGTCCACATGGAGTTGTTTCTGTGGGTGTAAGTGAAGGAAAAAAACGCAATCTGGAATCTAAACCACTTCATTGTGTACATGGAATAACAAGATCACTGATGTTTTCTCTGCAGAGATTCTCTGATTCCAAACGTACAATCAATAGATTCACGAAACAGGAGGAAAATATTTCTACTCTGACTTCAGACTTCATCATCTTGCGGGATCCTGGACAACTTGCTGGACATCGTAACCCGCCTACACGCGGATACTGTGAGCACTGTGTAGCGCGGAGGAGGAGTTTGTGACTGCTTCCCAGTGAATTCTGGCTTTCACCAAGGATGCGTTTCAGCCTAGTCAAGTCTTGCGTGGATGGGGTGTTGGTTCAGGTTTTGAAAACCAGAGGCTGAGGTGCCTTTGTTGGTGAGGAAAGGTTTGCAGATGACGCTGTGATCTTTGCTGAATCAGTGGATGCTCTGAGTGTGGCAGTTGAGAAGCTGAAAGGCGAATCAGTGTGTCTGGGTTTGTCTTGGTGGCTTCCCTCACTCATCTCGTGTGTGTGCTCACTCCCTTAATGTTAGAGGCCATCCCCAGAATCTCTCCAATGACAGCCACTGAAGCTTGTAACTCTTTCATAGTTGACTTAAGTGCCTTGGTGGCTTCCCTCACCAGTCTTGTTTGTGTGCACTCACTAAATTTTTCAGGCTTTCCTCAAAATCTCTCTAATTATACTCACTGAAATGTGCAACTCAGTCAAAGTTGACATGTGTTTGGTGGTTTCCCTCACTTTTTCCATTCATGTACACTCCCTGAGTTTTTTAGCTACACTCACAATTTCCCTGATTACAGCCACTGAAGGTTTTCACTCCTTCAAAGTTTATATGGGTGTCTTGGTGGCTTCCCTCACCAGTCTTGTCTGTGCACACTCACTGAATTTTTGAAGCCGTCCTCAAAACCTCTCTAATTACAGCCACTGGAGCTTGTAACTCCAGAGTCGACACGAGCGACTTGGTGGCTTCCCTCACTGGTCTCTTTTGTATGTGCTGACTGAATTTTTGAGAATGCCTGTATGACAGGGACAGCAGGAGTTGCCATGCAGTTGAAGTCAGTAAACCTCACTGTCCAATGTTAAAAAAAAAAAAAAACGCTCTAGTGACAGATGCTAGAGCCCATAGGTTATAGGCTATGGGTTTTATCGTCGTGACTCGTGTAAAGAGTCCCCTCTTTGAGATTGTGAGTTTAACCGCAATGCAGTGGTTAAACGTGCTTGAGACAGATGTAACAGATGGAGTCAGTGGCTTTGGTTTATTGTGACATTTAAAAAAATAGACAAATATTTAGGTCATTTTACAATTTAATACAAAATTTAAAGGCAAAGACTTTTTAATTTGAATAACTTCTTGCAGTCCACTTGCAGTACCTTCACGGACCATCATGAGGCCACAGCCCACACATTGGAAATCAAACTGTTATGCAGATGAATAAATTGGACCCCAAAACGCAGATGACTACACACTGACTTGGTAAAATAAGTGATTTTACGTACCATCAAAGCAGAATCAGAGTTCAAAAGCCAGGGATCTGTCCAAAAAGTCAAAGTGGGCCAGAAACGTGGGCAGAACAGGTGGTGAGGCTGGGTGTGGCCAGTACAGGAGGCAAGTCAGTGAAATAGCAAGGAGTGAATGAATGAGCCGGTGTTTTAAACTGCACTGGACAAAATGAAAAAGATCAAATCCTCACAAAAAGTTATTCAGTTATTAAAATCTGACACAGAAGAATTTGAATTCTGGTCTGGAAGAATGTGTTCAGTTCAGTTATTTTTCATTGGTTATGGTTTTTAAGTAAAATTTAATTCCTCTGACCATCAATGCGCTGAAACGTCAGACTTTTTGATTGTTTGTTTGTTAACACAGTGTGACTCATTCTTCCCATTTTCTCTCTTTTTGATTTGTTTGTTCTTTTCAGAAACCTGTCGAAGAACCCGATGCTGACCTCGCTGTCCTGGCAGATCTTTGACCATCTGCAGCTCTTAGAACTGTAAGTTGAACGTTTTCTTGCACATGTGTTCTATCGCCGCTACTCGCGCTGTTGCAAAAACATTATCAAAAATTGCGGGACTCTGAGTACTATAAAAATTTTAAAACTGATACAGATTTTGACATTTGCCAATATACTGACTTTTTGGTTTTTTCCTCCCAGAAACACATAAACAAACATTTTCTCAAACATTTGTTTTGTCTATTTTTTGCAATGAGTCCTCACCAAAATAATATGACATGATGCAGTTTACAATGAAATTCATTTAAATACAGTCCCAAAACACAAGACGTTACATGGTATCATTTATCCACTCATTACTGTCACAGTCTTTTCTGTTTATCGGTCTTTCACTTGGTAACTTGTTATTGTTGTTTACGTTGTGTATTTAGGGAATTACCCTGTTTTGGCTGATGATATGCGGACGTTAATGCTGGATTTTACGGTCGCTAACGTGTCGCAGATAAAGCTCCTTTTTGCGACTCATGTTATAGCTGATCTTCCATCTCTTTTGTTTCTTTTTAATGGACAATTGTCAAGTTGTGCTGCCGAGACGTCCGGTTAGTGAGCCTCTCACTCGCATGTTTTGTGGCATTAGAAACAGCAGCTTGTTATGACGCCTCGCGGAGCGGATAACCGATCAGTTGTTATGACGCCTCACGGAGCAGCTAACCGATCAGTTGTTATGACGCCTCACGGAGCGGATAACCGATCAGTTGTTATGACGCCTCACGGAGCGGATAACCGATCAGTTGTTATGACGCCTCACGGAGCGGATAACCGATCCGTTGTTATGACGCCTCACGGAGCGGATAACCGATCAGTTGTTATGACGCCTCACGGAGCGGATAACCGATCAGTTGTTATGACGCCTCACGGAGCGGATAACCAATCCGTTGTTATGACGCCTCACGGAGCGAATAACCGATCAGTTGTTATGACGCCTCACGGAGCGGATAACCGATCCGTTGTTATGACGCCTCACGGAGCGGATAACCGATCAGTTGTTATGACGCCTCACGGAGCGAATAACCGATCAGTTGTTATGACGCCTCACGGAGCGGATAACCAATCCGTTGTTATGACGCCTCACGGAGCGAATAACCGATCAGTTGTTATGACGCCTCACGGAGCGGATAACCGATCCGTTGTTATGACGCCTCACGGAGCGGATAACCAATCCGTTGTTATGACGCCTCACGGAGCGAATAACCGATCAGTTGTTATGACGCCTCACGGAGCGGATAACCGATCCGTTGTTATGACGCCTCACGGAGCGAATAACCGATCAGTTGTTATGACGCCTCACGGAGCGGATAACCGATCCGTTGTTATGACGCCTCACGGAGCGAATAACCGATCAGTTGTTATGACGCCTCACGGAGCGGCTAACCGATCAGTTGTTATGACGCCTCACGGAGCGGATAACCGATCCGTTGTTATGACGCCTCACGGAGCGGCTAACCGATCCGTTGTTATGACGCCTCACGGAGCGGATAACCGATCAGTTGTTATGACGCCTCACGGAGCGGATAACCGATCCGTTGTTATGACGCCTCACGGAGCGGATAACCGATCAGTTGTTATGACGCCTCACGGAGCGGATAACCGATCCGTTGTTATGACGCCTCACGGAGCGGATAACCGATCAGTTGTTATGACGCCTCACGGAGCGGATAACAGATCCGTTGTTATGGCGCCTCACGGAGCGGATAACCGATCAGTTGTTATGACGCCTCACGGAGCGGATAACAGATCCGTTGTTATGACGCCTCACGGAGCGGCTAACCGATCCGTTGTTATGACGCCTCACGGAGTGGATAACCGATCAGTTGTTATGACGCCTCACGGAGCGGGTAACCGATCAGTTGTTATGACGCCTCACGGAGCGGATAACCGATCAGTTGTTATGACGCCTCACGGAGCGGGTAACCGATCAGTTGTTATGACGCCTCACGGAGCGGATAACCGATCCGTTGTTATGGCGCCTCACGGAGCGGATAACCGATCAGTTGTTATGACGCCTCACGGAGCGGATAACAGATCCGTTGTTATGACGCCTCACGGAGCGGGTAACCGATCAGTTGTTATGACGCCTCACGGAGCGGATAACCGATCAGTTGTTATGACGCCTCACGGAGCGGGTAACCGATCAGTTGTTATGACGCCTCACGGAGCGGATAACCGATCAGTTGTTATGACGCCTCACGGAGCGGGTAACCGATCAGTTGTTATGACGCCTCACGGAGCGGCTAACCGATCCGTTGTTATGACGCCTCACGGAGCGGGTAACCGATCAGTTGTTATGACGCCTCACGGAGCGGCTAACCGATCAGTTGTTATGACGCCTCACGGAGCGGATAACCGATCAGTTGTTATGACGCCTCACGGAGCGGGTAACCGATCAGTTGTTATGACGCCTCACGGAGCGGATAACCGATCAGTTGTTATGACGCCTCACGGAGCGGGTAACCGATCAGTTGTTATGACGCCTCACGGAGCGGGTAACCGATCAGTTGTTATGACGCCTCACGGAGCGGGTAACTGATCAGTTGTTATGACGCCTCACGGAGCGGGTAACCGATCCGTTGTTATGACGCCTCACGGAGCGGATAACCGATCCGTTGTTATGACGCCTCACGGAGCGGGTAACCGATCCGTTGTTATGACGCCTCACGGAGCGGATAACCGATCCGTTGTTATGACGCCTCACGGAGCGGATAACCGATCCGTTGTTATGACGCCTCACGGAGCGGATAACCGATCAGTTGTTATGACGCCTCACGGAGCGGCTAACCGATCCGTTGTTATGACGCCTCATGGAGCGGCTAACCGATCCGTTGTTATGACGCCTCACGGAGCGGCTAACCGATCCGTTGTTATGACGCCTCACGGAGCGGCTAACCGATCCGTTGTTATGACGCCTCACGGAGCGGGTAACCGATCAGTTGTTATGACGCCTCACGGAGCGGATAACCGATCCGTTGTTATGACGCCTCACGGAGCGGGTAACCGATCCGTTGTTATGACGCCTCACGGAGCGGATAACCGATCAGTTGTTATGACGCCTCACGGAGCGGATAACCGATCCGTTGTTATGACGCCTCACGGAGCGGATAACCGATCAGTTGTTATGACGCCTCACGGAGCGGATAACCGATCCGTTGTTATGACGCCTCACGGAGCGGATAACCGATCCGTTGTTATGACGCCTCACGGAGCGGATAACCGATCAGTTGTTATGACGCCTCACGGAGCGGGTAACCGATCCGTTGTTATGACGCCTCACGGAGCGGATAACCGATCAGTTGTTATGACGCCTCACGGAGCGGGTAACCGATCAGTTGTTATGACGCCTCACGGAGCGGATAACCGATCCGTTGTTATGACGCCTCACGGAGCGGGTAACCGATCAGTTGTTATGACGCCTCACGGAGCGGGTAACCGATCAGTTGTTATGACGCCTCACGGAGCGGCTAACCGATCCGTTGTTATGACGCCTCACTTAGCGGATAACCGATCAGTTGTTATGACGCCTCACGGAGCGGCTAACCGATCCGTTGTTATGACGCCTCACGGAGCGGATAACCGATCAGTTGTTATGACGCCTCACGGAGCGGGTAACCGATCAGTTGTTATGACGCCTCACGGAGCGGATAACCGATCAGTTGTTATGACGCCTCACGGAGCGGATAACCGATCAGTTGTTATGACGCCTCACGGAGCGGGTAACCGATCAGTTGTTATGACGCCTCACGGAGCGGGTAACCGATCAGTTGTTATGACGCCTCACGGAGCGGGTAACCGATCCGTTGTTATGACGCCTCACGGAGCGGATAACCGATCAGTTGTTATGACGCCTCACGGAGCGGGTAACCGATCAGTTGTTATGACGCCTCACGGAGCGGATAACCGATCCGTTGTTATGACGCCTCACGGAGCGGCTAACCGATCCGTTGTTATGACGCCTCACGGAGCGGATAACAGATTAGTTCAACAACCAAAATACCAACATTCTGGGTCCATTGAACATGTTTTCAATATTATTTGATTTCTTTGTGTGACTGACATTGTTATTCAAGCATTCAAAATGCGATTTCTATCACCACAGAACTCCAAACACACACCAGAAAGTTAATTGAGAGCTCTTGTTGTTGAACGAAACCATGTCTCCCTAACCGGACAGAGGTCTGATGTCATCACGCTTGCGTGTAGGCGCTGCTCTAGTGCAACTTGAAAATCCCCCATTGTAATTTGTCGGTGGTTATAAATGATGATTTATCTGCAAGTAGCTCATTGACGCATTAAATTCGCACGCTGATTCATCAGTCTGGCTGTTTTTCACTTTTGTTTGTCTGTTTGTTTATTCAAAATTCAAGACAAATAATTTCCACAAAACTTGGTGGAATAATAAATCTTATTCAGAGGAAAAAGCTTTTTTTTTTTTGTTGGTTTTTTTTTGGTGTTGATGTGGATCTGGATTACGGGGACTGTGGATGTCCTTGGACCGTGATTTCAGAGCGGTTCAGTCATCTTCATTTTGTGCGCACACACACAATCAGTGATGAGCTTGGCGGCCCCAGAATTTGTAAATGCAACCCACACCTGCTCCTGATTTCCATCAAGCATGTGACATTGAGATTCCCTGCAGCAGCTCCAGCCACATCCAGCAGGGGGCAGTCAGGTACTTGTTCTTTTAATTAAGGGCAGTTCTGTGGTAACAGAATTACAATGAGCGCAAAATCAGCCTGTTAAACATTTGCTCTGATTGATTCTGTCACCGTAGAATTGCCCTTAAGTCAAACAAAGGTGCTTTTTTTAAAGTTGATTTGGGGCATCAAAGTTGTCCAGATTGTCATCAGTTTATCTTTATGATTTTTATGGCTTTAATTTGGTGAGTTGAATATATTTTATTAGCTGTTTGCTCTGAAACCAGGTTGTTATTTCTGTTTTGTGGTTCATTGTGTTAAATCTCAGGAATGAAAAACGCGCCTCTCTGATTGTTGTTGTGTCTGACGGAGACGTGTTGCGTTTTGAACGCTCCGGAAGTCACCGTCGGGAACAGAAAGTGTGCTTTCATGTTCAGGGTGCGTTTGCAAGCGTCTGTATCACAGATCCAGAACCTTGATCCGCTCTATTTACATTGCAAAGGTTCCGGGGAATTTATTTGTTTTTCAGTTTCTCTCCTGCGTCTTGTTCTGACAGAAAGCTGCTCGTCTTCATATAAACCTGTCAAATAAAATTACTGAATGAGAAAGAGCAGAAAAAACCCCATACATTTACACTGTGATGTGATTGGACGTGAGATTGGACTCTGTGATTGGCTGTCTTAAAGGACAGGTGTGTCTGAACCACAAAACGTGAAGGTGGACGAGTGTGAAGGTTTGACTTTAACTGGATAGTTTGTGTCTTGGTTTTTGTGTTTAGGAGTTTGTAGTATCTAAATGTTTGCTGTTGTGTGGGCCGCTGAAGAGGAGGTACTGCTGGCCCACCACCACCAGAGGGCGCCCTGCCTGGAGTGCGGGCTCCAGGCACCAGAGGGCGCTACCGCATCATGGGAGTAATCTGGGTGACAGCTGTCACCCATCTCCAAACACAGCTGTTTCTACTCAGCACCGAGGTATATCAGGAGGACGGCGTCTCCACCTCAGTGCCGAGATATCGCCTTAAGACTGAGGTAACATTCTCTGCCTTCATATTCTGAATAACCAGCTAAGATTTGTAAACCGTTTCAGGACTGCTGACTACTAACAGCTAAATTGCTTGAATAAGTACTCACCTTCCTGCTGTATATTGTCAAGAGGTGGAGGCGGCTTCTCCCCTCTCCGTGGCTGGGTGCTGTCGCATCCACATCTGTGTGTTGTTGCTCTCTCCTGCCAGCAGTACCGGATCCGACGAGCGGAGGCAGTGGCCACCTGGGAATTCGGGACTTGGCGGTTCCAGTATTTCCGGGGGTCGGTGGCAGAGGAGATCTGGGTGGTTCCGGTTCGACTGAGACGGACGTCTCCTACCTTCGAGCCTGCCCACACGACACCAGTGGAATTCGGTGTAAACCCAAAGTGTCAATTGTTGTATTGGTTGTGCATTTTCACAACAGTAAAAATTGTTATTTACTTTCTCCATTGTCCGTTCATTGCGCCCCCTGTTGTGGGTCCGTGTTCCTACACTTTCACAACAGTTTGCATCGAGACATTTTGTCCGTAAGTTTCTATCTAGACGTTTGTGGCTTTGCATTTATATGTAGGAGTTAGAATTTTGTATCAAGACATTCTGTCTAGATGTTGGTTTCTTGGAGTTTGTGTCTAGATGTTTGTGTCGAGGATTTTGTATCTCAGTGTTTTGTCTAGGAGCTTTTATCTAGAAGTTTGTATCTCTGAGTTTTCTCTTAACAAACAGGACTTTTTTTGTTTGTTTGTTTTTGTGACATTTTCTTACTTGTCCAAATGATGTTTTTGGTTTCTGTTGATGTTTGGAAATCAAAGACAGTTTGGAACTTTGTGCTTTTTAGTCCTGACTGCTCTGAAACTCGGTAACATGGTCCAGAAAATAACTTTTTCTTCCTACAGTGTGAACTTTTTTAAAACTGATTTTCTCCTGTTTGATTTAGAAGTTTACTGTGTTGAACAATTTTTATAAACTTTTTGACGTCTTATTACACTGTAGCCATTATTAATTGTAGTTATTGTTTCAATTCAGTTTTGTTTTTGTGAAATCAGTGAAATGAAAATGATGAAAATAGTAATAAAGTGATTGTTTTGACCTCCTGAAACCTAAAAGGATCATATGATCACATGCTGCAGGTCCAAATCTTTTTAGTTGTGGGCCTCACTCGGGCCGCGGTGCCACTTTCACCCCCTGCTGTGTGCTGGATTTATTTTTCAGAGATGCTCAGAAGAAGCTTCATGTTCAATGTGCCTTATTCTTCTGCAGGTGTGACTTTATTTGACGTGCATCGGTTTTGTTTTGCACCTGTGGATAATTCGGCAGCGGTGTGCGACGGAGGCGTGTTGGCGGCTCTGCCAGCGCTCTGGCTGTGATATTTAAAGCCGGCGGGATGTTAACCATGTGATCTTTCCAGCTATTAGCTGGATCAAGGTGTTTGGTCTATTTGGAGCTGTGAGTGCGCAGCGAGAACGCGGGTTACTGCAGGTTGGCGCTCACCTCCTGCTCCCTTTACTTTTGTTTCCATTTGGTTTTACTGTGTTTACAGACACAGTGTTTAGGAACTATTTACCACCACTTTATTTTACATTATTTATTCATTTATTTATTTCTGAGAAATGCAGCTTAAAGTATTTTATGTCTAGATACGTAATTTTAAAATAAATATGTCAGATGTTAATATTGAAATATTTTTTTAAAATGTTATAATGACAGACATGCATTAGAAATAAATCCACTTAAAGGCAACATTTAAATACAAGTAAGTTGCCCATGAGGTCATAAAGCACGTTGATTTTTGGCTGTCAGGCCGTCTTATTTTCTCCAAACATTATGGGGCTATTCCACAGAGCGACATTCCTTCCAGTTTAATCCCAAATAGTGACTTTTTGATCCATCTTTGTCAATCTTGGACAAACTTGGTGTATCAAGAAGATACAGCACCAGATTTGAAACTGAGATCCAATTTTTGAACTGTTTAAAAATTTAATTGTGATTCTTGACATCATTACTTTTACGTGGTAACTATGAACTTTGGTTCGTGGTCAGAACGGCTTCAATCATGTTCAAACTTCTGTAAATGGGGAATTCATAGTGACTTCGGCTTGACACTTGTTTGGTCGTGATCCACCAGGATAAAAGTTTTAAGGCGAAGTAGCGTTTGTTGGGCTTCTGACCGAGTAACTCCTTTTTTTTTTTTTTTTTTGGGCAAGTTGCCAGGTCTGCACTTTATAAGCCAGCCAGTTAGGCTCATGGTGATCACAGTAGACTGGCAGCCTGTGGTACAGCCCCGTGACCTTCTCAAATGAATAAACAGTCGAGACCTTGCCACACATTTGAGCAGCTTTTGTCGCCATCTAGCGGTTGGCGTGAGCATTTCAAGGGTTCCAGTACACTTCCTGCTTGAAACATAAAAATTCTGTAAAAAAGGCATTTACAAATGTCAGAAATATGTTGTTTTTTTTTTGGCATGCACAGATTTGACCTCCCAGTATTAATGTATGAATATTGTGATTTTGAGAGTTTTATGGTTCTTGAGTTTTAAGATGCAAAAATTTACCAGAAGGATGGAATTTCTCCTAGTTGTAAAAGAAATCCACAAAAAACAGCACAGGTAATAATCCTTGCAGGCTGAGTGCTCCACCAGCTAATTCTGGAATTTATTACTTATTTCTTTCTTTTCTTCTTCTGTTGTTTGTAATGTTTGACTGTCAGATAACAAACCTGAGTGGAACCACAGTGGCATCAAATCAATGCAACATCCAAAATAATCTAACCGCTGCAATGTTTCCTTTACATAAACGCACTCCATCTGAGGGGATCTGGGCTTTTCCTGAAGTCAGTTTCTGCTAAACGTTAAAGTGATTTGAGCTTTGCAGAATTTTAAAAGCAGACTGAGTTCAACAAGTCCAGCAGTAAAGATTTAACAGGACGGTTAATGAAAATAATATAAAGGTAGTGATAAAAAACAAACAATTAGTCCAACATCTGTTTACAGTAACACAACACGCTCGCACGCACACACACACACCAATTATTGATTTCTGCTTATCACAGAATTGCATGAGACACGGTTTGAATCCTGCACAGACTGTCAGGCCGTCAGACATGCAGACGTGGATCTCTTCAGCCTCACGTTCACCTCCAACCCACATGTCCTTCAGACTGTCAGGATTCCTGAAGAAAACCCGCCATGGCAGCGTACAGAAAGGTCTCAGGTTCAAACCCACAGCGACAGCACCAACCGCTGCATCCGTGTCCTGCTCCACAAACGAACTAATCACCTTCTTAACGCACCAAATTTTAATTATCTGTAATCTGTAAAGAATGAGTGAGTGAGACAGACAGTGTGTGTGTGTGTGTGTGTGTGTCTGTGTGTGTGTGTGTGCGTGTGTGCGTGTGTGTGTGTGCGTATTTTAGTGAAGTGGAAGCAGTACATCTCCTCAGAGGAGAATAAATGCTCCCTCTGTTTAACTGAGATGGACACAAATGCTTCTATCTGTGCTTTCTTCTGGTCACGTGCATCAGCATCACTCTGGACGTGCACAAACGTTCATCTCTGCACACAGTGTTCACGAACACATGCAGGCATGTTTTTTGTTTTGCTGTTTTTTTGTTGCTCAAACACATGAAGTGCTCCGAGGTGGAGAGTCGTCTTGGGGGGGTGAGGAGGTGGCGTGATACTGATGATGCTGCTGCTGCAGGAGGCTGTTTTTGTTGCAGTGCAGATGAACAGGTTGTAGAACTGAACGGATTTAGAGCAGAGTTTCCTGGAAAAGATTCTGGCCGTTTGTCTGAATGATTGCATCGGATCGTGAAGCCCGACTCTTCCGCGAACAATTGTTATTATTGGTGGCCATGAGTGACTCGTCGTAAGTCGGCGCGGCTGTTTAACAGAGTCGGCTCACACGAGTGACATATTAAGTAGTTCTGCAGCTTAGATCCTTCTTGCACAAGCGCCACCTTCTGGTTGTCATGCATATGACGACATCACACACGGATCTTGTACAAGCAGGAAAGGAGCTTTGCAGCTTCTTCCATGTGACCCGGCAATGCTACCATGGAACCCAAAGCTTTGGATGTGCAGGGAAGCTCTTTGTCGACGACAACTCTGCATTCAACACCATCCTCCCTCACAAACTGGGGGACAAACTGGGGTCCTGGGTCTCCTACACTCCACCTGCATGTGGATAAACAGCTTCCTGTCTGGACGCTGCCAGAGAGTCAAGTAAGCCACCGCCTCAGCATCAGCACCCCACAGGGCTGTGTGCTGAGCCCCCTGCTCTACGCCCTCTACACTTATGACTGCAACCCACAGTAACACCATCGTCAAGTTTGCGGATGACACCACAGTGGTGGTCCTCATCTCCAGAAGGGAGGAGTCTGCCTACAGGAACGAGGTGCAGCAGCTGACAGGGAGGTGGTAAAAGACTTCAGGAAGAAAAAACCGACATTACACCATTGATTACCAGCTGGGACTGTGTCTGTGTGGGGGGGGGGGGCCTCCACAGAGAGCATTCTGACATACTGTTTATGTGTGTGGTGCACCAGCTGCACAGTGGCTCAGAGGAAAGCTCTCCAGAGGGCCATCAACATGGCCCAGAAGATCATCGGCTGCCTCTGGGACACTCTGGAACAACTGCACCGTTCCCGCTGCCTCACAAAAGTCAAGAACAATGGACACCTCACACCCTGGTCACTCCCTGGTCACACCCTGGTCACTCCCTAGTCACTCTCTGGTCACTCCCTGGTCACACCGTGGTTACTCCCTGGTCACTCCTTGATCACTCCCTGGTCACACCCTAGTCATTCCTTGGTCACACCCTGGTCACACCCTGGTTACTCCCTGGTCACTCCCTTGTCACACCCTGGTTACTCCCTGGTCACTCCCTGGTCACACTGTGGTTACTCCCTGGTCACACCCTGGTTACACCCTGGTCACTCTCTGGTTACACCCTGGTTACTCCCTGGTCACATCCTGGTTACTCCCTGGTCACTCCCTGGTCACACCCTGGTTACTCTCTGGTCACTCCTTGGTCACACTGTGGTTACTCCCTGGTCACACCCTGGTTACTCCCTGGTCACTCTCTGGTTACACCCTGGTTACTCCCTGGTCACTCCTTGATCACTCCCTGGTCACACCCTAGTCATTCCTTGGTCACACCCTGGTTACTCCCTGGTCACACCCTGGTTACTCCCTGGTCACTCGGTCACACCCTGGTTACTCCCTGGTCACTCCCTGGTCACACCATGGTTACTCCCTGGTCAATCCTTGATCACTCCCTGGTCACACCGTGGTTACTCCCTGGTCACTCCTTGGTCACTCCCTGGTCACTCCCTGGTCACACCCTGGTTACTCCCTGGTCACTCCTTGGTCACACCGTGGTTACTCCCTGGTCACACCCTGGTCACTCCCTGTTTGATCTGGGACCAACAGGCAGACGATAACAGATCAAACAAAACAAGGACAAACAGATTCAGATGCAGCTTTTACCCCACAGCAATAACCACACTCAGTAAAGCCAACATGCTGCCAGTCCAACTCAGGGATTGTGCAATTAATGTTGAATGTTTGGTTGAGTGTTTGCTGGTTTGTATTATATATATATATATATATATATATATATATATATATATATATATATATATATATATAGTATGCTTTTAACATTTTTAATTTCGTTGTACATGTTACAGTGACAATAAAGATTCTATTCTATTCTTAAGAAATGGAAGGAGTTGTGAGCAGTTCCACTGGAACCACTCCAGGAGGTCCCTGATTGGTCCAGTGAAGCAGCTGCTCTTGATGATGATGTCATTGAAAAATTTCTCAGGATTACAGCTTGAGTTCAATTTATTTTCATTTATATAGCACCAAATCATAACAAAGTTGCCTCAAGGTGCTTCACACAAGTAAGGTCTAACCTTACTGACCCCCAGAGCAAGAACACAGGCGACAGTGGTAAGAAAAAAAACTCCCTCTGATGATTTGAGGAAGAAACCTCAAGCAGACCAGATTTAAAGGGGCGACCCTCTGCTTGGGTCATGATACAGACACAAATTAAAAAACAATAAAAAAAAAATATACAGGACAGGAGGGTTACAGAAACAGACACCACACCCATCTCTGGATGGAGCTGCACCTTAAACAGAGAAAAAAAAAAACAGAATCAGGCATCAGGAAGACAAAAAATACAGTATAATTTTTCAGCATTAAGTAACAAGAAAAACAGAAGACATACTAAGGTGATCGCTGGCCACTAGCCCTAAGCTTCACTAACAGACCCAGACTTTAGATAAAGTTGAGGCCGCAGCACGCTCCGTTTCCTGTCCATTGTGTACAGGCTGAACAGTAATGGGACCAGAACAGTTCCCTGTGGGACTCCTGTATTGTGGACTAAGGCCCTGTGTTCATATAGCATTTTGGTGGGTGGGGCTACACTAGGGAATAACCTGGGGTTCTGGATGGCAACCACCCAGGCAGATACAGAGCCAGTCACTGATCTCAGCAGTGATGTTCATGTCTCTCATGTCTCTGGTGTTTGGTGATGCTGGTATCTTTGCAGGAGATTGAAGATCCAAGTCTTTAGGACCCTGGTGCTTCCTGGCGTACTGTATGGTTGTCCGACTCTAACTGGTGATCTAAGGTGACAAATGGAAATCTCTGGTTCTACTGTAGGTCTCTTTAAAAGAGCTGATCGGGGGGGGGGGGGGGGGGGGTGTAGTTCCACAGTGTGGTGGATGTGGCAAGGTGCACCACCAGAACATGCCCCCAGAGTTGACCTCAATGAACGTTTGAGATGGTGATACTCAGCTCCTCGTCCTCACTCTGAGGGTGGGTCCTGCCACCCCGTGAAGAACCTCATTCTATAGTACCTCTCATTTCACTCATTACCTGGAGTTCAGGACCATCTGTTATGGTGGGAACACTGAGAGCTTTTGGTGCTGATATCATCTCAAACCCTCTGCCGTCTAGAGGTTTTACTCTGAAGCAGCATTCTTCAGGAGAAGTTCCCACTCAGTCAGGCGACTCCTTCAGTTAATTCTTTGCTCCATTCTTCCTTCACTATCAGGAAAACTGCCAAGGCTCCAAACTCCTTCACTTGAGGGACTGGCAGTTGATTGCAGCTCTCTCCTGCCTGGCGGCCGGACGTCCCAGTGAGAAGTGAAGCTCATGTTCTGAGGAAACCATCAAAGCTGCTTCATCTTCCAAAAGTAGAGACGTCATTCTGAAATGCCTCAGCCTGTGAAGATCAGAGGGTCAGTGGCATTACCACAAAACATTCATTCATTCATGTTCTTCCCCTTCTCCGGGTCCCAGTCACAGTGGTATTAGACCAACCAGCTCATCCCACACTTCCCTATCCTCGGCCAATCTTCCCAGGGATCCTCAGGTCTTCCCAACCCAGGTGGGAAGTAAAAACCCTCCAGCATGTTCAGGGTTGTCCCTGGGGCGTGAAGATGGACATGTCTGGATGGAAGGGGGAGATGGGGGGGAAAACTAGACAAAACAAATAACTAGAATGTCAAACCTCACACAGATCTCCATCTCTCATATTAAGACTCTGTATGACTGTTGTTTTATATTTTGTTAACCTGCACATGGGTAAAGCAGCAAACAGGCTTTTGTTTCCTCTGGAGTGTGAGTGTGTGTCTCTGGACAAGACAACTCAAAAACAGCTTGATGGATTTCCTTCAGACGTGATGGGAATATTATTTAATAATAAAATTATTATATAGCCTTTATTGTCATTGTACATCTACCCAGATAGCACATAACATTTTGGTAACGTTATATGTTGGCTATATCTAGGTTATGGTTATCAGAAACTTTTTTAGAACGTTTTCCTAACGTTATTACTTCCTTTTATGTATTGACAAGTCATGTTTTTAGTTGAGGGAAATTTGACAAATGTATTAATTCTCGTCTCACCGTCTTTCTTACTCCAGATTTCTTTCAATGACTAAACTATGACTCTAGGTAATGTTACCAGAATGTTCTGGGAACCAAAAACAAACTTTCCTTAAAAACGTTCCCAGAATGTTAGGCCTAACGTTCTCAAAGCCTTTTGAAAAAATAAACGCGGTTTGAAAAAATAAACAGCCAGTCTTTTAATCAAGGAAATACTGTCCCACTTTCCTTGAACCGGCGCATGTCGGTGCTGAACTTCAATTCGTACTGCGTTAGATTGGGACATTTTGTCAAAATCCCGTATATACTGTGTTTATTACATGAAAGTCATACAACAGCATTAAAACGTTAGCTTTTGTCTGATGAGTGCGAATATCCAGTTTATATGATGACGGTTACACAAGTTTTACTGTACAATGAAATTCAACAAAATCCTCTCCATTTAATCCGTCCTAACTACAGTTAGACACCATCTAACCACTAGGGGCAGTGAGCAGCCACTGTCCGGTACCCGGGGACCAACTCCAGATGTAGAGACGCTGCCTTGCTCAGGGGCAGACAAAGGAGCAGACCATAAATAATCATGTTTTTGACTGTGGGAGGAAACTGGAGGAAACCCACACAGACACAAGGAGAATATGCAGACTCCACACAGAAAGGGTGGGAAGCGACCCCACGACCTTCTTACTGTGAGGCATCAGTGCTAACCACTAAGCCTCTGTGCTGCCTTCAATAACATTCTAGGCTTCTTTATTGTAGAAGCCTAGAAGGATGATTTGAAGTGTCTTGATTTGCTGATGAAGTGCTGAAGTGCTGATCAGCAAAAAAACATTTCTGATTGATTGGTGTGAATGACTTCATCATAAAGTCACATGTTGATGTCATAAAGAGTCAGAAAACACAGCTGTATATTTACTTACTAGTTTTTTTTACATTTATATTGTGGTGTGTTGAGAGTGCACGGTACAAATCAGCCTTCTGGTTACTTTCAATGTATGTGTGTGTGTGTGGGGGGGGGGAGCTTCTCTTCAGTTGTTCAAAAAAAAAAAAAGTTCTGCTTTTACCAAGTTTTCTAAAAGTCCCTTTTACAAATCAAAGCCTGACGTGATGTCAGAGCTCGATCGCTCGACCAAGAGGTGTTTTTTCTGCTGACGTGTACTCTGGCAGAGCTCACATGCAAATACCTGGGAAATTACACTTTTCTAATTAGAAGGTTTTTGTTGTTAAGCTTTTTAAAGGTTTGAGTTATTCATTTATTTATTTTTTTTTACTGAGGCAACAAAAAAGGACTCACAGATCAATGGCAGCCAGAAAACATTTTTATTTCCTCTGGACGTCGTTTAGAGCTCGTTTGAAGCTGAAGCTTTAGTCGACCGAGTAACTGATGGAGACATAATTTAGGAGATACATCAAGACCTAAAGGACGAATTAAAGACACAGAGATTAAATATTGATGATTTCACACACTTATGATGAGTTTAACTTTCAATGTTGTCATAAAGACAGGCTTTGATCTCTTTTGTCGTTGTGTTACAAATATTCTCTTAAGAAGCCTTTGGGCGTCCTGATCTGGTGCTTCAATCAGCCGGGATCAGGTCTGTCTTTAAGATACAGTCCTACGGAGAATTTGTGGCACCCCAAGATTTTAAAGCTACAGTGTGCATAATTTAGTGTCCATAACCATCTGTACGTGCAAAATTGGCCCATATTCACCAAACATCCGCATTATCCGCATAACATGCCTGTATGAGTCGGCCGTCATCTGAACACGTCCGTGATCATCCGCATAGGCACGCATGTCCACAGCCAGGATTTTTGAGCTGTTCAAAAATCTGAATGCGGATGAGATCCGCCTGACATACTCCATATATACTCAATTCATACACAATACATACTCACTCTATGCGCTGTATATCTGCTGTTAACCGCTGATATCCGCAACTGACAGGGATTTGCGGCTTGACAGCAGACTGGGACAGTGTGTAAAACAGATATATATCGTGCCCATCATGTCCACATCACAAACTAAAATATGTTGTAGCGAATGCATACAAATTGGCCATGAATAAAGCGTTTTTATTACATCTGCTTTGCAGCTGATTTGCGGACAATCTGTGAATGCATAACAAACACGTCACGTAAACCCAAAGTATTATATGTGGCAGAAAGCGACATACCTGCCAGTCAGTGCCGGTCCGGCTGTGTAGATCCACAAAGACGTAGCTGCTGCAATCCAGGACTTTTATTTAACACCAACAAAAGGAAGAGTTGCTGTTTAGCCACAACTCACTCAAAAAAAAAAAAACACTGTCTCACACCCGAGCGGCTTCCCCCCTCCCGCTCCCCAAACTCATGAACAGTTAACCCTCGCATGACAAAATGAACATTGACTCTGTGATCAACTTGTCCAAGTCCAGCAAATGCTCCAGAGCCTGTATTGTTGGTGTGAATAGTGATGCCGACGGCCCGAGTGCACTTCTTTTATGACCGCAGTGCAGATGCCGTGCACGCACAACACGTGCGCGATGCATTCATAATACACCCGTAATACTGCCGTGATAATCTCAATGTGTTGGATCAGTTTCTTCACTACATGCGTTATATTGTTCATCATATATTCACTATATATTATTGATATATCCGTAATTCATACTGGGACATTTGTCATTTTTGGCCAATTTTGTTGCGGACGACAACAAACGCCCACAATTTGTGTACTCAATTCATGCACAAGTTCAGGAGAAAGTCCACAGACATGAAGAGAAAGAAAAACACACTAAAATAAAAATACAGCAAATAGAACATTATTTGGGCAGCACAGTGGCTTAGTGGTTAGCACTGTTGCATCACAGTCATGGGTTCGATTCCCACCTGTGGCCTTTCTGTGTGGAGTTTGTGTGTTCTCCCCGTGTTTGTGTGGGTTCCCTCCTGGTGCTTTGGCTTCCTCTGTCGGTGACCCTGTGACAGACTGGCATCCTGTCCAGGGACGACCCCGCCTCATGCCCTGTGGGTTAGGCTGTGACTGCTGGGATAGGCTCCAGCCCCTGTGACCCTTAATTGGAGTAAGCGGTTGAAGATGAGTGAGTGAGAAATTTATGTATAATTCAGCTTTATTTGATCTTCTGATGGATTAACCCGTCTTAGTGCAGCATCCATCTGAAAGCTTGTTAGCACGTCATGAAAGCGCGGCGTGTGGCGCTGAAAGCAAGAGGTAGCAGCTGTCAGCAAGTACGTTTTCAATTTCACAAAAATCTGCGGAGCATAAAAAAAGCAATCTGAGCCCATTCAAGGAGACAGCCATGCGTTTCTTTTCACCTGAAGTCAGACTGTGAGGACTCGCTTCCAGGCTGAATGCAGCACCACGGATCGCTCTCAAAGAGCCGCCGGAAGAATCACCATGTGACATCTGATTGCAGCCGCAACCTTCACGCCAAACACTGGCCGAGCGCCGGCAGACCGTCACGGCTGATGTTCTCATGTTTCACAGATTCTGACAGTTTTCTTCTATTTGTCCAGTGGAGACGTGGACGTAAAACGTAAACGTGGGGATAAAACATCTGTGATCTCTGATGGCTCATGCACTAAATTAATGACACTTTTTCCACTGCCTGCTGCTCCCAAAGACAATATTAACACATTTATATTTGAAAACATCCAGGATGCCCTCCAGAATCACACATATTTTCTTGTACCTGTTTGTTAGCGTTTGCTGCCTCATTAGATGGTTTTATGAAGGATTTTTGTGTCGTAAACATGTTTAAAATATAAATAAATCATCAAATAAATAAATAAAAATGGCATTTTTAATGGTGTTGGTACTTTTAATCTGTAGGCGAGTTACAGGATGAAGTAACGAATACAGTAAGAAAAAATATCATCATCATCATGAAAGGTGCAAGAAAACCAGGAGTGAACGACACTGAGTGTGTTTTTAGTTTATCGGGTTTGATACATGTTCTGACTGTATTTACCTTTATATTACCGTTTAAAACATTTTGTCATACAAACACCACAGTTTGCCTCCCAGTTTATTTAATAAAATTTAAGACAGTATAGTAAAAAATGCATTTTTAAACGTCACATTTATTTAATGTGATGGTTTATTTGAGGAAAACTGCCATTCTTTTCTTGAATTTGAATGTATATTTTGTGTAATTTGACATTTATTTTTTGTGTATTTTTTTTTACAGTATAATTCCCCTATCACACCTTGACGATTTAGCCCACGTACGCCAACCGTATCAGGACCGCTGGCATATGCTGGTGTACGTCTAATCAGTTATGGATAAGTTTTGTATAAGTTAAGAGCATGTGGAAGCACACTGATATACAGTGAGTACATTGAAACATTTTGGCCATGCACAATATTTTCAATGCATGCCAGTGTATGACTCATACGTCCCACATGCGCAGGACATAAGTTGTAGGTAACTTATGCCATTGTTGACACATGTTCCTTGTAATTTAAACATAGGTTGAAATACGTCCATTAATGCTGTTTATTTATTGGCTCAAAGGTACAGTTCTCATGCGAACAGGCTGTTTCAAGTATTAAAACCATTCACACACGGAGTAAATATAAAGTCTTAATCTGACCTGTTCGGTTGACTCGGATTCATCATCACAGCCTGACAAAAGCTTCATAAAGCATCCTGATTTTGGAAAACAACATCTGAAAATACTTTAGTTCCTTGTCATAGTTGAAGAAACGTAGCGTTTCAAAAGAAGTCTCTCTGTGTTTTGTCTCTCAGCCTGAACCAGAGAACGCCGGTTCCTTGTGCCACCACCAAGAAAATTAACTTATTTTAAAACCTGAAAGAGTCACAGCGCCTCATTCATTCATGTCAGCGTTTATCATAGACATCGTTCGACTCTTCAGCATTCTGAATGAGATGAAAATAAATCCCATGATCCACCAAGACACAAATAAAATAAAATAATATTATTAAATTACTCTGTTTAGCCGCCATGTGGAGAAGAGAGTCCACATGACAGCGTACGTGTGCTCGTCAATGTGCTTGTCAGTATCATGCACCACCTGCCAAACAAAAAGGTTCTGCAGGCAGTGGAAATGCAAACCAAGCCAGACCTAAGTGTTCTGACCCAGACTGCTCAGTGGAAATGGGGCTGTGAGCAAACGCTGGCTAAAATCATCATGGTGTGACAGCTGCATAACTTATATACCAGCATCTTTAATACGGTTGGCATATGCTGGCTAAATAATCAAGGTGTGACAGGTGTTGTGTGGGCCGCTGAAGAGGAGGTACTGCTGGCCCACCACCACCAGAGGGTGCCCTGCCTGGAGTGCGGGCTCCAGGCACCAGAGGGCGCTGCCGCCTCACAGGAGCAGCCCAGGTGACAGCCGTCACCTATCAACTGAGACAGCTGACAGCCATCAGTGGAGGGGTATATCAGCTGGACGGCATCTCCACCTCATTGCCGAGATATCGCTCTACTAAGGAGGTAACGAACTCAGCCAGTTGTATTGTTCAGAGAACTACTACTTTGTTGCTTGTGCTTAGGTCAGCTGAAGACCGTATTGGACGTAGTTGGATAAGTACTCACATCCCAATCCTACAGTGTTATTTTTGAGTAGAGGTGGAGGTGGTGTTTCCTCCCTGTGTGTTGCTGGGTGCGGCCGCACCCACACCTGACTGTTTCTGTTCCTTGCCAGCAGTACCGGATCCGACGAGCGGAGGCAGTGGCCACCTGGGAGTTCGGGACTTGGCGGCTCCAGTATTCCCGGGGTTCGGTGGCAGAGGAAATCGGGTGGTTCCGGTTCGACTCGGACAGACGTCTCCTATCGTCGAGCCTGCCCACACGACACCATTGGAATTCGGCTTACTGCTATATTTGTAAATCTGTTGTGTTTGTTGTGCGTGTTCACAACAGTAAAGCTTTGTGATTTGACTTTCTCCATTGTCCGTTCATTTGCGCCCCCTGTTGTGGGTCCGTGTACTTACACTTTCACAACAGGGCCCTAAGATGGCATTTATTCTTTTCTTGGAAACACAACTGAGTAAAAAATGGGGCCTTTCTAAATAGCTTACAATGTTGCATTGTAGAGAGACATCAGGATCGTTGTGAACAAACTCCAATAAGATATAGCCAGTGAGGAGAAATTAGGATGCTAATGTTAAGATCAAGGTGATAAATGTGGTAGAGTCATCAACCAACTCTCAAGCAGCCTAGAAATATAGTCTGAGACTGTAATGTTAGAAAATGGTGAACCTTAAAAGACCATCTTGATAGCAACCAGGAAGGTTAACTGTTATCCTAAAAGCATGTCAGTACCTGGTTGAAAAAGAAATGAGGGGCTGCCCAAAAAAATTGCTTTTATTGTCATTAGAGTAAAATAAAAGCATTTTCAGATTTGGTGTTCAGAAAGTATTTTTCTAATTTGTCTTATATTCACTGTCATATTCAGAACAACACAATAAATGAAAATTTATTTGAAGGCCTTATTGCCTAAGTGCAAGGGTCATGTGCAGCCCACGGGCCGCTAGTTAGCTGTGGATGGCTAAAATGATCATCAATAAAATGAATCACGTTTGATATAGTTTAGGTTTCAGGTGCATCAGCGATATGTCACCTGGTAGTACAGTGTAAACGCACATCGCTGGTTTCTTGTGACGTGTCTCAGGAAGTTGTGGGCGTGTTGTCTTCTGAATCACGCCGGCACATTGTGATATGCGGAGTCTGCGTCTCTTTTGATATGATGTCAGCAGTTTAATGAAAGTGAATGTTTCTGTACTTAACAAGCGACAGATTAGCTCAGCTACAAAAGTGAAATGGCTCATTTACATCTTGTTCTTCTGACCATGTAAACAAGGGAGTTAATTAAGCCACTGTGAGATGAGCAGAGATCGCTTCGCTTCATTGCGTCAGATTAAACGGCGTCAATCTGCGGGGGCAAAGACATGATTTTGAGCACAGAAAAAGTCTTTGAATGAAACCGCTTCAATTAAAAGCTGCTTACAGGCGGCCGCACAAACACGAGAGTACAGTCAAGGAAAATAAACCCCCCGGTGGTAGAAACGCAACAGTTAGACGCCATGTTTAATTAATTACACCAGTCATTTTTAACAAGCAAATTGTCAAATTATCAGAGTCCTGGTTTCTGCAACTTTCATCTTCAGAGGTAATTGTGATAATTTAACAAGAAATGACAAAACTGTGAAACATTTATACAACTGTAAGTTTTTAGACAGTTTTTTTTTTTTAAGTTTTCATGTTTCAAATTAGCCGTTGACCATTTATAAATTTCAGTAAATATTACAAAGGTGCACAAATTGACCATCACAGAGCACAAGAGAATGTCCTGTAGCAGGGACTTGAACCTACAACCCTCTGGTCGCAACCTTAAAGTCCTAAAAACTCTCTAACACTGACAACAAATGAGACACCAGAGGAAACAAGATCTTTTGTTATTTAAAGCTTTAAAAGTACATGTCATACAGAGTGTAGGTTTGAAGACAAATACAAGTACATTCAGTTTTCATGTCACTTAAATACTGTCCCAAGATGTGTCAAAGCCCATTGAATTAAATCATTTGATAGTATAAGACAGTCAGTCTCAAAGTCCGTCCCTGATAGATCGTTCATCCTACATTGATGAAATAATGTCTTGTCTCATCACATAACATAAGACAATCAGTGTCGTAGACCGTTTCTGCTTCTTCCTTCATCATGCACTGATTAATGAATGTCTTGCCTCATCAATCTTATTTATACTCTACTTCCCTCGTATATGGCATTGTTCTGCAATACAACACATAATACAGCACATAAAACATTTCAATACACTGAGTGTTAAATGCTATCACAGCAAACCTGTACAGCAGTAAGAAAATGGCGATCTAGTAGTCACAATCAATTATTAAGACAAATTATAATGGTAAATATAAATGACAGAAATTTAACATTAACTTTTATAACAGGAATCATCCCTACAGATGGGGAGAAAGGACGTGTTGTCCCAATCTGTAAAGGAAGCGATTATCGTATGGATTGTAAGAACTATAGGGGTGTCACACTGCTCTCTTTGTCGGGGAAGGTGCTTGCAAGGATCATTCTTAATAGGATTCAGTTTCAACTGCTTTCTGCTCAGCGACTGGAACAGTCCAGATACAAGAAATCAGTTGTTGTCCGCGGTTTAGGCCTGCTGGTGCTCACAGAACACAAGCGTGAGTATCAGCAGTACTTCTTTGCAGAATATGTTGATTTTCACAAAGTATTTGATTCAGTTGATCAGACTCTTTGTTTTCTGAGACATCCTGAGAATTTGTGGAATCCCCAAGAAGCTTCTGGACATCACAGCCAGCCTGGACACAGGTGCTGTGACTGCCTTGTGGAGCGGAGTCACAGACAGATTTTTTTTTTCTGCAGTGAAAACTGGCATTCCGCAGGGATGTGTTCTGGTACCTACATTGTTCTTGCATGGACTGGGTGTTGGGTCAGATTGTGGAAACCAGTGACCTGTATGCTTTTGTTGGTGAGAAATGTTTACTGACCTTGACTTTGCAGATGATGGGTGAACTTTGTGGCATCAACTGATACTTTGATGGGGACACTTGAGAAGCTGAGTGGAGAATTGGAGTGTTTGGGTTTGAGCTTGTCGTGGATCAAGACTAAGATTCAGGTTTTTAACGACTTACTGGACTCAGCCATCAGAATTGTATCTGTATGTGGTTAAAGAGTTGAACTTGTGGAGGCATTCACTTAACTTGTCAGTGACATGCATGTCTCTGCATCCCGGACCTTTGAGACTGAGAGGCACCTGGGAAGAGCTTATGGAGTTATGAGGTCACTGGACAGAGGTGTTTGGCAAAGTCAGTATCACTGCAGGTGGATGAAGGTCCAAGTCTGTAGAGTCCTGGTGTTGCCTGTCTTACTGTGTGCAGGATGACTCCAGTCCTCCATCACGTGCTTTGTCTGTGTGAGGCAGCGTGTGCTCTAAATTGTCCTTCATTGTTGAGAGCGGCGTGCAGGGCTTGTTGTCCTGTTCTGTGCAGAGCAGCTGCTGCATAAATACTGAACACAAATCATCTTGAATGTGAGGAGCCATGCAGGTTGTGACCTTTGCAGTTAATATCTGGTGTATTTTTCTCTTCAAGTGGGTTGCAACATTTTTTTGCAACTATCCTTCATACATTTGCCTGTAATACAAGTGTGTGTGTGTGTGAGTGTGTGTGTGTGTATTCGGCAGGCCAGTCCAGTATCTGTACCCTCTTCTTCTGTCTTTGTAATGTGTGCAGAATGTGGTTTTGCATTGTCTTGATGAAAAATGCATGGACATCCGTGGAAAAGATGTCGTCTTGACCAAGGTCTTACTTAGACTCAGTTCTTCCAACTCTTGCTGGAACACGGGGCAGCTGTACAACCCCTGGCAATAATTATAGAATCACCGGCCTCGGAGGATGTTCATTCAGTTGTTTAATTTCATAGAAAAAAAGCAGATCACAGACATGACACAAAACTGATCTGGCAACAGCAATCAGAGAAAGTTGGAGCCAGATTGATGAAGAGTACTGTTTGTCACTCATTAAGTCCATGCCTCAGAGACTGCAAGCTGTTATAAAAACCAGAGGTGGTGCAACAAAATACTAGTGATGTGTTGGAGCATTCTTTTGTTTTTCATGATTCCATAATTTATTCCTCAGAATTGAGTGATTCCATATTTTTTTCCTCTGCTTGGTCTAAAAAAGTAACCGTTACTGACTGCCACAATTTTTTTCCTGATTTCTTATATTGTTTCTTAAAGCCAGAAAGTTGCCATTTGAAATTACTTTAGTTTTGTGTCATGTCTGTGATCTGCTTTTTTTCTACAAAATTGAACAACTGAATGAACATCCTCCGAGGCCGGTGATTCCATAATTTTTGCCAGGGGTTGTAGCATCTCTCCAGATTTCTCGCTCCATCCCTATGACCTTTGTATCACTGGCTGAGGCCCATCTTCTCCAGGTCTTTGCCTATTGTTCTTATCCAGGTAGTCACTGGTCATCCCCTCTTTCTTTTACCACCTTCTGGTCACTATTCCAAAGATGTTTTGGGATGTATCTCATCTGCCATCCTAAGGATGTATCCCAGTATCTTAAGTCTGTGTTCTTTGACAGTTAGACTGTTGAAGGCAGCATATGTTACTCTAAAAACTCCATGTACTTTTCTGCATTAATGCTGCCATCACAGAAGTGTAAATTATCTTTGCCAAGAGCACTGACAACTCCAGACCATGACAGACCCTGGCTTTCACACTTGTTCCTGATATAGTCTGAATACTCCTTTTTGTCTTTGGTCTGGAGCACATGGTGTTCAGTTCTTTCAGAAAAGATCTGGAATCCTGAGTCATCAGTCAACCACAATACACATTTCCACTATGTGATGGTCCAACCCAGATGCCTCTGAGCCCAGATAAGTAGTGGAATGGGCAGGAAATGCAAATAAAAAATAAAGAAATACCTGTCCAGATAAGTAACCTGGACAAGGTCAACATGAGGCTTTTTTTAAGGAGAGAGCATATCTCACCCATATTGGCCTCTCTTCATTGGCTTCCTGTTAATTCTAGAATAGAATTTAAAATTCTTCTTCTTACTTATAAGGTTTTGAATAATCAGGTCCCATCTCATCTTAGGGACCTCATAGTACCATATCACCCCAATAGAGTGCTTCGCTCTCAGACTGCAGGCTTACTTGTAGTTCCTAGGGTTTGTAAGAGTAGAATGGGAGGCAGAGCCTTCAGCTTTCAGGCTCCTCTCCTGTGGAACCAGCTCCCAATTCAGATCAGGGAGACAGACACCCTCTCTACTTTTAAGATTAGGCTTAAAACTTTCCTTTTTGCTAAAGCTTATAGTTAGGGCTGGATCAGGTGACCCTGAACCATCCCTTAGTTATGCTGCTATAGACTTAGACTGCTGGGGGGTTCCCATGATGCACTGAGTGTTTCTTTCTCTTTTTGCTCTGTATGCACCACTCTGCATTTAATCATTAGTGATCGATCTCTGCTCCCCTCCACAGCATGTCTTTTTCCTGGTTCTCTCCCTCAGCCCCAACCAGTCCCAGCAGAAGACTGCCCCTCCCTGAGCCTGGTTCTGCTGGAGGTTTCTTCCTGTTAAAAGGGAGTTTTTCCTTCCCACTGTCGCCAAGTGCTTGCTCACAGGGGGTTGTTTTGACCGTTGGGGTTTTTCTGTAATTATTGTATGGCTTTGCCTTACAATATAAAGCACCTTGGGGCAACTGTTTGTTGTGATTTGGTGCTATATAAATAAAATTGATTTGATTTGATTTTTTGCACAGTAAAGTTTTAAGCGGTACTTGTGAATGTAACTCCGTATTTTAGTGCTTGACAAAAATTTTCTAAAGTAATCCCTTTCCCATGTGGTTATATCAGCTATTGATGAATGACTTCTTAATGCAGTGTTGTCAGTTTACTCTTGCATCCTTTCCCTTTACACACTGAAATTCCTCCAGATACCTTGATTTATTTAATTATTTTCTTCACTGTCGAGGGAGAAATATGCCAATCCTTTCCAATCTCTCTTTGAGGAATATTGTCTCTATAGAACATTTCTGTAATTTTTTAGTTCATTTCTTGAAAAGCTGGCGCTCCTCTGCCCATCTTTGCTCCTCAAAGACTCAGCCTTTCATGGACACTGTGTTTGTACCAAATTAGCATTACAGCCACCCGCCCCAGGTTTTTTTGGAACAAGTTGTAGCCCTGAAATGCAAGAATGGATGTACGTATAGAAGCTGAGCACACATACAAACATACAATGAAACAGAAATCAAAGTAAATGTGAAAATCACTGCAAGTATTTCTTTATTTTTTATTTGCATTTCCAGCCCATTCCAGCTTTTTTGGATTTGGGGCTATAATAATGCTGCTATTGATCCCAAGGTTGGGAATAAACAGGAGTGTTTGTGTGTGTGTGTGTGTGTGTGTGCGTGTGCGTGTGTGTGCGTGTGCTAGCAATCGGCTCCGGTTTCAGAGCAACAAATGTTCATTACTCGTTCCTCGTCTCTGCCACAAACACAGCAGATATCAAGAATTCATCACCGCACGCCTGCAGGGGGGAGACGGTGTCCTCCATCTCTGCCTGTGCATCCGAGCGGGAACCAGAACCGGCCCGTTAATGCGTCGCTGCTCCTGAAGTGATTAATCGCTCAACCGCCGCAAGAGTCTGCCAAAAATATGTTAGATCAGAACACTGTGGGCGGGGCTAAGACAGTTCATGAAGGTGATTAGTGCTCCACCCCCCTCGCCTGTCAGTGCGCCCCCTCCAGGCCTCCTTATTTTAACGCTCACGCGGGTCTTATAATTTAACATCCACATCAGAAAACTACAATTAACGTCCTGCTTGTAATTTGATAAATACTACACCTGATTTAAAGTGAGAGTTTCTTTGCAGGTTGTCTGAACACAACAGTATATTGTTTCATTGGCACCTGAGGCAACCAGCAGGAGGCGCTATGCTGTTTCTATCACACAAACTGTAAACAATGTTTCAAGTGTAAACTCTACCAAATGCCCACATGGTGGCAGAAGGGCACACAAACACACACATACATGCTGTTGCAGTGATCTCTTGAGTTCCTCATGCAACCACTAGGGGGCAGTAAACATCCACAGTTATAGTTTCAGCATTAAATTTGAACATTTGATACTTTTTTAACACAGACAACTGACCGCACGTTCTTGTTGTTTATTTGTTTATTTGGATCCCCATTAGCATCTGCAGGGTAACTGCATCAGCTACTCTTCCTGGGGTCCACTCAA
This sequence comes from Thalassophryne amazonica, assembly GCF_902500255.1. Lineage (NCBI taxonomy): Eukaryota > Metazoa > Chordata > Actinopteri > Batrachoidiformes > Batrachoididae > Thalassophryne > Thalassophryne amazonica. Next base: position 112,445,637 of record NC_047110.1, on the reverse strand, counting down.
GTTTTAATTGAAATTCACAAATACACATTTCAGTACAATAACACTACACATTTCCATTAAGGCCTGTAAAACACAATGAGAACTCATAATACGTTACAATGCTTCAGACATTTGCTTAAAATAATACTTTTTAAGTTCCTTTTTAAAACCCAGACCACTGCTCAGTTCCCTTAACTTTTGTGGTAAATGATTCCATTCTCTCATGGCTCGAAACATCACTGTCCGTTGGCTCTGGTTTGTTCTACATTTAGGCAGAATGAAACGCTGTCCTTTGGCATGCCTAGTTGGATAAAAATGAGTATCTTTGCTGAAAGGCAGTTGTTGGTAAAGGACAGACGGTATGTGAGTTATAATAATATTTCTTAAAAAGTTTGATTTTGCATATAACCACCTGTCCCTTACCAAAAGCCAGGAGAGGTGCTTATGCATTGTATCTACACTCATCCTAAAGCCACATTTTAACTCCACACGTGCAGCTTTATTTTTGCACAAGCTGTAATTTTTTTTACTTTACTGAAGTGTTTGACCAAACGACTGCACAATAATCCAAATGAGACAACACTAAACTTTGAATGACATATGGGATCACTGATTTAGTTAAATATCGTGAACATCTTCGTATCACTGCCACACTCCGTCCCATTTTAGAGACTACATTATTTATTTGTTTGTCCCAGGACAGTTGGCTGTCAATGCAGACTCCAAGGAGCTTGACTTCTTCCACTTGTTTAACAACTATGTTTTTTATTACAAGATTTAGTTGAGGTTTGGCTCTTAAGGAATATTTAGTTCCAATGACAATGCTTGTTGTTTTTCCTACATTCAAAATGAGTTTGTTGTCTTCAATCCGATTTTCAATCTTTTTAATTTCCTGCTCAAGTTTTGTTTTAACTTCCTCAATTGATTTCCCAGCCAGATAGACTGTTGTGTCATCTGCAAACATTGAAATGCTTGCTGTATCAAGCACTAATGGTAGGTCATTTGTGAAAATTGAATATAAAAGTGGACCAAGACAGCTGCCTTATGGCACACCATGTTTCACAGTTTGAGCATTTGAAAAACATCCATTATAATACACTAATTGTTTTCTGTCACATAAGTAATTACTAATAAATTGCACAGCAGATTTGGAGAAGCCATAACATTCAAGTTTTTTTTAGAAGAATTTTGTGATCAATGAGATCAAAAGCAGCGGAGAAGTCTCGCAATACTGTCCCAGTAATATTACCTTTGTCCATTTCCCATAACCAGTCATCTGTCATTTGGGTCAGTGCAGTCGCTGTTGAATGTTTTTCTCTATAAGCATGCTGATAGTTTGTTATTAAATTGTTCTCTCTAAATTAAGCGTTAATCTGATCATACATAATTTTTTCCATTAATTTACTCAATACAGGGAGTAAACTAATAGGTCTACTATTTGTTGCAGAAAATGACACTTTTTTTTATTTTTTGGCAATGCTATAATTTTTGATATTTTTCAAGCCGACAGAAATTTATTTTCATTAAAACATTGATTAATTATGTGAGTTATGGCTAGTGCAATTATTGAGGCTACAGGTTTTAGGAGGCGCCCATCTAGTTCGTCTACTCCTGGAAGTTTATCTTTTAGTGTCTTCAAATATTGTTCAACTTTATTGATACTTAAAACCTTAAAGCAAAAATTACACTTTTTTGATTTCATATTTTCTTTTATGATCTCAAATGACTGATTTTCATTTTTTGATTGTAAATTATTTCTGAATGCGTCTATCTTTTCTATAAAATAATTGTTTAAATAATTTGCAATTTCGTCAGATTTAGTTAAAAATCCATCATTTGTTTCCAAGACCAGTGGAGTTGATGTATTACCATACAGGAGGGAGTTTAGACTTTTCCATAACTGTTTACTCTCTGTAAAAGTTTTGAATTTCTCATGATAGTATAATCTTTTCTTTTTCTTGTTTTCTTTAACCACAAAATTTCTAAGTTTATTGTTTATTGTTGTGTGATCAGTGTGATAGTATTTAACAAACACATTAGATTGTCATGAAAATGTCACAAAAAAAAAAAAGTCCAGACAAGATCCAAAAAGGAGTTTCCAGAGTTCCAGCAGATCCTTAAAACATCATTTGTTAATCTAAACATAAGACCTGAATTGGTTTTAAAATGTCTTAAATCATTCTTTAAAAAGCCCCCCCACATGCACACATACATCATTCTCGAAACTGGACCACCACCCGTTTTCATTTCCATCCAAGGCTATGACATCATCACATCATCGAAATAACAACAACATGAACAGATGATCTCTCACGTGAGGCGATATTTCAGCATAACAATGACATAATGGACTTGGCTGGACTTGAGAAAGGGTGGTGATCTGGTTTCTGGACCTAACCATGTTCTGTTTTGCATTAAATATTTGGACAGATTTGATCCCTCAGCTGTTTCTATGTTTTTCTTCATTTGTGCTTATTGCTTATTCCAGCCGTAGGAGTCCTGGTCTGCCGGTCCCGTTATGACACCCTGTATGCCGCCCCCTCATGACCTTTGCCCTTTCCAGTTGAGATATTGAGCTGCAGGAATGAACACAGAGCTGTCATGGTTGAGAAACCACGACAGAGTGTCTAATCAGGTGCCTGTTGATGGAGGAGTGTCCCTCCAGTGATCCCCCCCCATGCGTGAGAATGCCATTTAAATCAGGATTATCATCCCAAAATAAATAACATCTGGATCAAGCGTCTGTCGTACTAAACCTCTAAATTTACAGATTGCACCAATGACAGATGAGATGATTGCGATCCGGCGGGCTGGACAGCAGCTCCTCAGCATCTCCGTGTTCAGCATTCCAAACGCTGGTTGGAGGTGTCGCTGCCCCAATGTGACTCCTGTTTCCCGACACGGACAAATCCTTTCCACCTGCAAGACGCCGCAGAAGCTCTTTAAGCTTTGATTCTGCAGTTCGATCTGGGCGTGACTTTGCTGATTGGACAGTGCACCTTTTTAAACTTGGGGTTAGATTCCAGATTGTGTTTCCTGTGCAGCTCTGCCACATTTTCTCTCAGTGAGACAAACTCTACACTCATCACGTTGGGACCAGGACCTCTGTGTCTTCATTGCAACTGGTGTCCAAGTTTGCCCACAACCACAGATGTCCTCAAACACTTCTCTTATTTTTCAGGCTTCATCTTCATTGTAACCTGTAATAACTATGGACACATCAAGGTCTTATTCCTTTGGAGAACTTGTGCAGCTTAATTGATTATTTCCTCCAGCGGCTCCTGGCATGATTAAAGTGCAGCCATTGGACGAGAAGCGGGTTCACCCTGGACGGACGGGCTGCCAGTCAGTCATACGCACAAACACTCGACCTACGGTCAGTCTAGAGTGTAGAGTTCACTGAACCTGCATATCTGTGGAAGTGGGAGGAAACTAGAGCACCGGGACGGAACATGCACAGACACGGGGAGAACATGCAAAATGCTACACAGAAAGTGCAACATTGCTAATCACTAAGACACCATGCCGCCTGAGCCCTGTGTCACAGACCGAATGGTCCGCCCCTAAAAATCAGTCCGACTTTTGCATGTGCGCATGCGTCATTTCGGACCACAGCAGCACGTCTGAGACAGAGTCTCTTCACCCAAAGCACTCAAATGGATTAATGTGATTATTAACCATCAGATGATAAAGGTCAAACCTCTTAAATCATTCTAAAGTCAGTTTTAAGCAGACACAAGGTGAAATTCCACAACGCTTTGAAATGACTGATGTGCAGTGAACACATCAGCTAGCAGCTCGTTTAGCCTTAGCGCTCTGATCGCTTTCTCCATCTTGTATGATGAACTAATGCTGAATTTATGTGGAAAAGATTGTTGTACAAAAGCTCCAGATATCTGTCGCTGAGATAGATGATGACTGGACGCAGTTTGAAGCAGAAACGGCATGATAATCCGTGAACCGCATCATCGGGGGGGGGACCGATTTTTTAGGGGGACTGTTCGGTTGGTGACACCAGCTCAATGCAGGATTTAAGTCAGTGAGTTCAGCAAACCTTTTACTGCACCATCAAATGAAAAAGTTCTAGATTTTAAAGATGGAATGTTTTCTGCCTTGATGATGCATTCGCGGTGCGCCGCTGTGCACAGATTGATGTTGGAGTACGCACCTTGGTTGTAGCTGCAAATGTCAGTTGTTTTGCAGGTTTATTTGCTCTAAAAGCTTTTCTGCCTGCAGAAGGTTAAGGATGTTCATTGTTAAGACGAGGATGATCTTCTTGGTAAAATATCCCACTTGTGCCTTTACATAATCACCAGTCTGAGGTTTCATGGTTTCCAGGAGTTACTTTGAGCTGTAATCTACTCTCGTCTCTCCATCATGTGTGGGCATCGACTTTCCATCAACCCACCAACTCTGCAATCTGTTCTTACTGCAGTTCAGAACAGCAAGGCCTCATGGGAAAACGACATCCAGTGCACACTCAGCAGCTCTGCTGAGGAAGTCCTCTGGGCTTTCTGCAGGTGGCTTGTGTTGTTTTACCCACATGGAGCTGTTGAGATTTCCTCATGAATTAATAACCCTGTTGTGTCTCATCTTCTTTAATCACAAAAAAAGTCTACAAAAAAAGTACGCTGGGATGCACAAGATGATGTAATACCACATGATGCCACACAAGATGATTTGTGCCTACATGTCACCTCCTGTGTCTGCTCAGAACCTGAGGTCTGGACCTGTGGTGCATGCACAGAGTCATTCATTCATTTTCTCTACCTGATTACCCCAACTAAGGGTCGCGGGGGGCTTGAGCCTATCCCAGCAGTCACAGACCATGAGACAGCGGGGTGGGGGGGGTGCTGATTCAGCCTGGACAGGATGCCAGACTTTCACAGGGACACAAATACGAGGTCTATTAGAAAAGTATCCGACCTTATTATTTTTTTCAAAAACCATATGGATTTGAATCACGTGTGATTGTGTCAGACAAGCTTGAACCCTCGTGCGCATGCGTGAGTAGTTTTTCCACGCCTGTCAGTTGCGTCATTTGCCTGTGAGCAGGCTTTGAGTGAGGAGTGGTCCACCCCCTCGGCGGATTTTCATTGTCAGGAAATGGCGGAATGATTTGGGCTTTTTTTCCATCAGAATTTTTTCAGAAACTGTTAGAGACTGGCAGCTGGAAACCATTAGAAAAATGTATCTGGCTTTCGGTGAAAATTTTACGGGCTTCACAGAAAATAAGGACTGTTACTACAGCTTTAAGGACGGCTTTAAGGATGCTCGGCACGCCACGTTCCGTGCTGCCATCGAGAGCCACAAACCACCGGATCATTTCTAAACGGATGGCTCTGTGGAGCCGGGACCGTCGTGTGCACTTTCTCTGGTTATCACAAGAGCTGGACATCAGCCATTTTCCGGCAGATTTCACTTTTAACAAGAGATTTTGTCATGGAAAGCCGAGCGGAGGCTTCGCGCGTCACGACCGATTTGCTGATGGAGCGAGACAAAGGAACACCTCCATTTTGGTCTCACAGGATGGCTTTGAGATGGCGTTCAGACAGCTGTCGGTGGTTTTTCCATCGAGTGATTATCCGAGAAATTGTGGATGTGCCTGGACATGCCAGAACATGTCCCGTGAGGCTTCATCACGGTGTTGCTTTGCGCCATGCAGCACCGCCGCGACGCGCGGAATTCCTCCAGTTTGGAAATGAACGGCACATTCCACTGTTACAGGAGTTTTTGTCATGGAAAGAGGAGCGGAGGCTTCGCACGTTGCGGCGGTGCTGCATGGCGCACAGCAACGCTGTGATGAAGCCTCTCGGGACACGTTCTGGCATGTCCAGGCACATCCACAATTTCTCGGATAATCACTCGATGGAAAAACCACAGACAGCTGTCTGAACACCATCTCAAAGCCATCCTGTGAGACCAAAACGGAGGTGTTCCTTTGTCTCGCTCCATCAGCAAATTGGTCGTGACGCGCGAAGCCTCCGCTCGGCTTTACATGACAAAATCTCTTGTTAAAAGTGAAATCTGCCAGAAAATGGTTGATGTCCAGCTCTTGTGATAACCAGAGAAAGTGCACATGACGGTCTCAGATCCACAGAGCCATCCTTTTAGAAATGATCCGGTGGTTTGTGGCTCTCGATGGCAGCACGGAGCGCGGCGCGCCGAGCGTCCTTAAAGCCGTCCTTAAAGCTGTCCTTAAAGCTGTAGTAACACTCCTTATTCTCTGTGAAGCCTGTAAAATTTTCACCGAAAGCCAGATAAATTTTTTCTAATGGTTTCCAGCTGCCAGTCTCTAACAGTTTCTGAAAAAATTCTGATGGAAAAAAAGCCCAAATCATTCCGCCATTTCCAGACAATGAAAATCCGCCGAGGGGGTGGACCACTCCTCACTCAAAGCCTGCTCACAGGCGAATGACGCAACCAACAGGCGTGGAAAAACTCACGCATGCGCACGAGGGTTCAAGCTTGTCTGACGCTATCACATGTGATTCAAATCCATATGGTTTTTGAAAAAAATAATAAGGTCGGATACTTTTCTAATAGACCTCATAGAAAGACACACTCACACAAACATGCCCACCTAAAGTCAGTTTAGAGTTTACAATCCATCTGACCTGCAGGTCTTTGGATTTGGCAGGAAGCCGGAGCACCTGGAGGAAACCACACAAACACGGGGAGAACACGCAAACTCCACACAGAAAACACCAGGCAGGGCGCAAACCCACGGCCTTCTTGTTGTGAGGCAACAGTGCTAACCGCTACCCCACCATGCAGTCCTTATAGAACAACAAAATAAAATTTTAAAAAATGCCACTAGGTACACCTAGTGAAACATGAAATGTGTCCCTGCAGGAAAGGACTTGCTAACTCTCTCTCACACACACACACCTGCCACCAGATGACAATAATAATCAATATATTTCATTATCACAGTGTAGAACGGTTCTAGTGGCCGTTCAGAGTGTGTTATTATTCCTCTTTTAGCCTCTATCGTAGCCTGTCTCATGTATTTGAACCACTGAAATGTGTTAAAACACACTGTTTGATGAAGTTTGATGAGGTTGTTCAGGTGCACGCTGCTAACCACCAGCTTCTTGTTTTGAAATCAGCCTGCAAAGTGAGCTTCAATTCAAAGCTTCAAATTCTTCAGAGTGCTTCGGCTGCGGTCTTTGCTTCGGATTATGTGATGTCAAACAATGTCAACACTGAAATAACATATTTCAATGCATACTCTGACCAAACCAGACTTATTTATTTTTTACTGTTATCATTGCATTGGAATTTAACCCCCCTCCCCCCCACCCCAACTCCTCCCAGAGCCTGTGCTCTATGCCCCTTTAAAATGAAAGCTGGTTAAACACCCACCCTTGATTAAATTCATATATTATTCAAGTTGACACGCACCCTAAAATAAATACATTCTGTAACCCCAAAACATCATAAAAAGCAGCAGATAATGATTTTTCACAATTTTTTTTCTCTTTGGTTCCTTGTCTTACCTGTGATGATGTCGTCAGTGTGTGCTGGTAGTAGTTGCATGTCAGTGATATCAGTTTGATAGTTGGCCGTACAAGAGACACTGAACAGGTTTGTTATTTGTGATTACGTATTTATTTGTGATTTTGTTGAACTATATGGCAATAAATGTACAATTCCAATGAAGTTGGGACATTGTGTAAAATGTAAATTAAAAACAGAATACAATGATTTTCAAATCCTCTTCAACCTATATTCAATTGAATACACCACAAAGACAAGATATTTAATGTTCAAACTGATAAACTTTATTGTTTTTGTGTAAATATTTGCTCATTTGGAAATGGATGCCTGCAACAGGTTTCAAAAAAATTGGGACGGGACATCAAAAGACTGGGAAAGTTGATGAATGCTCAAAGAACACCTGTTTGGAAACAGGTGAGTGTCATGATTGGGGTGAGGATCACCATTTTGTGAACAGCTGGGTAAAAAAATAGTCCAACAGTTTAAGAACAATGTTTGTCAACATTCAATTGCAAGGAATTTAGGGATTCCATCATCTGTAATCCATAATATAATCAGAAGATTCAGAGAATCTGGAGAACTTTCTACATGTAAGAGGCAAGGCCGAAAATCAACATTGAATGCCCGTGACCTTCGATCCCTCAGGCGGCACTGCATTAAAAACCATCATCATTGTGTAAAGGATCTTCACACTTTAGAAAACCATTGTCAGTTAACACAGTTCGTCGCTACATCTACAAGTGCAAGTTAAAACTCCACCATGCAAAGTGAAAGCCAAACATCCACAACATCCAGAAACACCGCCGCCTTCTCTGGGCCCGAGCTCATTTGAAATGGAGAGATGCAAAGTGGAAAAGTGTGCTGTGGTCTGATGAGCCCACATTTCAAATTGTTTTTGGAAATCATGGACGTTGTGTCCTTTGGACAAAAGAGGAAAAAGACCATCCTGTTTGTTACCAGTGCAAAGTTCAAAAGCCAGCATCTGTGATGGTATGGGGGTGTGTTGGTGTCCATGGCATGGACAGCTTACACATCTGTGATGGCACCATCAATGCTGAAAGGTGCATCCAGGTTTTGGAGCAACACATGCTGCCATCCAAGCAACGTCTTTTTCAGGGACGTCCCTGCTTATTTCAGCAAGACATTGCCAAGACACCTTCTGCACGTGTTACAACAGCGTGGCTTCATAGTAAAAGAGTGCGGGTACTAGACTGGCCTGCCTGCAGTCCAGACCTGTCACCCACTGAAAATGTGTGGCGCATTATGAAGTGCAAAATCCAACAACAGAGACCCCGGACTGTTGAACAACTGAAGTTGTACATCAAGCAAGAATGGGAAAGAATTCCACCTACAAAGCTTTAACAATTAGTGTCCTCAGTTCCCAAACACTTATTGAGTGTTGTTAGAAGGAAAGGTGATGTAACACAATGGTAAACATACCACTGTCCCAGCTTTTTTGAAACGTGTTACAGGCATCCATTTCAAAATGAACAAATATTTGCACAAAACAATAAAATTTATCAGTTTGAACATTAAATATCTTGTCTTTGTGGTGTATTTGAAAATCATTGTATTCTGTTTTTATTTACATTTTACACAACGTCCCAACTTCATTGGTTTTGGGGTTGTATGATTGAACACTCTTGTGTGCACCCCCCCAGGCAGAATTTAATAATTAATAATTATGCTGTTGTAGCTTTTCTCAGTATTTTGAGGTGGTGCACCCTAGTGCCCTCTAGTCACCAGTCGCCCTGCTGACAAGGGACAGATGACCCTCTGGTCTCAATCCTGTGCCCTAACCACCACACCAGTGATTCCCAAAGTGTGGGCCGTGAGGATATAGGAGGTGAACCGTAAGAGTTCATGAAAAAAAAAATTTTTTGATCTTCTTTGATTTTCAGTTTTGTAATAGTTTAAAATGATCTAAAATAACCATAAGTGTAATCAGAAGTACTAAAACAAATCTGTGAGATACAACCTGTGTTTTCCCAAAGTTATTGAACAACGACAACAGATTTCATGGGGAGGTGATGCGTAGCAACAGTAGGGGTAGCAACTCCCCCACACATACATAGCCCCCCACACACAGTTCCACTTGCATCCTTCCTTCCTTCCTTCCTTCCTGTCTGTCTGCACTGTCCAAATACTGAGCTGACACTAGCTCCTAATGTTAGCTAATTAAAGTATTGATCGGTCAAGATCAAAGTTCAGTGACAAACATTAAATATGACTACTTTGGGAATTTATTTATTATATTACATTCTGATGACACAAAATGGGATCATTTACACTTTTCTTCTGAACACTGTATTTAAGCCTTCAAATTCAGGAGTCAATCCTGATCGATGGTCCTGATTCGTGCTGGTCTGGGAGACCAGGAGCTGTGGGTGTTTCTCCGTGTAGAACTGGATCCTGTGTGAAATCTGTCCTGGATCCTCTGTGAGCCTGAACCCTGAACCGGAAGACAAACAACCGCTCAGGAGTTCGGGTCATTCTGAGCTGGAAGTTGTTGCAGGTCAACACACACGTCCAACATTTAAAAACAACAGAAAAGAGTCTGCGTTACATTTAGAGGCGACACTTTGCACCGACTCCATCACGTGATGCCGACGTTTCTCCCGGATGTCGATTATCTGTCACATATTTGCTTTGAAGTGGTGCTGGGTGGTTGCCATGACAACAGCTATCCTTTGTCAGCCAATATTGATCACATTTGCTTTTCTGTCCAATGGTATTATTCATTCTTGACCCTGAGACTAATCCTGTCCACTGCTCCTCTTTCTCTTCTTTCTTCTATCCTTCTATTCCTACCTTCCTACCTTTCCTTTCTTTCCCTCTTTCTTTATTGTCTTTCCAATTTTCCTAATTCTTTCCTTCCTTCTGTTCTTCCTTTCTTTGGAAGCACAGAAGTGTGTGAATGTGAGGCATCATTGTAAAGTGATTCCACCATCTGCTCTGGAAACGCAGTCCATTTACCATCCATCCCTTCTTTCCTTCCTTTCTCTTCCTTCTTTCTTCCGTCAGTCGTTTGGAGGAGGTGGTGTTTGACTGCGGCTGTGGGATTCGCTGGCTGCAGTTGTGGCAGCAGCGAGGAGAGGCGGGGCTTAGCACCCAACAGCTGTACTGCAATGACAGCAGCCGCAAGATCTCACTGCAGGACATGAACATCAGCGGGTGTGGTGAGTTCTGCCTTGCACGGCTGCTCCGCCCTGATGGTGGGTTGTGGCTTCGCCCTCACCTCACCTCACCTCAGGTGAGGGCGGAGCCACAGAATGTTGATGTAGATCTGTAGTTTGTAAAAATGATCAATGTGGTTCTACTTAAAAACATAATTAAAGTCAACTTCAAAATAAGTTTTGATTCAGTTCACAACGTTAAGTTATAAATGATCATTAATCAAAACACATGTAATTTAACCTTTTGTGTTGAAACAAAACTTATTTTGAAGTTGAGTTTACTCACGTTTTTAAGGCAGCAGTTGAACTTACACTCTAAAAATTGCTTCATGGAGTTAGTTTGCATGACTTAAATTTTCGAGTATTTTCACCACAAAAAATGACTCATTGGATGAACTCAATTCAATTATGTGTAGGATTTCTGTCAGATAAATATCTGTAGCCCCAACTCAAATAAAACACATCCGTGCAAGATAATTTAATTTAATTTAGTTTAGTTTACTACATATATTTATTAGATGGAAATCCAATCCAATGAGTCAGTTTTTTGAGTGCACTGACCTGAAGTGTTACAATTCATCTCTTGTTCTGTATTTCATATATATATATTTTTTTAGATCTTCCTGACATCAGCGTCAGCCACAGTAACCTCACCGTTATTGAAGGCGATCGAGTCACAGTGACCTGTAACGGCTCTGGATCCCCGTTACCGGAGGTGGACTGGCCCGTTAACGGCTTGCACTCCATTAATACGCAGGAGGTATGAAACACGTGCACGGAGCTGCTCCCCGGAATAATTCACGAGTCGGTGACGCTGCAGAGCGGCAGAGACACGACCGACACTTTCTTTTATAGTCCTGACCACACTTTGACTCACTGGCTTCCAAATGGAGCGTTTAGGAAGGTGCTAAATTGAGTTTTACAGCTTTAACTTTATAACTTAAAGTTATAAAGGGGACTAGAAGGAGAGAGCATATCTCACCCATATTGGCCTCTCTTCATTGGCTTCCTGTTAATTCTAGAATAGAATTTAAAATTCTTCTTCTTACTTATAAGATTTTGAATAATCAGGTCCCATCTTATCTTAGGGACCTCATAGTACCATATCACCCCAATAGAGCGCTTCGCTCTCAGACTGCAGGCTTACTTGTAGTTCCTAGGGTTTGTAAGAGTAGAATGGGAGGCAGAGCCTTCAGCTTTCAGGCTCCTCTCCTGTGGAACCAGCTCCCAATTCAGATCAGGGAGACAGACACCCTCTCTACTTTTAAGATTAGGCTTAAAACTTTCCTTTTTGCTAAAGCTTATAGTTAGGGCTGGATCAGGTGACCCTGAACCATCCCTTAGTTATGCTGCTATAGACGTAGACTGCTGGGGGGTTCCCATGATGCACTGTTTCTTTCTCTTTTTGCTCTGTATGCACCACTCTGCATTTAATCATTAGTGATTGATCTCTGCTCCCCTCCACAGCATGTCTTTTTCCTGGTTCTCTCCCTCAGCCCCAACCAGTCCCAGCAGAAGACTGCCCCTCCCTGAGCCTGGTTCTGCTGGAGGTTTCTTCCTGTTAAAAGGGAGTTTTTCCTTCCCACTGTAGCCAAGTGCTTGCTCACAGGGGGTCGTTTTGACCGTTGGGGTTTTACATAATTATTGTATGGCCTTGCCTTACACTATAAAGCGCCTTGGGGCAACTGTTTGTTGTGATTTGGCGCTATATAAAAAAATTGATTGATTGATTGATAACTTAGACAGCAGACAGTCAGGAGAAAGTGACATTTGAAATGTCTTGTAGCCAAACCTTTATGACATCACAAAGAGATCAAATCTCACAAACGGGAGTTTGAAATAAGTTTACAAGAAGCTCTGACTCTGATTTCACGTGTTTTTTTTCTAACAAAGTCTGTGTGTCTGTCTAGCAACAGATAAAACTTTTCATGTATTATTATATACCTAGTAAACATGTACAATATGCATTCAAAAAGCATCCAACCTATGGCTGTCAAAAATACAGTTACCTGAGGGACTGAAATCCTAATCCCCTTCAAAGTAGTCTCCTTGGGACTACACACACTTCTCCCAACGGTTCTGCCAATGTTGGAAGCATTTTTGGAATGGTGTCCTTCTGGGCCGTCACATTCTGCATGATGTCTTCTTGTGACTCAAATTGGGTCCCTTTTAGTGTTGTTTTGAACAGCCAAAAATCAGAAGGAGTCATGTCAGGGGAGTAAGGAGCCTGACAAAACACAGGAGCATTGTGCTTTCCTGGAAACCCTGAATTAGCTGAGCAGAATGGACGGGTGCATTGGAGCTACCAACTCTTTGCCGCCCACAGAGCCACTTGTTTGTGACACACAGCATCATGAAGGTGATGTAGGTCCTCCTGATAATACCTTATATTAATATTTTGGTGTTTTGTTGTGTACTCATGATGCACCACCCCAGAGGAGTCAAAGAACATGGTCATCATGACTTTGATCTTGCTGCGCACCTACTATGCTTTCTTTGGGCTCTGTGAGGTTGGATGTTTCCATGGCGATGACCAGTGGTGGGCACAGCTAACCAGAAAGTTAGCTTTGATAACCGTTAATTTGCTAACTGAAAAGTTAACTTTTATAAAGCTAAACCGATAAATCCCTAAAAAAAAATTTAGAGTAAGTGACAGATAAAAGCCAAACCGATAACTTTCAGTATTGACTTCAGTACGCGGCACCTACTGACACAACGACGAGTCAGCACTTCTGCCTCCGGTCGGGCTTCTCTCAGCAAGAGAGACCTGGTGATCAGAGAGAAAGCAGAGAGAGAGAGAGAAAACGTTGAGTGTCAGCTCCCCCCACAATATGTGTGCGTGTGTTTCGCATGCCCCCAACATATGTATTTTTGGTTTGCGCACCCCCCGTAGGCGAGGCATCTCTCATCTGATCACAGAGTGACATCCTGGTCTGTGCGCTGACAGGGGGCATGGCTGGCTGCCCACAGCTGTTGAGACATCTCCAGTTCTGGACATCACAGCTGCAGCACACGTCCCAGGTTTTGATGGACATGCACTTGTGTGTGCTTGTGTGGAAATACATAAAAACATAAAAATGGACTGTCAGTCCGTTTGGACACTCAGCAGGTGATCTGAATGTCACGTCTGACAGGACACGGGTGTTGGGCTGTGAGCGGCATGCCGCAGGACCAGGACAACCCAACAGTGCGTCAAATATGCCACTTTCAGTCACATATCAGCAGAAATACACCGTACCAAACACCGTTTGGTCAGTTATCACAGCGCTTTTTTCTTTTTTTAGAAAATACGTTTATCTGCTTGTTGATTTTAGCCATTTCTTGCTCCTGTTACAAGACAGTGATTGTAGTGTAGTGGTAAAGTTTCTGTCTGGTAATCAGAGCATGCAGGTTCAAATCCCGTGTGTGGCATTTTTTTTTATTTAGCCAGGGTTATTTAACCGCGGGGTTCTGTATTGCATCCTCTTTATGTATTATTTATATCAACCCAGTGGTATTCACTAATTATACAGCTGGGTTTTATTATATTTTCCTCCACATCAGCGGCGTGATGTGGTGCAGCTCGTCCCATGGAACACAGTGCGAGCAGCTGCAGTGGCTCGCACTGTGTTCCTGCTCAAAAGACACCGTCACGTGTACGAACCGTCACACTGGCATTGTGCACGCCTGCCTTCGGCGTGATGTTTCATGATTCGCTCATATGAACTCTACCACTGTGAGTTGCCCTGAGTTGTACGTCTTTGAACTATGTGTAAAGGGGCCCTAACCCGGGCCTTGACCAATCTGGTATGGAAATTTGATTTGTTTTCTGTATGGTTGGGTTGGCTTGTTTTATGTCTGATGCCCTTCCTGACACAATCCTACTCATTTATCCGGGATTTCAGATTTTAAGGTTCTGCTACTAGTCTATAAAATTGTTCACGGACTGGCACCTCCCTACCTAGATGATCTAATTAAACCCTACGTACCAGCCCGGACTCTATGTTCTCAGGGTGCAGGACTACTTTGTGTCACTAGGGTGAATAAAAGGTCTGTGGGTCATAGAGCTTTCTCGTATCGTGCCCCTGTTCTGTGGAATGATCTCCCTGCATCAATAAAACAGACAGATTCTGTGGAGACTTTCAAGTCTAGACTTAAGACGCACTTATTTTCCCTTTCGTATGGCTAGCATATTGTGTTACTATGCTTTTTTCCCCTCTTTTATTGTGCTTTTTAAATCTTTTAATTCATTTTATCTTGGTTTTTTTTTTAATTGTTTTGTGTGATATGCCTTGAGGCGACACTGTTGTGAGTTGGCGCTATATAAAATGAATAAATTGAAATTGGGACCAGCACTCAGAGTGTACTGGCTGCACACCCCATGTGGCTGAGATGAGTACAATTTATAATAAAATAATAATAATAATAATAATAAACATGCTTTAAAGGCAAAAATTACGAAGTGCTTTACAATTTAAAGTAAAAAAAAAAGATAAAATGGCAGCAAATAAGCCACACAAATCACACATACCAACATGTTAATGTAAAACCAGTTAAAAGCATTATACTGATTACAAACAGATGTTACAAATAGTAGCAGGGGTGGTGGATAAGTGGTTAATGCGCTTGGTTTCAGTGCAGAAGGTTCCGGGTTCAAATCCCATCCCTGCCACCTTTCTCCATGTAATGTGGAGTTGCGTCAGGAAGGGCATCTGGCGTAAAACCTGTGCCAATTCAACCTGCAGATCCACCTTGGATTTGCTGTGGCGACCCCGAGTGCACACAAGGGAGCAGCTGAAGGGACTTACTTACAAACAGATGTTACAAATGTTGGTGCTGAAGCGCTCTGTAGTCTGCTGACTTCTTTTTAACTCTTGGAACATGAACTATACCTGCATCCTGAGAGTGCATGTTGACCCATCTGACCATGAATTTATGTCAGCAACAAAACCTTAAAATTAAAATTAAATCAAAGAAACAAGTTTTCTGACATAATCAGCTTTAGCACTGACGATTTAACCTGGAAAGTTTTACCCTCCACTGAGGACTCGGACACACTCCAGCTGCTGTTCACGCCTCTTTTATCTCCTTCACTAACTTTGCCCTGCGGTCTTTTTGTGCCATGTTACTCAGCAGCTGCTCTTTTCCACCTCTTCATCCAGGCTAAAGTCTACGACCCAACGATTCACTCCATCACCTTAACGTTGGTCAACGTGAGCAGAGACGACAACAGCTTCCTGCTTACCTGCACGGCTACCAACATCGTGGGCATGACCAACGCTTCGGTCCAGCTCACTGTCCAATGTAAGTAAACAGCGGTTGTTTCTGCAATATGCATATCAAAGGAGTAGGTGGGGTCAAAAGTCACATGGAGACTTTTTTTTTTGTGTCCAGTGGCTGTTCATTGACCTTATTGGTTTTTTTTTGCACAGCAGCACCACTTAGAACATTCAGTTTAGAAATGAGAGCATCCAGTGAGACGTTGCCACTTGAGACTAACACGTAAAGCTGAGTATCATCAGCAAAACACTGAAAACTGAATTCCAATCCAATTACATTTTTTCCGCAAATCTGATTGGTTAATTGTGTGAGATTTCAGACCATAAAATATCGTGTGGACGGTGGCAAAATATTAAAACCGTTTCACATTTGATGTGTTACTCCGCCCGCTGACGTTGCTGCGCAGGTGTCAACAATGGCGCTGTCACCTGAGACTGACAGAAACTAGTGCAGGGACGACGATCCTGAAATGCGTGGATGGACTTATTAATGGATTTAACTGGACTGATTGATGGATTTACCGTGGATTTAACTCAATGCAGCTGACAAGATGGAGAAATCTATGAGTCTGCTCACAGAATTTCCAGTTTGGCATGAAGACGCTGTTGCGACGGTAAGCTTTGACGAGCCAACCACACCCTTTCACAACGATTCGCCGACCGAATTACTTACAGAAAAATAAACCGTACAAATGATAGAATTGCATTAGAATTGGAATAACCCTGTTGTGTCTGATGATTTGCGGACGTTCATGCTGGATTACGGTCACAAATATCCTTTTCAAAAACTGTATTTGCAACCGGAAAATCCAGTATGAATGTCTGCAAGTCATGAGACACAACAGCGTTATTCCCTAATTCCTAGATGAGTGCATTTTAACTAAAAATATTGCAAAATCTCTTGAGATTAAATGTGACTCCAGAGTATACAAACATGGTGGACTGAAGTAAAACTGAAGTTATTGTACTTGGCCCCACAAATCTTAGAAGCATGGTGTCTAACCAGATCCTTACTCTGGATGGCATTACCCTGACCTCTAGTAATACTGTGAGAAATCTTGGAGTCATTTTTGATCAGGATATGTCATTCAAAGCGCATATTAAACAAATATGTAGGACTGCTTTTTTGCATTTACGCAATATCTCTAAAATCAGAAAGGTCTTGTCTCAGAGTGATGCTGAAAAACTAATTCATGCATTTATTTACTCTAGGCTGGACTATTGTAATTCATTATTATCAGGTTGTCCTAAAAGTTCCCTGAAAAGCCTTCAGTTAATTCAAAATGCTGCAGTTAGAGTACTGACAGGGACTAGAAGGAGAGAGCATATCTCACCCATATTGGCCTCTCTTCATTGGCTTCCTGTTAATTCTAGAATATAATTTAAAATTCTTCTTCTTACTTACAAGGTTTTGAATAATCAGGTCCCATCTTATCTTAGGGACCTCATAGTAAAATATCACCCCAATAGAGCGCTTCGCTCTCAGACTGCAGGCTTACTTGTAGTTCCTAGGGTTTGTAAGAGTAGAATGGGAGGCAGAGCCTTCAGCTTTCAGGCTCCTCTCCTGTGGAACCAGCTCCCAATTCAGATCAGGGAGACAGACACCCTCTCTACTTTTAAGATTAGGCTTAAAACTTTCCTTTTTGCTAAAGCTTATAGTTAGGGCTGGATCAGGTGACCCTGAACCATCCCTTAGTTATGCTGCTATAGACTTAGACTGCTGGGGGGTTCCCATGATGCACTGAGTGTTTCTTTCTCTTTTTGCTCTGTATGCACCACTCTGCATTTAATCATTAGTGATCGATCTCTGCTCCCCTCCACAGCATGTCTTTTTCCTGGTTCTCTCCCTCAGCCCCAACCAGTCCCAGCAGAAGACTGCCCCTCCCTGAGCCTGGTTCTGCTGGAGGTTTCTTCCTGTTAAAAGGGAGTTTTTCCTTCCCACTGTCGCCAAGTGCTTGCTCACAGGGGGTCGTTTTGACAGTTGGGGTTTTTCTGTAATTATTGTATGGCCTTGCCTTACAATATAAAGTGCCTTGGGGCAACTGTTTGTTGTGATTTGGCGCTATATAAATAAAATTGATTGATTGATTGATGGTGGACAAGGATAGATAGTTTGTGGACTATTTCTAACGGAGAAAAAAAACATGAAAAAGAAAAGGTGTTGTTTAAAGGAGTGGAGACAGCGCAACCACCGAACTTTCTGTTGCGCCATAACAGCCATTTTGATTTTGGATTTTGCTCCGTGCGTCCGCCACCTTGCTTTCTGATTGGCTGCACATCACATTCAGCAGGCTGCATGCTCGTTTTTGGTCGGGAGACACCACACACGCTGAGATATCAGGCCAAGACAATCCATCATGTTCTTCTGAGCAGACTAGAGCGCTCTTAACACGCCACACATGGCAGGAATATCTGATAAGATTATCTTCAGAGCCATCACAATAGTCGGGGCATCCTTAAGATTATCGGAAGGGGAAGATTGGGTCCAATATCGGCATAATTATCATGCCGTGTGAACCAGGCTTTAGAGCAGGGGTTCCCGGGTTCTGTCCTCGAGATCTACCTTCCTGACACTCTTAGTTGTCTCCCTGCTCCAACACACCTGAATCCAATGAAATCTCGTTAGCAGGCTTTTAATGAGCCTTTCATTGAATTCAGGTGTGTTGGAGCAGGAGACAACTAAGAGTGTCAGGAAGGTAGATCTCGAGGACAGAACTTGGGCACCCCTGCTTTAGAGGAACCAAAAGGATGTCCGTGTGTTGAAGCGGATTTTTCTCTCACTTTGTCATGGTCTTGATTTCACAGCGGATGGATTGTCAAGATGTTCCTTTTGTATTTGCAATCTTCACAAGCTGGTTTGTCATGTTTAGAAATAGTGACCTTCTGAGATCCATACCCATAATACTGAGAAGGAGCTTTTAAGCTCTTTGACTCAAGGAACCTCTCAGTTGACTTCATCTGTTCTTCAACGCTGTTAGAGAAGAATCAGAGAGGAATAATGGAGTAGAGCATCAGAAAACAGCGACTCGATGATTCAGTCAGAATATATTTGAGGTTTAACGCAGATCAGGATTCAGATGTTTGCTTGTTGAGAGAGACATTAAAATGGATGAAAAAGTTTAAATCCGTGGGAGCTATTTCAATTAAACCACTGGAAGAGAGTTTCGGCGTTCCGAGGTCTGGTTTATATGACAGGGATTGCAATGATGTGTGCGGCTGAGACGTGGGCAGTAAAGGAAGTGCAGGAGGAGACATGAGGAGGCTGAATTGGATGTTTGGACTTAAAAATCTGCACAAAATAAGAAATGAGAGAATCAGAGGAACAGCTAAAGGAGGAGAAACATCTCAGAAGGTCCAGGAACGAAAGCTTAGGAGAGAATGAAGAATGTGCTCTTCACACTTTGAACCTCCTCTACTATCTCCTGGCTGCTGTGTTTTTACGAGGTCTATTAGAAAAGTATCCGACCTTATTATTTTTTTCAAAAACCATATGGATTTGAATCACGTGTCATTACATCAGACATGCTTGAACCCTCGTGGGCATGCAAGAGTTTTTTCACGCCTGTCGGTTACGTCATTCGCCTGACGGCAGTCTTTGAGTGAGGAGTCGCTCACCCTCTCGTCGATTTTTTTCATTGTTTAGGAATGGCTCAGAGACTGCTGCTTTGTTTGATCAAAATTTTTTCAAAACTGTAAGGCACAACTGAGTGGACACCATTCGATAAATTCAAGTGGTTTTCGGTAAAAATTTTAACGGCTGATGAGAGATTTTGGTCTGGTAGTGTCGCTTTAAGGACGGTCCACGGCGCCTGACGGCGATCTGCGCTTCGAGGCGGCAGCGTCTCGCCGTTTCAAGTTGAAAACTTCCACATTTCAGGCTCTGTTGACCCAGGAAGTCGTCAGAGAACAGAGACCTTTCAGAAGAAGTCGGCATGAGGAGTTTATTCGGACGTTCCATTGTTAACGGACATTTTGTAATGAAAGAACGTGCGGGCAGAGTCGCATGTCGGGCTGGACCCGACCGCGGGGGGTCGCGACAGGAAAAACACCTCCGTTGGAAACCTTAACGGGCAAGTTGGAACATGCCCAAGCTGTTAAACAATTTCTCAGATACCGTATTTTCCGGACTATAAGTCGCACCGGAGTATAAGTCGCACCAGCCACTTTATCCATTATAAAGAAAAATAAACCATAAATAAGGTCCACTGGACTATAAGTCCCATGGACATACAGGTATGTTAACATGAAAAGTTCAGATGATAATATTGTGACGGCTACCGTTTTCGGATGCATATTTCACCAGTCGCAACTTGTAATCTGCAGAGTATGATTTTCTTTTTGGTGGCGTTTTTGTTGGGCCTTCTCCGTTGTCTTGTTATGTTATCAGTAACGTTGAAATTTTTATTTTTCTATGGTAGTCAGAAGTCGCAGGAACAGTCACACAAGCCTCGAGTGCCCTCTCGTGAGCTGCATTTTACCTACAGATATGTTTGTATTTTGCGGACCACATTGCGAGCCGAACCATGCAGCACCTACCTGCGCAGCTCATGACCACCCAGCGGTGTCGATCCAGCTCCTTCCAAGTGCAGATGCTAATCCTCCGCCGTCGCTCAGTGCTCCCATGCAGCTCCCAGCGTCAACTCTGCTCACACTGATATCCAAGGGTTGAAGCTGTTTTGTTAGCCGTCCCGGAATAAACACCATGTTTGTCTGCTTCAAACGCTTTTCACAATCATCGACGCCAGCTCCTTCCAAGTGCACACGCTAATCCTCCACCGTCGCTCACCCAATGCTCCCACGCAGCTCTCAGCGTCAACTTAAACACTCTGCTCACATTGATATCCAAGGGTTGAAGCTGTTCTGTTCGCCATGCCGGAATAACAGCAAGCACCGTGTTCGTCAGCTTCACACGCTGTGGGTGAGGTGAGGAATACGCATCCAAAGTTCTGTTCTCTGATTGGTTATCGCGACCAGCGTGAACTATAGGATGGCCGTCATACTACAGTGCCCATGATGCATTGCATTTCCTTTTCCGGTGGCCATTTTAAAACATAGATCGACTCTGTCACGTAAAATTGTTTTGTTACAGTAAATTAATTGAGATCCTACCGGTATATTTTTAATTTATAAGTCGCACCGGAGTATAGGTCGCACCCCAGGCCAAAACATGTAAAAAAGTGCGACTTATAGTCCGGAAAATACGGTACTCACTTGTTGAAAGCCATCAAAAGCCGCCTCAATTTTACAAATGGTTTTCAACACGGAGGTGTTTATCCTGTCGCGGCGCACACAGATTCACCGAGTCGTCACGGAAACGACTCGGCGAATTTGCGCGCACGTCTTTCATTAAAAAATGTCCTTAAACAGTGGAATGTCCGCATAAAGTCCTCATGCCGGCCTCTTCTGAATCTTCTCTGTTCTCTCACAACGTCCTGGCTGAATTAAGCCTTAAATTAGGATGTTTTCAGGTTGAAACAGGCCGACGACGGCGCCTGGAAGCGCTGCAGGACGTCCCGCTCTGTGGGAAGTCCTTACAGCGACAGAAACACCCCATAATCTCTCATCAGCCGTTAAACTTTTCACCGAAAACCAGCTTAATTTCTCGAATAGTGTCCACTCGGATATTCTTCACAGGTCCAGAAAAAATTTTGATAAAGCAACGCGCACCGTCTCGAGCAGCGTGTGAAACAAAGGAATTCAGCCGAGAGGACGGGACCACATCTCACTCAAGGCCTGTCCACAGGGAAATGACGTCACCGACACGCGTGAAAAAACTCACGCATGCGCACGAGGGTTCAAGCATGATTGGTGGAATTGCACGTCATTCAAATCCATATAGTTAAAAAAAATAAAAGGGTCGGTTTATTGTCTAATAGACCTCGTAGCAGTGACTGTAGGAACGCACTTATTAGTGTTTGCATTGTGCTAAACGGGTCCATCCATCATCATATGTCTGACCTACACAGCCGCGTGTTTGTGCGCGCACACTCCTGACCCACAAAAAGAGCTGTTTGTGAGAACATGCTGTCATATGTAAATGTTTCATAAATTATCCTGTCGCCCGGCAATTAAAAGGCCATAAAAACATTAAACATCTCCTGCATCATAAAGGAAGAGTGTGTCTGCTCTTCAGCGCACGGTGGAGACACATTAACCCATTTCATTTTCCAGGACTCTTTTATTCGTTTTTGTAGAATAATCACCTCTACAGTCTGTTTTAATTGTACATCAGTAATGTGTCACAATAGATGATTTTTCTTCTTTCAGATAAAATCGTGTCTGTTGAGATCTTTGATGCTTCTGAGGTTCTTAAGTTGTCCGAAGTCATGAACTGAAATTTTGACGTGGAACTGTTAATGACGTGTGATCACATGAGGAGGTCTGTGGATTGTGAAGGAACATCATCTAGAACATTTAGCTGAGTGTTGAGGACTCCACCAGCTGGAGAAGGTCAAGGAGAGGTCCTCTCTTCACCTGGCTATGGCAGACAGATGGTTCTTTTACAGATGTGGGGATGGACTGGGTGGTGCGAGGTGGTGCCTGATGGTGCCGTGGGACCAGCACATGCTCCCAAACGTGACTTCAAGCTTACCTGCATTTCCATCCCATTGAGGCTGATCTACTGTTGGGATGTGAATATGTCCAGATGTTCCTGACTCAGGACAGCCTGATATGATAACAGAAAGAATGATGCCAGTTAGTGATGCAAATGAACAGCTAATCAGATCAGTTGGCAGCTTTGTGTGTCAGAGTCCAAGTCTAAATCAATCGAGGTCTCCACTTTGTTTCTCCGGGGTGTCCTGGGGTGTCCTGGACCCGTTTGACTGCTCATTCTGCGTCTTATCACCTTTTTGTTTAACCCCAGCCTGTCTCAACTCATGTGTCCTGTGGTTGTGAACTTTGGGTCATGATTGAGATGTTAAGGTCACAATACAGTTGACTTGAATGAGTCTTTTTTGTCGGGAAGTGGGACTCATCGTTAGCGATAAGTGGAGAAGATAAGTGGAGAACCTCTGACGGGTTCAGAGTGGAACAGTTTCTGTCCAGGTCTGTAATCCACCTCTGGAGATTCCCTCTGGGTGTGTTCTGGAACAGACAGCTGGGATGGTCGTATATCCCATATGGAGCAGGAACGCAGTGCAGTCCACAGGAGGATCTGGAGGGTGTGGCTGAGGAGAGGCACTGCACCTCTGAACTTCTCGTCTTAACCTGCTGTTAGTGCCCCCCACCGGCTCACTGTCATGGATATGCGTCCTGGAAGGCCTCAGTTTGAAACGTTGTCCATAGACTGTATTCAAACATAAATAAATAAATAAAATAAAATTCAGGGTTTTTTTTTTACAGAAAAACAAAAACAGCATGTGTGGTTGCTAGAATATTTCTGTAAAATAATAATAATAAATAAATAAATTAATTAATTAATTATTAACTGAAAATTATGTTGTTTTTACAGGGGAAAACCAGCAGCTGTGGTTGCTAGAATAGTTTGGTAAAATAATAACAATAATAATAATAATAATAATAATAATAAATAAATTGATTAATTAATTAATAACTGAAAATTCTGTTCTTTTTACAGGGGAAAACCCAGCAGCTGTGGTTGCTAGAATATTTCTGTAAAATAATAATAAAATATACTACAGTATAAAGCAACGGTAATTTACAAAAATAAAATAAAATAAAAGCAGAATGGGGTCCAGACCCCATTCTGCTTTTATTTTATTTTGGGTTTTCCCCTATAAAAACAACAGAATTTTCAGATTTTAATTGCCCATGTTTCACCAGGTCAAGGACACGCCCCGGTGTTCTGGATGTTCTGTTTGGGAAGCGAGCACACTAACTGCTTGCGGCGCCATTCTGTCCCATCTGAAAATGTAACACACTCCTGAATCCATTTTATCCTATTGATGATTCACCTACTCAGTTCTAAAGAGATGTTATTTTTTTTTCATAACACGCCACAGTAACATACTTTGTGCAAATACAGTAAAAACACGCTCACAGGGCAGTGTGATGTGCAGTTCATGAGCGTGTTTCCGAAGTGAAAGGTCCCAGGTTCAAGGCTGCCTGAGGCTCATTCTCCTTAAACAGTTGGATTTGTGTCAGAAAAACCACTTCATCAATTCTGCAGTAAACCTCCTGAGCAAGATGAGAACAGTACAACAGAATCTCATCGAATGGGAGAAGAATTAGTTTAAAAACAGGATTATAACATTAATTTAGCCAGAACATTTTAAAAAGTGTTGGATTTGCTGTTTTAAAATGTAAACTCTTCATATATACTCTAAAACGTGCAGGTTGTTCTGTAAAGGTATTTACATATTTTTACAGTATTTTTCCTACAATAGATTTTTTTATTTTATTATTATTTTTTACAGTGTTGCAGTCTAAACCGTCTGTACGATGATACGCACCGGTGTAAGACCTCCACAGCTTCCATTTAGCATATTTCCCACTTGCAGGCTGGAGCGTCACAGGATCGCACCGCAGGGGAACCGTCTGAAGTTTCTCTATACAGGAGCTTAATTTCACATGTGCGTTCATACTCTCACAGCGTTTGCTTATTGCACTGAGAAGGATTTGAAGCTCGGACCGTTTTATGGGAAGGCTTGTGTGCGTAGATGACTCACACCTCATCACATTCATCACACCACATGTGTGCACGTGTGTGCAGCGGGCACGCTCGGTTTATTGATCCTGGTGAGGAGCAGCGGGTGTTTGTGGGCGTTGTGATAATGCTACACTGGCAGTATTTGACTTTATGGAGATGAGCAGCGCTGCCTGCACCAGACAGAAAAACAAGCAGCAGACATGCAGTGGCTGTGGATGAAGAGTGGGCGATAGAGCATCATGCCAGAGAAACAGGCTGCTGCAGTCACGGTGCCGAAAACTGACCGTTAAATTAGCTCCAGCTGTTTGCTGTAAAAATGCAGGAGTGACTTCTCTCTTTCTTCAGGGCCGTACTCCAATATTTATGAAATTCATGAAAGACATGAGCACTGCATCTACATGGACATTTGCGTCGGTTCTCCAAACAAAAGGAACAAAAGCCATCGCAGGGCTGAAACAAACGGTGCACGCTCCACACACCAGAATATAAATGTACATGTAAATATACATCTGTGGATCGTGAAAACAGCACCCTGCTGTTGCCGAGTGTTTGGTGGGTCTGTATGTGTGAAAGATCCCAATTTTACCACCAAAAACATGTCACAGTCTGGAATTACACATTAAAGGAGCTATATCATGCTTTTTTCACCCCCCAAGAGTCAACTATGTGCATATTTATGATATTATCTTGCCTTTGGCACAATGGAGTGCTCATTTGTTGTGTAATATTAGTAGTTTTGGGGCTAAAGCCCTCCCTCTCCCAGTGTGGGTGCCGCCCACTTCATGACGTCGTGCCTGAGCCGGTACATGCGCTGCTTAGCGCCGCCCACGACAGTTTGTCAACAATTTACTAAAGATGGATGACCGTATTGTGGAGCCGTACGTTCTATCAAGTATCGAGGATAAGTGGCAATAGCATTAGAAAACTTTTTTTTTTACTTACAGCCACAGTCTGTCCACCTGGGTTTATTGTGGGTACAGCGCCCGTTTTAAGTGTTAATCTATTCGTAAATCCACTTAGGTACTGGCCAAGGTTTTCTAGGCAGTCATCAGTGAAGTGACGGTCGCACACCGATAGTTGACTGGTTTGTTTCAGGCTTACAGAGATGAATTTCAACCACTTCTGACGAGTTGAATCTTCTTTGGGGGGGCTAAATAAAGTCCTGTAGCTTTCACAACCAAAGGCACACTTTCACCTATGAGACATGACGTTAGCTAAACAATAGCTTGAGAAGATTTGTGAAAAGGCAGCTTCTACTGCACGTCGGAGCGTAAAGTGTTCGCGGACTTCACGCTGAGAAAGTGGGCGTGTTGTTGTGCCAGAGCGGCAGATCATAACTTCCTGTAGGGGTGTGTCCACGGCCATTGTGACGCAACAATGGCAATCGGCTCATTTTCTCTACCCCGGGCGGGTCTAAGACTAAGGCCGCTGGATCCAGCAGGATTGCTCAAACAAGCATAAATGAAACTAAAAACCACTTTGGGGGTGCTTTTTATGAGGAATTAGCCATGTAAGAAGGTAAAAAAAACTCAAAAAAGTTGACTTTGCATGATATAGCTCCTTTAAACATGCTGTGAGAGAGTTTACACTCACAACCGCCAAACCCAGGGTCCACCATGTAGGACACACACACACACACACACACACACACACACACACACACACACACACACACACACACACACACACACACACACACACACACACACACACACACACAGTGTAAACCGACATAGCCGCTGTCTCAACAACAAAAAGTTTTCACAATTAAATTCTTGTAAGACAATTTCAGCAGAAAAGGAGACCAGCCCATGGGGTGGCGGCCAGGTGAGCCGAGCCAAGCCCGTCTCAGTGACATGTTGGACCAGCATGTCCACCATGAGAGCCCTCAACTCACACAGTCCTCAAGGAGGCATATAAGCCAGTGGAACTGCTGTGCTGCCATAAGGTACAGATGGCCTCAATCATCTCGGTTGAGCTCTTGGCGAGCGCTGCTCCTTTGGCCTAAGTTGTATCAGTTCCACCACTAGCAAGGACTGCTCCACCCATCTTGGCTCCACCAACAGCGTGAGTCAGTGCTCTGGCTTTATGGGGTCATTGTGTCCCCTGGGCCCGTCTCTGGCCTCCAATCAGACTGGAGGGCCGCTGGCTCCATACCTGAGCTAATGGTTACCTCAACATTGGGACGTTGTGTAAAATGTAAATAAAAACAGAATACAATGATTTTCAAATCCTCTTCAACCAATATTCAATTGAATACACCACAAAGACAAGATATTTAATGTTCATGACTTTATTGTTTTGTGCAAATATTTGCTCATTTTGAAATGGATGCCTGCAACAGATTTCAAAAAAGCTGGGACAGTGGTATGTTTACCACTGTGTTACATCACCTTTCCTTCTAACAACACTCAATAAGCGTTTGGGAACTGAGGACACTAATTGTTGAAGCATTGTAGGTGGAATTCTTTCCCATTCTTGCTTGATGTACGACTTCAGTTGTTCAACAGTCCGGGGTCTCTGTTGTCGTATTTTGTGCTTCATAATGCGCCACACATTTTCAGTGGGTGACAGGTCTAGACTGCAGGCAGGCCAGTCTAGTATCCGCACTCTTTTACTACGAAGCCATGCTGTTGTAACACGTGCAGAATGTGGCTTGGCATTGTCTTTCTGAAATAAGCAGGAACGTCCCTGAAAAAGACGTTGCTTGGATGGCAGCATGTGTTGCTCCAAAACCTGGATGTACCTTTCAGCATTGATGGTGCCATCACAGATGTGTAAGTTGTCCGTGCCATGGGCACTAACACACCCCCATACCATCACAGATGCTGGCTTTTGAACTTTGTGCTGGTAACAATCTGGATGGTCTTTTTCCTATTTTGTCCAGAGGACACGATGTCCATGATTTCCAAAAACAATTTGAAATGTGGACTCATCAGACCACAGCACACTTTTCCACTTTGCGTCTGTACATTTCAAATGAGCTCGGGCCCAGAGAAGGCGGCAGCGTTTCTGCATGGTGTTCATGTATGACTTTCACTTTGCATGGTAGAGTTTTAACTTGCACTTGTAGATGTAGCGACGAACTGTGTTAACTGGTTTTCTGAAGTGTTCCTGAGCCCACGTGGTACAATCCTTTACACAATGATGTCGGGTTTTAATGCAGTGCCACCTGAGGGATCGAAGGTCACGGGCATTCAGTGTTGGTTTTTGGCATTGCCACTTAGATGTAGAAAGTTATCCAGATTCTCTGAATCTTTTGATTATATTATGAACTGTAGATGATGGAATCCCTAAATTCCTTGCAATTGAATGTTGAGAAACATTGTTCTTAAACTGTTGGCCTATTATTTCACACAGTTGTTCACAAAGTGGTGATCCTCACCCCATCTTTGCTTGTGAACGGCTGAAACTTTTGGGGATGTTCCTTTTATACCCAATCATGACACTCAAAATTAGTGTCCTCAGTTCCCAAATGCTTATTGAGTGTTGTTAGAAGGAAAGGTGATGTAACACAGTGCTAAACATACCACTGTCCCAGCTTTGTTGAAATGTGTTGCAGGCATCCATTTCAATATGAGCAAATATTTTCAGTTTGAACATTAAATATCTTTTCTTTGTGGTGTATTCAATTGAATATAGGTTGAAGAAAATTTGGAAATCATTGTATTCTGTTTTATTTACATTGCACACAACGCCCCAACTGCATTGGAATTGGGGTTGTACAAAAAAAAAAAAAAAAAATCATGACTTTATTAGTAGTAATTAGAGCCCGAATGATAAATCGCTTGGCCAATACTGTCAGTTGATATGAGCGTTTCACAGACACATCTATATCAGTGTTATTTTGCTGATATGAAAATTTATATTTTAGTGAATAAACAATGCAGAAAAACACTTTGTCTGTTGTAAATAGTGTCATTCCATTTTGTTTGTCCAGCAGAGGGTATTCCAATGACATTCTTTACAATGCT
This sequence comes from Thalassophryne amazonica, assembly GCF_902500255.1. NCBI lineage: Eukaryota > Metazoa > Chordata > Actinopteri > Batrachoidiformes > Batrachoididae > Thalassophryne > Thalassophryne amazonica. The sequence goes on along the minus strand of NC_047110.1, from coordinate 112,417,136 downwards.
GTCAAGTATGAATGTGACCCCATCACCCCTTGGTCACATTAACTAAAAGAGACAGAGGCAAAGTGACCAGCTGCCATTCATTTTCAGTCAAAGTGAGTGTTTTACAGCAACAATAGACAAGTGCCCAGTATGCTGCCAGGGAGGCGGGGCCAAAATAAATGCAAAGTTTATTTTATGAAAATGCACAGTGATCCAGCATAGTGACTGCCAAGTTGAGTGAAGGCAGTGTGATGTGCATTGGAAGGTTGTTGGTTGGTTGGTATTTATTTATACTTATTTATAATAATGTTCATATTTAAACTGTAAAATATCAAATCTCAATTTTTTTTGTCAAAAGAGTTTGATAAGAATTTGTTTGGAATCATTGCCATTTTTTCATGTATATATCCACAAATATATTGGGATTGTGAATTTTTTAATATTGATATCAGCCCACCAATAAAATCAGGTTCTACTGCTGCTACGACGACTACTACTACTACTACTTATAATAATAATAATAAATATTTAGATAAGGCTTTCCCATGGAATCAAACACTAACATAATAAACTCCAATAACAGAAGACTAAATCCAGATCATAAAAAGTAAACTACAACAGTGCAGAAAAACCCTAAATTTATTGAGCTGATAATACAGTGAAATGCAACTTATACTCCATAAAATACAGTAAATTTTATGGCCTTATTTCTATAAACCTGACAGCACGTGTCGTCCGTCCGCTCTCGTCTCGCTGCCCGTTGTTGGAGGATTGTCATTGTGGAGTCTGTGCAGCATCCAAAAATTCACAAATAATCAAATCATACATCAAAAAGCTCCGCCTTTGTCACAACAGTCAGAGCCAGTCTGCCACAACACGCCCTGAAACTGATTTACCGTGAACTATGTCCTAACGGGTGTAGCAACACATCGTTAAACGTTACGTTGCTGTTAATTGTAGTTTAATGTGAGCCGATCCTCAGAGGATCGTTCTCAGTACCTCAGAGTAAAAACGGACAGCGAGCAGGTGGTTCCCATAAAAAAACATATTTTTAAAATATTTTAGTCACTAATAGCAGCCTGTAGATTCAGTGTGTGTGTGCGTGTGTCTGTGTGTGTGCGCGCGTGGCCGTTAACTGCACGCGGGCTCTTTGTCAGCTTGCTAAAACATTCACCATGCAGCCACTTTTCCAGACATTATGCTGCTGTAGTTACACCACATTCATCCATGTGACGGGCGCGCCGCCAGTGCCGCATCGATTCACCGGAGAACACTGAGTGCTTCTGGAGGAACTCGCTACAACACAGGCCGCCTGTTTCTGGCTGGAAATAATGCACATTAGCAAAGCTTCCACACTATTTATGTGCTTAGTTTATGGGAAGCGTAAAAACAAAGTGTGACAAATTACTGCCGCGGTTGTAACAGGCGCACGTGTCCAAAACGTGAAGAGATTTCATGCAGGATGTTGGCGAAACTGTGTGATTGCACACTGCATGAAGGAGGAGTTGAGTCGGATTCACTTCTCGTGCTTTGACTGTTTTCATGTCATCAGGCTCAAACCGTCGTCATGTCACTTCGTTAGGCCTGTAAAAATATTTGGCCTATACTGCAAAAGCGAGATGTCTGATGGTTAATATAATGACTGCTGGAGGATGAAAGGATGAGATGTCCCCAGTGTCCTGCCAGCTCAGCAAACTGAGGGCAGCTCATCACAGGCCACACCCACCGACACGTCCACTCAGCCTTCATGGACTCCATCACTTCCTGTTGGTGAATTGGTGGTAAGCGTCGCAGCTCTTGTGATTTTTCACGGTGGCGTTTCATGCACGTTACTTCGACTTTAATTCCTTGTAGTTGCGGCAATCCCTAGATGGCGAGGAAGGTCATCTCCTGGTTGATTCCTGAACAGGATGGTGGAATTCTACATCCAGGATCAATCCAGAGATGCCTGTCTGTGGGTTTGTTTAATGTGGGAATGCCGTCGCATACGCGGTTCATGACAGATCCTCAGTCTGGCCTGATGGCTGGAAAATCCCAGATGACTGGGCTCTGACGACCTGCTGCAGCCTTCATCCCCCTTCACAACCACTGGGTTACAAGCCATCACCTCGTCTGCCTGATCTGCTCTTGAGGACATCTTGTTTCACTGGAGCCCCGCTAGCTGTCTTGTGTTCAGGGTTCCTGGTGGGCCTTCATGGCTACCATAGTGGCCACGAGGTCCCAGTTTTGACAGGCCATAGTTCTTCCACTCACACTTTTCACTGTTACTGCTTCCGGGAAGGACACTTATGAGCGTGCACCAAGATACGAGGTCTGTCAATAAAGTAACGGTCCTTTTTATTTTTTCAAAAACTATATGGATTTCATTCATATGTTTTTACGTCACACATGCTTGAACCCTCGTGCGCATGCGTGAGTTTTTCCACGCCTGTCGGTGACGTCATTCGCCTGTGAGCACGCCTTGGGAAGGAGTGGTCCCGCCCCCTCGTCGGATTTTCATTGTCTGGAAATGGCGGAATGATTTGGACTTTTTTTCCAACAGAATTTTTTCAGAAGCTGTTAGAGACTGGCACCTGGAAACCATTCGAAAAATCTATCTGGCTTTCGGTGAAAATTTTACGGGCTTCACAGAGAATAAGGTCTGTTACTACAGCTTTAAGGACGGCTTTAAGGACGCTCGGCGTGCCACACTCCGAGCTGCGATGACGTGGCACAAGCCACCGGACCATTTCTAAATGGATGGCTCTGTGGATACGAGACCGTCTTGTGCTCTTTCTCTGGTTATCACAAGAGCTGGACATCAGCCATTTTCCGGCAGATTTCACTTTTAACAAGAGATTTTGTCATGGAAAGCCGCGCAGAGGCTTCGCGCGTCACAACCGATTCGCTTTGGAGGCGAGACAAAGGAACACCTCTGTTTTGGCGTGTCAGAGGACAAGTTTGAACATGTCCAGCTCTCCACAATTTCACTGATACTTACTGGACTGGTAAGCATTGAAAGCCGAGATAGACATGTCCAAACTTGTCCTCTGACACGCCGAAACGGAGGTGTTCTGTTGTGAAGCCGACTGGTGCACAAAGGAGGAATCGCATGCCACTCATGAAAAACCGTAGCCACCTCAAACGCCTTACACAGCTGTCACCACAACCATTCGCGTACACCAGTGGCTGAAAGACAGCGATTGCCCTGCAAGTGCCCATTTGACACCCCCTCCAACATGTGTTGGCCCAATTCCAGGTGCCACACACAAACATCCAATACTGCTCGCTGGGCACTTAGAAAAGGCGGGGCTATTCCCGTTCCTGGCACGATAGCGGATTGCAGATGACCACATTCGAGCTGTCTGTGAAAATTGTCTAAGTGCTACAGAGTGTGCCGTTACCAAGCAACACACATGGTTGTGACTGTGCCTAACTCCCCCCCAACACATGTGGCCTGCGTGGCCTATAAGCAATGCACAAAACCGTCGCAGCTGTATCGTGCATGACTGTCCGACTGTCCTCCCAACAGCAGGTGGAATGTTTCGTGGTTCCCCATTTCGTTTTTTATTCGCAGAGTTTCGACCAGTTTCTGCTTCTTTTGCTCAACTTCGTTTTATGTGTGAAGGGGCCCTTAAAAAATACAAACATGGTAAATCTGTGTCAAGTAGGAGAATCGTGCACCTGCTTTGTGGAATGATCTCCCTGCATCAGATTCTGTGGAGACTTTCAAGTCCAGACTTAAAGCCCCAGTCACACGGCACTAACCAAGGACACTGAAGCCAAAACAAAAAAAGAAATCTGGACTTTCTGAAACATTGTTAATCGTTGTCCAGCTTTGTTTCTGTTGAAACTGTTGAAAAATGTGAATGAATCCTGACAACAACCTCAATTCGTCCGTATTCCATTTTGCTTTCTGTCTTGTTCAGTTACTCATCCTTTGCGTGGTTCCCGTACCATCAGTGTTCCCTGTGATTGTCATCCAACTGCGTCCAACCTCCCAAGTCCAACATCTTGCACCAACGTTGACCATATCTGAACGGATCAATAATTAAAGATCCGACGAGCTGAATGTGACTCGTCCATGTGTGGGACGAAAAGCAATGTTTTCATACAGAAACAATAGCGGCAAGAACATTGTATCAACTACTTTAACTATTTACGCATGTTGCAGCCATCTCTGACTGCAATGTGCATGTGCATGCACACGTTGTAGTGAAGACAAACCTTGCTGTCAAGACAACGCAGCTGCGGGTGTCTGTGGAGAGCACAGACTTGCTGCAGAAATGATCACAGCGTCAAGGTCGCCGTTCGTTTTGTTTTTCTCTTGTTAGTTTCGGTTTTGTTTCGGTCTTTTATGCGCTCCGCATGCGCAGACTTTTCGGTGATGGGAGAAGTGCCGGCTCATTCTTCCACTTTTTCTTGACGATTTGTGACTTTTTTTCCTTCGTTCAGCTCACGCCATGTGCCGTGTGACCGGGCCATAAGACGCAATTATTTTCCCTTTTGTATGGCTAGCATACTGGCATAGTATGTTACTATGCTGTTTACCCTTTTAAATTCATTTTATCAGTAAACGGAGCGTGCTGCGGCCTCAACTTCATCTAAAGTCTGGGTCTTTTATTGAAGCTTAGGGCTAGTGGCCGGCGAGCACCTTAGTATTTCTTCTGTTTTTCTTCTTGCTTAATGCTGACAAATTATACTGTATTTGTCTTTCTCCTGCCTGATTGTTTTTTTCTCTCTGTCTGAGGTGCGGCTTACTTGTGTGAAGCACCTTGAGGCAACTTTGTTTGTGATTTGGCACTATATAAATTAAATAAATAAAAAATAAATAAAAAGACACTCAGACAAGTCTGACGACTTCATAGGTTTCAGAATTAATTACAAGAATTTATGATGTGTTCAATGTTTTTGAAGAAGTTTTCATTTTGTGAAACAGTGAAATTGGCAAAAGTTTAATTTGTAACAATTAACAAAATGCAGACGTGGTGGTTTGTTCAGTCCCAGGTGTGAGACAGACACACACCTGTTCTCAGATGCTCATGAGCCCGATCAACAGAAGCGCTGACGCTCGTTCACACGGCCCTCAGAGGGATGAGCTCCGTTGTGGTCACAGCGGCGTTTTTCCTCGCCGTAAGATGATGAGTGTGTGTAGCAGCAAACAGAAAACTGTGTTTGCATGCAGATCAAGTTTGTCTGTAAACACAGAAACACAAGAACAGCAGCCGCTGCCGCCACACTCGCCAAATCGATTCCCACATTATGATGAGAGCAGCACATTAGAATGAAAATCCAGGTCTCGTCTCCTGGCGTCTTCGGGTTTCTATATCATCCTGTCATGTGCCGCAGCCGCGCGTCAGCGGTAATAATGCAACAAGATAAGACACAACTAGTGACAGGCAAAAGTCATAAAATCTGTCTCAGTTACAAAGTGCGGCTCGTCTTTCTTCTCCTCAGTTCCTCCATCCATCGTGAGACTGAAGGAGCCCGAACGCCGCCACGACACCTGCATCGAGTTCACCGTCCGAGGGTGGCCTCACCCGACCTTACGCTGGTTCTACAAAGATAAGGTATGCCTGCTTCATCTGTCAGCCTCACTGACACTGGCCACACACACACACACACACACACACACACACATGCACATATACATGACAAAGACAAACAAGAGTAATTTGTGTGATATTACAGAGAGAAATTAAACTGTGCCATCACAAAAAGTTGATTCTGTTAACAACAATCAGAGCGCCCGCTTCCTGTTTTAATATGTCATTGTGCAAAATGCAAAAGCACGTTAACCCTTAGTGTTCTAATGATGCTCTCCTGTGTCCTGGTCAATTTTTAATCATATTTGTAATAGTAGCTCATAGCTTTATGTTGTCTTCTATGTAATAAAGCTGAAATTCTTCTGAACATTTTGATATGGAACACAGTATTATACTGAAAGAAAATACCTTTAGAAGGGGGGATTTTTTAAGGGATGCTGAAATCGAGAAAATGTCCTGAGGGCTCTGAGGGTTACAGGGCTGTTCCACAGGAGACCGTTCTACTACAAATGGATGTATTCCCTCCTCTACCCTTGTGCCCTTGACCAGATGTGATAGGACTGTTCAACGTTGAACAAAAACCACATCAAATCACAATCAAACATATTTCAAGTCGTAGTCAGTACAAATATCCCGGTTAAAGAAGTTCAAATGTGACTGAAGCCTTTAAGACCATGTATACCCGGACATTACCACATACTATCAACCATTTCAAGAATTTTAAATCTGTTACTGATGATGGCCGTAACTACTGCGTATACCAAGTTTATTCAAGATTGTCAAAGATGGATCAAAATGTTACTGCGATGTTTCAAAACATACCCATATTTGCAATTCAGGATAAAATGGGAAGGAATGCCGCTCTGTGGAATAGATCCCTTGTTTGTACTCGGGGTCACCACAGCAAACCCGAGATAGATCTGCATCTTGATTTGGCACTAGTTTTACACCGGATAGCCTTCCTGACGCAACTCCATCTTACATGGAGAAATGTGGCAGTGGTGGGGTTTGAACCAGGAACCTTCTGCACTGAAACCAAGTGCACTACCCACTTGGCCACCACCCTGTCCTGTGGAATACACCCAATAATGCCTCATAATTGCCATTTTAATGGGGGGGTGAATACCTCCAGTGTTTAATCAATCAATGTAATATTTGGCAATTTCTCTGTTGATGAACCAATTTAATATTTGTAATGTCTTCTTCTGTTTTGGTGTAATCTTTTAGTGAAATTCTAAAATGTAAGACTTTATAAAACATCTAAACACTCCCTTTCATGATCCATTTTGGAGGATTTCGAAGTCAATTCGGAGATTTTTGCTTCCATTCCAAACCTCTCGGCTGTTTTCAGGAAATCTCCCACACCGAGTATGTGCGCCCGGAAATGGATTTTTTCCAGGACTACATAGAAGGCTGCCTAACCTTTAAAAATCCAACGCACCATGATAACGGCAACTACACTTTGGAGGCCAGCAACTACCTGGGTGTGGCCAACAGCACCGTGTACGGGCACTTCCTGGACAAGCCCTTTGACTTTGGTAAGTTTGGTTGTTGAATTTATATAAAGGTAAAACATGTATATTTTGTATAAGTCTATGAAAATGAAACATCTGTTGTGATACATTTCATCATTTAGTTATCTGCCCCCTTGTGGTCACTGGGTGGAAAGGGCGTTGTTTGTAAGTGATGTGGTTAATTCTAAACCTGTGAGCGGTTTATCGTCTCTGCGACTAAATGCTTCTCTGACCTTCAGATTGTGATTTAATTTTGGTTTCCACAGCAGTACCAAGCTCAGGCTTTAATTTGCTCATGTTTCTACAGCTGTGAGCAATGTTGTTACCATGGTGACTGATTAATGATGCATTAATGATAGTAATTAATGATGCAGATGTATTCAGGAAATTATACAATCAGTGTGAAAAACTGTTTAGAAATGGAGGTTGTAGGTCCATGTTTAGTTGTACTTATTATTATTATTATTATTATTATTATTATTATTATTATTATTTTGGAGTTCCTGACTTTTCAAGAAATCAAATTAAAGATACATTTTAAACTATGTAAACAACAGCTGCAGGTGACGGGGAATGATATGAGTCTTCCCACTGTCCCAAGCAGTGTTGCCGGTCAGCTCAAGGATCCCAGCGGCCAGACACTCGAGCACAGCCTCCAGGCAAATGTGGGCTCCGGCACCCACACGTCCCCCACAGCCGCCGCCCCCCAGCAGACGGTGGACACGGCCGACTGGAAACTGCAATCCAGCATGGGAGAAGCGAGTCTTCACCTTGGCTCTGGCTTTACCACCTGTTTTGCCTCTTCCAAACATGATTTCGTTCTAGTCTTTCGCTGTCAAAGCACAGAGAGAAAAAAACAAAACAAAATGAGGAATCAGTCAGAGAGTTGACTGATGACATGAGTCTTCTCTTGCCAGGAGCTCCACTTTATGCTCCATTCACAGCCTTATAGGGAGAAATGATCAATAAGTTATGATAAATCTGACTTCAGAAATCTAATCTATGTATCTGATTTGACCTAAGCACAAGTTTTCACCTCTTAAATGTAAATAACGGCAGAGAAATCAGCCAGAGAATCAACAGTGATTACAAGCGCAGAGCGTGAATTTTCCACTGACTGCTGCAGCGCTTCAACCTTTAAAGATGGGCGGCTCAGCGCTCCATGAAATAAAATACCTGTCTATTACGGGATGTTTATGGGTCCGCTCATGTTAGCTTTCTGCTGAGCTAACATTAGCTTTATACGAGGATTGGACAAGTTATGTGAAAATCCAGTAATATGATGTGTCTTAACCAGTGGTGGGCACAGATAACCAAAAAATTAACTTTGATAACAGATAGTCAGATATCTTTGATAAAGATAAAACAATAAACCACCCACAAATGTATCAGAAGTTACAGATAACCAATAAAGTCCAGTATTGTCTCTGGTACACTTACAACTACTAAGAAGCTGATTTTGAGTTTTAACACCACGATCGCTTCTGGTAGCATCAAAAGCAACAACAGATCCAAACAATGAGTCACCACTTCTGTCTTTGAACATCTTGCCCCCTGCTGGAAGCTCCTGTTTACTACATGGCTTCCAGCACAGAAGCAAGTTGAGAGGAGCCATGAAGCTCAACTCTCTACTCAATCACAAGCGCTGCTGTCAGGTGGAGGTCTTGGAAAATTAAGCAATGCTGAGTTATGGTTTGGTGTATACGAGGTATCTTATAAAACTAACCGGCAGTTTTATAAAAAAAAAAAAACTATATGGATTTGATTGACATGCGATTACACCAATCATGCTTGAACCCTCGTGCGCATGCGTGAGTTTTTTCACGCGTGTCGGTGACGTAATTTCCCTGTGGGCAGGCCTTGAGTGAGATGTGGTCCCGCCCTCTCGGCTGAATTCCTTTGTTTCACACGCTGCTCCAGACGGCGCACGTTGCTTTATCAAAATTTTTTCTGGATCTGTGAGAAATATCCGAGTGGACACTATTCGAGAAATTAAGCTGGTTTTCGGTGAAAAGTTTAATGGCTGATGAGAGATTATGGGGTGTTTCTGTCGGTGTAAGGACTTCCCACGGACCGGGACGTCCTGCAGCGCTTCCAGGCGCCGTCGTCGGCCTGTTTCGACCTGAAAACATCCTAATTTAAGGCTTAATTCACCCAGGACGTCGTGAGAGAACAGAGAAGATTCAGAAGAGGCCGGCATGAGGACTTTATGCGGACATTCCACTGTTTAAGGACATTTTTTAATGAAAGCCGTGCGGGCAAATTCGCCGAGTCGTTTCCGTGACGACTCGGTGAATCTGTGTGCGCCGCGACAGGAAAAACACCTCCGTGTTGAAAACCATTTGTAAAATTGAGGCGGCTTTTGATGGCTTTCAACAAGTGAGTAACTGAGAAATTGTTTAACAGCTTGGGCATGTTCCAACTTGCCCGTTAAGGTTTCCAACGGAGGTGTTTTTCCTGTCACGACCCCCCGCAGTCGGGTCCGGCCCGACTTGCGACTCTGCCCGCACGTTCTTTCATTACAAAATGTCCGTTAACAATGGAATGTCCGAATAAACTCCTCATGCCGACTTCTTCTGAAAGTTCTCTGTTCTCTGACGACTTACTGGGTCAACAGAGCCTGAAATGTGGAAGTTTTCAACTTGAAACCTCGAAGCGCAGATCGCCGTCAGGCAGCGTGGGCCGTCCTTAAAGCGACAGTTACAGACCAAAATCTCTCATCAGCCGTTAAATTTTTTACCGAAAACCAGCTGAATTTATCGAATGGTGTCCACTCAGTTGTGCCTTACAGTTTTGAAAAAATTTTGATCAAACAAAGCAGCAGTCTGAGCCATTCCTAAACAATGAAATAAATCGACGAGAGGGTGGGCGACTCCTCACTCAAAGACTGCCCACAGGCGATTGACGTAACCGACAGGCGTGAAAAAACTCTCGCATGCCCATGAGGGTTCAAGCATGTCTGATGTAATCACACGTGATTCAAATCCATATGGTTTTTGAAAAAAATAACAAGGTCGGATACTTTTCTAATAGACCTCGTAAATAAAATGAATACTGATAGAATAACTCCATTAATGTCAATTCTGTCATTTATACAAAGTTAAAATATAACATATCTTTTAATGTTGAATAATGCACTAATTCTGAGGTTTTGTAACAAACACAGACAGATCGCAAAGGATTCTGGGTAAAATGTGCCTCTGCTAACACTGATTTGGTTGAGTCATTCATTATGTAAACCAACACATTAATGTGAGGTGTGTCGTGTGTTGGTGTTTACAGATAAATGTGCTTTTATAAAATATTCCATTTTTTTATTTGTAAAAACAGGCATTTAAAAAAAAGCCAAGTTGATATTAGATAACTGTCTGATATAACCGGTGTCAAAATAAATAGAACAATGCCATGATCTACTGGTGCCAGACGTTCAGTACTTAAGCTGGGTTTACACTGTGTGAATTTTGGCCCTTTTTCAGCTGAGGTTCAGGTTAATCACGCGTCCTGCATCGTTTAGTATGCATGGAGTAACGAGCTGCGTTTAACATCTCACGACCACCTCCTGATCAGCGATCGTATGGTTAGATGAAAATCAAACCTGTTTGATATTCTGGTCGGCCGTCGTGAGGGTATCCCACTGCTGAAGAGCTACAAGCATCCTCTTGCACTGTGCATGTGCAAACACCGCAGACCTGTCTTGTAATGTTTTTGTTTTTTTTTACTTTGATGTCTCAAAGTAATACAGTAATAAAGTAATACAGTGATTGAAAATATCAGCCCAGCTTCAGTGTGAATACTGCAATGAACACTACTGGCCAGTAGATGGCAGTAGAGACCGTAAAAACTTGCCAAAACAAAATTCCAGATAATCCGTATCTGCTACATTTAAGATGCGTGGAATTTAATAAACGCAAACACAATAACAACGTCTAGAAACCCAGAGAATAAAGTCACAAGAGTTTTAGGCGCTACAGTTTCGTAGAACCTGATCAGAGTGTCTGAAATGCAAAGTTAGCTTCACACATTGAGAGGACTTCATGTACTGACAAAGACAAAGTAAAATCAACTAAAGGCATTGACAAAGACAAGCTAAAGTTAGCTTCAGACAATGAGAGGACAAGATTAAGTTAGCCTCATGCACTGAAAAAGACAAGCTAAAGTTAGCCTCATGCACTGAAAAAGACTAGCTAAAGTTAGCTTCACACATTGAGAGGACAAGCTAAAGTTAGCTTCACGTACTGACAAAGACAAAGTAAAATCAACTGAAGGCACTGACAAAGACAAGCTAAAGTTAGCTTCAGACATTTAGAGGACAAGATAGAGTTAGCTTCACACACTGGGACAACAAGATAAAGTTAGCTTCATGCACTGAAAAAGACAAGCTAAAGTTAGCTTCACACACTGAGAGGACAAGATAAAGTTAGCCTCATGCACTGAAAAAAGACAAGCTAAAGTTAGTTTCAGACACTGAGAGGACAAGATAAAGTTAGCTTCAGACATTGACAAAGACAAGCTAATGTTAGCTTCATGTACTAACAAAAACAAGCTTCAGTTAGCTTCACACACTGACAAAGAAAAGCTAAAGTTAGCTTAACACATTGAGAGGACAAGATACAGTTAGCTTCATGCACTGACAAAGACAAGCCCTGCACTGGTTTTTACCTCATTGGAAACAGAAATAAAATGCTTATCAATGTACATTAGCTTTGTACATTGATAGGCTTTTTTTTTAAGTAGCTAAAAGTGGTTCCGGTTGGCTGTTTAATGATGACATCACTCCTGCTTCCCCTCTCATTGGAGAAGGGGGCGTGGCAAACAGCAGCTCCTTTCCATTTAAAGTGACAGACACTTAATGGGGACATTTGTTGGAGACATGGACACGTTTCTCTGGACTCTTTCTAACCTGACACCACGCTGTCTGTCATTTCCTCTTTATGACGCCGTAGTCTTATTTTTCCTGTGATACTTTCAGGAGTAAACGTCAGATAAGTGTACTTGGTTTATACTTCGGTCAACTTTAATCTACCTGGTCATCGTTAACCTGCATGGTTATCCTGATGGTTAGTACTGTGTGCTTAAATGTCTTCTTACCGTGTGTGTTTTTTCTTTTTCATTTGTCTCTTCTTGCACGCGGTCAGATGTGGATTATGATTACGGTAAGTGTGTTTGGTGGTTTTTCTGTTTCTCAGGTCGTCTCAGTGCGTCTGCTGATGTCCACACTCACTCCTATCTTTGGAAACGTCTTCCTGGAGCACTTCTGTTTTTTTTTATTTTTTATTTTTCCACTCTCATTGTTTGACTCTGCAGATTTAAACTCTTTTCCTTTGAGATTTTCAGCTCTGTGACTGTTGTACTGTTTGTGTGCCTCATATTTTGTCCTAACAGCCTTTGTGCAGAACTACAAAAAGCTTTTGTAAAGATTTAGGCTGAAGACTAATGGCTCCGTGTTTGCTGAGCCAAGTCTGTGTTAAAACGCCTCCGTGTCTTTGAGAGAACATCACTGGTCATGAATGATGACCTGGTGCTGAAAAAATACACGACAGGCCCCAAATAACTTAGACATGCGCCACGAACACGGTTCGGTGAACATTTAAGGACTCATCACGTAGAAATGAGTGCAGATTTTAGGGTCCATTCACACTATGATCTGAAGTGGCTGACTCAAAAATTTCAGTGGTTTAAATTTCCTCTCATCGAAGCAGGTCGAGGTAGGTCAGCAGAGGGTGATGTTGTGCTGGCTGAGCTGGATGTTTGGCGACTGTCCACTGACTTATTTTCGCCATTGGAGGGCCGGCACATTGGTAGCGTAGCTTCATGGAGTGGATCGTGAACTCAGTAACTCATTCTTTTAAAATATTTTAAGAAAGTTATAAATAATTAGCAGTGTGGTCATTTTGAGTGACTGTCTTTTCTGATCATTTTATTACAAATACCTCTAATAAGTCATAGTCCATAGTCACCGAGGTGGTTAGAAAGCTCCTCGGTGGCAAGGCTCCTGGGGTGGATGAAGTCCGTCCTGAGTACCTTAAGTCTCTGGATGTTGTGGGACTGTCTTGGCTGACACGACTCTGCAACATCGCATGGCGATCAGGGACAGTGCCTCTGGATTGGCAGACCGGGGTGGTGGTCCCTCTGTTTAAGAAGGGGGACCGGAGGGTGTGTTCCAACTATAGGGGGATCACACTCCTCAGCCTCCCCAGTAAGGTCTATTCCAGAGTACTGGAGAGGAGAATTCGACCGATGGTCGAACCTCGGATTCAGGAGGAGCAGTGTGGTTTTTGTCCTGGTCGTGGCACACTGGACCAGCTCTACACGCTCCATCGGGTGCTCGAGGGTTCATGGGAGTTTGCCCAACCGGTCCACATGTGTTTTGTGGATCTGGAGAAGGCGTTTGACCGTGTCCCTCAGGGCACCCTGTGGGGGGTGCTCCGGGAGTACAGGGTCCGGGGTCCTTTGCTAAGGGCTCTCCGGTCCCTGTACGACCACAGCAGGAGCTTGGTTCGTATTGCCGGTAGTAAGTCAAACCTGTTTCCAGTGCACGTTGGCCTCCGCCAGGGCTGCCCTTTGTCACCGGTTCTGTTCATTATTTTTATGGACAGAATTTCTAGGCACAGCCAGGGTGTAGAGGGTGTCTGGTTTGGGAAGCACAGAATCTCGTCTCTGCTGTTTGCAGACGATGTGGTTCTGTTGGCTTCGTCAAATCAGGACCTTCAGCGTGCACTGGGGCGGTTTGCAGCCGAGTGTGAAGCGTCCGGGATGAGAATCAGCACCTCCAAATCCGAGGCCATGGTTCTCGACCGGAAAAAGGTGCTTTGCCCTCTTCAAGTCGGTGGAGTGTCCTTGCCTCAAGTGGAGGAGTTTAAGTATCTCGGGGTCTTGTTCACGAGTGAGGGACAGATGGAGTGTGAGATCGATAGACGGATTGGTGCAGCATCTACAGTGATGCGGTCGCTGTATCGGACCGTCGTGGTGAAGAGAGAGCTGAGTAGGGGGGCAAAGCTCTCTACGTTCCGATCCTCACCTATGGTCATGAGATTTGGCTCATGACCGAAAGAACGAGATCGCGAGTACAAGCGGCCGAGATGAGTTTCCTCCGCAGGGTGGCTGGGCGCTCCCTTAGAGATAGGGTGAGGAGCTCGGTCACTCGGGAGGAGCTCGGAGTCGAGCCGCTGCTCCTCCACATCGAAAGGAGTCAGTTGAGGTGGCTTGGGCATCTTTTCCGGATGCCCCCTGGACGCCTCGCTGGAGAGGTGTTCCGGGCACGTCCCATTGGGGGGAGACCCCGGGGAAGATCCAGGACACGCTGGAGGGACTACACCTCTCGGCTGGCTTGGGAACGCCTTGGGGTTCCCCTGGAGTAGCTGGGGGAGGTGTGTGTGGATCGGGAGGTCTGGGCGGCTTTGCTTGAGCTGCTGCCCCTGCGACCCGACTCTGGATAAAGTGGAAGAAAATGGATGGATGGATGGATACCTCTAATAATATGGCATGTTGTGCAATTTATTGTATTAACAGCTCAAAGAAGTGAAAGTGTTGTGTTATTTATTTTGTATGTTAGCAATGTTAGCATTGCTAACAGGTATAAGTAGCTTGGTAGCGCTATCTCCACCGTTACCTGCTGTTACTGAGGTAATAGGTTAGCCACCACCTAAGAAAACAACCGCCCAGTCTACAGCAAAAAAACCTTTAATAAAACACCTGAACCAAGATTAGCCTGTTAGCTTTAGCTTGTTTGGTACCGCTGAGATGGGGAGCATTCAGGCTTCATTTGTCTGTCCAGGTCACCCAAGGTCTTGCTCATACTTTACCTCTTTACCCAGTTAAAGAGGCGAGCAAGATGGCGACACCCAGATTCGCCAGTTTTAGGCTTCGTAACCACTCCTCAGTAAACCTGTGGGTGGAGTCATGGAGGGAGTGGCCACTACGTATCCCAGCTGTGGCTCTTCCAGAATAAGTGACGGTATTGGGAACGGCGTAGATGTTAGTCGTAGATGTTGAGCTGTGCCGAGGGCCGCCTGCGGCCGGCTCTGTGACTGTGTTCGTACCCCGGGCCGCCACTTTGACAACTCTGCCTGAAAGTCTTAATGTCAAACCATTTTCTCATTCCTTTTCTTTTTTCTCACACTTTCTATGCTGCAGATGGAAACAGAGGTAAAATTTAATCTCTTACCAAACAAATATCAGCGTAAGCTGAGTTAGACACATCACCAAATCTAGAACATCAACCCGCCATTAAAAGGTGTGCGGAGGGAGTTTAAAGATCCTCAAATAGAAACCGGAGTCAGCACTTTGCTTTTGGGAGAAGAAGAATATGCAAAAAAACAAACAAGAAACCTAAACCTGATTGTGACCTGTGTTGGTTTCTGGCCTCTGGGGTCAGTTGGCAGCTGGTTACCCGTCAGTAAACGTGTAGTTTATTACTTTGGTATCTTCAGATGATCTTGACACACTTTCTGTGCATCGGCACCATCTGGACCAATCAGCTGTCATAGTTTGAATGTTCTTCACGTGTTTTCTTCTCTCTGCCTAAAAGACTTCTTCTTTCTTAAAGGAACTCCAACTCCAGGGACTCACAGGCCGGACGAAGACACGTTCGGGGTGAGTGAATAAAATTTAAAGTCAACTTTATTTATGATTAGACCAGGCCCTGAGCAGGTGGACCAGGAACACATAATCCAGAACCACAGTCCTCGTGGGTTATGTGTGTCAGTGTGCAGAATTACACAAGGTCGCCCGTTAGCGTTAAAGGTCATGTTTGGTCGAAATATGAGAATTACTAACATGCTCAACATGCAAATTGACCACACTGTGGACCACGCCTACACAGTGTGTGGACCACGCCCACACAGCCTTTGGGTCGTATCGGGAAGGAGGCGGGGCCAGGAGCAGCTCCTTCCCTTTTAAAGCAGCAGGCACAGAAACAAGTCAGTTATAAGTGACCTGAAAATTTGCCTTTGAAGCTTTTCTGACTATGATTTCTGCTAATGTGCAACGAAATAAAAAAAAAGCATCATAGCAAAAATACAGCAAATAGTAAATAAGTCAGTGTGGTGCAAAATGCAAGAAAGGTTCTTTTTTTTTTTAAATCAGTCTCTTCGCCTGCGTTCACTTCCATCTGTCCTAATCCTCTGGTGGCTGCTGAGGCTGAGAGTTGGTTGGAAATGTAATTGAGTTCATCTTTTTGCTGTAATTGACTGTGGGAGATAAGTGAGGAGGCGGCGGTTTGGAAAGAGCGCCGTGCGCTCATTTTTAAATGTACAGAATCTACAGGAGCCTCTTTGAAGGCTTGTGTAGATGATTCTGGATTTACGTGCTTCTCTGTTTGGATGAATTTTTGTTTTGTAAAAATAATCATAAAAAGTCCAGTGAAATCTGGAGGTGGACTTGAAAGTGTGAACCTTTAATGCCTGTCGAGGAAAAAAACCCCAATATGATAATGATGAAGAAAACGTGTCAGTGATGACCCGAGCATGAGAAGGAGAAGAAGAAGAAGCAGGTGTTGGGAAAGTGTAGGTACACGGACCCACAACAGGGGGCGCAAATGAACGGACGATGGAGTAGGTCAAATAACAACACTTTACTGTTGTGAATGTGCACAACAAATACAACAGATTACAACAATAGACAAGAGTCAATTCACAAAGGTGTCGTGTGGGCAGGCTCGAAGATAGGAGACGCCTGTCCAAAGCAGAACCGGAACCACACGATTTCCTCCGCCACCAGAACCCGGGAATACTGGAGCCGCCAAGTCCCGAACTCCCAGGTGGCCACTGCCTCCGCGTGTCGGACCTGGTACTGCTGGCGAGGAACAAAAAGCAATTAAATGAGGGCGCGTTTGCACCCAGGAATCCGTACTGCAGGAAAGCTACCTCCACCTCTCGTTGGAAAAGTAGTCCACAATACAACGCACAAAGTCACAAAAGAATACTGTCAAACAGTCAGCTGAGGTACGTTACCTTCCAGGTAGAACGATATCTCGGCAAAGAGGTGGAGATGACGTCTTGCTGATATACCGATGCTCCTGTGAGGCGGCAACGCCCTCTGGTGCCTGGAGCCCGCACTCCAGGCAGGGTGCCCTCTGGTGGTGGTGGGCCAGCAGTACCTCCTCTTCAGCGGCCCACACAACAGGACCCCCCCCTCAATGGGCACCTCCTGGCGCCCGACCAGGCTTGTCCGGGTGGCGGCGGTAGAAATCGGCCAGGAGGGCCGGGTCCAGGATGAAGCTCCTCTTCACCCAGGAGCATTCTTCAGGTCCGTACCCCTCCCAGTCCACCAAATACTGGAAGCCCCGGCCCATCCTACGGACATCTAAGAGCCGGCGCACAGTCCAAGCCGGCTCGCCATCGATGATCCGGGCAGGAGGTGGTGCCGGACCCGGAGTACAGAGGGGTGAGGTGTGATGGGGCTTGATCCGGGACACGTGGAAAATGGGATGGATCCGCAGTGAGGCCGGAAGCTGAAGCCTCACTGCGGCTGGACTGAGTACCTTGATGATCTTAAATGGACCGATATACCGGTCCTGCAGTTTAGGGGAGTCCACTTGAAGGGGAATGTCCTTAGTAGACAACCACACTGCCTGCCCTGGCCGGTACGTAGGGGCCGGGGTCCGCCGACAGTCTGCATGGGCCTTCGTCCTCATCCGGGTCCTCAGCAAGGCAGAACGGGCGGCACGCCACACCCGACGGCACTTCCGTAGGTGGGCCTGGACCGAGGGCACACCGACCTCTCCCTCAACCACCGGAAACAAAGGAGGTTGGTACCCCAGACACACCTCGAAAGGGGAGAGGCCGGTGGCTGACGACACCTGGCTGTTATGGGCATACTCGATCCAGGCCAGATGGGTACTCCAGGCCGCCGGGTGCGCGGCTGTCACGCAACGCAGGGCCTGCTCCACCTCCTGATTGGCCTGTTCTGCTTGCCCGTTGGTCTGGGGATGATACCCGGATGAGAGACTCACCGTGGCCCCCAGTTCACGGCAGAAGACTTGCGAGGAGAACTGGGGACCGCGATCGGAGACGATGTCTGTTGGGATCCCATGCAGCCGGACGACGTGGTGGACCAGGAGGTCCGCTGTCTCCTGGGCCGTCGGGAGCTTCGGGAGGGCCACGAAGTGGACCGCCTTGGAGAATCGGTCCACTATCGTGAGGATGGTGGTGTTGCCCTGGGATGGCGGGAGGCCCGTGACAAAATCCAGGCCGATGTGGGACCAGGGGCGATGGGGCACGGGCAGCGGCTGGAGCAGTCCCGAAGCCCTGCGATGGTCAGCCTTGCCCCTGGCGCAGGTGGTGCAGGCCTGGATGTAATCCCGGACGTCAGCCTCTAGGGACGCCCACCAGAAGCGCTGCCGGACAACTGCCACGGTTCTTCGCACCCCTGGATGACAGGAGAGCTTAGAGCCGTGACAGAAGTCCAGGACTGCAGCCCTAGCTTCTGGTGGGACGTAGAGTCTGTTCTTCGGCCCAGTTCCGGGATCCGGGCTTCGTGCCAGGGCCTCCCGGACGGTTCTCTCTACGTCCCAGGTAAGGGTGGCCACGATAGTGGACTCCGGGATGATGGGTTCCGGTGGATCCGACAACTCCGCTTTGACTTCATCTTCATGTACCCGGGACAAGGCATCCGATCTCTGGTTTTTGGTCCCGGGACGGTAGGTGATCCGGAAGTCAAAACGGCCGAAGAACAGTGACCAGCGGGCTTGCCTGGGGTTCAGCCGCTTGGCGGTCCTGATATACTCCAGGTTCCGGTGGTCAGTGAAAACCGTGAATGGCACGGACGTTCCCTCCAACAGATGTCTCCACTCTTCAAGAGCCTCTTTCACCGCAAGGAGTTCTCGATTGCCGACGTCATAGTTCCGTTCGGCCGGGGTCAACCTGCGGGAAAAATAGGCACACGGGTGAAGGACCTTATCTGTCTTCCCGCTCTGGGAAAGCACAGCTCCTATCCCTGAGTCCGAGGCGTCCACTTCAACCACTAACTGGCGACTAGGATCGGGCTGCACCAGAACGGGTGCAGACGAGAAGCGCCGTTTCAACTCCTTGAACGCGGCATCGCAACGATCCGACCAGGTGAAGGGGACTTTTGGTGAGGTCAGGGCTGACAGGGGGCTAACTACCTGACTGTAGCCCTTAATGAACCTCCTGTAAAAATTAGCAAAGCCGAGGAACTGTTGCAGCTTCCTACGGCTGGTGGGTTGGGGCCAGTCTCTCACCGCTGCGACCTTGGCCGGATCAGGAGCGATGGAGTTAGGGGAGATGATAAACCCCAGGAAGGACAAAGAAGTGTGGTGAAACTCGCACTTCTCGCCCTTCACAAACAGCCGGTTCTCTAATAACCGCTGCAGGACCTGACGTACATGCCGGACATGGGTCTCAGGATCCGGAGAAAAGATGAGTATGTCATCCAGATATACGAAGACGAATCGGTGCAGGAAATCCCGGAAGACATCATTAACCAATGCTTGGAACGTCGCGGGGGCGTTTGTAAGACCGAACGGCATGACCAGGTACTCAAGGTGACCTAACGGGGTGTTAAATGCCGTCTTCCACTCGTCTCCCTTCCGGATCCGAACCAGGTGATACGCATTCCTAAGATCGAGCTTGGTGAACATTTGGGCTCCATGCAGGGGCGTGAACACTGAATCCAACAAGGGCAATGGGTATCGGTTACGAACCGTGATTTCGTTCAGCCCCCTGTAATCAATGCATGGACGTAGTCCGCCATCCTTTTTTCCCACAAAAAAGAAACCTGCACCCATCGGGGAAGTGGAATTCCGGATCAACCCGGCAGCTAAAGAGTCCCCGATGTAGGTCTCCATTGATTCGCGCTCAGGTCGTGAGAGGTTGTACAGCCTGCTGGACAGGAACTCAACACCTGGAACCAAATCAATGGCACAATCGTACGGACGGTGGGGGGGAAGGGTGAGCGCCAGATCCTTACTGAACACATCCACAAGGTCATGGTACTCCACCGGCACCGTCCCTAGATTGGGCGGGACTCTGACCTCCTCCTTAGCCTGGGAACCGGGAGGAACCGAGGAACCTAAACATACCCGATGGCAGGTCTCGCTCCACTGAACCACTACCCCGGACGGCCAATCGATCCGGGGATTGTGTTTTAACATCCAGGGGAACCCTAAAATCACACGGGAGGTAGCAGGAGTCACAAAAAACTCGATCTCCTCCCGGTGATTTCCTGACACCACCAGAGTTACTGGTGCGGAAGTCGACTGCATAGGCAGCTGCGCTCCGGCGCCCCTGTCTCATTGACAGCAGCACGGCTGAAGCGGTCTCTCCTCTATTTGGGTGATCGAACACTGTTCTGAACTCCCTCACAAACCCATCATATGTCTGAAGGAGCCGTGAATTCTGCTCCCAGAGCGCTGTAGCCCAAGCGCGTGCCTCACCGCGAAGCAGGTTTATTACATAAGCTATCTTGCTGGCATCAGTCGCGTACATGACAGGACGTTGTGCGAAGACGAGCGAACACTGCATAAGGAAGTCCGCGCACGTCTCCACACAACCTCCGTACGGCTCTGGAGGGCTTATGTATGCTTCCGGGGAAGGTGGGAGGGGTCGTTGAACGACCTGTGGAACGTCACTGTTACGCACAGGGTCGACAGGAGGGAGAGCCGCAGCAGCGCCCTGAGGGCGCGCTTCCACCTGCGCGGCGAGAGCCTCCACCCTGCGGTTAAGGAGGACGTTCTGCTCGGTCATTAAATCCAACCGAGCCGTGAAAGCGGTGAGGATCCGCTGCAACTCACCGATCATTCCTCCTGCGGACGCCTGTGCGCCCTGTTCTTCCATTGGCCGTTCAACAGCCGGTTGACGCCCCTCGGGATCCATGACGGTGGCCGAGATATCCTGTTGGGAAAGTGTAGGTACACGGACCCACAACAGGGGGCGCAAATGAATGGACAATGGAGTAGGTCAAATAACAACACTTTACTGTTGTGAATGTGCACAACAAATACAACAGATTACAACAATAGACAAGAGTCAATTCACAAAGGTGTCGTGTGGGCAGGCTCGAAGATAGGAGACGCCTGTCCAAAGCAGAACCGGAACCACACGATTTCCTCCGCCACCAGAACCCGGGAATACTGGAGCCGCCAAGTCCCGAACTCCCAGGTGGCCACTGCCTCCGCGTGTCGGACCTGGTACTGCTGGCGAGGAACAAAAAGCAATTAAATGAGGGCGCGTTTGCACCCAGGAATCCGTACGGCAGGAAAGCTACCTCCACCTCTCGTTGGAAAAGTAGTCCACAATACAACGCACAAAGTCACAAAAGAATACTGTCAAACAGTCAGCTGAGGTACGTTACCTTCCAGGTAGAACGATATCTCGGCAAAGAGGTGGAGATGACATCTTGCTGATATACCGATGCTGATCAGATGAGTGGTGACAGCTGTCATAGGTGGAGTGTCAGCTGTCACCCCGGCTGCTCCTGTGAGGCGGCAGTGCCCTCTGGTGCCTGGAGCCTGCACTCCAGGCAGGGTGCCCTCTGGTGGTGGTGGGCCAGCAGTACCTCCTCTTCAGCGGCCCACACAACAGCAGGAGAAGAATTAGAAGAAAAAGAAGCAGAAGGAGGAGAAAAAGGAGAAGGAGTAGAAAAGGATGAATGAGAAGAACAAGGAGAAGAAGAAGAAGGAGAAAAAGAAGAAAGAGAAGAACAAAGTGGAGGATAAGGAGAAGGTGCAGAATAAAATGGAGAAGGAGACAGAGAAGAACAAGAAAAATGGAAAACGAGGAAGAAGAAGGAGAATAAGGAGAAGAGGAAGGAGCAGGAGAAGGAGGAGGAGAAGGAGAGATAGAAGCAGAAGGAGGATGAGAGGAAGAAGGACAGGAGGAAGAGGAAGAAGAAGGAGAACAAGAAGATGCAGAAAAAGAAGAAAGGGAAGAACAAGGAGGAGTAGAAGGAGAATGTGGAGAAGAAAAAGGAGACAGAGAAGAACAGGAAAAATGGAAAACAAGAGGAAGAAGGAGAAGAAGAAGAAGGAGTCCTCCTGGTGGTGGTGGAAAAGTCTTTGGATGATTTTTTGTGACGTTTTCTCAGGTTTGAAACAGAGAAAGAAGGAGTGAAACTGTGCCGTCTGTTCAGGTTTTAAAGTTCTCCTGACGCTGCGTTTTCTTTCTTCAGGTCTCCATCGCGGTCGGAATAGCGGGATTCGCCTGCTTGATGCTGGTGGCTCTCTTCCTTCTCATCAACAAGTATGGACGACGATCCAAGTTCGGTATGAAAGGTAGGAGGTGTCTGTTTGAACGCTCCCATAACCATCGTATCCGCTCTTCAAACACGTTACCTTCTTAGAAGGAGCAGCGTTACACA